>NC_045710.1:33211557-33843205 GCF_009834535.1 Camelus ferus
TGTCCATTAAACAGTAACTCCCATTTCTCCCTCCCCCAAGCCCCTAGTAACCACTATTGTATTTTCTCTGTGAAGTTGACTATTCCAGGTACCTCATATAAATGGAATCATACAATATTTGTCTGTTTGTGTTGGCTTATTTCACTTAGCATAGTGGTTTCAGGGTTCATTCATGTTGTACCATGTGTCAGAATTCCATTCCTTTTTAAGGCTGAATAATATTCCACTGTATGCATATTTCACATTTAGTTTATTCTTCCATAAATGGACATTTGATTTGTTTCCACCTTTACCTATTGTGAATAACACTGTTAGGAACATGGGCATACACATATCTGTTTGAGTCCCTGCTTTCAATTCTTTTGGGCATATACACCTAAAAGTGGAATTACTGCATCATGTGGTAATTTTATGTTTAATTTTTTAAGGAACTGCCATACCGTTTTACGTTCCCACCAGCAGTTCACAAGGATTCTAGTTTCTCCACATCCTTCCTTTTTATCTTTTCTGGGTTTTTTTGTTGTTGTTGTTGTTATTGTTGTTGTTAAATAAAAATCATCCTAGGGGATGAGAAGTGGTATTTCACTGTGGTTCTGATTTGCATTTCTGATTTGCATTTTCAGTTTATTTGTCTTTATAAATGCATCACCACCCATGCACAATAGCCTGTGGGGATGGAAATCATGGCCCCATTGTTTATGCCTGTGAGGCCAATGTGACTGTCGGTGCATTGATGTTTGTTGGGAGTGAAGGGTGGGAGGGAGGAAAGCACTGTGTGGTTATTACATACAGCGCAGCCACCCCAGGAGACCTGTTGTCAAAGTGTGTGCTGTGGAACAAGTGAAGTGGTTTTAAAACAGAGGCCTTTGACACCTGAAGCTAGTATAAAATTGTAAGTCACTTTAAACTTCAAGTAAAAAAAAAAAACTGGAGAGCTTTGAGACTGAAGTAATGGCAGCTCTTTGGATGAGGTTTAGCTAAGACGAGCCTGCTGTGGGCTGGACCGACCCAGTGCGATCCTTCCTGCTCTGGTGTGTTGTGTCGGCATTAGTAGCCCTCGTCCCTGAGAATAATCATTGTTGTCATCGGCTTCAGAGACCTGAGCCCATCCTCCTTCCTCTCTCTGGGGAGAAAGCCCCCCAGACATCTTGCCATGGGTTTGCTTGGGTCTTTGAACCACCCCGCTCTCTAATTTCTCCACCTGACACAACATACACACCCCAGCTGTTCCCCACCCCATAGGTTCTTGTGTTGGCAGCTTACATTTTGACAAGGAAGGGAAGGAAGTTAGAGTTTATTGAGCACCCGTGGCAGGCCTGGCACTTTGCTAGTCAGGGAGTAGCAGATGAAAGGTCATGACTTCTGTCCTTGAAATAAGTACTCTAGGTCTTAGAATTTAATACGGGATTCCACCATGGGGGTTCCAAACTTTTAGCAGGCATCAGAACCACTCAGAGGGCTCATTAAAATTCAGATTGCTGGACCTCATCCCCCAGGATTTCTTATTCAGGACATCTGGGGTGGGGCCCATGGTTTTGCCTTTCTGAGACATTCCCCGGGGGCCGCTGCTGCTGCTGGCCCCGGGACCACATGTTGAGACCTGCTGCTTTACGTCCACCCTATGGAGTCGATGTCACCCCCATTTACAGATGAAGAGCTAAGCCAAGCTGTAGAGAGGCAAAGGGATTTGCCTCAGGTCCTACAGTCAGAGTGCCAAAGCCCAGATTTGAAGCTGGAGACCCTCACTCCAAAGCCTCTGCTGTTTCCGTTACATCAGGAGTGGGAGTTACACGTCCCTTGAGTGTCACTCATCTCATCCACTGCTGGGGACAGGCTGTATTAACCAACTGCAGCACCTCTGAACTCAGAGGTAGCCTTAGAATCCTTCCTACACTGCACCTGATAGCCACGCCTACCCATGGTGGGCCGGGGCTGAAATGAGTTACCTTTGTACCAGTGAATGCATCCTAAAATAGAGACGCTACCAAAAAAGCAATCCCTTAACATCTAAAAAGAGCCCTAGCCTGAGTCCAATCTGCTCTGCTTAGGAAGTGGTTGGTGGACTGGGAGCTAGGGGAAGCATAGCTGTCCCTCATTGTGTGGGACCTCGTGGGTCCTCAACTAGAGTCTTCTTTCAGCACTCAGCCAAGGCAGGATCTGGGACTAGGAGCCATTACCCTAAAGAGTTTTAAAATCTAGATAATGTTAACAAGGAGTTTTTTTTTAAGCTGCCATAGTTTGTCTAATTTATATCTGCTACATGTTATTTCTAAAAACTAGTTATTCCAGTATTTGGCACTAAGTTCAGTGATGAATAGAAAATAGTGCTCAATAAATACTTGTTAAGAAAAATAAGCATCAAGTAGGTGCCAGAGGCAACTGTGTCCACACTCAGTGAGATCTTTCAACGAATGGATAGCAAGAGTAAGATTGAACAGGATAACATCTTGAATTTACATAGCACCTCTTGAGTCCCAAAGTCATCCACAGATTTATATCATCCTTGTATTTTTATGAAATGCGAGATTGGTAGAAAACTGATGAAACTGATCAACCAAGGGAATAACTAATTCTTTTCTCTCCAAATTGTGAACTATATGAGGCACTGCCTTAGACACTTGCTTATATGTTTTCCAAACGGAGTTAATGGAAGTCAAAGCAGAGTTTTATAAAGGTCAAGAGTCTTCTGAGCTATGTATGTGAGTGATCAAAGGAAACTGATCGATCGTGCCAGGTGTGATTCTCTTGTCTTCTGAAGTATCACCACTAGCTTTCTGTCATGCTTCTGCCAGCCTGCACCATATGTAGCCCTCCTCACCACCAACAACAAATATTTGGTCTGTTGCTATTGTATGTACAGGGAGATCTCTTGTCTCACTTGCTATCTGTTAAAAGCAAGGGCAGGATGAATTCTGTTTTTATATGTACTTAGACTTAGTACTTAGCAAGGTCTCTGTGTGGCAGGTGCTTAAATATTCATCAACTACAGGTTTTTTTTAAACCTCAGGAAGAAGAAACAATGTGACGTTAATAACCATACGTGTAAGATATGCTTGTGTGTATACATCTACCCCTTATATCTGACATGAGAGTGGACAGATGTCTCTGGGTGTTTAGTTCTTACGTGATGGGTGACTGCATTTCAGATCTGAGTTGGGCACATGATGGGGCTGAGAGAAGACTGGAGATGAGGTCATCTGTGCCAGGGTTGAAAACTGCACTGATAGAGGAGGTATATGTTGGAGGTGGGGAAAAATAACCCTGGGAACAGACTGGTCCAGGGCTGTCTCTGGCCAAACCAGGACACAGTGACAGGGAGCACTTATATGTACTGCCTTGAAGGGCCTTCCTGGGTTTTGCCATCTGGATTGTTCTGAGAGGAAAGACTTTATGCTTTTTAGCATCCCTACCTTTGTATAGAAGACTCCACTCTCTCTGCACATTCCTAATGCCTGTGTTTCTGTATGAGCATGCTTGTAGTCATACCCTTTTTTTTCATCTTTCTTCATGAGACTTCCTATGTAGCCCAACTGGCAAAAGGAGGGAGGAATATTTCATTCAACAATACGTCCAGAGACAAGAAAGCTTTCCAAGATGCTCTATGGGTTTTTGATAAAACCATTTATGGGATTGGAAGTCAGTCTCATGCAGGCACACAAGGACGACTCACTTGCCGTTGAAAGCCATGACCAGGGCCATGCAGGTTAAATGAGATACATTAGTAAGTACAGGTTATTTAATGGTTAAAACTTGAACATAGGGTCTCTAGAGGAAAAAATAGGTTCCTTCATGATGTTGCTGTCCTGGCTGAAGGGTGTGCATGCCTTGACAAACCCACCTTGGTTTGGGAACAGCACATAGGTACTGTGCTCAAGAAAAGGACTGGCATCATCTCTGCCCACTTTGGCTGTGATGATCCCTTGTGGTGGGCAAGACTAGGGCTACCTAGAATGAACAGTGGTCATCTTTGGGCAGCTTCTGGATGCCAAGATTTTTCGTGAGTAAGTTTTAAAGCCACGTATTAAATCCAGCTACGTAAGTGGGAAACTAACTGCACCTTATAAAAGGCTTAGCATGAGAGGCAGAGTCCTCCATTTGGAGCCCATTTTGTTAAATGTTAAGGGTAGGGAAATCCACAACCCATGAATGTTCCTGCTCTGCACTGAAAACGGATTTGGCTGGAGCCAATCTCACAGTCTGCATGGACCGTACTTCTGTCCTGCCTAGTGTGGGTAGAGACTTTAGCTGCAGTGTTGGATTGGGAAAGTCCCCACCGACACAGGGATTGTTTAGTATTTCGGTATGTCCTACAGCTCGTTTTAACACTGAGAGAAGACAAAAGATCCAGTTATTCCGTAGGGTCTAGTGGACCTTTCCAGTTGTTGCAGAGAAATCCCCTAGGGACAGGCCCCTGGGAAGAACCTACTTCCCTACCTGAAAACACAGAGAAGAGGGCTCCTTTGGACCCGTTGGACCCATTGCTCTCCAGTGGATGGTGCTTCTGGGTGTTCTACATTGGAGCCTTAGATGATAAAGGGTTTTTAAAATAAGTGTTGTATTATATTAGAATATTAATGTCCTTTGATTATTTTTAGACAGTTACGAAGGGGGGGGCGCTGTTTTGCCTCATCTGTTGGAGATGGGAGAGGAGCATGTAAAACAGAGCATAGAGAAAAATTCCACTGATGTGGGTGTTGCTTGGGGCGAGGGACTGGGAGAGGCACCAAGGGTGTGCTCCCTTTGTGGTTAAAGCCCTAATAGTCTCAGTGTAAGAGTGTCCAGTAAGCAGCTGAAGGATGACATGATTCACTCTGCTGGTGACCTCTCAGCAGTTCAGCTAAGAATCCAGGTGAATCGGATCAGTAGAGGGTCATTGTACAGGTCCGCCTTTCCATTGCCCAGCAGAATTCTGGCCTATGGGCCAGTGGTATCAGGCAGGTGTTGGAGGATGAATTCCATAACCATCTGTTCCAGAAAGCCTCCATCGGGATGTGCACCTTCACTTCCAGAAGGTGTTATTTACAGTTTTCCATAGCTGCTGCATGGGTGAAAAATTTAGTAAACAACTTAAAATTCCATGACCATGGTGGTTTTCAGAATTTGTGTTAGGGCCTTTGGATTTTAAAACAAGGACACCAAATATAGAAGAAACAGAAAACAGCCATGTACGAGGTTAATAAAAGCCCCTCACCTCCACCCCACTTCAATCCTGAAGAGAGAAAATAGCTGAGCTGTAGTGATTATTTCCAGCAAAGAAAACTGTAATTACGGGGCCCAGTTAGTCTTCATAAGGGGCAGCCTTGGAATAGCATGGATGCTATTTTGAATATTTGAGAAAAGAATGACATTCAATGTGAAGTGGAAATGACTCTGCACCACTGGGCTTGGGGCCGCTCCCTCCAGGCATCAGTTGCCCCTGGGGATAGCCCGGTTTCCTCTCCTGTGTGGGTTTGGGAAACACTCAAATCCGGTAGTCATTGCTGGATTGACTCCCACCAGTAGCTCTTGGGAGAAGCTGGGGGAGGGGAGGAGCAGATCTGCTTTTCAACATTGGCTTCCAGTTTCAGATACCTAGTGTCAAGGGAAATAAGACTTCTTGGAGAGGCTTAAGTATGTGGTCCAGGATGCAGTCTTCTGTAGAGAGTGAAAGAATAAGAGAATAAACACCATGAATTGGCTTCAGAAAGGAGTGGCTGGGTTGTCTGCCTGGGGGACGAACCTCCCACGTGACTTCATGGTTGTGCAAGAGTTGGGCAACATCTGGCCAGGATAGAGAGGCCTTGGCAAAGGCGTTTGTACTCCTAATAGATTGCTATCTCTTCCACGGGGCAAACAAGTATTAAAAGTTGTGCACAGCATTTTAGGAGGAAGAAATCAATTGCCTTATCTAGCCTAGCATGCTTTATTTGTATGGAGTTTTATTCAGCTAACACCCACTGTAAGGAGGGCACTGGGCTGGAAACCCCAGAAGATTAAAGGAGAATAAGACACCTTTGTTTCGACCCATAAGAACCACTAATGGGGGCTGGACAGGGGGAAGACAGGTGATCACAGCCACGGCAGGAGATGGTGAATGCTGTGATAGGGAAGTGGGGCAAGTGGTTCTAGAGGTTCGGGATAGGAGACATGGGTAGAGTGGTGTTCGGAGGGTAGGCTCTGGAGCCAGAGAGCCTGCATTCACGTCCTGGCTCTATCCTTATTAGCTGAGGCATCTTGGATAAGTTACTTAAACACTCTGTATCTCTATTTCCTCAACTTCAAAATGGCAGTCATTATAGTACCATGTCAGAGGGTAGGTTTTAATGCTCATAAAGTTGACTTTAGCACCAAGACCAGAAAGGAAGGGCTGTGCTGACCTTGAGTTAGTGACTGACAGCCTCCAGCCCTCAGTTTCCTCATCTATACATTAAAGAGACTGGGCTGGACTGGATAAATGCTCATATTTTATTTATCCTAAAGTTCTATTATTCTGTGATTGAGTATATATTAAGTGCCGACTGTGCACCCAGTACTGTGCTGAACATAGTGGAAAAGAGAAGAAGTGGAATATGTGCTCCCAGCCTATAAGAAGCTATTATTTAAGTGAGAAGAGGACATTAATATTCAGGATAATATTGGAGAATTAGAGAACATTAGAAATTAAAAACTTGGTTGTATGGCTGTAAGAGAATAGGAATAGAGTTCAGAGAGGACTAGAGTTAGTGAAGAGATTTGACAGCAACTGTAAATCCAGTGTATAGAACCTGTAGACAGGAGCTCAGACTTGGTTACCAAATCCCAGCCTTCTGACGCTTGAAACACTGCATTAACATTTAAGTTAATGTTGAACAGTAGAAAAACAAGAGTTACTTATTTAGGATTTAGGTGGAATAAGATCTATAAAACTCCTTGCTTAAAGCAATAATACGGTCTGAAAGTATAAAGAGGCTCACGCTGGTTTCCCATGTATTCTTGGACGGTCGTTCCAGTAGAACATAGTTCCAGTAGAACATGGTGTCAGTTCATCTGTCGAGGGACCTGGGGAAACCCAGTGCTCTGCCCTCCTCAAGCTTTGAACAGCCTGGGTATTCTGGTGGTGTTCTCAGCACCTCCTCTGGAGGGCAGCGCACAGAGATGGCCCGCAAAGCCCTCCAGCCACCTCTCAGAGCTTTAGTATTGCTTCTCACCTCCTAATCAAAGATGGGTTCTGCTCCTGAGGTTCCCTACCCCACCTCTTAGGGACTGCAGGTCCTCTCTCTCCAACAGCTTTTGAACTTAGGTTTTGAGGAAACTTGGCAACAACCTCTTGTAGCCTAATTATCCCATAGTTTCCCAAGGTGCAGATTAAACCATTAGTGACCTTGGCCTACACAAGTGACAAGAAGCTTAACAATACTTGGCAGTTGGATATGTGCCAAAAGACTGGTATAGCCAGGAAGATCACCCCGTCCAGGAAAATGGGGACACCTCCTGGAAGGGCTGAGCGGGGGCTTGAGTGGGCCTTGGAAAATAAGTGGAGGTCAGGTCAGGTCGGCAGATGAGCTGCGTAGAGATACCAAGTTCTTCCGTTCCCCTCCAGCACCCCCCCAACTACTCTCACTAACCAAACATGGGAGGTGGCAGAGCCAGTTAGATCTGGGGGAAGGAAGTGAGATAGAAAGGACGGAGGAGGCACAAGCACGAACTCCCTGGCCTCAACCAATCACTGAGAATTCCTGCTCATCACCCAAGCGATGGCCTGGCTTGATAGGCCAGGTCGTGACATCCTGGCTTCAGGTGAGCAGACCGCAACCCTCACAGGGATCCCCGCTGAATTTCCTTCACAGTAAAGCACCCAGAAATCCCAGTGATGTGTGTCAGTGCGTTTCCTTTATCTATGTGCAAAAGCACAAGTACCTGTCATATTTGCCATCAAAACACACCTTCACACGGGGACCACGACGGCAGGGAGGACAGATGGGGTCACGGAGGTTCAGAAGGGTGAAAGGTGCTGCGACTTGCCGTATACCCTTCAGGGAACATGGGAGGTGAAAGCTGCCCAGAACTCGGGGCGCCTTCCAGGCCAGTATTCCAGCACCTTTCTTCTCTCCCTAGTTGTACCCTTCTCTCCTTCCCTCGTCTCCCCTCCTTTCCTTTTATAAAAAAAGGTTGTTTTTCCCAAATAAGCAAGATGGAATCAAACTCTGCAACCTCCAAATGTATGAAATAAACATCATGCCTAGTGAGCCTCTGGGAAAGTGCTCACCTTTGAACTTGGCCAAGGGTTATGGAGGGAAGAAAACGTCTTAAGAACTTGATAGAGTGTTAGAGCTTCCTGGATTTTTTAAGTCAAGTTACATGTTACATTTCTTTTTCTTAATAAGGGCAGTTCCAGAAATCCTTCCTGGATGATTAGAGCATGTCTGAAGGGGAGACCTACGGTTGGCCACTGATGCCAGTTTGGGGATTGTCATCTGGGTGCTAGGCAACAAGGGGCTGGGGGCCACGGGTTCCAGAATGCTCCTACTTCCCTCTCTGGGTCCTTGCAAGGCAGGAGAGGAGCATGTGGGCTCTCCTAGGGTATGGTAAGGGGAGACCTGAACACAACAGGAAGACGTTCAAGTGAACCTGGCTGCTAAAACGTAATAGGGTCCAGGAGGCCTCCCACTAAGACGAGCTTTCTCCCCAGAGACCTTGCCTGTTCATTGGCCTGTACTCATCTCTATTTCTGTTTCTAAAACGGAATAGTAAGATTTCTATTTTGAAAAAACTTTCTTAAAGATAAAACACCACTGGCTATCTCTGTAGCCTCTGCCTGCCTGCCTCCCATGGGATGTTACACATTTTAATTTCCCTAGCTAATTCCCTCAGAGCCAGGAAGTTCATCTGTAGACATCAAGATGAATCACTCACAGAATGACTTCCATCCAGCTAAGAATGTATATCTTCTGAACATACTCTGCTCGAGGTCCCAGAACATTTGTACTGCCCTAGGTTTGTGGTAACATATAGAAGAATCAGTGGTATTTTAATTGTTTCCCTTTTCGTGAAACTTGTCCTCCAAGTTTCCATCTCCATGCTTTTAATCGTGGCGAGGTCAGCAAGCTCAGTGCTCCCTGACCCCTGTGATGGCATGAATTGCACCGTGCACCCCCAGTCCCGTAGAGATCTGAGATGCAGGGCTTTACGGAACCCAGCAATGTGGACCACTGTTTCTGAGCTGTTACAGTTTCATGGCAGACGCTGCCTCTCTCTGCCTCCCAGGCTCTGCGTACAAAGCTCAACACACGTGGGTGTTTAGCACACGGCCCCTGAACTGAAACTACCCCTGTCCTGCACCTGTTTAGTGCAGCTTATCTTTTAAAATAAGCCATCCTGCAAAGAGCAATTTCCCCTGGTGGCCTTGGGGTTTGTCGGAAGTTCTCCAGAATCTCAGCAACTTAGCTGTGACCTCAGAAGTCTTGGCTCTGGCAAGACAAGGTCTTTGCGCTGAAGCAGGCTCAGTGCCCATGGAGATAATCACCTCTTGTAATATCCACACAATCATCTCATTGTCAAAGCACAAGGAATGCAAAAATAGGAGAAATGCCACAAAGGGGTTGCCCCATGGTTTAGCTAACCAGGCTTCTGCTTGTGGCTGAGGGCACCTTGGGACACCTGGGGAGAAACGATCCCACCCATCGTTCTGGGGTCAGCCCCGATTGGTAAGGCTCGTGCTCCTAACCCTAAGCCCCTCGTTCCCGGGCTTCGCCATGCCTGATTCTGCTCCATCTGCTCGGGACCCCTTCACTTCCTCTTTGTCCTAACTCCTGTTTGACCTTAAAATCTCCCTGAGAAAGTCTCCATAAGGCTGCCTTTCTCCCCGCTGTGGTCGGGGCACTGTCTGAGCTCCCCGAGCTCTGGTTACTGACTTCTGCAGCACCAGCGTCAGCCACAGGTGTGCACAGTGTATGTCAGGCGTGGTGATTCTGAGCATGTTACATGTGTGTAGCAGTTATTCCTCCCAAGAGCCCAGGAGGCAGGGACTTTGAGAGGAACCATTGTACAGGACACTGAGATCTAGAGGCACCTAAGTTGCTTGCTCTGGGTCACAGAAGTGCCTGGGCCCCCAAGCCCAGGCAGGCCACCTGGCCCCATACCTTGCTCTGCCTGTCCGTCTCCCTCACTGGACTGTCAGCTGGTTGAGGGCAGGAACTCATGTTCCTTTCTTTATCCCCCAGTGCCCGGCACTAAGGGGACAGTCAGTAAATGTTGAATTAATGAAAATGGAATCTCCCCAAACATAAACACCAGATGAGATTTAAATTCCAAAGAGCCACACTTCTTGCCAAAATACTAAAATGCAAAGGGGTACTTGTTCTTTGAGCTCAGTGATGGTGGCTTTTCAGAACCCTGGTTGCTTCAGAATTTTCTTCTACAAGCCACAGAGTTGTGGGGTGTGGTTGGTTAACTGCAGTGGGTTTAGGACAGATGGGTTTGTCCCATTCTCAAAGGTGATCCAAAGTCGCTCCAGTGAAACCAGAGCTACCTCTGGCATTTTAAAAAGTAATTAGGAGAAACAACTAAGCAGTGACTCAGAAAAGAGCGTTTCTTAGTTGATTCTGGAGAAATGAACCTTTTCCCTCTGTACACTGGTAGAAAGCTTTGGAGTGTCACAGGCACAACTGAAAGACAAGTCATGAGAGCCACCAAGGTCACACAGCCACCCCCCACTCAGGTCTCCCCACACGCGGGCTGATCTTCTCCATCGTGTGATCGAACCCAGTGTGGCCTTGGAGGCTTCAGGGACTTTGGGGCTGTTTTTTCCCTGGGCTTAAAGTCTTTCTCTGCTGCTGACTCACGTGTTAATTAGTGCTTCCCACAAAGTAGAATTAACAGCGACTCCCGCACTCACCTGGCTGTCTGGGTGCTGTGCAGCCGTGAGGCCCACGTCCCCTCTTGGGCAGTCAGGGCAGGAGCCAGCATCCCCAACACAGAAACCAACCTTTGCTTTAGAGTCTCTGGAGGGTGCTGGGGGTGCTCTGCTCAGCCCAGGACACAGAGGGTTAACTGCCCAGTCTTTTGACCAAAGTCTCCTGAAAAGTGTGGGCAAGAGTTTCAGTTCCCTGTCACCTGTCAGCATTAATGAACAGAACTGGTGTTTCACAGAAATAATAGCGACTTGTTTTCTCTTGACTTCCAGGCTGGATAATGAAGTAAAAATGACATTATCTCTAATAAAAGTGATCTGCAGAAATCACTGATAGAATCTCAGCACCAGAGATTGGCCATTAGCAGGTTAGGCAGATAAGGGGAGCAGCTGGAGGCCGTGAACCCCTCCCGGCCTGGTGTGTGTGCACGCTGGGGAGTGGGGTTGAGGTCTGGGGACTAGACTTCTCAGTGTTGAAGTCTGGCGGATGGAGAGTGTTTATTCCAAAGTGTGGTCCTTCTCACACCCCACTTTTAGGTTTGTCATTGGGTTTTTAATTTGTTTATTTTTTCCTTAGGGTTATTGTGTTTTGTACCTTTTTTTTTTCTTTTTCTTTTTTTGACTTGGCCCATTTTCTCACCTCCATGTTACATCACCAAAGGGGTGGAACCCTGGCCAAACCCTGGGATCCTCCCTGCCAGAAATCTGGCTCCAAGAAGAGCATCTGCATATGTGACATGAGGGCTTTGGGCAATGGGTGGTGTTGGGCAGCAGATTGTTCTGTTGTGTCAAGGGGGTGGGATCAGAGGTAGAAACCTCCCTGGTCTCATCTGGAGGGGAGTGGGAGGAGGGAAGGCGGGGAGGGAGGGGGCCGCCCCTGTCCAGGCCTGTTCACCAGTGTCAGTGAAAGCTGACTGGCACCTGGCTCACTGAACACCCCCTGTGATGTGGACAGCAGGCACAGCCAGCAACTTCATATAAAAACATCCTTAGGGTATGGGGATCTATTTCCCGGGGACAGTGAGGAGCCATCAGATGTTAGGTGACCTAGTGATGAATGCAGCCACCGTCACTCCTCTTTATTAACCCACTTTTGCCCAGGAGCCCACACAGCAGTGTAGCTCCGCAGCCCTAATCCTACTGCTGGGGGTCCTGGCTGGTTTAGCCTTCAGCCCTGCTCGCTGTACTGTATCTGAAGGAGCTAGGCAGGACTGTTCCCGCTGGGGTGAGATGCAGTCCCAGGCTCTGTGGTACATAAGCAGTCTGACATTTTGCCTCTGCCCCTAGAGAAGACCCTTAAGATAAGGAATACTAAGGTGGTGATATCTTGCAGTTAATTCTCTGGGTGTTTGGGGCAGGAGTGGGCAGGAGGTCATTGTGAGCTGCGTGGAGTGATTAGAAGACCCTCTGTGGAGGTGGTGGGCCGGTGTTGGTTCTGAAAGTACAGGGTTTGGAATGTAGGAAAGAAGGCTCATATTTCAGATGGAAAAAAAAATAACTGGGTGGCAGACGGGGTACAGTGATGGGTGGTGGTGATCTGGTGGTGAGCAGGGAGGGTGCTGCAGGCTTGTAGCAAGTAAGGTTGGAAAGCAAGGCCGGGGCTGGTGGGCCTTGAGGGGCATCTACAGCTTGGACTTCATCAAGAGGGCTGTAGGGAGCCCCTCCTGTTTTTAAATAGGGGAGTGACATGCTGAAATGCTTTGGGGGAAAGCGGGACAGACTGGTGTGCTGGTCCTCTCTCTGAGGTCTGATTGGAAGTGCATTCTTATTGATCAGTGGTCAAGGAGGCGAGGGGCAAGAAGATGGGGGCTAAAGTCTGAAAATAAGCACCACTGGAGCCAGAGGAGGCGTGCGTCCTTGGCCCAGTCTGTTTTTTGTCCCATGGGTAGTGTTTGAATTGCTGTTGAGCAGGAATGCCTTGCTGAGGTCTCTGTGGGCTGAGCTGAGGCTCCAGCTTGTGGTGGCCCAAGGGTTGCTGCCGTATTTAGAGCTCTTTAGAAAAGGACTCGTTTCCCCTGGCTTGGCTCCCAAGGGAGAGGGGTTCTCTTATTTGTTGTCCAGTGTGGCAAAAGCACAGCCAGCAGAAGAGGGATGCAGGCTGGGTTCTGCACAGCCCACCTCCTGATACCTCAGCCGCTGACTCGTCAGTGAGGCAGGCCATCACCTGACCTTTGGCTTTTTTTTTTTTAATGAGTCCTTTCATCGTCCTTCCTCTGTGCTTGGCACCTTGTGGCCACTCAGCTGTGCGTGTTGAATGAAGGCATTCTCCCCACTCTGACTTCGCCTGCCTTGCACCCTGCCCTCCAGCCCCTCTCCTGACCACCGGGACCCTTGCTCATTCCCTGGCGGGATCTTCGTCCCTCCTGACTGCCTCCCTGTACCTGCTCCTCCTTCATATCCCACCTCGAGCTCCGAGCTCTGCCTGGGCCATCCCGCCTTGCAGACTTTTCCAAACTCCCACGGCACTGCCTGGCCCCCGGGCCAGTTCTTCAAGACTTGGCGCTTCACTTCTCTGCCAGTTCCCCAAGGTTAGGAGTGGCCGTCCCACGTTTCCCTCTGTTGCTCGCAGCCCCTGCGCATGAAGAGGGATTCATAAATATTTGTTGAGTGAGAGGAGAGAAAAAGCTATTGCTGGGGGAAAAAAACACAACCCTGTTTCCCAAATTGCTCAATATTATCATTTGAGAGCATGATACTAACGTGGGGAAGACTTTGGGGCATTTTCTGTGGCTTTTGATGACTTCTCTGCAAAGAAATGGAGTGTAGCTTCCTAAATGGGTGTGAGCATCTCACTTCGCATCGTGATAGAACGGGGCAGAAGTGGAATGAAGCAGGGGGCCTGTATTGTGGCCATGAATCAGATCCCACATGGACATGTAACCTTGTAGACAGGCTGGAGTTCACGGTTCTGAAGGAGAGAAAGGGTCTCTGAGGTTTTCTCTGGGTTCCTTTCTCTTTCCTTTCATTTGTCTTTGCTTGCTTTCTCTGTTTTGTTAAGAGGGAGGTTAGGATGGGCTAGGGGATGGAGGGAGGAATGAGAAATCCTGTGTTCCCTCCACCCCCTGCCCTTCTCTTGCTGTTTTGAAATACTTTAAATACCAGGCACCAGAAGTTCTGGCATCAAATTGGGATTAGGAAGGCAGATCCTAGGGTATTTCACTATTGACGTGATCAGGCATCAGTCCTGATTAAAAAAAAAAACTAAACAAACGTTATTTTCTTAGAAATTAAAGTGTCTGAAATGAAGAAGAGAGAACTGACATTTAAAATCGCATTCTGTACTTGCGAAGAGTTCTCTCTGACAACCGTGTATTCCAGTTATGGCTTTTTAAATTTTTTCACCCAGAATGTCTGACGACACTGCCAGGGGAATTTCTGCCCCCTCCTTCCTGCATATACCCAGTGCTGGCCCCTGAGGCGGCCTCGTTCTGTTTTCTCATGACACAGTGATTATTTTTGGCATTGCACATATTTTCTCTAATGTCATAACCGCCCCCCACCCCACCCCACCCCACCCCAACCCTTGGTTGCCTTTTGTGGAACAATTGTTTCAGCAATTTGGCATAAATCAGGGTTGATTTTAGTTCAGTGTGGTGAAGAGGGGGAGTGGGAGACGCTTGCCTCTGCAGCCCCCCAGCCCCCATGCTGGTGCCAGCGCAGAGGTCCAGTCTGCTCCAGCGCATGAAAGAGCTTGCTTTCCCCAGGCTCTGGGCTCACCATTCATCCTTTCTGCCAGCAAGGCTCGAGGGACTATCTCGAGGTGACACTGGGGGCTGCACCTCAGGGATGGCATCTTAATGACTTGACTTGGCGGACGTTAGAACAGCCCCATTCAGAGTGAGTTCACTCCCTGTGCAGTTGGCTCGCTCAGCCTCTGTCCATAGATGTTCTCTTGTTCACGCTGCATGAGGAAATGGAGATTTCCAAGTGGGAAGCAGACTTCCCAGTGCTTTAACTCTTCCCTGAAGGGAAGAGGAGCTGCAGAGAACGAAATACAGTCTGGCTGGCCCAGCTGCAGCTCCTAGGAGAGGAGCAAGGCACAGGGTCAGAGATGGAGTACAAGACAGCTGGGATCTCTTTTTCTTTCCTCCCCAAGAGGGAGAGGAGAAGAATAAAGGGCACACTTGAATTGTCCTTACAGTCAAGTAGCAAATATTTACTCTTTATGTCTGCCCAAGGTCCCGTGAAGGATGCATGGAAGTCGAAGATGTTGTGTCTGGGTTCCACCCACCGAGGCACCAAAGTACTTCCAGTCCAGTTATAGCAGCAGGAGCTTTGCGTAGTAAAACCAGCAAGACAGGGAGGCGTTTAATGAGGGCCAGTGAGTAATGTGGGCAGGAAGCGCCTTGGAGAAGGGAGCCGGGGTGGGCAGAGAAGCCTGAAGCATCTGGGGAAAGTGAGGCTTGAACTGGCCCCAAGGGATGGAGTTTTAAGAAGTAAGAAGGGATGAGATGAAGCAGGCCTTAGCAAAATCCATAAAGAAATATAAAGAGGGAGTGAGATGCTTCCTGGCAGAGATGGAGACCTGGCCTGTTAGACTTGGGGTGGATTGTGGATAAGGACATCATCTGGGTAGCACTGACCCTGCCAGACCTGGGTGTCTCCATCATGTCCTTGGTCTCGAGATCTCATGTGTCCCTTGGTCTCTTTCTGTTCAAATCATGAGCACAGGTAAGTAGAATTAGCACCATCTGGGAGGTTGTTAGAAATGCAGAATCTCAGGCCCTAGCCTAGACCTACAGAGTCAGAAACCGCATCACAAGATACTGCAGTGATTCGTGTGCAGTCAAGTTTGAGAAGTGCTGGTAACTGTCAGCACTAGTTCAGACCCCAGATTTGATTCAAAGAGTTGGGAAAACACACACACACATACACACATCTTTGAGTGTCTCTGCACTATGCTCTCCCAGATGGAAACCTTTTTTTCTAATGAAGAACTAGATTTGAATTTTTGTGAAAGATCTAGAACAGTGGATGACTGAAGAATGACAGACCAGAAATCATTTAAGTGGTTTTTATCTACTGTCTCCAATTTGCACGACTTGGTGCTATTTATTCTTTAGAGGATGCCAAAAGAATAAATGATGGGGTCCTTTCCCTCCAGAATGGGTGGTCTTGTTAAGGAGACAAAAGCTACAGAGGTGAAGTAAATGGAGGAGAACACAGGGCTGGATCATGCAGTGTGGAAATCTCTGAATTGGGGTGCAGAGAAGCCAGCATAGGTGAGGCCTTCCTGGAGAAGGTGGACTGTGGGAGGTCCTGGGAGATGAGTGTGAGTAGGCTCCGGTGACGCTGAGTGTGTCCTCTAGGAAAAAATGTGGGGAGGGGACAAGCAGGTGCCAGGTGTTAGCTGGCACAGGGACCGTAAGCTGCTCCCCACTCGCTCCAGAGAATGTGCTTGCCTCAAGCTGGGGAATCCGTTTATATCTAGGTCAGGGCATTTTTTTCTCTTTCCTTCTGCTGTGCAATTCCTTTGTCAGTTTCCTTAGCTGAAGGCAGTGTGGTGGGAACAGGATGGCTGCACAGGCAGAATGGCTTGAGCCAAACCACAGATTGTGCTGTTGGAAGTTTGTGGGATCCAGAGGAAGTAGGCTGCTGACGGATAGAAGCCCCAAGGAAAAAGCCTAAATCAGATCTGGTAACCACTTGGGTGTGGGGAAACACCCTCAAGCCTAGGGAAGTGGCACCAAGGAAAAGAGTCTAGTGAGAATGAAGCGTGTCACCTGTGGTGTCTGCAGACACTGAAAGCAGAGCAGGAACGTCTTTCCTTTTTCAGACAGACATCTCCAAGCAGAGAAAATGTGTCCTGATGGGCCTGATTTGTCAGCTGGGGGCTGGACCTAGGGCAAGAGAGTGACCAGGATGTCCCCTCTACTGCCTCCCAGGTCAAGAGCTCATCAAGCTCTTGTATTCTTAGAGAGCTTCACCCACCCAGCTCAGCTAAACCTTTTAAACCTGCAAGAGGGATCTGCTTATAGGCATTTTGGGGAAGGTTGCCCTGTTGCCATCAAAAGTGTGGGATTTAAGGTCACGTGGTAGGTTTGAGTGCTGGCTGCATCACGGGGTGACACCGGGTGTGTCACTAACATCCTTGGAGTCTGTTTCCTCACGTGTAAAGTGAGGATGATACCGTACCTGCCTCACCAGATTGTTTCAGGATTACATCAGAGGCAGTGTGGTGAGTGTTCTGTATCAAACGAGGAGTACTGCATGAGGTTCTTTCTCAGCGGTTGTAGCAGCAGCAGCCACAGCCTCTCAGTTAGCTGAGGTTAACTGGTCCCTCACTGGAGTCTGCACTGTGGAGGAGTCAGGCAGTAGTGGGCATCAGAGGCCAGAGAGAAGTGGAGGGTCAGGGAAATGCTCCCTGTGGATGCTTGCTTTCCTCCCCTTTTCATGGGGGGTCTCCTGTGTCAGGGCACTGGATATGGTAGGATCCGGGTAGGTGGAAAGAATGCTTTATTTTTATATTGGAACGTGAGGTCCTGCTGAATGACAAGAGTGGCCATCTTCACAGAACTGCATTCTCCAATTTCAGTAGCTTGGTCATCTGTCTTCAGATGTTTTAACCTGGACATGGCATGAAGGAAGGGGGAAGCCTGAGAGAGTCAGTCCCTGGGCAGGGAAAGTCGCTGAGACAGTGCACATCCTGCCTCCCCCCCACCCCACCCCCAGCCATACCTCCCTCTGCAGCACCTGCCCTGGGGCCCCGCATTCGGTGAAGGTGGCCATGGTCCCGAGGATGCTGATACCAAACTCGTCTCCTCAGCTTTCACAGGGGATCTCTGTGAGGAAGCTGTGCGGAGCTGGTGGCAAGCTGGTGTGTGTCATCTTGCATTAGAAAAAGTAAATTAAAAAGCAACACCTGTTACAAAGGTGGTTATCATAGTATTATCTGTAACAGCTGGGAATCAGAAACCATGTTTGAACCACAACCAAGTGCATTGTGATCCACTCACACAATATGCTATAGCCAGCTGTTATGAATGTTTTTAAAGAATTCTCTAAAATGTGATAAAATGTTGAGTAACAAGCCATAAATCCAAGGAGATCTCAAATTTTTTATTTATAACTTTCTGTATTTTCAAAGTTGCCTGAAGAGATGCATCGCCCTTCCTTCCACAAAGCATTCTTTAAAAGGAAATGATCTCTTATGACAAACTAGGTAATGAGATGGTAATGCATAAGGCATAATGAACTGTGTGATGTGTCTAAGGCTGATTGGCAGTGGACTCTCTCTTCATATGTCCTTGAAAAAATATCAGCTCAGGGGTTTTGTTCCAGCTCCACAGGTTCCCATTGCCTTCTGAGCCTCTGTTTTCCTCATTCTGAAATGGGAGTAGTGGCACCTGCTGTTTGTATCCTACTGGTACTTAACACCTGCTTTATAAGCTGTCGTGAGTGATGCCAACGTGCGCAGCGTTACTGCCTAACCTGTTGAATAGAGAACCCCGCTAAGGCCGGGCGCAGTGCAGCTGAGCACAGGGCCCCTTCGTACTGTTACTCCTGTACATGCACGCTTCTCCCAGCCGGGCTGGGGACTGCACGTGTCCTCAGATTACGTAAGGAGCTGGGTTATCTGGAGCCCCAGATGGGCTCAGCCTATGGGGCTGCTTGGTAATTGGGTCTGCTGCTCTCTCCCCCAAGGCTGCCTGGGGCCTAGAAGGCCGCCAGATAAGCATCTCCAGTGGGCCCGGAGCAGATCTGACCATTAGCGGGCCAGGTTGGGTGGGCCCCAGACATTACTGTCAGCTCTGAATGCAGTCCAGGCCCTCTCTCCAGGGGCACAGAGTGGGTCAGGGAGCTGAGGGCTCCGCCCCAGAGGAGAGGAGGTTGGGAGGTTGAGACACTTTCCAGGATTTCTCCTTCAGGGAAGGGGTGAGTGAAAATATCTGTTCCTGCTTTAGCCACTCCAGCCCTCCTCTTTTCTCTGTATCCTTTCTTTTAGGGCTTTTGGAGTATTAGTCTTATCTCCCAGTTGGGCTGTGCTCTGTTTCAGGGCAGAGACAGGCCTCTCTCAGAGGTATGCAGTTGAAGTGTATTGAGGCCTTTCCCTGTGGAGGTCTGTGTGATCTGCCCAGTCCCTCCTGAATTTGCTGGTTTAGGTTCTTCTATTCTGGCTGATGAACATGGTTGCCTCTTCCTCCTCCATGTAACAGAATCTATATAAGAGATAGCCCTATGCACCACTGCTGCCTTTGGGCAAACATAAGGATATACCCAGCAGATTGACCACCAAAACCACCTTCTTTTAAAACATTTTTTCCACTCGTTAGAAATTGCCTTCAGACCCAAAGACCATTCTTTTGAGCACCTTCAATTGTGGCAGGGCCTTATCTTTGAGGGCACATTTTATTCTTTCAAACAACTGAGACCCATCCTCAGCCAAGTCTGGTGACTAAAGAGGGTGGGTAAGCGGGATAATACTGTTTGGGAATTAAAACAAAGTGTGTTCTATGAAGTGTTATGGTTGTTCTTGTGTGGCTCTGAGGGTCATTCTAAAAGACTTCTCAAAATACATAGGGCCAGAGCCATTTCACCAGAATAAAGTTTGTACCTTTTCCCGGGGTGCCTATTTTGAGGAAAGCTGCCTTTTCTGTGGCCTCGATTCAAATCTGTCTCCTGATTTTCACCTTCCTGTTTCTGTCAGCCATAGGATGAGGGACAGTGATGGCCACACGAGCTCCGAAATAAGTTACTGGTTTATGACGGTGACTCCAAATTTGCTGGACATAATGCAGACACAGTGCGTGGTAGAGGGAGAGATGTGGTTAGGTCTAAGAAGTACATCTGGGTTTCAGTCCTCTAAAGACAGGTGATCACAGGCTCAGAAACCTGTAATAAGCCCTCCAGCTGATTCTGCTGTAGGCTGAAGTTGAGATCCGGTGCTCTGCAAAATCTGGACCAATAAGACTGCATAATTTAAATAAGGATCAGATGAGATTGTTTCCAAAATGCGCCTAGCCCCAGTGCTCAATAAATACCAGTTTCCTTTTCCTTCCACCGGAAAAAAAACAAAAAGAGAACCAAAAAAACCAAAAACCAGCCTTTTTAATTTTAAAGCTGACTACTTTGCAGCAGTAGTGCCCAGCCCTGGCTGCACAGGAGAATCACATGGGAAGCTTTAAGATCCCTGATGCCCAGGCTGCACCCCAGGCCTGTTAAATCGGACTTTCTGGGGGTAGGATCCAGGTATCATTTTCTTTAAGACTCCTCTGGTGATTGCAGGGAGCAGCCAAGATTAAGAAGCACCAGCTTTGGTTCTGCCCTAATTTAATCTATGAAGCAGTCATCCCCTAGGTGTGGGGCCAACCCCTCGTCCTGATCTCTGGGACCTGGAGCTGGCATGTTCCTCCCTTTGGGCAGCCTTCATGCAGCAGCGGCACAGCCTCAGTGATGAAGGGTCATGAGAGCTCCCCCTTACAAATTGCATTTGACCTTCATTTCCTCAACTTATAGCCTCCTGCAAATTGGCACCAGCTTAGAATTTCACTTCAAGCCAATAGACTGATTCCCACTGGCTTAATTAGCTTCAGTCTTTCTCCCTAACCTGCTGAAATCCATTCTGCTTCCAATCCATCTAACCTTATAGGGAACAGGCATACTGTTTTGATGCCCTGATGGCCCACAGGTATTAGGCATGGGAGTCCTAATCGTGCTAAAGGTCAGGAGACTGAGGCTAATTAAGCAACCAACCCCATTGTGCAGTGGGTGACATCATAAGGGCCCCTGCCAGGCTGTGTTAACCTGAAAGTCAGAAACCAGCATCATCTTGACCAAGAGGTGATAACGGTTCCAATACTGAGTAGGGAATTTGAGTTTCCAACTTGGGGAGAGTACGTATAAATTTGTGTATGTGAAAATGTACCCCTAGAATGGCCAAGACTGCTTGTTCTCCACCTGCGGCGTGGAGAGATCCGTCCATGCGGGTTGGACCTGCAGCCTTTATGGAGCAGTGTGGAGTCACATCTTATGACGCCCACCACACCCCCAGCCTCACATGATGGAGCTGCATCCTGCTAAGGCTCAGAGCACTGATTCCCTCTCTTCCTACTCACACTCCTTTTGAGCTCAGATGTTGATCCTTAATCCTACTCCTAAGTTTCCAGGTCTTTTTCCAAGGAGAGTGGGTGCTCACCTAAGGGCAGCATCTCTCCTCACTCTCACCCCCTAGAACCTTTATGTCACTGTATCTTTTTCAAATCTTCACCCTTCTCTTCCTCCTGTGGTATCTAACAGCCTGGTCCATGTTGAAGGTAGACAATGAATAGCAGTTTCCTTGCTGCCAGTGGAAAGAACTAGGTTTGAGACATTGTCTCTTTGAGTTACTTCGTCTCTTTGAGTTACTTCATCTCTCTCAATATCCCTTCTTCATCTGTTAAATTGGAATAGGAATTTCTGTCTTTCAGGGTTTTGTGAAACTCACATAAGCTAACAGGTGCCTTCTGAACCTGCTCAAACACTGTGAGGGTCTTGTACTTATCTTTCTAGGGTCAGCTGGAATCCTGCCTTGCTGGGTGGCCTGCCCTGACCTTGTTTGCTGACATCAGTTTGTTCCTCATTAACCACCTGTAGTGTTTGTTGCCTGTATGTGTTTCTCTGGTTAATAGGGATATTTCAGATTGTTGGCTCCCTAACTAGACTGCATGCTTCTTGAAAACAGCACATGTGTACCTCATCCACAGGGTCCAGATCAGAGCTCAGTAAGCACTTGTGGGTCTGCGTGAGGACAGTCAACCAGGGCCATGTTCATGCTAAGGATTCTGTGGGGCCACCCTGTGATTGAGGAAGGCCACCAAGAAAGACAGGAGCAGGAACTTTGTAGGAAGAACAGTTGGAGTAAGAAATAAATTGCTAAGTCTTTTCTGGTGATCTGGAAAACTAGATAAAATACCTTTTTATGAACAACCACAGAATTCTAACATGAGATGTCTAGAATTGTCAAAAAAAAAAAAAATCTGGTCTACTCCAGTGAATTCTAGGACCTACCTGGGGAGAGAAAATAAAGTGTAAGTAGTTGAGGAAATGAAGCCCCATTGGCCTAAGAAGGTCAGCCACGTGACCCAAAGAACTGGTAAGATCAGCCTGACCAGCAAATGCACCTGCAGTCCTGGGACAGTGGTGACTTGGCAATGAAAAATGACTGTAGGGCCAAAGCGTGACTGTTACTAATGCTCATTTTAGCCCAACAGTGGGATCATGACTGTCTGTTGCGAGGGTTTCATTTGTGGAGAGACCTTCCTAGGACTTCCAGCCCTTCTACACTCATCTCATTTAACCCTGACGAAGAAGACATGGGAGTGCTCCCATTTCACAGGTGGGGCTATCAGGGCACAGAGAATGCATTTCGTTGTTCAGCTTCAGATAGCTAGAAAGTCTTATGGTCAATATATTAAAACAGCAATCCTCCAAACTTCCAGTCCCCTGATCTGTTTACTTGAGGGGCCCAAGATGTGGTAACTGCTGTGAGGAGGTTGACTGTGTGCATTAGTTGGGCCGAGGCCGGTCTTACCTTCACACTTAGCGTTAATTATTCTCATTCTCCCGTGTTGCTAATTCAATGATGGCGGCGTCACACGTGTTTGTCTCTTCTGAGAGTCAGCGCTAGACAGATCTCTCTGGGCTGTGTCAAGGTTAACTAGATAATCCAGTTAAAGTCATGCTAGTCCCAGAGAGCGACTGTGAAAGTAGCTAAAAGGGAGCTCGTGACTTTTAAACCAAGAAACTGCGTGAGATTCTCCATGTTTCTTTTTCTAAATGTTAAAATGTTGCTGTTTCTTTATTTCTCGCAAAGCCACTGTCTCCTACCGTAAAGCAGTAGGAAGAGTATGTGCTGGCCTGGGTTCTAGCCCTAGCTGTGCCGCTGATAGCTGGACTGCCCTAGGCAAGCCACTTCACCTGAACGGGCCTCAGTTTCCAGGTTATATAACACGGAGACTACAGCAGTGCCTGTCTTGCCCCTCTCACGTGTAGACTGTGAGGATGGAATTAGAGAGCACCCACACGTCCAAGGACTTTTTAGTTGTCTGTTCACAAAGTGTACACTCTGCAAGGGCTTACGCAGACACTGGCTTTGTCACCTTGGGGAAGTTACATATGGTGTCTGAGCCTGTTTCCGTGTGTGTAAATCGTGCTCACAATACCTGCCATATTGTGTTGTTCGGATTATAATGAGGTCGTATATATGACTATAATACGTAATGAGGTCTTGGTGCTGCAGCAGGCACAAAGATAGGTGTCAGCAAACATTTGTGTGGCCGGGGGAACCAAATCTCAAAGGCCAGGCAGAGTTCCAACTCCAGATGGCCTTTTCCCTTCCTGGCTCTTCCTCTCTGCCTTGTCTGCTCTTCCACTCAAAGGAAGGGGCGATGGTTAAGGGGAGCGCTGTGCCTGCAGACATTGGTGTCAGTGTCACAGCCTGTGCTCCAGCATGGCTTCTCTAGATGCCCCGAACGGCCGGTTATGTGTTGATGATCCTTCTGTTGGGGAGCATGAGGGCTAGTGCTGGAGAGTGGACCCTAGTGTCCTAAGGACCCCGGCCTCCTTTACCTGGCTCTCATGACATGCAGGCCTGATGGGTACAGTTATAGCATCCTGGCCTCTTCCCACCCTCCCTTCCCGAACCAGGAAACCTGCAAATCTTGAACTGCTTTTGCGCCACAATCAGAGGTCAGGATTCAGAGGTAGAGGGGAGGGACTAATCCACAAACCACCACTGTAAACTGGTGCAAGAGCACAAGGATGCTGAGGGCAGGTTCTGAGAGCATGGGGATGGGTGGGGCGCAGGGTGAGAGCTCTGAGAGCTGGAAGTCAGGGAGAGGAGGAAACGGGAGTTAGGTCAAGGAAACAGAAGAGGGAGATAGGACAAGAAAAACAGTCTCACCCATTTCACAATTTCTCTGAAAGCTCTTCTTGACCATCTGCAGCAGCTGGACATTCTTACTGCAGCCTGAGTGTATGATGCTTAATCCATCCAAGGAGCTGGATGTTCATCTTTTTTAAAAAAATGAATCATGTTGTAAAGTCAAAATAGTGCCTCTGCCCCAAATCTTGAGGATTTTGAGAGGCAGCATGGCAACATTCTGAGAATCACAAAATACTGATTTTATGTCCACATAACCGGCTGCAAAACCAAACAAAAGGAGAAGCAGCCCTTGGTTTTGGAAATCTTGGGAGGGAGGACAGACAGAGCAAGCTGGAGCTGGTTGGGTGAGGCCTTGAGAGCCATGAACTGCATTGGACACTTTTTTAAAAAAAAATGAAAAACAAACTTGATTGTTAAACAAGCAATATAGGTTTTTTTTTATATATAGAAACATAAGAAAATATAGATAAGCACTAAGGAAACAAAATTCCTCGTAACCTCACTGACCTGAAACTGCTAACATTTCTGAGGACAGAGAGGCAGGACAGTCATTGATGGATAAGAGCCTGGATTGTGGGGCCCACCTGCCTGATGCAAAGCCCCGCTTCCCCATCTACCTGTAGAGAGGCTGCAGATGAATTACAGCAGTCCCCCCTTAGCCACAGTTTCACCTTCTGTGGTTTCTGTGACCCACAGTCAATCCCAGTCTGAAAATATTAATGGAAGCTTCTAGAAATAAACAATTCACAAGGTTTAAGTCACATGCCATTCTGAGCAGCGTGATGAAATCTCCTGCTGTCCCACCCAGGACATGAGTCACCCCTCTGTCCCACGTGTGCATGCCGTGTACGCTGCCTGCCCATTTGTCTAGGAAAAAGCACGGTATATGCAGGGTTCCATACTCTCCACGGTCTCAGGCATCTGCTGGGCGTCTTGGAGTGAATCCCCCGTGGATAAGCGGGGGCTGCTGTACTCCGCCTCTGTGGACCCATTTCCTCATCTGTAAATTAAGGGTGATAATACCGACTACTCCCATGGGCAGTTGTGAGAATCAAAGAAGCTGGTGCCGTAGTGCTTAAAACAGTCCCTGGAAGAGAGCGGGCACTAGATATGATAGTTACTACTAGGCTGTTGTATTTCTAGACTTTTTCCTGTGATCATGTATAAGAGGTGTTATGTAAAATACATTTCTGTGAAAATAGGATTGTACTGAGCTCTTTTGTAACATTTTTACTCTCATGATCACCTTTAATGGACAGATTTGTTATTAATATTAGCTAACATTGATTGCTTACCATTGGGATAGGCCTGGCGCTAAAGATTTTACATAAATTATCATGTTCAATTGTCATACTAACTCTGTGGGGTAAGTACTATGTTACCATTTTACAGATGAGAAAATCGAGGCTAAGCAATTTAAAATAATATAAACAAGTGGATCAGGCCTCTGTCCTGCAACGAGGAGGAAACTAAGCATGAGGCAGTCCGGCAGCCGGTGCTGGCAGGGTTAGGGAGGAAGTGTGCTCATGTTACTCCTTTTTAACCCTCGGCGGGTGTGCCCTTGGGACCCCAGACTGACAGGTGTCTGGCTGAGTGCTGTTCTTGGGCTCTAGGGGCATTTTCGATTTCTACTGTGGAAATCACTCTCTGATACAAAATGGGATCTAGGGTCCAGTACTGGGCTTCATTGCTTCTGAGAGTATTTTATCCAGAAAGAGAACCTTGAAGCAGCTCTTCACCTGGTTATCCTGAGGCTTTGGCACAGCCATCCAGGCCATGGGCCGTAGCCCCCAACCCTTCCCTCTCCAGCCCTGGGCACTCACCTCAGTCCCAGATAACCAGGACCAGGTCCAAGTCATTGCCAGTTGATCAATTTACTCAGCAAGTCTTGTGCACACTCCACCCAGGTGATGCCCTGCTTGGGACACCATGGCGTACAGGAAGGGGAGAAGACACAATACACACGAAGGCAGAGTTGACTGTTTGAAGCAGACTCTGTGTGGCTCAGGTGACTGGCATGGGCCCAGTCAGCTCAGTGGAAGGGGCTGGCTGTGTCGTGGGTAGAGGGCTCTGGGGTTGTCTTGACCAGAGGTGTGATAGGACGCCTTGACGTTCTAGAGACTAACCCCTCTCTCTCCACGTAGGAGTAGCTCAGAGAGGAGGAAGGAGAAGTCCCGAGATGCTGCCAGATGTCGGCGGAGCAAGGAGACGGAAGTCTTCTATGAGCTGGCCCATGAGCTGCCTCTGCCTCACAGCGTGAGCTCCCACCTGGACAAGGCCTCCATCATGCGTCTGGCCATCAGCTTCCTGCGCACACACAAGCTCCTGTCCTCAGGTGAGGCTGCGGGCTCCCCGAGCTCCTTCCTGGAGGGTCCTCACATGCAGGAGCTCCGGTGTGCCAAGTTGGACAGCCACTAGGAGGGTCATTCTCCCCCAAAACCCCTGCAAAACTCCCACCCACAGGCCCGCCATCATTAGTGCTTTTTCCTTCACGTTGAACATGTGTCCAGCAGTGGCCTCTGCAGGGAATACAGCCACAGGCTGAAGAGCAAGGACAGGGCCAAGGAGGCGCGTGGAAGCTGAGGAGGACGGAGAGGGCGGGGAGAACGAGGGCCGCTCTTGCTGGCTGCCCACTGGCTGGGCCCCTGGCTGTCAGGCTGTACTCCAGTCCAGGGTGCATCCTTGTGGGCATCTTAGTGCTTATCCGCCGGCCACCTTCTCCAGTGGGGCCGTGTGCTCGTGCGACTTCTCCCTCTTACAGCCAGTCAGCCGGGCAGATTATCCAGTGTCTGCTCTTCATTTCCTCATTCCTAAAAAGAGGCTAAAATACCTACTGCACAGGGTGTGTCTGAGGATTAACTGAGATAACGTCTGTGACGCCCCAGACCCCACACTTGTTCACACTGGGGAGCCCTTGGCAGATAACGATCTCCCCACAGAACCAACTAATTCTCACCTTCCTTGCTATCTCTGCAAGTCTCAAGTTCACAAACCCTTTTTCTGCCCCTCAGGGTTCACCTTCTTCAAAATACCATTTCCTGTTAGTCCTGACCAGTAAGAGGCGGCCTGGGGAGTTTGCCAGTTTCAGATCTAGTCTGCCGGTTCCACGAGGGAACTGGGCAACAGGCAGTGCCCCTCCGACCCCGCTGGCTGTGGCGCTGCAGGTGGGCAGCGTCCGAGGTGGTGGGCGGAGGGGGAAGGGCAGGCAGGGGAAGGCTTTTTTGTGGTGGGTTTTCAGTTTTCCTGAGTGTGCCGCGTGCCTCGGAGCCGGGTTGATTCTGCCATCCTGTTATGAAGTGGCTATTCTGGGAAAGAAACCCAGAGCAGAGGGAATCCAGTGTGAGGCGGGGAGGCCGGAGCGACATGTGCTATTCTGGGCCCTGGAGCACAGGAAGGATATGGGGGAAAGACGTTCAGAAAATAGGATGACAGCCCAGTGGGTCCCAGTGTTGGAGGGCTAACCCTGGACTGCATATCTAAAGAGTCTCAGAAAAGAGCAGGCAGAAGGAGCAGAACCAAGGGCAAAGGCGTGCTCTGTAAATACTTTGAAAGAAACAATGCAAGGCAATGGCCGACCTGTGGTCATAGATGCTACGGAAAGGGGGAACCGTGGGCTGAAGTATAAGAAAGGCTTGGAGATGCCATCACAGGGCATGTGTGTGCCTCTTTCGTTTAAAGAGACTGTCTTCCAGGACAAGTGTGGGCAGTGTCTTAGTAGTGTTGGAATCATCTTTACATGTGCACAGAGTAGGCACTGGAGGACTTGATGACTAGACAGAGACCCCTTCCCCACACTCAGAAACACCTCAGCTTCCCTTGAAATTCTACTTAGACATTAATTCCTTTGGATTTATCATTGCTTCCTTCTACCACCACTACCGCTATTCCTCCACCAACAGAGAGCCCCAAAAGGAGTAATATGTTAATGCTGGGACACCTCTTTGAATTTGCACCTGTAGGACTTTTCTCTTCATAGATGATGGGAGGTGAGGCACAGAAAATTTAAGGTTGCTCAGCATCACACATTTAATACATAAGGAACTGCACCTAGAGTTCAAGTTCTTTTGAATCCTGACCCATGGGAAGGAGGGACATGGAGGGCAGAAGCATTCTGTAACCCTGGCCAGGTGAAGTTGTCAATGAGGGCTGGAGTGGAGGGAAGAGAAGGGTTCTCCCTTGCCAGGGGAACCAAAGTTAAACAGAGGAATGGGGGCCAGCCTTCAATAGAGGCATTTGTGGGAGAGCTTCACACGCTCAGTGATTGCTTCTCCCCTTGCTGTTGGTGCGCGGCGTTGGTTTCTGTGCTCTTCTGCACTTAACTGTCCTCCCCAGTGCTTCAGAGTTGGCTTAGGGCACATATCAGAGGCTCTGAGCACATCTGCCTGCGTGTATGCTGGTGTGAACCCTCATGTGCCAGGCACGCCCAGGGAGATAGGACCAGAGTGGCCACAGTGAGACACCATACATCCCCTCACAGGGGCTGTTGCAAGTCGTGGACACCAAGTGCCTGCCCTCTGGCTGGGGTTGGCCCTGGACCGACCAGAGGAAAGAAATGACAGAAAGGATGAAAAGTGTCCGCATTTGGCTATCTGGTCCTGGCGTCCTTGAAGGAGCAGTTCTCGTAAAACCCGCGTCGCCTGGGGGAGGCGGAGAGGGGAGGCATTCAGTGCCCTCTCTTCCAGGCTCCTGACACACATTCTTTAGACCCGTTGTTGAAATTGTTTTCAGGAATTCTATGTGAGACAGGATCTTGTTCTTTTTAAATCTCGTTTGCTTCTTTAAAACATGCAGTGCAACAAAAAGAAGTATAGGGTTTGTGGGCAGATGGACCGGCCCGGAGTCCTCTGTCCGGCTGCCTGCCTTCCTTGCAGCCTTGTGAAAACCTCTTTACTACCTTTGAGCTTTACTTTCTCATCTGCACAAAAAGGGATACCAGTATTTGTATTGCTGTTCAAAGACTGAGATAATGGATATAAAAGCCCTTATCCTCTTGCCTGACACACATTATGCTCTCAATAAGTTACAGCTTAGAAATAAAACTTAACTATGAACAAGAAAATCGATTTATAATAATTATAAGCTTCTGGAGAAATGATGTCAAAGAAAACCCACAGTCGACCTTTACCGTCCTCTTACCCACCTTCTAGCAATTTCTAGCAAAATGCAGAGTTGCCTAGCTTTCCCAAGTCCAAGCAAACCACAGATTCATTATTGAAGCGTTTCTAACAAAGGTGAGTGCCGACGTTGGCTCACTTTATGATAGGAAATAGCTGGTTGCATACCTCAGAGTTCAAAAGGCTAAAAAAGACCAGGTTTTGCTTTAGAAAAGTTTCTTCTTTACTTAGTAACACGTTTCCCTTTGATTTTCACAGTAGGCTGTTCTGTGTGGGAATGTTGGAGAGGAAACCTCAACGCTGAGAAATTCAGGCTGGGAGTCTGGGCGGCCGATTGAGATTTGTATCACAGGAAGCAAACTGAAACAATAGCTTTATGATATTAGCTTCCACGCTGGGCCAAGAACAGAACACACTCTGACGGGAACATCATTGAAAATACTGCTTGATTGTCTTAAATCCTCTTTCAAGATGAGCCCCACAAACTGTAACCAGATGAGGGTCACTCCTGCATTTGGAGGGCGTTAACCCGCAGTTAATATGCAAAATTGGCTTTTCACTGTAGAATTGAGTTTTGGCTTCCCCACAGCCGCACAAGGAGAAATCAGATTCATTTTACACAAGAGCTAGAGGTCAGTGTGAAGTGAGGTTTCTAAAAAGAAATGTCAGGTTTATTATTGATTTGGTACATTTGCATAGCGAAGACAGCAATCTTAATAAGACAGTGTGACTTCCTGATCCCTAGACCACTACGGGAAAGACATAAAAGGGGACAGGTGGTTTTAAAATGTTTTGCCGTGACCTTTTCATGCAGGAAAAGTGGGACCAGAGGCAGGTATGATTTATTCCGGTGCCTTCTGATGCCCCACTTTCAGAATTCTAATCCCAGGTTTTCACCCCTGCTTTTTTACTGTGCCCCACCTACCCTCCAAACCAAGGCCTTTTTCTGTCCTATTTGGAGAAGAGCTGATAGGCTGATTCCTGCTGGGATGTTAGTGGCTGAGAGCAGCTAACGTACAATCTCTTCTAGAGATACTGGCCTTGTTCAGATCATTCCCTTTAACCTAAAACAGTCTAGTCAGTCTGGAGGTATGTGCTGACTCCAGCCCTGTGCTGCATCTTATGAAGAGTAATACTGAGAGGTCAGATAGGATAATAAATCATGTATAGAACAAAGGAATGAATTTCTAATGGTGGACTTTCAAAGCCCTTTGGGAGGCCAGCAGGGTCAGATAAAACAGTGCCTTCTGCCAAAATGTCAGGGCAGCCTAAGCCTACTCCCTGGTCATGGTGGAGTTGAAAGGTGTGGCTATGGATCCAGTAAGTGATTCAAAATTAGCTTCCTCGTGGCTTGACGGGCTGCTTTGCAATTAGCACAACCAGGACCGGGGGTAGGGTGGAGCAGTCATGGGTCTACGGGCCTGGGAGGGCTGGAGGGGAAGAACCGGTGTGAGAGGAAAGCCCCTTCAATGGTGACTACGTGGTGAAGGCCTGCCCAAGCCCAGCTGCGCCAGGAAGATCACTCAGAGTTAAAGCAGTCTTGGGACTTCTCAGAGCAGGAAGCAGGAGTGGTAACCCCAGTGGAATAAAAGTGCACCCTGACCAGCAGCACCTGTGCTGGTCTGGTCTCGGGCCTGGTCAGGAGCTTCTGCCCCGCCACCCTGCCTGCTCACCCCAGACGCCCAGCTCCTGCTGCCCGCAGGGTCCCGCCCCTCACGGGCGGTGCTGCCTGAAGGAAATGAGCGGTGCTCCGGAAAAAGTGCTCCGAAACCTCAGCCCGCGCATATCCTGGCTGTGGGGAGTCATCAAAGCCTGTTTACCGGGGCTATTTTTAGCATTAAAGACTCTTGTTGTGCTCCCCGGCCCAGCACGCTTCATCTCAGCAGCGTGCCTCTGACCTGCATGCCCCGCCCCTCTTCTTTGGGGTCACACCCTGAAGGGTCCTGGGGAGCAGGTCGGTGAGACCTGGAACCCCAGGCAATTTAGAGACCCCACTGGGGGCTTACTCAGCACCTACTACGGGCTCCTCTGTATTCGGCACCCTGGACTCCTGGATTGTTATGCAGCCTGACTGCGATTTATCTGCACCTTCCCCACCAGTCCGTAGATTCCTGGAGGGAAAGGATTGCTTTTACACTTGAGTCTCCCTAGGACAGGCCTGAGTACCTAGTAAGTGACACTTGTTGGCAGATGGCCCTGTGCCCAGCAGACACATAGCAGGAGTGTAACTACGTAGTGAGTGAGTTTTCTACATGCCTCGCACTGAGTCGGAGATTCATGGTACAGTCAGAAGACATGATGTTCCCATGGAACAGCAGGACTGAAAAAGCAGTGCCGTTTTCAGCTGGGGTGATGTGCCTGAGCCCTGGCCCCTCACGTGGGGGGCCGCCTCGGGCCCCGCAGTTGTAACCCTCGGCTCCAATCTGACAGTGAGCTGCCAGGTTCCTTCTGAAACCCCAGAAGGATGAGTAGGTGCTGTGGGAGCAAGCAGTTCCACAGAGGAAGGAGGTCCTGCTGTCCCAGGGTCCCCAGGGGCGGCTGCTGACTTCCTGGTCCCCCAGACATTGTGACTTCAGTTCCAAGACGTTCTGTTTCCATTCGTGGGCCCCAAGCGCCCCTCTCCCTCCCTCCCAGAGGCCAGCTGCTGTGGCCAATTTCGCCACCTCCTGGAAGCGAGTGTACTGGGCATGGATGGAAACCAGTTTGGCCGTGTTGGAACTGTTAAAAACAGGAAATTTTAAGCAGAACTGTTTCCTCTGGACCTAGTTAACCCAAATAGGGTTGTCTCCAGATTTTGAAGTCAGTGTTGCCACTGAGATCAAAGAAATTGAAGAGAAAAAAAAATCTCCTCAATAGGCCAGAAATCACAGGGCGGGCCCTTACTGTCTGGAGGAGGTGCTCACCTATCTGGTGTGATTTTTTAACAGCGTTGATAACAGCTCCTCACCCATCCCCCAAATAGTTCAGCCCCTGCCAAAATAGGTTGATTTTCCTGGTATTAGGGTCACTTGTAGGACTTGAGTTCAGGCCATGATTCTCTGCAAGGGGTCCTAGGGCCACCGGCATCAAGTCTGCATCACTTGGGAACTTGTTAGAAAAGAAGCTTCTCAGCTCCCTCCCAACCTGAGAGCTACTGAATCAAACTGTGGGCCGGGGCCCATCCAGGACCAGCTTCACGAGTGTGTGACCCATGGAGTCCCATGGGGACTTCCGCACTTAGAAGGGCCCTGGGCATGGTTTAATTTTTCAACAAGAGGTCCCACATTTTTATTTTGCACTGGGCCCAGAAATCCTTGTTTTAGCAGGTCTTCTCAGTGGCTCTGATGCATGTTCCAGTTTGAAGTCTCCTGAAGCCCCTGTTTAAATATAGGCGTTAACCGGGAGCATGAGGAACTCTGGTCCGTTATCATCAGTTCAGCTAACCAATCAGTTAGCAGGGATCAAGTGTGGGTCATTCCCAGGTAGCCTCCCCTCCCGTAGGCTTGCCGCCTGAATCAGGGTGTGAAGAGGAAAGAATTTCCCTCATTTTGTTCTACCATTTTAGCAAAACAGAGGGAAGTCACAAAGACACTACTCTGTACAGCCCAACTCTTGGCTCTAAAGGCTGGCCTGTCCCTGGGCAGCGTTTGTGACTCTGGCATTTTTGCCAGTCATGTGTCCTGAAGGTGACTAGTCCCCAGTGATGCCACTGAAGCCCCTTGGTAAGAACATCTCCTAATTTGGATTTGTTCTTCCTGAGGAATAACAGCATATGACCCAGAGCTTAAATTTAGGGGCTCAAGGGAAAAGAGAAAAGAGAACTAAACAAATCCAGTGCCCTTGCAGAAGGGGCCTTGAACCTCGTTTCATGACATCCATGTGCCCCTTGCCAAGTGGCCCATAAATCCAACTGCATTTTACATTTCCTAGAACAGTCTCAATTTGAAAGACTCCTTTTGGTTAAGTGAATATAACTTTTACAAGTGACAAATTACTCTCTAATCCCCTTGTTCTGTAAAATAGGGAGGCATACTGGGCTTGATGTTCGTACTGGATGAATACAAATTTTTATAAGTAAATGTATGTTTGGAGTTAAATAATGCACTAGGAGAGACAGGGCTGAAATAAAATCTGTGGTCTGATCTTAAGAAACAAGGGCCTGGGACCTGAGAGCTTTATTTGTCTGGGACAAGAGCTGGGTCTAAATTTTGCAGATAGCAGAGGTGTCCTCGATATGCCAGGGCTACTCAAAGTGGTTGATTGGAGAGGCGGGTGCTTTCCTAGGTTGCCCCTAGCAACCACCTCTGCAGCCGGCCTCTAACACAGTAGCCTCTTCATGTGGCTTCACATCTCTGGTCCTCACTCTCTCCAGACTGTCTTGCATGCATTGCTGGATGAATCTCCCTAAAGCAGGGGTCTGAGATGCTCCTTTTCTGGGACCTGGACCACCTCATGAGGCCAATCGATGAGAGTGGGAAACAGGACCCTCCTCTTCAACTAGAGTCCCCAGAGGGCGCTTGCTCCAGGCTCTACCACCTCTATGTTTCCTGGTATCTGCCCAACCCACTGGGCTCCGGAAAGCCCTTCCTTCATTAAACAGAGTGAAATCCCTGTTTCATGAGTCTCTTCCAGCGCCCTTCTTTGAGCACTTGTCTCTGACCACACCAAAGTGACCCCCTCTTCCTGGGAACTCTTCAGCACTTAACTGTCTACATTCCTTTTAGGCGCCCAGGTCTGTCACCCGGGAGCTTTTACCTAGATTTGCATCTCTGTGTGCTACACATCCCCCAGCTAGGTTTGGAACGATTGGACGGCAGTGACAGTGTCGTGGAGGGAGCAGAAGGGGGAAAGAATTCACAATGGTTGGTACGTTTTAGGCATTTTACATGGTAACTTAATCCTGACAACTCAAAGAGATAGAAATTATTATCTCCAGTTAGCTGGTGGGAAACTGATGTTCAGAGAGGTTGTTACTTCCTCAGAGTCATAGCCTAATGGGGGGAATAGAATCTGTGTTTACTTGACTCCAAAGCCTATAAATGGTTAGGAGTGTGGCTTCTGGATTCAGCTGCCCGAGTTCACTAGCTGCAGCCTTTATAACCACAGATAAATTACTTAACCTCTCTAAGCCTCATCTGTCAGATGAGGCAAAGAATAGTACCCATGTTGCAGGTGTTTTGAAGATTACACAGCATGCTCAGTGCAGTACTTGATATGTTGTCATTGCTCAGTGCACATTAGCAAAAATCATTGTCCCCACTGCTGCTATAACTGCTGCTACGTCTGTGACTGTTGCCGCCACCCTCGCCCCTGGCACCACCACAGCCATGTGCCCACAAAGCCCTCGGCAGGGTGTCCTCTGTGCCCTGGTGCTCATCAGATGCCTGCTGCTCGAGTGTGTGGGAGACACTTACGTTATGGGCAGTGTGCGTTTCCAGGAAAGTTCACGTCATGCCTCTGAGCCATCCCTGGCAGACATCCATCCATACCGGTCCCATCACATTCATGCAAGCCGCCCAAACCCCCTCTCTTTTCAGTTTGCTCTGAAAATGAGTCTGAAGCTGAGGCTGACCAGCAGATGGACAACTTGTATCTGAAAGCCTTGGAGGGTTTCATCGCCGTGGTGACCCAAGATGGCGACATGATCTTTCTGTCAGAAAACATCAGCAAGTTCATGGGACTCACACAGGTGACACCCTCCTTTGGCTCTTTCAGAAAAGGAAAATGTTTCCATTTGGGGGCAGAAATGAGTGGAACGTTCTGATCACATCCCTCCTGACCTGTCTCTCTGCATGTGCCCCCCCTGCTCCTCTCTGATCTGAAGGTGCAAACCTCAGGAACACACTTTCAGCCCCTGGCATTGGGGTTGGCATTGCTGATGGCTATTCTGGTGGACGGCTCTGCCAACCAGGTGAACAGGCCCACCCATGTGAATGATGTCAGTCATGAACTCTATTACACCTGTGTGTCTGCAGACCTGCAGACTGGAATATGACAAGACCTGATTCAGTCTCCTCCCCATCTCCAAATCTGGAAGGGGCCCAGCTTCCTCTTGGAGACTTCTTCAGTGTCAGGGCTAATGAAGCCCAACCTTGTTTTTGAAACAGGTGGAGCTCACAGGACACAGCATCTTTGACTTCACTCACCCCTGTGACCACGAGGAGATCCGTGAGAACCTGAGTCTCAAAAATGGTAAGGTACTCTTCGTTGTGTTTCCTTCCTTCTTACGCCACCTGGGAGGGCATCTGCATCCCCTTTGTCTACAAGTTAGGATGGATGGATCACAGCCACAATGATTGAGAAAAACTGACATCCTTAAAACACCCGGCAGAGCCTGTGAGATGAGACTGCGGGCACCAGAAGGCCCCATACTCAGGACTGCCTCATGCTGGCTCTTCCTGGTGCCTGACAGCATACTCCTAGGACACGCCCTTGGGTTAGGACACTGCCTCCAGGAGGTTTCGTCACCTGAGTGCTGCATCTCTGCCAGGTGATGCAACCCAAACCAGTCAGTTCATCTGTGCCAGAGTGTTCATGGGAAGTGTTGTGGTTGTCCGTGTGATAGTTGTGTAAGAGACCACCCCAAACATAGTGGCTTAAGCAATCATTTTATTAACTCTCATGATTCTGTGGGTTCTGTGGATGGTTCTTTTGCTCCATGTGATGGCAGCTGGGCTGCCATCATCTCGGGGTTGGACTTGGTGGGAAGACTAGATGGCTCCCCCACACCTCTGGGACCCCTAGTGGCCAGGAGCTGGAGGTTGGGGCTCAGCTGGGATGCTGTCACAGCTGGATCCCCTCGCTCGTTCCATGGGGTCTCAGAGCTTCTCCCTCTCTGTGTGGGAGCCAGACTTCTGACATGGAGGCTCAGGTCTCCCAGAAAGTACAGAAGTAGAAGTTGCCAGGCCTTCCAAAGGCTTAGTCCTAAAACTGCACCAGCACCACTCTGCCCCATTCTCTTGTTAAAGTGAGTTACAAGTCAGCCCCGCTTAGTGTGGGAGGGAACTATGCACGGCCATGAATGCTAGATGTGGCTCACTGGGGCCACCTTTGGAGACTAGCTACCCTAGTACCAAGGAATGAATCTGGGTCCTTGGTGATAAGAAATAGGAACAGGTAGTTTTTGACAGAGAAGAAAGTTAAAAGGTCTCATGCACTGCACCCTACCTGTGGGGCACCCAGCAGATGCCAGTGGTTGGGGACACGCAGAAGGCACTTTGCAATGACAGTCAAAGCTGCTGCTTCATCTCCTGTAACTGGGGACGTTCAAGCAAAGGCACAAATAGAGATATTATTACGCAGACTGAAGCTTTGCAATGAAGCAGGGCTCAGTGATTTTCCAGGTCCCTTCTGAACTTGGGAGTCAGTCTCTGTCCTGGGCAGATTCAGCCCAAGTCTAGACACCCCTTTACCACCTCTCACTTGTCACTGCCGTGGAGTGTGTGCTTGTCCAACCTGAATAACGGGCAGTGCTACTAAGCCTGCAAGGTTTTGCTGTTATTACCACACACACTTCAAAAGCAGACACTTCATTAGCCCACTTCTACCCTTGGTACAGACTGAGACTGCGAAGTGCAGGGTTACAGCCGCCTCCCCCACCCCCGCCAGCAGCTCCTCCCCAGCCCCTCTGCCCCATCCCTGAAGGCCCCGCGAGCCCAGCCCCAGGAGCACACGGGCTGAGGAGCCCTCTGTGGGCTGCTCGGCAGCTTCTCTGCTACCGAGAAAGTCTTACTTGGTTCCAAGAGGAAGAGGCTACCAGACTTTCCAAATCCTTTTCTAAAACAGGTTCTGAAAGCCTGAGAAAATCAAAATGTCTTATTTCTTCTCTACTTTGGAAACCACTTGGCCCTTAAGTTCTCAGTCTCAGCTTAACCTCTGACCCTAGTCTCAGTCGGCCCATGTGACCTGAACCAGGTCACTTCATTTCTCTGCTCCTTGGAGTCTTTCATTTCAAATTGACAGTATTGGACCAGGCTGAGTCTAGGACCTTCCAGCTTTCGAGAGCCATGATTCAGCATAACTGTGCTCTATTGATCTGAGTAGAACTTTAGGTCTCTTGGTCCCTGTATTGAGGACTTGGGATCAAACTCAGTGAATCAGCAAAGCCTCCTTGAAGGTGCCGACCTGAGTGGACTCATGATCTGTAAGCAAAGGGTTAGTGTGAGCGGCCAGAGGAAGATAAGGCTGTGAGGCTGATTGTGGAAGGCTTTGAAGGCCAGGTATCTGGCCCTCGAACTTCATCCTGTTCGACAGAGGGGAGCTATTGGAAATGTTTAAGCAGGGGTAGGCTAATCTGACTGGAGCTACATTTAGAAAAATTAACCAAGTGGCAGAATGGGGAGAATTCACAGGGGAACAGGTCAGGAGGCCACAATCATAGCCCATGCCACAGCCACAAATGAGGCCCTCCAGCCCACTTACGCCAGCGCCTGAGCTCGTCCTTGTGTCGGGTCCAGGCCCCAAGATACAAGAATATCTCGTGATATGCAAACCCCACCTATGGAAATTAAACTTACAAGAAACATAGGTCTCCCAGTATGGGAGAGACGTTTTTATAATCATGATGGAGGAGTGTTCTCTCTTTAAAAAAGGATTCACCATTTGGTTTATTTAGTGGGCTCTCCTAGGGATGTTTAAGGTAGATTCAAAGATGCCACAATTCATTAGATGTGCAGCAATCTGGGGACATGTCACTCAAATAAATCATGGCTCCCAGAGGGGGTTAAGGGCAGAGGCTGGTGGCCATGCCTGGAGGGAGGGGTGTGGCTATTTGAAACAAGGTTCTAGATTGTTCTGAGATGCTGGGCAGGGGCAGGAGTGCACCTTGGAAGGCGCTGGGTGGATGGGAGTGGTGGAGGCAGAATTTACACGTGGGCAGGGGGGCTCAGCTGGCACTTAGTGCGTGCATTACTTTTTTGTTGTTGTTTTTACAAAAAGTGGGGAAAGTTCTGGATGAGCAGGATATTTGGAGACTGTAAGGAAGGAAGCAGTCTTGTTTGTCTTGGTGATGTATTTCATTCTGGCTGAGAAAGGATCTGTGTACAGTTAATTGTCAAGGTGAACTTGCTCACCAAATCCCAGGGGATTCGTACCTGCAGCCTCTCTCACGCCCTGATGTACGTCACTTTAGGGAGAAAGCTAATGGTGCAGGATCCTGCATGCAGCCATTGCAGGTAGAAAATAGGGCCCTGGCGGGTTCAAATTCCTGAGGGGCAGGAATGAAGAAGAGACAGGGATGTCTGAGGGAAGTTGCTCACCTGAGAGGCTTATCCTCCTTGTTGGAGTCATTGTGCTGTTGCCAGGCTATTCCTTGGAATACTTCCTAGGGAGCCTGGGCCTGCCCAGGAGAGGTTTGCTGAGGTTACGACTGATGGTCGCTCATTGTCTGGCCGCTCTGAAGTGAGCACTGACCACGTGCGAGGTGCCATGGGAAATAAAGCCGTGGAACAGCCCCCACCTGCCGCGGATCTGAGGCAGCACTGGTCCTTGGGCCAGGGTGGTGCTGCGTGTTCACGGCAGGCCTGCGTGCTGAGGGAGCCGCGCCTTGGGAAAAACACAAATACAGTCCCCCAGAAAAAGTACAGCAGGGTCCCCCTTCTGCATATAAACACAAATATCAGTTCAGCCGGTTCCGCCTCCCCTTCCCCACCCAGGCTCTGGTTTTGGGAAGAAAAGCAAAGACGTCTCCACAGAGCGGGACTTCTTCATGAGGATGAAGTGCACGGTCACCAACAGAGGCCGAACCGTCAACCTCAAGTCAGCCACCTGGAAGGTAGGAGACGTCAGGCCCGGGTTGGGGTCCCCAGCCTGCCCCACCAACCCCGCCCCCGTGCTCTCGGCCCCACGGCTGACCTCCGTGGCTGGTCTCCAGGTCCTGCACTGCACGGGCCAGGTGAAGGTCTACAACAGCTGCCCCCCTCACAGCGGTCTGTGTGGCTGCAAGGAGCCGCTGCTGTCCTGCCTCATCATCATGTGCGAGCCCATCCAGCACCCGTCCCACATGGACATCCCCCTGGACAGCAAGACCTTCCTGAGCCGCCACAGCATGGACATGAAGTTCACCTACTGCGACGACAGGTGTGTGCGTCTGGCCTGCGTGCTTGTGCCTGTGTGCGTCAGTGGCCGGTGCCTGTGGTCCAGGTGTGCATCTGGGCAGAAGTGTTGTATGGCTGGGTGAGGTCTCTGTTCCATCCTATCAGTGCCGCCGAAGGGTTCCTCACACCGTATGCGGTGGTTTCTCCTTGACACAGCGGCCAGGGCTGACTGCAGGGCTGCCCTGGAGGGCAGCTGTCACAGTGGTGGAGCGCTGTGGTGGGTACATATCCCTCCGCCTGTGTATCAGGCTCCCGGGAGATCTCCAGGCCACTCTCCCTCCCAGGAGACGAGCGTCTAGAGGTCTCCATCAGCACCCCCAATTCAGAGGCCAGCTGGGAGCTTCGGCTTCTGACCTGGAAGCTGCCCAAGGCCACATGGCTCCTGCAAGTTCTCTTCCATTAATGAGCTCTTTGCTCAGCTTTTGCTCCTCCTGTGTCGCCTCCATTCCAGCTACTGTCCAGCCCAGTTGGAAAGCTATTTGATAGAGGGAATTAAGCCAGACTCTAAACCCCAAACCAGCCCCGACTGGAAATTCTCTTACGGGAGAGTGTAATGGTTATTAAGAGCATTGACTAGGCAAGACAGCCTAAGTTCAAGTCCAATGGGAGGTGTTCGGTGTTAGCTGTGATTCTTGCCCTAAACTGTTTCTGTGTTAAAGCAGTTGGAAGAACATCTGAGACTGCACATGTAGTCCCTGTCACTCTAGTTTTTAGCTTGAGGTGAGGGAAGAGGCTTGGGCTGTCATGGGAAGGGTGGCAGGGAGCAGCTCTGATTCCCCCACTGCCTGGTCTCTGCCCTCCCCACTGTGTCTGGGCATCGGGAGTGTGGGCGGAGCAGTGACCACCATCAGAGAAGGCAGGCCAGGCCAGGAGAAGGGGCTGGGCAGGCAGGCCTGGCTCTTGGAAATGCCACTGCAGCCTGCTGACTAATGCATGACCGACGCGGCCTTCAGGATCTCCCCACCTGACCCCAGCTTTCTGCAACGTCCAGAGTCACCGTGTTTGTCCAGAGTCACCGTTCTTGTGGCAACTCTTTGCTGCTCCAGCCACTCCCCTCTCACCTTCTAGGGTTTCTGCAGAAACCCTGAGATCTCAGCTTCCTCTTCTATCAAATGCCGAGGAGAATACGTTCTCCACCTGTCTCGGGGGCTCACTGTCAGATGAGATGATGGCTGTGGAAGCACTTGGAGAAGTACAAATCCCACCACTGACTGGAGGCTCTCTGTTCCTGCCAGGATCCTGCTCCCAGCCCTCGCCCTCCCCCAGAGCTGGTCTCCCCACTAAACTCAAGGGTCCAAGATCACTTCTGGAGGCACAGGGAGCCTGGGGGCCTGTAAGAATGAGGCTACCAGCAAGAGACTGCCTCACCTTCCCAGCCAGCAGGAAGCCACAGACCCTGGGAGAGAGCTGCCCTTCAGCCTCCCCAGGCCCGCCCACTTTTCTCTCATCCACTGGACACCCTGGGGGGTGTCTGGGGTTCTTTGTTGGGAGTGCCTACTTTCCAGGCTCGACTGAGTTTCTCCCCCCTGACTAGAGACTGGCCTGGTGATGGCTGATTCCCCCTTCTTAGACATCCTTTCCAGGCACAATTTAAGAACTTTTGTAGAAGTATCCTCAAGTCATTCCTGTCCCCCAGTTCTGACCACAGTTTAGTGCCCAGACTCAAGGCTCTTGGGGCCAGTGGGTAGTTCTAGATGTAGAAAGGAGTACTCCAACCTCATAGGGAGAAAATGTCACCTGTGTGACCTGTGTCCTGGAACTTTGACACAGTCAGCACTTATGATGGTTTTTTGTGTTGTCATTATTGTGATGATGAGGATAATTAGAAAGATTATTCCAAAGGCAGGCACTGGAGAAGTCCATGCTGTGTGTAAGGTTATTTATCAGAGGCAGTCTTTGTACACACACGAACATTCTGAGGAGAAGACATAGTTCTGTGATGTGCACCCCTCTCCCTAATCTTCCACAGTGACAGGGTGATCCTGCTGCAGAGCCCACAAGTGGCTGGGGTGCCCGGGACGGTGGAAGCTGTGTGGAGCACCGCCCTGACATGACCCCACAAGCATGGGGAAAACCCTGCTCTCCTAGAAAATCACTTCTCATCCCTGGATAACAGAAAAGCGTCTTTTGGGTTTTGTTTTTTTTCTTTAAGCTCAAGACTTTATCCTTGTTAAAGTGAAGGAAAAAATCCTCTGGAGAGGGTAATTTGAAGTTATCGCTCGTTCATTGTCTATTTTGAATGAATTTCAGGTCATACCTGAAAGCATCTAACCTGTGGGTGAATGAAGAGGGGACAAAAGAATATGAGGAATTGGGTGCCTAAGAGTGGAGAGACTCTCTTTCCAGAAAGGGGAGAGGCCCTGGCTGACTTCTTGGTTCGGTTCAGGGCTGGTAGGCAAAGTTGATCCTGGCCTGAAGGAACCGGTGATTTAGGGCTTTGTGACTCAGTGTGTGGAAGGTGATGCTGCTTGTAAGGTCTGCCGGACACTTTGCACTTTCAGCAAAATCTTGCTTTTCAAATCTAATTACATGGCCCAAACTCTGCATTCAGTGGTGCTGGGTGGATGGATGCAGAGGCATTTAAAGACACAGAATGCTGTGCCACACACGTTGTGTTTAACGGATTAGCAGATTAGTTAACAAGGGCACAGACATGGCTTAGACAGTTTATAAAGTGACTATTTTAAGTCCTTAATCCCTACATGTTATTTCTCAATTGATTTGATGAGGACTAGGAGCTTTTGGTTCTGGTAGCTTGTCTTATATTCACTCTTTGTGTTGGGATGTGGAAAGGTAAACACACATTCTCCCTCCTTCCCTCCCTCCTTCCCTCCCTCCATCTCGCCCTCCCTCTACACCTTCCCACCTCCAACACATACCTCTTCCAAGATCAGTGCTTCAAAAATCAACACTTAGCATATCAGTAGCCTGGCGCGAGGGGGCGCATTTCACTTTAATCAAGGAGTTCACTAGATTTAATGACATCTGACACACATGAGGGACTGTGATTTCCCCCAAAGATGACTATTTTCTCAATGGGAAAATTAGAATCTGATGAAAATGTAAGGCAATTAGAATCCACAAAAATCACTTTTGAGGCTGTTTCGTACTTTTTCTTAGGTATATTCAGACCACAGACACAATCAAGCAAAAAAAGAAAAGAGGCATGGAGAAAAAGAGAAGGGAGAACAGAGAGGAAATAGGGGAGGGAAATAAAATAGGAAGAAAAGAGAACTCTAATCTTGTGTTTAACTCTCAGGTTTCCAGAATCAATCGACTGACCCACCTTACTCCGGAACATTGAAATGGAATAGAGGAATGCAGATGCTTCAAAATCGTTCTTCCTGCTCCTCTTAATAATTAGCCAGAGGGCCATATCATGCCCTGTATTAATTATCTGAAAACATAGTAAATAGTTTACGAAGTGAATTCAATAACAATTTATACATCATTTCCATTTATGTGTATATAGAGCCGACTGCTCTGGTTAGGGGGAGTAAAGTTGAGAAGCAAGGTTAAAGAAGACCCTGATTTTCAGGGTAGTGGGTGAGCTCATGCCCATTGATGACTCATGCAGAGGCGTTATACTCTGTTTCCTAAATTAATGAGCTGTTAGTTATTGAGCGGCTGCTATGTATCTGACCTGGTGCCAGAGACTGCGTATATCAAGGAAGTAAAGGAGATGATCCCTGATCTCCAAGGGTCTGGATTTTGAGACATGAGCAACTTAATAAAACCAAGGTGGATGGTACAAATAGAACATTCATTCACCCAGAAGGAAGACAAAAGTTGTTCCCAAGTCATTGAACTTTTAAATACGGTGGTTCTTAAATTCACATGGAGGCGCCACCTAGTGGAGAAAGAGGATAACTGAAAAAAGCCAAGACATCAAAAAGTGGGTCAAACTCTATAATGTTCATAAGCCCACTGCACAGTTTGTCCGTTTTATGAGTTCTCTTGTATCTTAGAAAGTAATTATGAAAGTGTGTTTTGTGGATAAGAGCAGTGTCACTGAGGGAAAGTATCAAGGTTGCAATAAAAATTTCAAATTAACAAAGAGCATTGTGTAATTTTTACAGATAAAGAATCTGAGGGCAGCCCCGATTTGTCATTGGATTAAGGCAATTTAGGGTGTAATAATGTCAGGAGTTATGGTTTTTAATAAGTTGAGATGCCTACATTGTAAATTCTGTGGATCAAATTTCTGATGAATTCTTTTTATACAAAGTTGGCAATAATAATGATGATAAAAGTGAGGGGGGGATAGCTGAGGATCACAGAGAGAATGTCAGCAAAATTAGAAAGAGCCATGGGCTGTAACACACACACATCAAAACACCTGGAAGGCAACAGTGTTAAACTCTGAGAAGAAAATAGGTTGACTTCAGACAAATAGTAAAAGATTATGTACTTTCGTTGCATATTGAGATACATTTAACAAAGTATTTTACTTTTTGAATAGAATAGGGGGCATCTTCAGGGTGATCCTTCAGATTAATATACATAGTTTTTAGTTCCATATTTAGTCTATTCTAAATATTTCTGCAGACATAACACAGTAGTCTTTCTCCACCTATCTTGTGTAAGAGAGTATAGTGTGTTTCTTTAAATCCCAGAGTTAGAAGCAACTTCAGATGCCGTCCTGGTGCATCTGTGTCTCCTCCAGACAATAATGTTCTGAAATCAGCCATAACAAAGTTTGGGCATATGTATGAGAACTGCTCATAAGTGAGCCGGTCTAATCTAATCTGCTCAGAATACGCCTCGGAAGAGGCAGCTCTACAAATGCTCTTTGGAATTTATTTCAAAGTTTAATAGACCTCATGTTTCAAAAATTATCCTTCTACATGATCTGCTTCTCTCTTGCTACAATTCACAGCGAATTTCCCCTTGCTGCTTGCGGGTTTCAAGGTGATGAAAGGCAGCTGTGGCATTTGGTGGCACGAGGGTCGGTCCAGGATTAAGCCAGGGCTACCCTCCTGGGTATAAATTCACCCACCTGAAACACAGTGCACCAACAGGCGGGAAGTTCATTATCCATTAACTACAGAGCTGGTTGTGTAGATCTCACTTAACCCTGTGCTGTGTGAGGAAAACACAAGGCAAAAGTATTATTGTTTAAAGCAAACAAAATCTGGATAGAAATACATTAAAACAAAAGGCATTGAAATCTGAGCTAGTGAACAGTCTGGGTGTTAGTAAGGAAGTGCAAAGCTTATAAGCACATACAGAAACCAAATGAGGTAAGTCAGATGTCCCCTCGTAGAGGCTGTTGCCAGAAGGGCAGGAGGAAAGTAAGCAGACTTTAACCCAAGGATGGTTTTATTAGCAAATGAGTTCTTTGGAAACCGAATAGGTGGTTATGAAGTACTTAAAACTTTCATCCTCTCACATGGTTGAAATGCTCTCTAACCATCTTGTTTACACAGTTAATTTACCAAGCAAGTCCTGTACTCGTGCAGGGAACGGGGGAGAACCTGCAGCCAGACCTTGTTTGAGGGGGGCAGTGGTGTGCGAGCTCGGGGAGCTTGCTGCGTCACCCCGCGGAGGCGCCAGCTCAGGTCTGCCCCGCGTTTCTTCTGCCTCTTGAGGCCACACTGCCTCTGCCGTCGGGAGGGTAACGTTCTTCCGAGCGCTCAGCCACAGGGACTCCACGTCGAAAAGAGCCTCTGGACATTTTTAAGGGTAAAGTGCAGGGGAAGAGCAATGAGTAGCTGTCATTTTATGTAGTGAAGCTGCTCTCACCGTTCAGCCGGAGTATTTCCTTGGGACAACACTAACTTCAGAATTTAACCACCTTTTTTTCTCCTCTACGTTTCCTAGTTTCTTTTTTTCCTTCTTCCTCTGCCTTCTGCGGCTTCCCTGTCTGTGTCTCCATCATTCTCCTCACCTCATCCTTGCTCTGGTTCTTATTATTTAAAAGGGACCTCTGTTCTTCTCATTCCTGAAGTTGGGTGAGTTCAGCCCTTTGACATTTCCCTCTTCTCTGCAAACAGAACAGCCCTACTGAGTTGACTTTTGAAATTTATGGGTGACCCCAAACCGATTTTTTTTCTCCTCCAGAGAGTCAGGGGCCCTTAATTAGAAAGAAAGAAAAAAAAAATGGTTCCCCCGCCCTGGTGGAGAGAGCAAATGAAACCGTGTTATCACAGCCCAGCCCCGGGGCCTCTGGGACCGCGGGAAACGAGCGGGCGGCCCTCGTGTGCTGTGCTGGGTGACCCGGTAAACAAGCGGGTTCGTTACCCTCCCCAGTGGCGTCGGCGCGCCTGCAGACGGAGGGGAATGACCATCAGCTTTGAGCTGGGGTTTCCTGGTTTTGTAACGTCTGACTGCTTGAACGTTCTTCAATTGTGTTTGGGGTATGCGTGTTTCCCAGTTTTTATAGTCGTCTGTTTAAAGGAACGAAGGAGGAGACATTAAATATTTATTTTAGTTGACAAGATAGATGAAGGCTGTTACTGGGAAGAGAGCTGGCAATTCCGAAATTGAGATTTTGTTTGTCTGCTTCCAAAACATGCCCATTGTGTGCCTTTGAATGGATGGTACATTATTTAGATGAAAAAATACTGTATTTGAGGCTGGTTATAATAAACATTTACTTGAACATTTTGAAGATTCTAATCTTGAAAGAAAATATAATCTCTTCAGGGAGTAGCATCAAATCTTTCCCAGGATAGCTTCATTTTTGAGGGTCTCTAGAAAATTCTAGATCTAGTCCAGGAACAGAAGTCGGTTATCTGGTAAATCGGTGAGTCTGTAAATGGCCAGCCCATTGTCAGCAGGGCCCACGGGTGCAGTTCTGAGTTCAGGGCTGAGCTGAGAGGCATCGGACCCCTGTGGAAAGGAAGGCTGGCCGAGGGCAGCCGGGTGCCATCCCTGGAGCCGGGCTGCCGAGGAGCACGTGTTGTTGACGAGCTCAGAGACCTCCGTGCTCAGGGCCAGCTGACAGGACAGGGCCTCCCCATCTGAGTCTAGCTGGCTGGCGCAGGTGAGCTGCTGGAGTCTTGTGCAGAAATATCTCCACGGGGCTGAACCAGCTGAGACCTGAGCTTGTCAGCTCTGCTCTGTTGCCCCTTGTTTGACAAAGGCTTTAACCCCCAGGTCTTCCCAGGCGAACTTGTCTCTCCTCTGCCCATGTCAACACCAGACACGCCTTACAGAACGGAGAGGGGACGATGGCCTGAACCTCATGGGGGCTAGGGGAGGCTGGGCGTGGGCACCGGCCTGCACTGAGTCAGGTGACCGTGGTGGAGGAGAAGAAGTGGATCACGAGGGCCCAGGTCCCTTAGCAGCGCTGGGGTCGACAGGGCTCTGATTGTACCTGGGGCCACAAAAGAAAACCAACCCACTGGTCAGCTACTCCAGTATTTACTGAGCACCTGTTGTAGCAGAGGCTGAAGGGGGCCCTGAGTTCAAGGGTCAGCAGCCTAGAATGTGGAGAGACGAATACGTGATTCCTTGAGACGCTGTGTTCGCCTGTTAGGACTTGATGAGAAGGGGGACTTGGAGAGAGCTCTGCGGCAAGTGTGGATTTGCAGGTGGTGATGGGGGGAGCCGCAAAAGGAGGGGTCCAGCAGGGTGGAGGGTCCACGACTGGTTGGCAGTCATTCGCAGATCAGACTGCTTGGAAGACAGAGACAAGATTCTGGGGGACTTGGAGGTTATATCGAGTTTACTTATTCTGGATGCAGTTGGTGATAGGTGAGCTGTAGGTGCTTGCGGAGAGGAGTGACAGAATGGAAGTGATGTTTTAGGATGATTTAGTTTGACCCGTGTAGAGCCCGTCTGGAGGAGGAGAGGGGAGAGGGAGTAGGGGCCACCGCTTCTCCTTTCTCCCCACATGCTTTATCTGCAACGTGGATAAATGACGGCCGTGCCCCGAGAGTCGTGCATTCCAAAATAGAGCTTGTAACGATGAGACTATAGCATCACTTCTAACTTGCGGCCCACTAAGTAAACAAGACAATGAGCCCGTTAGAAAAAGTGTATGAGAGAACAAAGATGAGAAAATGATATTTATGTGTGATGTGGGAAAGTGGCTAATCTGGTGGTTCTGGGGCAGGGCTTTGTTTTAATGACTCCAGCACAGAGCAGAGGGTCCTCAGACAGTGAAGGGATTCTGCACTAGACCTGCCTTTCTCGGTCCACTTCCCATCAAAACCAGACACCTCACAGGGGATAGTCAAGGCCTGTCATTTCAGAGCTGCCTGTTTATCAGAGTGTAATGAAGAGGCACACTTTTCTATGACTGTGATTCTTTGTTCTTCTTGGCACCTCCTGCCCTCCCTCCTTTCCTTGAGATGGGGAGGGACAAAGAGGAGAACCCACCAAGGCAAACCTGATGTCTAAGAGGCATCTGAGGTCACCAGGCAGGACCTGAGGGGTGAAGGTTTAAGCACAGACGGGGCTCTGTCTGCCTGGGTTGCTCCTTGCTCCATGATTCTCTCCCTCTCCCTCTCCCTCTCTCTCTCTCACACACACACACACACACACACACACACACACACACACACACGCCATCTCCATGCTTTTCCCCACTTGGGGCCACATCATTTTCGCTCACCCTCTACTAGAATAAGCGTGACCTAGTAGTTAGGAGGTTCCTGTTCTCATTCTTGCTCTGTCCCTGGACACTTGTATGGACATCAAGAAAACTGCCCTCCCTGCACCTCTATTCCCTTGCCTGCAAAAAAACATGGTTGGGGGTGTGTGCGCGCCCCTTCCAATGGCCACTGGAGAGTAGGCGCATGTGTCTGTTGGGGTAGGGTAGGGACTCCCTGCTTAGGTGCTTTTCCTCTCTCCCCAAACACAACTTTAGGAAAAGTGGAAGTTCAGTAGATGCATAGTTGTAGGTTGAGAATCACAGTTTTGTTTTTTGCTTGGATGAATGGTACAATTGGGAAATTTGGAGTGTGTTCCTCTGAATGTATGTATTGGAATTACCTTCTGGATTTAACTCCTTGAGTCTCTGCTCACATTCACATGGTCTCTCTTCCCCCTTGCTTTTTTTTTAGAATCACAGAACTGGTTGGTTACCACCCTGAAGAGCTGCTCGGCCGTTCAGCCTACGAGTTCTACCATGCACTGGACTCAGAGAACATGACCAAAAGTCACCAGAACTGTAAGTTCCAGGAGTGCCCCAGGTGGCTTCCTTGTGTCTGTGGAATCTGACCTTGAGTGGTGTCGACTGGTGGGGAAGGAGAAGACAGGGTCACTTCCTTCACAGAGCCACCCTCTCGTGCAGTGGCCAAGACTCATGGCCTCAGGATAGTTAGAGAACCAAGGCTGCCACCAGCCTGTACGACACATTCATGCAGATTAGGAAAAGGGCCCCTCTCTCTGAGGGACAGGCACACCAAGGAGTACAGCTGGAGAGTGCAAGGTGGGCTGAATCTCAGTCTCCACTTAGCGCCTCCACTCAGCACCCTTGTGCAGTTAGCAGTCTGCACGACCTTCTGCAATAGCCCCCTAGAGTGTAATACAAGACAGCGTGTAATCCCAGCCTTCAGAGAAGAAGAGCGCTGGGAGAAGTCAGGAAAACAGAGAACAGGGCACGTTAAGGATGGAGGAGCATTGGGCTAACCAGAGGGGAAGGCTGTATGGTGCCGACTTGGAGGTGCTGAGGTCGGCCATGGCTCCCTGAGAGCTTGCTTGCTGGGGCAAGAGAATTCAGTTCGAGGAGGCTATCCGGGCAACCCAGTGATGGCATGTGGAAGCTGTGCCTTGCAGCTTGGAGGAAAACCTGAATTATGAAGGGATTCTAGAACAGGGCTGCCCAATAGAACCTTCTGTGACGGAAACGTTCTACATCTGCATATTCCATATGTGACCTCTGCTGTATCTGAAATATGTCTAGTGCAACTGAGAAACTGAATTTTTTAAAATTTAATTTTAATTATATTTAAGTAGCCACACTTGGGTAGTGGCTACCATACTGGACAGGGCAGTTCTAATGCATTCGGTTGGCCATGTTCCCAATTAAGGCGTCCCATTTGGAGGTGATCCAGGACGGTTTTCCTGATTCCATACAGCCCATTAACGTGCAGGGACTCTAGGTCTGTAACCCTGTGCTTCACCCTCTGGGGGAAACAGAAATTGATAGGATTGATCCCTGTCCTTAGGGTTCTCGTTCCTGGGGGGGGAGAGGGGTGCAGTGGGCTGTGGGACCGAAGTGACTCGTACCTTCAGTCTCCAGTGTAGTGTTTGGAACAGTACAGGTACTAAATGAACGATAGACTCCAGGGGAAATATATATATATATTTGGGGAAGAATGCTTCAAAATAACTGCCCTCAGTGCAGATGGAGGTGCTGAGAGGATTACAGAAGGGTCTAAAACGGGTGAGTCTGAGAAGATTCCCGGTGGCCTTGCTGGTCTTGGGCTCCTGGGTACATTGTGTCTTGGAGCGGCAGTGGGGAGATGGGGGCGCAGCTCCGGGCCCACTGTTCTGAGTGCGTCCGTCTGTCTCAGGGTTGGGACAGCTGTAGTCATAGCAGCTAGCAGATGAGCAGTCCATAAACTGTCCAGAAGCAGAGTTAACCTCTTGAGGAGTGAGATCTTCCCTTTCCAGTTGCTTCTTCCTCATGGCTTTTGGGTTTGACCTGACAGTGCAATAGGGCCCCTTATGATATCTTAGAGAAGTTTCCCACTGTTCTCTCTGGCAAAAAAGAAAAACAAACAGCCCAGATTGAGCCCCATTCTGGGACCCAGGAATGGAGGAGGGAGGTGGAGGTGCTTTCCTGTGCCCGTGGCTGTGACTCAGCCTTAGGCTGCCCCAGTTTTGAAATCGTAGGATGGATTCCGCATGCTTTTCTGGTCCATGGCCATTCCTGCTCCCAAGGTCATCCTGAGACTGGGACTCAGGGACCTGGCTCTGGCCCAGGTGGCTCACTGATTCCTCTGTGCCTGGCTTCCTGGGGCTGCCCTCCTCTGGATGTAAAACTGGGGAAAAGCCCAGCCTTCCTTCTCAGCCGAGGGTGAGTCAAAGTAGGGGAGAATAGTAAAAATTTCTGGGAATTTTTGCAGGACAGTATTGTACTTTATCTTCTGGGGTGGGAAAGTGGAAGAAATTACTGTCAGAGAACAAAAATGATGATGACGTCTCACTAGGCACAGGAAAAGGATTTTTTTTTTCTACTTCTCTTAAAAAATCTTTGATCCTTAAAAAAAAGAGCTGGGTTAAAAAATTGTCACAGTTTTCTGCTGAATCCAGGGAAAATGTGCTTTTTATTGAATCCATATATTTCAGCATTAGGCACACTTTAAGGTAATTCACAAACCAAACAGAAATCACAAGTTTCCTTCTTCCCCGATGGAGCCAAGTTAAGCAGCTCTGAGCTCGGAGGTCTGTACCCAGCCAGCCCAAGTCCAGCAACGGGAAATCTGCATGGGCTGGAAAGTGGGTTAATGCCAGCTAAACAGAAGCATCTATTTCTGTCTCTCTTTTTCTCTCCATCTCAGTCTTTCTCTTTCTGTCTCTTTGTCTCTCTCCCCCCTCCCTCCCTTCTCTCCCCCACTCTTCTCTCCCCCCTCCCTCCCTCTCTCTCACTCGGTCTCTGGAGGTAAACTTACAGCACAGATCCACACTCATGCCCTGGAGTAACTGGAGGCCCAGGCTTGAGGCTGGCCCAAGTTTACACACGTGTCCCAAATTTATGCACGTATGTGCGTCTTACCCTGTGAAGGTTTACCATTGAAATTACTGGGGAAGCTCAGTCCTCAAACCCGATTTAGAGATAGTTGAAAGCCATCATTTCCAAATGGCCTAGTAATTTATACATTGTTACCCTCAGAGGGTAAGGGTTTGGGGGAAGGGGGGTTGGTTTCTCTTTGTTGTGTGAGGACATTATGTGCTCTTAGGAAAACAAGATTAAAGGCCATAAAAAGCCTATCTACCAAGTAGCAGGCCCCGCACCAAGGCTGGCATTAATAAGCAGATGATTGGAAAGCTGGCGTAATTATGTTCTACTGACAGCAGGCCCTTGCCTGCAGTCACTAGAAATGCAGTTAAAATCTTTGCTCATTGCACAGTGTAATCAAAAAGAATAAGAGCCTTGAATTTTGTCTGCATTAAGAACAGTCTAAATAAGTTAACTACGGCACTTGAAATTGTGCAAGAATCACTGCACTGCAGTAAAGGAGCCTCAGTGGGGCAGATAAAGGGAGATCAGGAGCAGAGTTATTTCTCCAGGCTGAGAGGTCCGTGATGGTTTAGGATGGCAGCAACAGCCAGTATATCTTCCCAGGGAAGTGTCGCTCAGGGGGAAGGTGGTAGAAGAGCACTGAACCAGGAGCCACAAGACTGTCACATGGCCCTGACTGTAGTCCCGTGTGATGCAGAGCAGGCCATAATCCCCCTGGCCTTATTAGTTCCCTCACGTCAGAAGATGGTATCTATCCACTGTACAGCACAGGATTTTGTTAAAAAGATGAGACGGCAATGATACAACCACTTGGAAATAACTTGGCAGCTTCTTGGAAAGGAAACATACACTTACCCTATGACTTGGCATTGTACCCCTAGCGGCCCCCACAGTGTATGTCCCTACAAAGATTTGTACACAAAAATTTACAGCACCTTTACTCTGACAGCTGAGGGCCAGTCATTTAACCCTCTGGACCACTTTCCCATGTTTAACATGAAGAGTTGGGTGAGATGATCTGTAAGCTCCCCTCCAGTTCACTCTCCCTGGGCCTCAATGTCGGGCACCCAGTCCCATCCATTTCCTCGCAGACTGCCTTCCCCCTGGGGTCTCGCTCCCCCACCTCCCCTGTGGACTTCAGGCTTCTCATCTCCTCCCCTAGTGTGCACCAAGGGTCAGGTGGTGAGTGGCCAGTACCGGATGCTTGCAAAGCATGGGGGCTATGTATGGCTGGAGACACAGGGGACGGTCATCTACAACCCTCGCAACCTGCAGCCCCAGTGCATTATGTGCGTGAACTACGTCCTGAGGTGAGTGTGCAAGGGCCAGGGGCTGGGGGTGCAGGGTGCCTGAGCTGGGGAGGGTGCCAGACTGAGAATGCAGGCCCAGGAGCATTGAACCGCCTAGAAGCCGGGCACCACAGCTGCGAGCTCTCAGCAGTGCTAATCCTTGGGACCCAAGGGACTCCCATGGATGTCCCAGGAACAGTGGAACACTGGGATTTCCTCTTTAGACGTTTTTCCTACCCCTTCCCCATTGTCTGTCATCTCTGTCATGCCTCTGACCCACCTGGGGAGGCAGGTAGAACACAGTCACCACCTACTTTTTTCTGAATGGGGACCACGGGCAGAGAATCGCTTGTGCTTTCTGGGAGAAGGTGTAACACGTTCCCTCCACGGCACCTGGGAAGAAAGCTAGAGAAAGGCATTGTGGGGTGAAGCAAACGAAAACAAAGGCCTTCAAGTCTCTTGCTCCCCATGCAGCCACGTACAATATTAAAACAGCATCTAAGACAGACGTTCTCGTAGGGCACTCTTTACAAAATGCCGACAGAGTGTCCATACCCACGTTTCTGTCTGGGAGGCTTAGCTCTCAGGGCTTCCATGGGTCTGGGGAGCAAAAGGATTTTGCTGGAAACTGGAAGGTCTGAAGCACCCTCTTATTCCACCAGTGAGATTGAGAAGAATGACGTGGTGTTCTCCATGGACCAGACGGAGTCCCCGTTCAAGTCGCACCTGATGGCCATGGACAGCATCTTTGACAACAGTGGCAAGGTGCCTGTGTCTGAGAAGAGCAGCTTCCTGTTCAGCAAGCTGAAGGAAGAGCCCGAGGAGCTGGCCCAGCTGGCCCCCATGGCCGGAGATGCCATCATTTCTCTGGATTTCGGTGGGTGCTTCTTAGCTGAGCCGGGGCCCCTCAGATCCTCTTGGGTGGGGGATGCCTCCCTGGACACAGCTTTTCCTTAATCAGAGCTACCCTGTGCAGCCCCTGCGTCTTGCTTATCATCTCTTAGTCACCAGCCCCTGTGCTGGGCACATGCACTTACCCTGGTTTAAGACTGTCCTATTTCTGATCTTATAAAGCACTGAGCCAGGTAGAGCTCCAGAGAACTCCCTCCTGAGGGGCTGGTTCTCTACAGCAGGCAGAGGGAGCCTGAGACAAGAGAGTGGGTCAGTGAGGGATGTGCTCCGAGGCCACTGGCACGTTTTCACAGAGAGGACAGATCTCCACCTGGGCCTTGAAGGACAGATTGGTTATTTAGGCAGAGGGCTGGGTCGATATGTTGGGAGGAAAGATTTAGACCCAGGAGTAAGCCCTTACATGCACTCCTTTATAGCTTTGCCTGCCCCTTGGAGGTGAGAGTCCTTTCGGCCCCACCTCCGTGCTAGCAGCACCCTTGATGTATACCTGGGGAGCCCCTCTCCCACACTGCGACCCACCATCACCCCCAGCCCGGCTGTGGCCACGTGAGGAATAGCTGTACCTCCCTGTGCTGGCTCTGGAGTGTCTCAGCCCTGTTCAGTGTGTTCTTAAGAAGGTGGGTGAGTCGTGACTCCAGAGAATCAATCACAAAGAGACAGAGAGCCTGGGAGCTTCCCTGTTTTGTGCAGTAATGAGGCAAACTGCCCAGTTCTCATAACCGCCTCCCCTACATTCTAGCCTGCCTTTCAAGGAGGAGCAGATCCTAATGTATTTAATCTCTAAAAACTAAAGGCCCAGGTACTGTTCCCTGTGAAGCAAAGCTGGAGACTGACTCACACCCCCGCTGAAGGCCCTCTGGTCCAGCTCAGCCCAGAGCACCGGGCCCCAGGCCTGCTCCAGCCCCTTTCAGGATTTCTTATATATCTGTTGGGCTTTCTCTGTCCCGGGGCTGAGCCCAGTGGCTGTGGGTGTTAACCGAGCCAGGTGCTTGTCTCCACAGGGAGCCCGAACTTTGAGGAGTCCTCAGCCTACGGCAAGGCCATCCCGCCCCCCGGCCAGCAGTGGGCTGGAGGGTTGAGGAGCCATGGCGCCCACAGCGAGGCCAGGAGCCTGCCTGCCTTCACCGTGCCCCAGGCAGCCGCCCCGGGGAGTACCACCCCCAGTGCCACCAGCAGCAGCTGCTCCACGGTGAGCACCCCTTGGGTTGAGGCCATGGAGAGGGCGGGCCCCTCCCTCTGGCTGCTGCAGGATGGCTGAGTAGACAGCCCAGACCGAGCTGCCGCCCTCCTCCTACTCATGTCATCCTGGAGCCCCGGAGCATGGCTGTGACACCTGCCAGGTGTTCCAGCTGCTGCTTGCTGTTGGTACCCAGCCCCACCCCACCTACGTGCTAAGGGCCTTGAAGACGGGTACTGAGTCGCACACAGCTCGGTGCAAGGCAGTAACCATCCTGCTTGGGGCATAGATACGTAGAGTTTGCTCCTCAAGACAGCCTCATTTAATGATGAGGAGACTGAGGGTCAAAGAAGTAGATGAACTGACCTAATTCACACAGCTCGTAGAGCACGGCCGCACTATGTGTTCTTGTTCGGTGGAACGGAGTTGAAGCTCTGGGTCCAGAAATGCATTTCTCCTTCCCCCTCGGGCTTCGGGGGAGAGAGTGCCAGAGCCTTGACTTTGCTTCTTCCTCCCTGGCCCCCAGCCCAGCAGCCCTGGAGACTATTACACGTCTCTGGATAATGATCTGAAGATTGAAGCGATTGAAAAGCTCTTTGCCATGGATACAGAGGCAAAGGACCAGTGCAGCACCCAGGTAGGTGGCCATGGAGAGAAGAGTGGGGTGGGTGCACTGTGCCTGGCAGCTGGCGGTGGTGAAGGCTCCCACCCGTTCTTGTAGCCTCGGCCCTTCGTGGCAAAGACCGGGGGGAATGCTGGGCCATGGTCCTTAGCCAGGTGAGGGCACAGGCAGTAGGAGCCTGTGAGCACCTGCTTCACCCACATCAAGTCCAGCTCTTTTGCTCTTACCTCTCAAGTTAGTCACGTCCTACTAACGCAGATCCCCTAGTGCACACAAAAACCACACCTGAGCCTTTTTTTAAGGAGCATACCCCAACTGTGTAAGACTTCTGTAAGCATAAGGAACAGTTACTCCCTTTACAAGCATATTCATCTTAGGCTTCTCTGAAATAACTTTTAAATGTATTTCAAAATGACATCTGATTGACAAATTTTTGTCTACACATAATTTTTCAGAAACACATTTCTAACGTGAAGCCAAATGTTCTTGCAAAAACTATGTAAAGAGGGCTAAGGGTGGGTGGACGGGTATGTGTTTCAGAAAGCCCAGAGGAAAATCATTAATCCCCGTTTGTCTTAATCTGGGTTATTCATCCAAATTTCCACCTTGCCTCTCAGTTTGATTGTTATTGTGCAACACTCCCTGTCTCACTCTCTTCTCTGCACTACGAGATCCATTATGTAGCGCTTGATCGAGCTGCATCCCCCCAGGGAGGGTTGAAACGTTCTGTGTCTGCTTGTGTGTATTTCCCGTGGTGCCCATCGCGATACTGGGAACCTAAGGGGCCTCTCCGAGTCCTTGTGGATTAGAATGAAGGGCCCTCTACCACTGGGGCCATGGTTATTCTAGAAGCAGTCCACAGGTCCACCCCGGGCACCTGCTGTGTGCTGGAGAGGAGGACAAAGGTGCCCTTGGCTCCCCAGGGGCCAGAGTAGGCAGGGACGGCTTGCTGGAAGAGGTAGGCTTGCCCAGGCTGTGGGAGCAAAGGTGAGGTTTGTGAGGTTTGGACAAGGAGAGAGGGCTGGGCTGGAGTGGTGGTGACAAGATGACCGAGTGGAGCGTGGAGATTTGGGCACAGGCTGAGGAAGGGAGGAAAGCCACCGGCAGGCTGGTGGCGCACGCAGGAACGCTTCTGAGGTGTCTGCTGCTGGGCTTTAGGGAACCAGTAAAGGCAGCAGCACTGCCAGGCTGTAGCGGGAGGAATGGCTCTGGCAGGGGCTGGGAGGGACGGGGGCTAAGGTGGAACAGTATCCCTGAAGCAGCTCCAATTACTTGAGTGCCTTGCCTGTGCTGTGTGTGTCTCCTCAGACGGACTTCAATGAGCTGGACCTAGAGACACTAGCCCCCTACATCCCCATGGACGGGGAGGACTTCCAGCTCAGTCCCATCTGCCCAGAGGAGAGTCTCCTGCCGGAGAACCCCCAGTCCACCCCGCAGCACTGCTTCAGTGCAATGACAAACATCTTTCAGCCACTGGCCCCCACGGCATCTCCCAGCCCCTTCCTCCTGGACAAGTACCTGCAGCAGGTGGAAAGCAAGAAGCCAGAGCCCGCGCAGCGGCCCGTGTCCTTCATCTTCTTTGACGGTGGGAGCAAGGGGGCCCTGCCGCCCTGCTGTGGCCAGACCTGCACCCCTCTCTCCTCCATGGGGGGCAGATCCAACACTCAGTGGCCCCCTGATCCACCGTTACATTTTGGGCCCACGAAGTGGCCTGTTGAAGACCAGCACGCCGAGCCCCTGGGGGCATCGCCGTTGACGCCCCCCATCACTGCGCCCCGTATCTCCATGTTCAAGAAGAAGTGAGTGGCAGACACGCTTGGCTGCTTCAGCAAAGGCTGTGCTCAACAGGGAGGGGCAAACAGGTGCCCGCTGCGGGGAAGTCAGGGCCCCGCCCCATCAGGGGTCTGCTACTCCGAGCCCTTCTCTGAAGTCCCAGAGCTGGGGCTGTGGGGGAACCGCCCCAAGATGTGTGAGGACTCAAGTGGGACACAGTTTTATCAGGGTTGGAGGGGACCAAGAGGGGACCGAGGATAGGGAAAATGAGAGAATTGGCTTCTTCAGGCCTTGAACACCAATGCCCCTCTCTCCTGACCCCCCCTCAGAGCACCTTTCTCATCCAGGGTTCATTACCTGAGCTGTAGGACACACAAAAAAATGGAGTGACGGTTCTCTCAGGGAACCCTGGTTGAGAACAGTGAAAAGGTGCCCATGCCTTCCCCCACCTTCAGCTGCCCCGTGCTCAGCACCGCCCTCCCCATCCTGCCTTCTCCCAGCTCCTCCCAGTCTCCCCCAGTAAGCCCCGTTCTAACTGCTGGGAGCTTTCTGGGCTGTTACACGGTTGGTATGGGACTTCCAGGTCCCAGGGCCTATTAGTTATGCTTCTCTGGGGCCCTTGCCTTTTACGGAGCAGCCCCCTGCTCCTCAGCGGGGGGCACTCCAGGGGAGACGGGGCAGAAGAAACCTGCTGCAAGAATGCTGAAACCCAGCTGGACAGTCTCAAAAGAGGCTAGGACTGCAGGCTGCCTGGGTACATACAACTGGGTGGGTGGGAGGTACAGGTGACTTGAACCATCATGAGGAAAAGAGGCAGCACCACAGCTCAGGGCCTCAAGCCCACCACCCCTCCTCTGACTCTGCCCTTGGGGTCTTAGAGCCACCACTGTCATAAGTGTTTGTTCTGGAAGGGCCCTCGGGGGCGCCCTGGGTGTGGGGCTCCAGGCCCCCTCACGTCTGCTCTCTCTCAGGCTTGGCAGGTCTGCAAAGGGCTTTGGGCCGCAGGGCCCAGACGTGATGAGCCCGGCCATGGTCGCCCTCTCCAACAAGCTGAAGCTGAAGCGACAGCTGGAGTATGAGGAGCAAGCCTTCCAGGATGGGAGAGAGGTGCGCCAGCTCGGGACAGCGCTGCATGGGTTCCCTCCATGGCCCCTGGGGCAGGAGGGAGGGGCTGCTCTGTGTCCACCCCTGCCCTACACAGCGTGAGGACTCGTGCTCCAGCCTCCCCCTCAACCCGTGCTTCCCACACCTAGGGGGACCCGCCGGGCAGCAGCCCCTCACATTTGCTGTGGAAAAGGATGAAGAGTCTCAGGGGCAGTGGGAACTGCCCTTTGATGCCAGACAAGCAGCTGAGTGCAAGCGTCCCTAACGGTGAGTGGCAGGTCTGGGATGCCGGGGCCCATCCTGGTTCCTCACTCCCTGCCTCACCTGCCCTTCCAAGCCTTATTGGAACAGGTGGTCTCTCTGCCCCGCCTTCCCCACACCCAGCTTCCCCTTTCTACTCTGGCTCAGAAGTCTCGGGCTCTAGTTCTGGTGGCTCTGAGCACCATGTGTGAACGGGGCTGCTCTCCCCTCACTCCCTGACGTTGGCCTTTCAGATGAGTTCATCCAAAGTCCCATGAGGGGCTTGGACCAACCTCTGAGACACTTACCGCCGCCACAGCCAACGTCTGTCGTGCGCCCTGGGGAGAACGCCAAGAGTGGGTTCTCCTCGCACTGTTACGCCCCCCAGTACCAGGACTACAGCCCAGCAGCAGCTCACAAGGTGTCAGGTGGGTGCACTCAGGAACTGGGGGCTGGTGTGGGGGAGGGGGGCCAGGAGATGGACATCACAAGGTGGCAGGTCTTGGCTCAGTGCCAGGATAAACTTGCTGCGTGAAAGGCAGCTGTCTTAAGAGGGGCGAGCCCTCCTTTCCCAGATGTTCTGTAGCAGGGGCTGGAAGGTCACATGGCACAGGGCTTTAGAAGGAACCCGCCAATGACCAGGTGACGTCCAGGGCTATTCCACCCTGATGGTCCCTGAGCTGACGTCTTTTACTCAGTTCTTCACATGATCACAATGCCTGATGCACTGACCTGCCAGGTGCCGAGCTGAGGAAGCACAGAGAGGACGTCCTCCTGGGAGGGTGGCCTGGAGAGTTCTGAGAGGACTAGCCCCCTGATTCCTGACTTCTATCCAGGGCTTCCGGAGTCTGTTAGAATCTGGTGAAACACAGGTGTTGTAATGAACAGGTTGCTTTTTAGCATTTAAACATAATTCGTGGTTTGGGTGAAACATCCCAGACCCCTGCCCTGAAAGAGAATGATTTCCTCAGCAATAGAGTTTGAGGCACTAAACAGCAATTTGCCTCAAAGTCCAGGCTTTACAGCTCATACAACTTAATAAGAAAAAAACAACCCAATCAAAAAATGGGCAAAAGACCTAAACAAGCAATTCTCCAAGGAAGACATACAAATGATCAATAGGCACATGAAAAAATGCCCAGTATCACCAATTATCAGAGAAATGCAAATCAAAACTACAATGAGGTATCACCTCACACCAGTCAGAATGGCCATCATTCAAAAATCCACAAATGACAAATGCTGGAGAGGCTGTGGAGAAAGGGGAACCCTCCTCTACAGCTGGTGGGAATGCAGTTTGGTGCAGCCACTGTGGAAAACAGTATGGAGGTTCCTCAAAAGACTAGGAATAGACTTACCGTATGACCCAGGAATTCCGCTCCTGGGCATATATCCAGAAGGAACCCTACTTCAGGATGACACCTGCACCCCAATGTTCATAGCAGCACTATTTACAATAGCCAAGTCATGGAAACAGCCTAAATGTCCATCAATGGATGACTGGATAAAGAAGATGTGGCATATTTATACAATGGAATACTACTCAGCCATAAAAACCGACAAGATAACGCCATTTGCAGCAACATGGATGCTCCTGGAGCATGTCATTCTAAGTGAAGTAAGCCAGAAAGAGAAAGAAAAATACCATATGAGATCGCTTACATGTGGAATCTAAAAAAAAAAAAAACAAAAACAAAGAAACAAAGCATAAATACAAAACAGAAACAGACTCATAGACATAGAATACACACTTGTGGTTGCCAAGGGGGCAGAGGGTGGGAAGGGATAGATGGGATTTCAGAATTGTAGAATAGATAAACAAGATTATACTGTACAGCACAGGGAAATATACACAAGATCTTATGGTAGCTCACAGAGAAAAAAATGTGACACTGAATATATGTATGGCTGAAAAATTGTGCTCTACACTGGAATTTGATACAACATTGTAAAATGATTATGAATCAATAAAAAAAGTTAAAAAAAAAAAAAAAAGCCCAGGCTTTAGAGTCACAGGACAGCCCTGGGCTTAAATTCTAGCCCTGCTCATGACCAGCTGGAGAATGGTGTGAGTTGCATGTTTAAATAAGAGGCTTGCGTGCAGAGTGTAGGGTTCATGTGTATGTTCGTCAAGTGGTTGCCAGTATGATTATCCCTTCTCTGAACCCACAAGTTTCCTTGAATGGGGACCTGTATTCTTTTCAGGGGAAATTCATATTCAACTCAGGTCATTTCTGACAGTGAGTAAACAAGGGGGGATTAGAAAGGGATGGTGAGTGAGCATCCATTGCTAGTGTGAGGGCTGCAGGGAAGTGTGAGACCCGTGTGGTCCACAAGGGAGCGAGCGAGGTCAAGTTAGGGAGGAAGGCATGGACCGTAGGCAGCAGCTGGGAGGGGGACTGGGGAGAGCGCCCCAGGGATGAGGTGCTGCAGATAAGCCAAGGGAAGGGCAAGCAGGCACCTCCTGTTACAAGCCCAGCTGAAGGGCTTCCAGGCTGGGCTGGGGCCGCCTCGTTCCTGGAAGCCGAGTTTGGGCGCAGGGAATTTCCCCTCATCTTCATTCTCCTGAGGGGGTTCCCTTCCCCAGCATGAGAGGGGTTCCAGGAGGGTGGGGATCCTGCAACTGGAAGTCAGGCCCTTGAAGGCCTGCGTGCACATGCATGTATGTGGCTGCGTGTGCTTGTTCACACGTGTGTGTGGTCTGAGTGCACGTGGATGTGTGTGCATGTGTGCAGAGACCTGCTGGTGCAGACCTCTCTCTGTCCAGCCCAGCCTTGCCCAGGCGCTGGCTCGTGCCTCCACCTCACGGCCCGGGAACCCTTCGTGGCGGCTCCTTCTGCCCCCCGAACCCTCCCCTGCTCTGCCTGCACCGCGTACCACGTCCCCTCTCTGTGGGGTCTCAGCCCCCTCACCTGGTGAGATGCTCCAGAGGCAGGCACGCTGTCTGCTGGGTCCTCGCCCTGAGCAGAGAGTAGGTCACTTGGGAAAGACAACGTTGAAGAAAGAGTGAGGTGAAGGCTGCCCCACCTGTGCCCCTGAGTCCTCCAAACTGGAAATGCGACTTGCTCTCCACCAGCACCTGTCTCGTCCCTGCCAACCTCTTAGGGACTAGACCCCCTTCTGAATGTCTGATTTAGGGCTTTTAAAACATAGTCCCACCTCTTCTTTCAGGCATGGCAAGCCGGCTGCTCAGACCCTCGTTTGAGCCCTACCTGCTGCCCGAACTGACCAGATATGACTGTGAGGTGAACGTTCCTGTCCCAGGAAGCTCCACGCTCCTACAAGGAGGGGACCTCCTCAGAGCCCTGGACCAGGCCACCTGAGCCAGGGCCTCCCACCCGCAGGCACCCTTCCCATGCCGTCCCACCAGCTTCACGGTCTGCATCCATCTTTTGCAACTAGGTATTTCTAACATCAACATACTTTTTACGAGATATACTTACCTGGCAGACTTGCTTAGGTCACCAGGTAGTGGCTTTTTTCTGAAGATGCTCACTGTATTATCCATATTTTTAAAACCACAGTTGTTTTACCTGCTACGTTTTGCTCTGTCAATGGAAATGTTCTTAAATTGTATAAGATTTTTCTTTCCCCAACTTCAGTTCCTTCTAATTTATACTATTCACGGGTCTCTTTTTCTCTCTGTCTCACACACAATAGTCATACTAACAGGTTTGGGGTATGTTTGTTCTCCTGTAGGGAAAGCTTTGGCTTCATTGAACTAAAAAGATTTTGCTGTTGTTGCCAAAGAGAAAATAACCTTGCTTCCAAGCTTGGTTTGTGGCCTCTCTCTCAGCCCTTCACCTTCCTCGTTTAAAACTAATCATACTGTAAATTTCAGTCTTTTTTTTTTTTTTTTGAAGCCACTCTTTGCTCTAATTTTGATATGACTTTTGGGGGAAACAAGCAATGTGAAGGGTGAACTCCATTGTATATGGTTATCTGTGAAAGTTGCACAGTATGGCTTTTCCTAAACTGTTTGGTGTTTTCCCCCCCATTCAGTGGATTTTTTTAATTATAATTATTCAAAAACATAACTGAATTTTTTTTAAAAAAAGATTTATATCTGGGTTAAGTGTTTATCATATATATGGGTACTCTGTAATATCTAAAAACTTAGAAACGGAAATGGGATCCTGCCTCACAAAATCACTTTAAGAGCTTTTTAAAGCTGTTCCTCCTCTTTGTGCTGGTGTCGCTGACACTGCAGAACTGTACAGTACTCCCACGGGCCTGCACTAACCCTGCGCAAGGTCTCTCTCTGTTGGCTCTTTGCTTTTGGGATGTGCCACAGGCGTGACAAACAATCCAAACAGTGGAATCACTCAGTGGGAGCATCGCGCTGGCTTCTCCTCGCGTTCTGTATGTATTGTGTATGTATGTATGTATTATTATTACTGCCAAGAGGGTCTGATGGCACGTCATGGGGTCGGGGGTTGGGGGTGCAAATCTAAGGGAGGGGAAGTGCTTTAACTTTTCTTAAAGCTGTGTTGCTAGCCCTTCAGGTGCACTGAGCTATGTGACTCTAATGGTCTTTCACATGGCACACTTGGGTATTTCCAGAACTACCACGTGACGGGGTAGATGGGAATTCATGAAAGGTGGTGAGCATTCAGAAATGGTGCAGCGATCCAGCCCACATCCTCCCAGCTCGCCACCTGGGAGTGCGTGGAGCAGGACTGAGAGAGGGTGCAGAATGGGGGCTGCTGGTCCTGACCGACCAGCAGATCGCCCTGCGAGGCCGAGGTGCAGGGAGCAGCAGCAGGCAGACCTCCAAATCATGCCAGGGGCCCTCCCTGGAGGTCTGTCTGTCACCCGAACATAAGTATAAGTAGGAGGCACTGAAAACAGTGTTCTCAGAGCACCTCGTAACTCACGGTAAGAGGGACGGTACCGTTTGCTTTTGAAATGCCAACCAGGTGGAACTCCTCTGCCATGGGTACAATGCAGAAGTTTCTAGAAACACACAAAACAAAAACAGGGTAAGCCTGGATAAACTTACTGCCAAAAACAAAATTTAAATTTCAAAAGAAATCTAAGCTATACAGGAAAAGTTTACCTCGTCCCTATGTTGTCCAAATCATACTTCAGCACCACGGCTCTGCCCCACGCACAGCGGCAGAACTTGAAGGGTTACTGACACATAAGCGCTGGTGTTTGATTTCCTGTGTGTGTTTGCCTCAGCATTAAGGGCATTTTTCCCTTGCAGTTTTACTAAAACACTCTGAAAAATATTCCAAGCTTCATATTAACTTTATCAATGTAATGATTTCATGAATATTATTATATTGTCAAAATTCCTACTGACAACATTATTGCTATACAGGAGCTTAACTTTATAAGGAAATGTATTTTGACACTGATATCTTATTAAAGTATTCTGATCCTACCACTGCTGGTGGCTTTTGTTTCCTGTGGGTTTATCATGGGCTACAGCCATGTAAAGCGAAGTACTTATTAAATAGTTTACAGAAAACAAACACTGGTCTTTGTGAGGCAACTGAGACCAGCTGACAGGAAGCGGGATGAAGGAAGAAAAGATGAATATTAATACTTGGCCACGGGGACTGGGAAGCCACGTTGCATCGGCCATATTTCTGCATGCATTCTTCTGCCTACCCCAGGGCCCTTTCTCTGAATTCTGCGGGGGACCCAAGGAAAGACGTCATGGTCCCTGCCTTCAGAAAACTGCGGGAAGTGGTTTGAGAGCTGTGCTAGCTCTGTGTGCTCGCACTGTGCACTTCGGGATGAAGGTTCTGAGGGAAAGGGGCAGCCTGGGCCCTGGGGCTCCGAGGGGACTTCAGTGTGGAGGTGGCGGGGCTCACGCGGGCCCTTCCCGGGTAGAATGTGCACTTGACGGGCAGAGATAACCCCGGACAGAAACAGAGCACGGTGATAACCCGCACCAGACATGGGCATGATGGGTTCCTAATTCAGATTCTACTGTTCCAAATCATGCCTGCTTGTGAGCAGGCGCTGTGTGCATGGGGGGATCTGGGGGGCCGGGGGGGTACCCAGCAGCAGCCTCTGCTCACAGCTGTCAGTCCTAGGACCAGCATCCCAGCATCACGCACTTGGTTCCCCTGACAGTTCAGTCCCCAGAGGGTGGGCGCACATGTTACCTTGTTAGCTCCATCGGTCCTCAGCTGAGCAGTCCCAGGAGCGCCCATTGCACAGAGGAGCATGTCAAGGGGCTCAGGGAAGTCACAGCCTGCTAATGGAGGAAAGAAACGTAACCCCAGCCTGGGCTGTGCTGCTTCCTCTCACACGGACGGTGCCTGCTGGGAGGTGGACTGTACGGTAGGGCTGTTTTCATTCCTGTCTTTATTACTGTAACCTTTAGACCTCCTTCTGGTTCTTTGCCATCTCTTCCCAACTCTTTTCTTCCCAAACGTGGTGACTGGACCTTCAGATTGGATTTTCTGGGCTCAGCCCGCCATCTTGGGCGTCCTGAAAACGTCACCTGTCTTTTCCTGAAGCTCTTCCGTGAACGATACGCCCCAGCCCATCCTTCAGGAGCAGAGCTGCCTCAGAGCATTGGCAAGTTCAGGTCTCAGATGTGGGTGGACGCTCTCCTGGTCCCCCAGTGACTTCAGTGCCCTGTGGGTCTACAGGGTGCCTTAACCACTCAAAGGCTGTGACTGTGTCCTCCAGCCCTTGGGGGTACAGGGTGGTCCGAGCTCCTCTTGCTTCCAAGCCCAACAAACTGGAGGGCAGCACACCAAGGCCATTGTCCCTGATGAATTAGAGGAACTCAGCTTCTCCAAAGCACTCAAGTGCAAGACATGGGCCCCCACACAAGCCATCCCTGCTGCCTTTATGTTTTGTCTCAAGTGATCCAGTGAAGGCTCTGAGTAAATGCTCCTAATTTCATATTTCACTTTTCAAAATGTACGTGGCTTAGGAGTAGGTCTGTGCCCATATGGCCAGGTGTGCAGGGGCAGAGGTAGGGCCCCTGTATAGAAATAAACAGTAATTCAGCCACTGGAGTTCCTCCTGACTCTAGATGTGTCCCCCTCCAGGCGGGCAGACACCGGAGGAGTGGGTGTGGCACCTTCCCAGCGCTTACCTGGGTTGGCAGCCTCCAGATGAGGAGACTCTCTTTGGGGGGGGTGGGGACTCTCAGACCCGGAGCTGAGGAGGGAAGAAGCCCCAGCTGGTGGAGAAGGGCCAGCCCTGGCTCCGCCTGATCCATGCAGAGCAAAATGTACCCTCTCCCAAAGCATGTTCTCTGACGCACATTTCAAATTGGAGTTGGGGGATGAACTGGGGGTTTTACTGGAGATACAATGCCAGCCTATTTCCTTCACAACACAAAAGATTCAACTATCCACAGCCCTGCTCTCCTGGGCCCCTATCCATCCTTTGCTTTTTGTGAAAAGGAACTTTTATCGGAAGGCCACCTAAGAGTGACCAGGTTACCCTGCTCGCTCTTTCTTGAGGCAGGGGTGGCCCCACTAAGACAGTGCATTTTCCCAGACTGACTTGGGGTGCTGAAATGGGCCTAGAAAGGACGTAGCCCAACCCCATCATTTATTTTTCTCAACATCTTCATTTTAGAGATGAGGAGACTGAGGCCCAGGGAGACAAAGTGGACTTGCCAGCAGTCGCACCATGAGTGAGAGGCAGGGCTGGGGGCAGAACCCAGGCCAGCATCACAGGCACTGAGGCCGAACTCGCCGGACGTGAAAGGGGCTGTGTCCCAGCCCAGGGGGTCCTTTGCCCGTGATGTCAGCTCTCACTCGCTCGGCCGTGCCCAGGCCGCCCCCGCCACGCACAGGGCTCCTCCCTCAGGGCACTCTCAGTTCTCCTAAAATGATCATGATCACATCACCCAGTTCTTCAAAATACCCCTTTGAACTCAGTGGCTCCTGTGGGAACTGCTTGGCCTCTCTGTGACCTTGATGGAAACTACACCAACTCCTTCCCTCCTAGACTGACGTTTCCTTGGCCTCCTGGGCCCCTGGAGAAAAGGGTTTTGAAGTTCTCCTCTACCTCCATACCCCTCTCTTTCTCACACACACACACTTTCTCTCGCTCTTTTTCTTTCTTTTAGCAATACTTCCTCGGTGAAGTCATGGTCTCTCTCTAAGAGTTTACCAGCTGGTAGAGGAAACAAAATTGACGCCATCCCGGATAACTCAGAGCCACGTATGGGCTGGTGTGTGATGACAGAGGCCCTGGCCCACGTTTTCCCAGCCACTCCCTGTCTCAGATATCGTGCTCCAATGTCCCCCAGGGTGTGCTTGTACTTGGCCAAGGACCCCCATCTTGGGTTCAGAAAGCCTGAACCTTATAGATGCAAATGGGCCCTCAGTTACTCTAGGGCAGACTGCAGGTCCTGGGGGCGTCCAGAAAAGGCCAGGACAGATCAGCCTGAGCCTCAGGAGTGGAGAATCCCCCCACACCCACCCACCCAGACCTGGGAGAGGAGGGGATTGCAGAGGGCAGGTGGGGGAGGTCATTCTAGGAGACATAGACAAGGGGGACAAAGGCATGAAGCCAGAATGAGCAGCACAGGACAGGGAGCTGGAGTGGAGGGAGAGGGCAGGGGAGCAGCTTGGCCCCTTGCAGCACAGGCCTGGGGTCAGACAGACCTGGGTTCAAATCCTGGCACTGCTGCTTCTGGCTGTGTAATCGTGGGGCAGCCCCTTCATGCTGGACAGGCTGCCTGCTTTCCTGTGAAGGGAGCGTGATAACAGTCCCTACGTCGGAGGGTTGAGGCTGGAGTAGGTAAACTCTACTTAATTAACCCCACGAGACTGGATGAAATATACCTATGAGATAAGAGCAAAACAGTAGAGCCCTGAGATAGAGCCCAGAGCCAGTGCTGGTAGACGTCAGAGAGAGGAGCCAGCAAAGAGGCCGAGTGGGAGCAGCAATCAGTAGGAAAAACCCAGGATTTCCCGAAAAGTATCCCAAAAGCTGAGACCAGAGGGTGTTTCAGGAAGCAGGAATACTAGACTGAAAAGCCCAGGTAAAATAAGGAGGAAAAATTGGCTCTGGGGTTTAGCAACATGGAGATCATCATTGACCTTGACTAGAGCAATTTTGGTGGAGAGCTAAGGACAGGAGCTTGAAGGGAGTGGACGGAGGAATGAGCTGGCGGGGGCAAAAGCATGGAGACCACAGCAACACACAACTCATTCAAGAACTTTCCCTATGGAGCCTCCTACACTGCTGGTAGGAACGTAGTTTGGTGCAGCCCTTATGGAAAACAGTACGGAAATTCCTTAAAAGACTAAAAATAGACTTACCACGTGATCCAGCAATCCCACTCCTGGGCATATACCCGGAGGGAATCTTAATTCAAAAAGACGCCTGCACCCTAATGTTCATAGTAGCACTGTTTACAACAGCCAAGACATGAAAACAACCTGAATGTCCATCGACTGATGACTGGATAAAGTTGTGATATATTTATACAATGAAATACTACTCAGCCATAAAAAATAATAATGCCATTTGAAGCAACATGGATGGACCTCGAGACTGTCATTCTAAGTGAAATAAGCCAGAAAGAGAAAAAAAAAAAAAAACCTTATGATATCACTTATATGGAGAATCTAAAAAAAAAAAAAAAAAAGACAAATGAACTTATTTGCAAAACAGAAAAAGACTCTCAGACATAGAAAACAAACTTGCGATTACGGGGGTGGGGATAGGAGGGGATAAATTGGGAGTTAGAGATTTGCAGATACTAACTAATATGTATAGAAGGGATAAACAACAAGTTCATGCTCTATTAGCACAAGGAACTATAGTTGACATCTTGTAGTAACTTATGGTGAAAAAGAATACAAAAATGGAATATATGTATGTTCATGTATGACTGAAACATTGTGCTATATGCCAGAAATTGACAACATTGTAAACTGACTATATTTCAATAAAATACATATACAAAAAAAAAAAGAACTTTCCCTACGAAGGGAAGCAGAGGAATGGAATGGAGCTGGAGGAAGGGGTCAGGGAAGTTTGAAAAAAAATTAATGAATTTTTTTAGAATAATTTTAGATTTACAGAAAAGTTTCAAGAATATTATAGAGACTTTCTGCACCCAGTTCCCTCTATAGCTGACTTTACTTTGGTACATATGTCATAACCAAGGAACCAATACTGGTATGTTTTTATTATCTAATGTCTGTAATTTAGCCAGACTTTAGTTTTCACCTAATTTTTTTTTCTGTTCCAGGATCCCATCCAAGATACCACATTATGTTGAATTGTCATATATCCTTAGGTTCCCTAGATGGTCAGAGTTTTCATGGTCCATTATAATAGTTATTCAGACTTTCCACACCGTTGACAACCTTGACAGTTTTGAGGAATGCTGGTCAGATATTCTTATAGAACAGCATCCTTCAATTTGGATTTGTCTGACGTTTTTCTCATGGTTAGACAGAGACTATAGGTTTTGGGGAGGAAGACCACAGAGGTCAAGGGTCACTGCCATCCCTTCACATCGAGGGTACATACTATCCGTGTGACTTATGGCTGTTGATGTTCATCTTAATCATTCGGTGGAGGTAAGATCTGTCAGGTTTCTCCACTGTAAATTACTGATTGTTTAGGGAAAATTATTTTTGGAGATGAGCTGTATTAGGGAATGTTTGTATGGTGATGGCAGAGGGAGAAATTGATGATGGCAGGAAAGAGAAGGGATTATCGGAGGACAACGTCATTGAGAAGGTGGGATGAGCACGAATGGGGTCCTGCACACCATGAAGGGCTTGGCCATGGATAAAAGCATGGAAAGTCCATCGCTTTATAGGAGGGGGGCAGACACTAGAGTAAGGATGCAGTCTTCCAGGTGCAACTGGTAGTGGGAAGATGATGAACAACCTCTAATCTAATGGTTTCTATTTTTCTCAGCGGCATTACAGGCAAGACCATCAGCTGAGAGAAAGGGAGAGGCTGTCAGAGTTTTGAGGAAGGAGAAGTGTCATTTTAGGAGGTCAGACTGTTTGTTACTGGATGCTCAAATGAGATTTTGGTCATAAACTGACCCATTGGCACAGTTGTGTGTTTTTCTCCAAACATATTTTTCTGCTTAATGAAGGCAGAATGGGTGGCAGTTTCCCAGGTTGGGGGGTTCAGCTGGGATGGTATGTTAGAGAGAGTTAGGCATGTTTCTGAGGGAATGCCTATTATGATGGACTGTGAAAACCAAGTCGTGTGAGAAAGAAAGAAAAAAGATGAAGAGGCTGATGGCCAATGTAAAAAGGCAGGCTCAGTGAATTAGAGATCTGAATGAGGTCAGAGAGGTGTCAGAGTGAGGAACAGAGAAAGAGAACCAAGCAGACAGTCATGGGGAGGAGAGGAAACTTAAAACAGAGATGTCATATAAACTTACGTATGACCCAACAATACCGCGTCTAGATATTTATCTTAAAGATGTAAAACATTTAAGTTCACACAAAATCTGCCTACAAATGTTTATAGCAGCATTATTTGTAATCACCAAGAACTGGAAACAATCCAAATATCCTTCAGCAGAGGTATGGATTTAAAAAAATAAAAAACTATATAATTCATCCATACAACGGAAGACAATTCAGCAATCAAAAGTGCCACACGGCAGCAACATGGATGGACTGCAAAAGGTACTGTGTTGCGTGAAAGAAGCCAGTATCAAAAGGTTCATTCTAAGTAATTCCATGTACGTGACATTCTGGAAAAGGCAAAAAGCAGGGAGCAGAGAACAGATTATTGGTTGCCAGCGGGGGGTCGAGGTGGGGGAAGTTTGAATCCAAAGCCCGGGGGCGCCCTGGGAGTACTGGAATTGTTCTGCGTCCTGTCTGGTGGTGGTTTCCAGACTCTCTGCATGTGGAAAAATCACAGAACCGTACACCAGACTTTCACTGGATGTAAATTTAAAGAATTTCACTGCATGTAAATTTAAAACTTTTAAAAATAAAAGCAAAAATTGCAATTTCCGAGGAAGCTAGAATAACAGAGAAGGTCTGAGGAAATAGGGAGTCGGGGTGTTGTCAGGGTTGACGTGGTGGGTGTGACAGTGACACAGAGCGTAGAAATGAAGGAGAGACATGAGCGGGCAGCTGAAATCACCTCAGGAGGAGTGACCAGAGGCCGAGGTGGACAGCGTTACGAGAAGCAAGAGTCCAGTGACATGAGTGGGAAGGAAAAGGGAGGGGAAGCGGTTTGGAAGCAGCATCGTGAAGCTAGGAGGAGCCCCGCCACCTCCAGGCCCTGCCTGATACCTGCCTGTAGGAGTGAGAAACGAGCCTCCTCCTGTGGGCTGTGCGGGCAGGGCCGGTAGGAGAGAGCCCGACTCCAGTTAAAGGGGAAGGTGAAGGCACGTTCAGAGAAGAGACAGGTACCTAGGAAGTGGCTGGCGTCAGAGTTCCAGAGGCTGCATGGAGGGGTCGGAGGGTGGGAGATGGGAGAGAACGATGGATGTGCAGGACTGTCTAGGGACAAGGGCCTGGCAGCGACAGATGGCCTGGAGGCTTTGGTCTGCCACTGGTGACTGAGGAGAAGAGAGCGAAAGGTGGTCTATCACCCTGAGGGTCTCTTAGAGGTTCAAGTCAGAAAGCTGGGGGCGGGAGGCCATGGCACGGCAGGGAGGCACAACAGCTCCTCCGCCATGTCCATGGAACTTTCTAGGCCTTCCTCATATCCTGCAGCACCTGGGCACTGTCGTCTGAGTGCACTCATTGACCGTAAGGTGGGCTTGTAGCTTCTTGGGGCAGGTGGGAGGGTGGCCAGGGGGAGCCATTTGGGATCTTGGTTTTAAACCCTGTGCACTGGCAGGAACAAAGGAAGAAAGTGTGGTTGGAGGACCCACTGGTCTGAAACAAAGGGATGTTTTCTCGTCCTCATTAGCCTGGCTGAGGCGAGGGCAGCTGGGCATGAACACTGACATTGTTCTGGGGGCCTTGCTTAAAGGCCAAGGCAGGGCTCCAACTAAAGATTCAAATCTGGATGAGAGACGTGACTCAGACGGGGGCAGGTTGGCCCGACGGGTGTGGGAAGCCCAGGGCATGTGCGTCTGCTCCCTCTGCTGCTGACAATGTGGGGCCGCCGCTGTGCTGCCCAGGCAGCCGCTGCTGTGAGGGTGGAGTATGCCCCACCACCCCGCATTCTGGGGACCCAGAGGGCAGGCACCAACCTTGCTGGCCTGTGCTGAGGCCCTTGGGCTTGACAGTTCTACACTACCACGAGCTAGGCAGCAACCCCAACATGTTCTGTCCCACTCTGGGCACTGTTCTCTGAAAGAGATACAGTTAAACAGGAATTTGTACAAAACAGCATGACTAACATGGTGATGGGACTCGCAGCCGCAGCACAACTGACTGGAGAGGCCGAGACACTTTGTCCTGGAGGAAATAATATCTGGGGGAGCTCGAAAGCCACCTTCAAGTATCTGGAGAAGCACAGTGTGTAGAGTTTTTCTGGGTGGCCCACAGGATAGAACTCGGCCTGGAGGTTGAGAAAACAGAGCTCAGCTCAATGTAAGTAAACTCAAAAGCAAACCTCACTCCTCCCCTGGTATGTCGGCGTTTGCTTGCTCAGCATAACAGGAAATAGTATCTTTACTCCGATCACCCAAGAAAGCCATGTGGAGGATAATGCCATTGAAGGGTATCTGGCAAAGACAAACTACACTTCCACAACTTTGTTCAGGCCTTTGTGTAGATAAAGGCTGACCGTCAGGCACAGATGGCCCAACGGAACCCAGGATGGGCAGAGGGACACTGACCTTGCCCCTTGAGTGTTATCTCCTGTCTGGGCAAAAGAAAGTGCAAATTATGTCAATTTAAAATTTTAAAGTATTTTTCCTTAATATGGATTTATAGTGCATGGTCTCTAAGAACTACTGCTTCTCTTTGGGAGATACTGTAGAGCCACATCTGAAGTCAGTGAGTAAAGCAAAACCCACCTGTGTCAAAATTGCCCTTAAGAACCCCTATGGAAGGTGTGACTGTGGTGGAAACCAGCACCCTATCTCTCCGCCCAGCACAGCCAGTTTTTCCCCCAGTGTCAGAACAGCTGTGGTTTCTCTGGATGAGCCCTAGACGAAATAGCTGGCTTACATCTCAGGACTATGTTGTAAAGAAAAGGCATGTCTTTAAAGGAAGCTCACACCTTGCGCCTCCTTGAGGAAACATCCAGGCAACAACTCCTTTCTCATCCTGTCTCAGGGACATGTGCTCATTTCTTGGAATGATCAGCAGGAATAGTTACCTGCCTTGGGGGCAGATCCAGATTTTGAGGGGCTTGTTAATTGTAGGTGCCCTCGACATGATAGGATAAAAATAACACTTTACCTCTGTGGTTCTTCTCAAGAACCTGTAACACCAGTCTAATCACATAAAAACATCAGACAAATACCAACTGAAGGACGGTCTACAAAATACCTCACCACTATTGCTCAAAACTGGCAAGGTCATCAAACACAAGTAAACTTCAGACACTGTCACAGCCCAGAGGAGCCTAAAGAGATGAGACAATTAAATACAATGTGGTTTCTTGGATGGGAAAGAAGCCCATTAGGTAAAAACTAAGGGAATTTGAATAAACTATGTACTTTATAGTTAATACTGATGCATCAGTATTAATTCATTAATTGTAAGAAATACATAATACTAATGTAAGATGTTAATAATAGGGGAAAGTGGCTACAGGGTAAATGGTAATCCTCTATACTGCCGCTGCAATTTTTCTGTAAGCCTAAAACAATTTTTAAAAATTTAATTAAAAAAAATGATGCCAGAAAAAAAAAGAAATGCAGGAGGAAATGAAAAGCAAAGAAAAAGATAAATGAGTAAATCTAAGTGAATACTGACTGTTAAATAATAACAATGATAATATATTGTGGGGTTTTAAATAAATGTGGAATGAATGTACAGGAAAGCAATAGTAGAAAAGGTGGAAGGGGTAAATGGAGTTAAATGACTTTTAATCTCTACATTGTCTAGGAGGGAGTGGTAAATGTACTAATTTATATTAGACTTTAATAAATCAAGGATGCATGTTTTAATCATGAGGGCAATCACTAGAACTATAAAACATTGTGTAACTCACAGGTTGATAGAGCAGGGAAATGGAATTGTTTTAAAAAATGTGATTATTCCAAAAGAAGACCAAAACAAGGACAGAAAAGTGAACATAGGATAAGTGGGACAGATAGAAAACAAATAAGATGCTAGATTTCAATCTAAATATATCAGTAATTACATAAAATATAAATAGGTTAAGTATTTCAATTAAAAACATCAGACTGGATTTTAAAAATAAATATCACCTGCTTAGAGGAATGTGACTTCTAAAAAAGAATACAGATAGGAGGATGTAAAAGGACAAACACTAAACAAAAAAAGCTGGTGTACCATATCAATATCAGCTAGGAAGACTTTAAGGAAGAAGCATTACTAAAATAAAGAGGGACATTTCATAATAATAAAAGTGTCAATGCAACAGAAAGATACTTCTACGTTTGTATGCACCTACTAAGCCTCAGAAATGGATACCACTACAAGAAAAAGTAGAAAAACCTATCATAATAGTTGGTAATTTTAACACACCTCTCAATGACTGATATAACAAACAGGAAAAAAGTAAAAAAGGATCAAGAAAGTGGAAAGATGACCCACAAAATGGGAGAAAATACTTGCAAATTATATATTTGATAAGGGACTAATTTGAGCATATATAAAGGATATTTACAATTCAACAATTAAAAGAAAATAAGTCAATTAAAAATGGGCAGAAGATTTTAGCCATTTCTCCAAAAAAGATATACACATGGTCTATAAATGTATAAAAAGATGCTCAAGGTCTCTAGTCATTAGGGAGGTGCAAGTCAAAACCACAATGAGAGGCCACTTTACACACCACTAGGACAGCTAAAATCTAAAAGCCAGAACAACAAGTGCTGGTGAAGATGTGGAGAAGTTGTCCCCTTCATACATTTCTGGTGGGAATGTAAAATTTTACAGCTCTTTGCAAAACAATCTGGAAGTTCCTCAAAATATAGAATTATTATATGACCCTGCAATTCCACTCCTAGGTATATACCCAAGAGAACTGAAAACGTATGTTCACACAAAAACTTATACACAAATGTTTATAGCAGCATTATTCATAAGAGCCAAAAAGTGGAAACAACCCAAATGCCCATCAGCTGATGAATGTATAAACAAGATGTGGTATATCTATATAATGGACTATGTTTCAGCCATATACAGTCATGAAGTACTGATATATGCTACAGCGTGAAAACACCATGGTAAGCAAAAGATGCCAAACCCAAAAGACCACGTATTCTATGATCCCACTTATATGAAATGTCTAGAATGTCTATGGAGATACAGAAAGTAAATTAGTGGTTGCCAAGGGCTGGAGGAATGGGGAAAGTTTCTTTTTAGGGTGATGAAATGTTCTGAAATTAGATAGTGGTGATGGTTGCACAATTTTGTTAATATACTGAAAACCACTGAACTGTACACTTTAAAATGGTAAATATTACGGCACGTAAATTATATCTCAATAAAAAATAAAGTATATAAGAATATAAAAGATTGGAGTATACAATTAAGAAATAAGACCTAATTGACATATGCAGAACCCTGTGCCCAACAACTGGGAATTTACAAAAATTGGCCAGGTGCTAGAGGTCACAGAATTAGTGCTAAACAAGCCTTAACACATTTCAAAGTTTTAAAATGACTCAGAGTATATTCCTGACCACAGTGAAATTAAACTAGAAATCAGTAACCAAGTGCAAGTTTAATAATCACATGTTGAATTTTAAGCAGTATGCTTCTGAATTACCCATGGGTCAAAAAAAAAATCACATTGGAAATTAGAACATATTCAAAGTATTAATTAAAGTAATATATCAAAGCTTCTGAGATTCAGTTAAAGTCGTGATGAAAGGGAAATGTACAGCCTTAAATGATCATATTAGAAAAGAAGCGATGAAAACTAATGATATAAGTATTTGCGTTAAGAATTTAGAAAACAAACAGCAAATTAAACCTAAAAGAAAAAAGAAATAAGGAAATAATAAGCATGAAAGAAATAAAGAGAAAACAAATGTAAAATAGAGAAAATCAACAGAGCAAACGTTTTATTAATCTTTGAAAAGATTAATAAAATTAATAAACATCTAGCAAGATGTATCAGGAAAACGGGATAGTAGATATTAACTCTGATATCAGAAAATAAAATTAAAGATTATAAAAGAATATTAGAAAAAACTTTGTCATTAAACTAGATGAAATAGATTAGCTTCTTTCAAAATTACTGACACAAGAAGGAATAGAAAATATGAATAGTTCCATACTTATTAAAGGAAACTGAATCCTTAAATAAAACTTTGCCACGAAGAAAACTTCAGTTCCAGATGGCTTCACCATTCAATCCCCCCAGATATTTGAGAAAGATCGCTCTTTCTCAAACACATTTAGCGAACAGAGGAAAGACTTTAAACTCCTTTATGAGGACAACACACCCTTGATATCAAAGCCTGACAAACATTTAACAAGAAAGAAAACTTGCAGGATGCCAGTCTCTTTCACAAAGATCAATTCAAATACCTTCAACAGAATATAACCCAATCAAACCCGGCCATATACAGAAGGAAGATGCATTGTGAGCAAGCTGGGTTTCTTATAGGAAGACAAAGCTAATTTAACACTGAATTATTGATCAATGTAATTTAATGTGCTAACTAAAGAAAAAACTCAATAGATTCAGAAAGATAGCTGATAAAATTTGAAATGCATTATTAAGGAAAAAAAAGAACCCTTAGCATACAAGGAATAGAGAGTAACTTCCTCAGTGTGATAAAGGGTTTTAATTAAAAACTTACAACAAACATCATTCACAATTATGCAATCAACACTAACAGTAAAAGCTTTCCTCCTGAGAGAAACAAGATAAAGATGCCAACTGCCCATCACTTCTATTCAACATTACACCAGAGGACCTACCCAGTACAATAAACAAGTCAATAAAAAGTATGAGGATTAGAAAAAAAAACACCCAAATCCTGCCATTATTTACTGTCTGCCTGATTATGTACATACAAATGCAAATGAATCTTAAGATAAATCATTATGTTTTTAGCAAATTTAGCAAGATTACCAAATTCAAAGACAATATATAAAAATCAACTATTTTTATTTATCAACAAATAACTGAAGAGTTACATTTTAAATGACACATACTAAATCAATAAAACAAAATATCCAAGAATAGATCTAAAAGATGTACACAAGTGCTAAATATAACACTTAAAAAATATTGAGAAAAATAAAATACTAAAATAAATCAAGGACTATCTCACATTCTTGGATTGGAAAGGTAAATATATCTAAGATTTCACTTTGTCTCACATTCAGCTATGAATTAAATACAGTCCCAATCAGAACACAGAATTTAGTTTATGTATAAATGTGTGTTTGTAGTCTGAAAAACATTTTGAAATTTAGGTGGAAATGCTAAGACCAAGAGCATCCAAAACAAAACTGAGGAATAAAGTTGGACGATTTATACTACCGGATATCAAAACTTATTTTAAAGTCGCAAAAATGATGACAGTGTGGCGTTGTATAAGGAAAGACAAACAGATCAGTAAAATAGAAAAGACAGTCCAGAAACTGACTGACTCATAGATGGACACGCACTCCATGATGAAGGGAGCACTCCACAGCAATGAGAAAAGGACAGTCGTTTCAAAAAATGTACCAAGTCAATGAGATATCCATACGGGGGAAAAATTATATTCTTAGCTGCTACTTCACACCAAATTTAAAATTTCCAGGTGGATACTAACTACTATATATAAAAACAGATAAACAAAAAGGTCCTACTGTATAGCACTATATTCAATATCTTATAATAGTCTATAGTGAAAAATATGAAAAGGAGCATGTGTAACTGAATCACTATGCTGTACACTAGAAACTAACACAACATTGTAAATCGACTACATTTCAATAAAAATTTTTTAATTAAAAAAATAGAATGTCCAGGTAGAATAGAGATCTAAATGTGAAAGATACAGTTTCCAGAAGGTAAGACAGAAGAATATCTTCATGACCTCAAAGTAGGCAAGACTTCTTGGACATGAAAAGGCAATCTACAGAATGGGAGACCACATCTGCAATATTTACTTCTGATCAAAAAACTCACGTCTGGGATATATAAAGAACTCCTCAAATCAATTTTGAAAGCAATAGGAAAATGAACAAAAGACTTGGATAGACACTTCACAAAAGTTTTTATGGCCAATGAAAACAAAATGGAGCCCAAACTCAGTAGCCATCAGAATGAAATTAAAACCACAATGAGAAACCACTTAGACACCCACCAGAAAGGCCAGCGTTGAAAACAGCTGTCAACACCAAGCCCCGGAGAGGATGTGAAGCAGCTGGGGCTCTCATACAGCACTGGTGGAGGTGTAAACTGCTACGGCTGCTTAGGGGAGCCGAACATAAAGCATCTTCTCTCACCCGACTAGTCTACTCACAGAAACACCCAAGAGAACTGAGTTCATTTGTCCTGCAGGACGGGCAGAAGGAAGTACATTCAGCAGCATGATTCCCAATGGCCCGAGACTAAAAATAACCCAAATGTCTGTCACCAGTAGACTGGACAAATAAGTTATGGTATATTTATAAAATGGAATACGCTGCAGCAATGAAATAAACTGCCAACACGCAAGAGCATGGATGAATTTCATCAATGCTGAGTGTTAGAAGCCAGAGGCAATAGATTACAAACTATAATTCTATGCAAAAGTTCCATATGGGCAAAATGAACCCATGGTGTTAAAAGTCAGATAATGATCACCTTTGAACAAAACAGTGAGTAGTGAAAAGACAAAAAAAAAAAAAGCACAGGAGTGGGGCTTCTGGGATACTGTTGATGTTCTATTTCTGACCTCGAAGGTTTCACTTTGGGAAAGCTAACCTAACAATACAGTTATGATTTGTGTGCTTTTCTACATTAATTTTCTACCTCAATAAAATTTCATTAACTGGAAAAACACTTTGGTAAATATGATTGATGCAAGTCAGTGGGGAGATGGGCAGGCACCATGTGTCATGAGGGGAAGTATATGTCGTAAATATCTTTGAAAGGAAATTTGGTCATATGTATACCCCGTGAAATGTCGTAAATATCTTTGAAAGGAAATTTGGTCATATGTATACCCCGTGAAATGCCGTAATTATCTTTGGAAGCAGCAACTCTACTTCTAGGACTTTTACAGTTACACTTCCACATGTGCACAAAGATACGTAGACAAGGATGATCATTGTGGTATTATTTTTAAGCCTCACTGTCAGAATGTGTGACTAAATTATGAGGCATTTAGATAAAAGCATTTCAGTGTTAAAAACAAATGAGTGTCAACCCAACCTGGCCCACGTCCTCAAGCCTCATTCTAGGTTTACGCATGTTGGAGTATCCCTTGAAGGACAGGTGAAGGACAGCGGCGGTGGTCACCTTGGGGCCGGGCTCCCCGAGACAGGACCGTAAGGGTGGGAGGAGAGTTACCTACTGTAACCTTTTGAATTCTGTACCATGTTAGAATGTAAATTCAATCCAAATGAACATGGTCCTGGCCTGACAATGGCGTCCAGGAGTGACAGCACCAGAGGACGCCACCGAAGGGCAGGGTTCAGGGGCCATCGGGTCCAGTTCCTCATTATGCAGATGAGGGGGGCTGAGACGCCCATGGTCTGCATTCCTCCAGAACAGAAGATGCACCACCTGGGAGGCACCCTTCCACCTGTGTGCAGGGGAGGCTGTCCGACAGCAGCTAAGGCCCCAGGAAATGCGTACTGGAAAAGCAGGTTTTCTGGGGGAGGGCGCAGGTGACAAGGGGGAGAGGGGAGGTGATCACCAAGGGTCCTGCACAGCATCCTGGGCAGACTGGACGTGGGGACAGGGGAAGGAACTGTTGACAATGTTCTCCTGCTTCAAAGGAGGCTTGATATAGAAGAGCTGGTGGCACATCCAGTCACTCCTCTTAACTGAATCTTAGTTTCCACAACCACTCATTCATTCAGTCAGTCATCAATCTTTTTCCAAACCTACTAGACACTACACTCTGAGCCAGGCATGAGGAATATGACCATAAATACAGTCCTTGCAATGTTTATGAGTTCAGCACACAGATAAACTGTGATGGTCTCTTGAAATGACCTCAGACAAAGCTTCTTTTCCCCAACGTTCTGTCGTAGTTTAATGCATTGTGAATGTAGCATTAAGGCATATTCTCATCCTTGTGCTCATCGGGAATACCTTCTTAGTCATCTCCCCGAAGGCTTTGTCATGTAAGTGAAGCACAACGAACTGCGCGTATTTAAACCGCTTTTGACACACACCTACAAGACCATCACAATCAAGACAGTGAAGGTTTCCATCGCCCCAAAAGTTTCCTCGTGCCCTTTACAATCCCTTCTTCCATCCATATCTCCAGGCAACAACCGCAGTTCTAGAGACAGTCCTTTTAGAAATAAGACTGTTACTACTCTGCTATGTTCTCAGGCCAGTCCTGTCAGGGCAGGGGTGAGGGAGGAAACGAGGGTACGTGTGCAGGTAGCGCAGGCCGGGGCAGTTGTGGGAGCTGAAGGGCAGAACAGCGGACCGATGTATCGCATTTAACCCTCGAGGCAAACTCAAGGGAGAGGTGTCATTATCTCCTTTTGTGAATGAGGACGTGCACCTCAGTGTGGTTGAGGAGCCAGTCCAAGGTCACGCAGGCAGTAGGTGACAGAGCTGGAGCTCAAGGGGCCTGGGTCCAAAGCCTGCAGGAGCTCACTAAGCGCTCCCCCTTGGGGCCTGTGGCCACTGCCGGGATTGGCTGGGCTAGCCGAGGACCCGCCTGGGCCCTGGGGGTGGCCTGCCCCCTGCACGCACAGCCCTGCTCTGTGTCCTACAGGTTTCCCAGCACCCCTCTCACTGTCAAAAAGGGAGCCAGCAGGGCACAGGGGCCGAGAACTCTGACTTCCAGCCAACCTGTGGCCCAGCCTGAGCTGAGACTGCGGCCAGGGAGTCCCACCCTCTGCAGGGCCACCTCCCAGGGAAATCCCCAAGCCTCAGCGCTCTGGAAGAGGGCCATGTTGGGGCATTTTAATGCCACCTGAAACCAACACAGCAACACGCACACACACATTAAACTTTTTGCTTTTGAAAAACACTGTAGTTTTTCAAAAGCAATGTGCAAATGCTTTCTTCTCTCCCTGACCCTCACCCAATATCCTCTGAGGTCTGAGGGACAAGCAGGTGCTGAGGGATGCTGAGGAAGTCAGAGGTGGGGACCGAGGTGGGGGAGAGGCAGGGAAGAGGTGGGGAAGACAACTCAGGGAGGCCTGTGGGACATATTACTTGGCAACAAAAAACAATCAGTTACTTGGACAGGGCCATTCAGACACATTCATACCCAAATAGCTATATCTAGGTGTCCAACAGGCTGTTCAAGCCCTCTCTGGGCTTCAGCTTCCACAGGAACCGTGGGGTAGAGACTGCAGGAAGCATCCAGGAATAACACACACTTAAGGAGGGGAGGCTTCCTGGAGGAAGAGGCCATACTGCCGAAGCTCACAGACCTCACTTCCTCCGGAGCTCGGGCCGGGGCCAGGGTGGGCATCCCACCTGATGGGACTGACAAACTAAAGGGGAGAGATGAGTCCAAATCTTAAGTGTCTAGCATCAGAGCCACCAGACTTCCCAGGGGACGGACACTTGGGGGCGGGCACACCAATTCCTGACTCGGTCTCCACCTCTGCATGCAGGGCATGACCCCCAGCTCCTAGAGCCCCAGTGAGGACGATGTGGGACTAAGTGTGAATGGTGCCCAGCAGTGGGGTCCTGCTGCCCCACTGCCATCCTGTTGGCACCCCTGAAACACAGGCTGTCAGACTGAGGGAAGCTTCTAGGTGCTGTGGGAACTCTGCATTGGCCTCAAAATGCCCTGCCTGGCCTCTGACTCCATTTTGGTTTCAGGATGAATACTTTGTGAGAAAGACATTTCCTTTATTATGTATATGGATTCCCTGATGACAGTCATGAGGCAGGCTGTTGTGCACTCGGATTCCTTGTTTCTCTGTCACTTGAACTGGGGAGAAGGCGGCTGTGGTGGCAGAGGGATATCCTAACCAAACTCGTTGCTGGTCTGGCTGTCCCCTGCCCTCACCCCACCACCTTCTTCATTCTGCTGTCCCTCTAGGTGGGCATGACATGATCCAGGTCCACCAAGCCTCCTTCTCCCACAACACAGAGGACCAGAGCTTCTCCCAAGTCTCCTGGCTCCTTAGCCATCAGCAGCCCTAACCAAGAGCTGGCCATCCACACCAGGACCTTGGGAGAGGGAAAGGAATGCTCCAAGCTAAAGAAGAGAGTGAGGATGGGCAAGGCTCCCTAGAAGAGGCAAGTCCCACAGAGGTCTTGGAAATGGAGGGCCAAACTTCGGTTTGGCGGAAACAAGAAGGCACCCCATCAGTCCTACAGGTGACACGTCACTCACGGCTCTTCAGTTGTTTCCTTAATAATCTGTATCAGGCACCCACCACATGCCCAGTACTGCGGGCAGTGGAGATGTGGAAATGAACAGAATGTGGTCCTTGCTCTCCGGAGGCTCCCAGGAGAAAGCAATATGTGACCAGCACTGTGACAAAGGGACAGCAGGTGCCAGCACAGGAGAGGAAGCACCACGCTGGGCCTGGGGAGGCCAGGGGGCTTCATGGAGGGCAGCACCATGAGGGCCTTGAAGCCTGGAGAGGTGGTCAGGTGCACATTCTGGAGCTGGCTGAGTGGGTCTGCACCCAGGTTCTGCCAGTTACTAGTCCTGTGAGCTCGGGCAACTTATTCACTCTCTATGCCTCGGTTTCCTCATTCTGGAAACCAGGCTGACTTCACAGTCTGGTTATGAAAAAGATTAAACAAAGAGAAGTATCAGCTCCTAGGTTCAGTAACCATAGTTATTAAGACAATCGTCTTGAAGGAAAAGCAGGCATTCAGCAGGTGAGGAAGGGCACAGGGAGGTGGTGGCAGGAAGCGAGACCCGCAGGACCAGAGGCAGGAGGAGGAAGCTCGGGCTGGGGTTTGGCACGGCTGCTCCCTGCGAGCACGTGGAACGAAGTCCAGAAGGTCAGCAAAGGCCGGATGTTGCCGGGCCGTGCACACCCTGGAGGGTGGACAAAGCACGACTGGTGGCCTTTAGTAATGATCAGGTTTGGTGGTTGTATTTGCTAGACTGGAAGAGGTGAGACTGGGGGTAAGGGGCCCAATGGGCAGCCTAGTGTGATAGAAAAGAGAAATAAAGAGTCCAAAACCAACATGGTGGCAGCAGGTATGGAGAGGAGCTGAGTTCCTGGGGCCTGGAAGTGACTGACTGCAGGAGGAACAGGCAGAGTCCAGGATGCCTTGAGTAACCCAGAGCCATTCACCAGGACGAGGAAGATGGGAGCAGGAGTGGGGTTGGACGGTAAAGAAGAGAAAAAACAGAATTAAGAGGTGCTGGACACTAACCTGGAAGGTTTAGACAAATTATTCCATTTAAACCTCAGGTGGACCCTTTGAGAAAGTGCTGTATTATCCCCATTCACAGCTGAGAAAACTGAGGCACAGAGCAATTGAAAACTTGTATCAGAGTTGTGGTGTGGTTTTCAGAGCCTGCATTCTTAACCCCTCTGCTCCATGGTGACCTTCAGATGCTGGCTGTGTGCGCACTGCTTAGCAGGGAGGCTGGGGCTGGAGGCTGGGTGTCATGAGAGCCGTGGGGGGATGACTGTCTGGACTGGATGAGGACGAGGGAGGAGAGGGCAGGGGGCTCTGACTCGCTGGGGGTCCTAGGGGAAGCGGTCCAGCCAGGAAGCTCCCCCGGAGGACCCAGCAGGCACCTACCTCTCCCTTCTCTCCTGCTCACAGGGAGGGAATCCAGTCCTAGGACTGGGCCTCTTGCCCTGCCGTCTTTCCCACAGCCTACAGAGAACATAGGCGGGCCTGGCCCTCTCCTGGTGCCTGGAGTGGGTTGCATAACGGCCCTGAGCCCAGTGAGGTCAGGAGAGCACTACCTCCCTCCCCGAGAGGCATTGGGAGGGGAGGGCTGAAAGGACTGGCTCAGCTCTGGGAGACAAAACCAGCTCCTCTAAGTGGAAGCAAGCCAGCCCTCTCTGGGCTATTGCAAGGCCCAGTTATGTCTCCCAGGCCACATGCGGACAAGGCTGAGGCTCTGTTGACAAAGGCGTCTCAAGATGCTAACCTCCGCCCCAAGGGCTGCTGGCCCAGATCCCGTCTGGATGAGTCATGGGCTCAGGTGAGGTTATACACACACACACACACACACACACACACACACATGCACACACACGCACATGCACACACCCCCCCCACTCCCTCCCCAGGAGCCAGCTCCCTGAGTCACCTCAATTACAGCCAAATTCACTTGAAACGCCTGGCATTCCCCTCAACACCACAACAGGTTATCTAGCTAAGAACTGTCAGTCAAGAAGAGCCTCGCCTGGTTCAATAATTTGCATGATGAGCTTGTGAAGTTACTGAGGGGCGCTGCAAGTTCTGAGCCCTCCGCAGCACTTTCACTTTGGGGAGCAGGAGAGCGAACTGCCTCCCACCTGTCACAACGGCCATCATTAAAAAGGTGACAAATAACAAGTGTCGGTGAGGATGTGGAGAAAAGGGGGCCCTTGTGCACTGTTGGTAGGAATGTAAATTGGTACGGCCACTGTGAAAAATAGTACGGCGGTTCCCCCTCAGAATTACAAATAAAACTCCCATATGATGATCCAGCAAGTTCACTTATGGGTATTTCCCCCAAAAAATCAAAAACGCTAATTCAAAAAGATACATGCACACCAATGTTCACTGCAGCATTATTTACAATAGCCAAGATATGGAAGCAACCTAAGTGTCCATCTATTACCAGATGAATGGCTAGAAAAGATGTGGTATATATATACAAGGGAATATTGCTCAGCCATAAAACATGAAATTTTGCCATTTGCAACAACATGATGGATCTAGAGGGTATTATGCTAAGTGAAATAAGTTAGAGAAAGACAAATACTATATAATTTCACTTATATATGGAATTTAAAAACCAAACCAAAACAGAACCAGACTCATAGATACAGAGAACAATGGGTGGTTGCAAAGTGGGGAGGGGGTGGGGAGGGCACGGTGGGGGATGAAATAGGTAAAGGGGACTAAGAGGTGCAGACCTCCAGTTATACAATAAATAAGCCATAAGGCTGTAATGCACAGCATGAGGACTATGGTAAATAATATTGTTATAACTTTGCATGGGGACAGACAGTTACGAGACTTATCATTGTGATTATTTCATAATGTTTACAAATATCAAATCACTATGTAGTATACTTGAAACTAACATAATATTACACAACAATTATCTTTCAACTTAAAAAAAAAGAGAGAGAAAAGGAGAAAGAATGAAGTCAAAAGGGGGAGAAATTGCCCCCCGTGCATCCTATTTCAATCACATGCAGTGCCAATGTCTGGCCCCCAAAGTGGTGACAGAAAAGAGAAAAAACACAAGAAGTGGGGATCATAGAACACAGAATGTGTGTCCTCAAAGGGACCTGACAGATAATTCATTCATTACACCCTCTCGTTTCACAGTAGGGAACTATTGGTCCCATGGTGAGCAAGGGACAGAATCCAGGGCCTTCCATGCCCTCTCAGTGCTCTTGTCCCTACAACACACAGACTCCAGACAAGAAGGGCTGGAAGAAGCTAAGATGCCCCTGGCCTCACCGACATCAGCTCCTGGAGATGCCCCAGAGCCACGCACACCTTCCTCCTCCGGGCTCCGCAGCCGCACAGCACTGCCCGTGTCCTTGTTTCCCTCATCTCCAAATGTCAGGGGTCACTGTCAGCCCCTCATGTCACCAACAGCCGATGACTGTCACTGGAGAACAGAAAAAACCTGGACTGGCCCAGGGTGCTGGAGCCAGCTGGACACCAAGAAATGATGCTTGATGCTGCTGCAATGTCTATACAGAGGGGCACATTCGTATCCCCTGACAAGCACCCGGATGGCTGTGAATGTCCCGGGAACACCTTCATCATGACCAGCCATGGCAGACCAAGAAATCACACATTTGAGCAACTAATTTCTTCAAGTTTTTTTTTCTGCCAAACACAAAAATGAAAAGCCCAAAGAGGGCAGGAAGAAATAAAAGCCAAGGGTTCTCATGCTCCTGATTGAAAACATAAAAATAAAATAAATATGCTCACTGTGCAAATAACAAATAGACCAACCCCTGCTCTCGAGCCAAATATTGATATTTCCTTCAAGGTTTTGGCTCAAATATCCACAACTTGGGTAGGAGAGAGACTTGTGGTTATTGGCCAAAAGCTGTTCTAAGTCATATACGGCCATTAAAATTATGATTTTCCAACAAAAGTTACAAATTTAGAATGACTTTCAGAGCCCAAAGGTTATTTTGACATTTGACAAAATAAATCATTGGACCAACCCATCACCACATTATGTTGACAATAGTGTCCAAAATAGTTTTACTATCTTTAGTATTTAGTTATTATTTTATTTTAATTGATTCATAACTGTAAATTGATACATGATTTATAAATAAACAAATAACATTTATTTATATGTCTTTATATTTAGGATTTTTAAACAGCCAGTATAAACAGGACAAGAATGCACCAGTTATAGTCACATACATGGCAGACAACATGTAAAGCACTTTCCTGGAATTCTCCTTAACTGAATGTTGATTGTATTCATCTCCCAAGAAACTTGGTCTGAATCAGGTAGACCAAGCAAATAAAAGATACTATAGCACAGGACTGATAGCTTTAAAGTGCCAGTTAAATAACTCAGATGGTATCTTTCTTCAGTCATGGCCAGCAGCTCAGCCCAACCCCATAACTGATTTCTGTCCAGAATCAAATGCCAAGGGCCTGGTTTTTAATACTCTTGACCTGATTTCCCCCACAAGGTGTGGCAATGGAGGTTGACAGTGGAAAAGCTGGGCCTGGAACCTGCCTGCACCTCTTATGAAACATTGGACAGAGAAGCCCTGGTTTACAATTCATTGCACAAAAATTGACATTCTTTTTAGAAGCTGTGCTCGGATCAGCGAGCTTAGGTGAGCTGACGGAGAGAGTTGCTGTTTCAGAAAGGGGCGTGGAGGCACCGGGAAGGACTGCCTGTAGAGATGACGAAGGCAAGGACAGACTGGATCCCCACATTCTGAGCAGCTCTTAAATGGCTCGGGGGCAATTTGTCTTGTGACCTTGATTTGTAAAGCTGTGTGTTAATGGAGGCCTGAGCTAAAAAAGCCTACCTGAGCTAAGTCAACTCCAGAAACCATCTGAGTTACCATCCGTAGAGAAGCAGTGTAACATGGTGCTTAGACCAGACTCTGGGGCAGACAGAATTTGAATCTGAGCTCTAACCCCCTACTAACTCTACTACCCTGGGCATGTAATTTACCTCTCCTTGTCTATATAAAATAAGCATAATCATGGTACCTACCACAGAGGGTTGTTTTAAGGATAGGATAAACGTATATGTATAAAGAGCCTATATCGTCCCTAGCACGTAGTAATCACTCAATTAATGCTAGCTATTACCTGATAAAATCTACCGATCTTTCATTAGAACGTAAGTTCCAGAAGGGGGAGAATTCTCATACGATTCATTCACTGCTGTACTCCCAGTACCTAGAAAGGGCCTACTTCACAGCAGGCAATAAAACGACATTGAGTGAATCTAATGGCATATTAAGAAGCCCAATATGGATTTATTATACCTATAATTTTAGAAGCAATGAGAATTATAAATCAGGCTTTAGCTCAAATTACCCTACGTCATTTAGAATACTGAACTAATTTTGGGACAGTTCACTATAGGAAGTGGAAAGGCAATATCCACTGAGTTCAAAAGAGTTAGTGTTTCTGAGGCCTTCACATCTAGTTGAGCTTCTGTTTCCGGCCAAAATGGAGTAATATAAACTAGATTTACCCTCCCAGCTTCAACAGTAGAAGCACTGGGGGAAAATAACCACAGCAGCAGTTTTCAGACACTGGATATCAGATGATGCAGAACAAGGATCCCAGGGAGATGGGAAACAAACTGAGCCCCCTTATTGCCCTGACTTACTGCCTAGAGAGCATTTTCAGGGGTGGGGAACCCAGGCAGGGTCTGGCAGTCTTTCTGAGACTCTGAGGAGACACAGATGGGAGTCTGGGGAGCCCAAAGCAGCTAGAGTTCACAGGGCAGAGCATCACAGAGGGGAGAGCTGCATGAGGGCGGGGGGAGAGCTCCAAAGACCTGCACAGGGTGCCCCTTGAGTCTTCAGCTGGAATGAATCCCTGAATTCATACTGAGGCTGGGGAAAGGACCACTCAAAAATAGAAGAGGGGAAAAAAATCACTGGAGCTTACACAAGGCTGAGAGTAGTTTGTATTCCCATCAGCCAGAATAGAAAACCTTAGAAGTTATAATATATCAGGTAGAGGACCCAGAAGGGTATTGGCTCAGTAGTGTGGAGAAAGTTAGCCCTAAACTAAAGTCTATAATGTTCTCACCTACCTCAAAGCAAGCCCCAATGGCTTCAAACTGTTTCCAAATAACTTAATTGCAAACCAGAACAAAATTCAAGAATATTGGTGGAAATACAAGAATATATAGCACCCAAAAGAGTAAAATTTGTAATGTCCGGCAACCAATAAAAAAAAAAAATTACCAGGCATGCAAAGAAACAGGAAAATACGACTCACACAATGGGCAGGGGAAGGGGGGAATCAATCAATAAAAACATATCACAAATGATAAAATTAGAAGGTAGAGGAAAGATTGAATATGTTAAGTAGAGACATGGAAAATGTTAAAAAAAAAAAAAAAAGGCCTAAATCAAACTCTAAAAATGAAAACTTTCATATCTGAAATAAAATAAATATTGGATAGGATTAACAAGAAATTAGATATTGCAAAAAAAAAAAAAAAAGATTTCTGAACTAGAAGGCAGAGCAATAGAAGCTACCCAAAATGAAACAGAAAGAAAAGACCTGGGGGAAAAAAAAATAGAGCCTCAGTGAACTAAGTGATCAAAATACATGCAACTGGAGAGGCAGAGGGAGGACAGAAACACTATTTGAAAAAGTAATGGACAAAACTTTCCCAAAATGATACAAACCATAAGTCCAGAGCTACAGAAAAATTAACAAACCCCAAGCAAAAGAAAAATGAAGAACTACACCAAAGAATACCACAATTAAATTACTTAAAACCAGCAATAAAGATAAAAATCTTAAAGTCAGGCATACAAAAAAAAAGATACACTATACAAAGAGTAACAAAGAAAAAAATTACACAGAATTTTCATCAGAAACAATGGCAGCTAGAAGTCAGTGGAATAAAATCTTTAAAATATCAGAGAAAAAATTATTGTCAACAATCTAGATTCAATGAAACTCTTTCAAAAACAAGTACAAAATAAATATTTTTTCACAAATACAAAAGCTGAAAAAAATTAATCAGCAGTAGATCTGCATTGTAAAAAAAACTTAAAAGAAGTCTTTTAGGCAGAGGAAAAATGATACCAAATACATAAAGAAATAAAGAAAGGATTAATATGTGGGTAAATATTTAAAAGTTTATGTTCTTATGTTTAGAGTCTTTAAAACACAACTAAATACTTAAAGCAAATGTAATCACAATGTGTTATGAGGCTTACAACATATATAGAATTAAAATGTATGACAACAATGGCACAATGGTCAGAAGGAGGGAAATCCAATTGTTATTAAGTTTATACTATACATGAAGCAGTATAATGTAACCTGAAGGTAGACCTTAAAACAACCACTAAATAAGCAAAAGAATTATAACTATAATCCAAAGAAAATAAAATAGGATAACAACAAATAGGCAATAAAACCAAAAGAAGGTAGAAAAAGAGGAGTAGGAGAACAAATAACAAATGGAACAAACAGAAAACAAATAATAAGATGGACAAACCATATTATTAATAACATTAAAGGTCAATGGTCTAATATCTCCAATTAAATGACAGAAAATGTCAGACTTGCATAAAGCAACAAGACCTAACTATATGCTACCTACCATTTTATTGATAACAACAAAGATCAGTTAAAAATAGAAAGACAGAACACCACGCTAACAATAACCACAGCAAAGAATATTACCAAAGATAAACAGGGACATTTCATAATAAGGAAGGGGTCAATTCATCAAAAGGATATAATCCTAAATGTATATGGACCTAATAACAGAGTTTCAAAATACATAAAGCAAATTTATAAGTGCATAAGAAGAAATAGCAAAATCCAAATTATAGTCAGAGATGTCAAAATGCCTCTCTCAGTAACTGACAGAATAAAAAGAACAGGGAAACAAAATATTTGGAAAACACTTTCAACCAACTTTACAAAATATCAACTATAATTGATATTTATAGGACAGTCCATCCAACAATGGAAGAACATACATTACTCTAATGTTCACATAGAATATTTACTAAGATAGAACAATTCTGGGCTATAAGACCCATCTGAACATTAAGAGGCTTCAAGCCATGTAAAGCATGTTCTCTGACAACAGTGGAATTATGTTAGAAAATAGTAATAGAAAAATATTTAGAAAATCCCCAAATATTCAGAAACATAAGTCAAAGAAGTTAAAAAGGAGATTAGAAAGTATTTTTAGCTGATGGGAAATGAAAACACAAAATATCAAACTGCTAACTGGAATATACCAAAGTTTGTGAGATTTAGTTAAAGTAGTATTTTAAGGAAAATTCATAGAACTGAAATGCTTTTATTAAAAAAGAGGACATGTCTGAATCTAGTGATCTCAGCATCCATCTTAAAAATTAGGAAAAGTAAAACAAAGAAAGTAGAATAAAATAAATAAGAAAGATAAGAGCAGAAACCAGCGAAATTTTAAAAAGGAGAATAGAGAAAAATAATGAAACTAAAAGCAGGTTCTTAGAGAAAGTCAATAAAATTGATAAACTCTTAGTCAAATGAATCAGGAATAAAACGGAGAAGATGGGATTGCCAGTATCAGGAACGAGAGAAGTGATATCACTACAGATTCTACAGATATCAAGAGGATAAAATAAGAGAATATATGAATAATTTTATGTCAATAAGTTCAAAAACTTAGATGAAATGGACAAATTCCTTGAAAAACACAAAATACTAGAGCTCACTCAAGAAGAAATGAATAACCTGAATAGCTTCTTATCTTTCAAAGAGAGCTCCAGGCTCCAATGGTTTTATTGATGAATTCAACCAAACATTGAAAGAATAAATAATGTCAATTCTATACAGACTCCTCTCAAAAACTGCAGACAAGGGACTACTTCCCAAACCATTATTTGAATCCAGCATTAATCTTACACAAAACCAGACACTCAAGTAAACAAAATCATAGATCAGTATCCCTGATAAACATAGGTACAAACATTTTTTTTCTTTTAAAAATTTTCAGCAAATTGAATCCAAGGGTACCTATAAAGGTTAGCACATGATGAGTAAAGATGTTTATCCCAAGAATGTAAGGCTGGTTTAACATTTGAAAAATCAATCAATGTAATTCATTATTTTAACACGCTGAAAAAGAAAACCACATCAATAGATGTAGAAAAAGCATTTGATAAAATTAAATATCCATTCCTGATTTTAAAACTTTGAGCAAACCAGTAGTGAAAAGACCTTCTTTAATCAGGGCATCTATAAAAGGCCCACAGCTAACATCTTACTTAATGGTAAAAGACTGAATACTTTCCCTCTAACATTATAAATAATGCAAAGATGAGTGCTCTCACCGCTTCTAATCAACACTGAAGTAGAGGTTTTAGCCACTGTACTAAGGCATCAACAAAAAGCAGAAGAATTCCAGACTGCAGGAGGAAGTAAAACTATCTTCATTCACAGATAACATAATTATCTATACAGAAAATCCTACAGAGTCAACAAAGAAAGCTTCTAATAAATGAACTTAGCAAGATTATAGGATAGCAGTTAAAAACAATCAGTTGTACTTTCATGTACTAGCCAAAAACAATTATAAAAATTTAAAATATTTTAATACATCAAAAATCTGAAATATCTAGAAAGATATTTGACAAAAGATGTTTATTACCTATGCCCTGAAGACGAAATAATGTGCTGACATGCTGAAAAAAAATTAAAGAAAACCTAAATAAAGAGATATATCATTTTCATAAACCAAAGACTCAATATTGGTTAGATGTCAATGCTCCCAAATTTATTTATAGATTCAATGAAATTTCAATTAAAATTCCGGCTTGCTTTCTCATAGAAATTATGTCGATTCTAAAATTCAAATGGTAACACAAATGACCTTGAAAACTAGGAAGAAATCTGGGAGATATACATGACCCGATTTCAAGGTATCATTAAGCTACAGCAATAAAGAAGTTGAAAAAAATACCAATAATAAAGACAGTGTAAAGAGAGAAAAATATGTCAATGGAACAAAGTAAAGTCCATAGATAGATCCATACAGATAAGGTCAGTTGATTTTTGACAAAAATGCCAACGTAATTTAGTAGAGAAAGGATAACCTTTTCAACAAATGGGGCTGGAACAATTGGCTATCCAAATGCAGAAAAAGTGAATCTCCATCCATACACTGCAACACACACACACACACACACACACAATTTATTAAAGAATGCACGGTCACCTCTGTCACTTAGGATCTGGTGATCAGTGCCAAAGCAATACATAATCTAAATACCTACTGTCATGACTAACACCATTTAGGCTCCCTGAGAATCTCAGAGACTCTCTTCCACCCATCAGATGGCCAGGAAGATCTATAGTTTTGCCACTGCCAACACCAGAGATGGACACTTCTTTAGAGTGTAGGGAGGAGTTAAGTAACAAAGCACTTACGTAAAAGAAAACACTAATTAATTAACTTGTCAAATCCTAACTCAGAGTGAATTCTCCCTGGTGGTCTAGTGGTTAGGATTCGGCGCTCTCTCAGAGTGAATTCAATGGATTCTTGCATTAAATTTATTATTTTCCAGTAGTGCTGAGTGTGCATTTTCTTGCTTCTTTTATATTCTAATTAGTGGTTCTGGAGGTACTCTCAAATTACTACAGATTTTATAGCAAGTGTCCATGCTGGCTGAGGAACATTTTTATAATACTAAGCCCTTCATACTATTCTTAAATTTGTATATATGTGGGGCTAGATGTAATATGCACAAAATGTAATTCTGATTCTTTATCTGAGCAACTAGATACTCATTAAATGTTAGAACTGTGAATAATTTTTAATAAATTTAATGTTTTAAGTAAATAGTAAAATATTTAAATGTTTCAGATAGAACAATTTTTATTTAAAATTTTGACAGTTCAATTAGTTTGTATTTCCCTTTTATTTTTAGTAAATAATTTAGCATAGTTTAGAAGAAATAAATAACCTTTTCAAACATACATATGAAAGATAATTTTAATTTTTAATATTAACTATAATTTTTTTGGTTAAAATATATTCAAATTTTATATTTATATATTTGAACACTTGTATTTCATTTGATTACATTTAAATTTTTAATACTTTAAATCTTTAAGCATGTGTAGAAGTGGAGATCATGCTAAAAATTAAAAAAACAGAAAGCTAGAACTCAGGAAAGAAAAAAAATTAAAAAGAAAAAAGTCATAGAAAAATATTGAAAGTGATGGTCCGCTTAAGTTTCTAAATAGTGGAAGCGATGAAACTAAACGGATTTCTGTCAAGCATGACCCAAAACAGAATTTGAGAAAAAGATATCAGAATATCTTTACTTAATGAAGCCTTACTTTTTGATCAAAACAATAAAAACAAGCAAGAAAATTATCCTTGTCAAATCTACAATCTGAACATCAGATGAAACTCTTGCAACTTCATAGCAAACAAAGATTTTATTGCTGCTCAAAACAATGACAATGAAAAGATCTGATCCAATTCACAACTCAGAAGCAATAAATTAAACTCTGGCCTTTCCATTAAAAGAAAATTGCACTTATAAAATTGGAATATTAGCTGTAAAAGAAGAAAACCTCCCTAGCTTTACCGTACTTATTGGACAACACTCGTAAGAGACAGCATTCATCCTTTTCAAAGCAAGAGAATACTTCTCACAAAACCCAGTCTGATGTTAACTGATGTTACAGTTTTCCATTAGGCAAACATGAAAGAAGATTCAGCTCTTCACTTAACACCAATATTATTTCAAACGGAGAAAGTGTGGACAAAAAATTATGCAACTACCATTATATATGTTTTATAATCAATATTCAAGATTAGACTTGACTGTAAAAGTACCTGTGACTGGGAAGACTTAGGTTCTTGGTTAATAGAAAATAAAACATTATTTGCACACAAAAAACACACATGTAATTGCAAAGACAAAAAAAGCTGAACAAACAGTAAACTAAAGAAAATTTCTAGGCAACAAATTGGACAACCTAGAAGAAAGGGACAAGTTTCTAGAAACATATAGTCCACCAAAATTGAATTAAGAAGAAAAGATAATCTGAACAGATGAATCACTAGAAGTGAAACAGAATCAACAATTAAAAAAATAAATAAATAAAAACACCTCCCTGCAAACAAAAGTCCAGGACCAGATGGCTTCACTGGGAAGTTCTACCAAATACACATAGAAGAACTCATACTGATCTCAAACTCTTCCAAAAGATTGAAGAGGAGGGACTACTCCCAAATTCATTCTATAAGGCCACCATCATCATTTGAAGATACCAAAACCAGACAAAGACACTACCAAAAAAGAAAATTACAGGCCAATATCATTGATTAACATAGATGCAAAAGTCCTCAAAAAAATAGCAAACAGAATCCAACAACACATAAAAAAGATCATACACTATGATCAAGTTGGGTTCATCCCAGGGACACTAGGATGTTAAACACAGGCAAATCAATCAACACGATACACCACATCAACAAAAGAAAGGACTAAAATCACATGATCATCTCAATAGATGCAGAAAAAGCATTTGATAAATTCAGTACCCATTTATAATAAAAACTCAAACCAAAGTGGGAACATACATAGAGGGAACATATCTCAACATAATAAAAGCTATTTATGACAAACCCACAGCCAGCATAATACTCAATTGTGAAAAGTTGAAAGCCTTCCCGCTAAAATCTGGAACAAGACAAAGATGCCCACTCTTACTACTTCTCTTCAGCATAATCTTGGAAGTCTTAGCCATATCAATCAGATGAGAAAAAGAAATAAAAGGGACCCAAACTGGAAGAAAAGAGGTAAAATTGTCACTATATGCAGATGACAGAAATAAATGGGACTTAATTAAACTTATAAGTACAGCAAAGGAAACTATAAGCAAAACAAAAAGACAACCTATATGGGAGAAAATATTTGCAAAAAATGAGACTGACAAGGGATTAATTCCCAGAATATATAAACAGCTCATACAACTTAATTAAAAAAAAAATCCAAAAATGGGCAGAAGACCTAAACAAGCAATTCTCCAACAAAGACATACAAAAGGCCAATAGGTACATGAAAAAAATGCTCAATATCGCTAATTATCAGAGAAATGCAGATCAAAACTACAATGAGGTATCACCTCACACCAGTCAGAATGGCCATCACTCAAAATTCCACAAACAATAAATGCTGGAGAGGATTTTCCTTTGTCTTTAATGATAAGACATTATCTAAGCTGGATAAGAAAGGGTATGAAAAATGGGGGTGCTGATGAGCAGGGAGATAGGAAAGGCATCAATGGAAAGTGGATGTCCCAAAGAAAACCTTATCTTCATCTTTCTCCTCTAACTCTGAACCTTTCTCTAGCTCGCCTCACTCAGAGACAGTGGGGACCTTGAAGTGATGTGATGAACTGTCCCAGGGACACAACCAGGAGTAGAAACGTAACCTCAAGAACACTGGTCCTATCCATTAGGATATCTTCAGCTTCAAGCAACAGGAAAACTTGACTAATAAGGCCTTAAAATAAGAACATCCAAACATAGACTGAACTGCAGGATTGATGTATTCAGAGACCCAGCAGTGCCACTGAGGACCCAGGTCCTTTCCATCTCTCTGCTATTTTATTCTCAGATGATTTCTCCTTGAGACACCAAGTGACCATATATCTTGGTCAACTTTATATTTACAGTGCCTGACACATAGTAAGTTCTCCAAGTGTCCTTGCAGAATGAATGGATTTATTTCTTGGTTTTTCATAGACTTAGAAGTCCAATCAGCCTGATAAAGTAAGAATTTTAATACCAGACTTGGCTCATATCCTGGGGAATCCGTGGATGCTAAGATGACCAACTCTGAGACCTGTCTAAATCGGGACACACCACCATCCTGTAGTCCTGGGTCACAGTGGGGCTTGGGAGGATGCCAAATTAGTTGCTTTAAGTAGATGTCCTCCAAGCCTTCTAAGCTCAAGCCGTCTACAAGTTCTAAGTCCACTCTGGGCACCAGCCCCAGCCCTGGGCTCCTGGGGTCTGCCCCTCCCCTCATGTCCTGGAGCACACATATTGCTTGGCATGTCCTCATCTGCTCATATGCCTCATCTACCCACCTGCAATGTAGGTCTCCCGAGCACAGGGGTCATGACTTGTGCATCACTTCGTATTTTACACATCTTATTAACCTCTGTGTTTGAGTCTGGACTCAATAATTATCTCCCTGGTGGGTGACCTTGAGCAAATCCATTGTACATACTGAGGGTCAAGTCTCCTAATTTATAGAATGTTCTCTAAGACCCTATCTAGCTCTCACAATTCTCTGGTTCTTTTTGAATGATTTCTGTGCCTCTTAGAAAAGACATAATGAAAAACAGAAAGCATGATTGCCAAACAGCATAGTTTCAATGGTTGATGGAGCAGATTACAGCAAAAACTCAAGGAGAGAAATAAGAGGAACTTAGGGTGGGGAAAGGAGGGAAAAAAACAGAAGCAGGGAGAGCACTCAAACCAAAGTAACGAGGGTCCTTAGCCTGGCAACTCCGTGAGATGTTGCAGAAACAGGAAACCACCGAGGGTCACCAAACATCCCTAGAACTGACACTCCGAGGGCAGGGCTAGAAACTGTGAGGGTGAGTACGGATGCACCACTGCAAAGTGAACTGCCCTTCAGCTGTCCAACAGAAGCTGAATATGACTCACACAATTTTAAATTTTCTAAATAACCACATTACAAAAAGTAAAAAAGAAGTGAAATTAATTTTAATGCTTCATTCACCCAGTATATCAAAAGTATTTTCATGTCAACGTGTAGTAAAAATTTTAAAACTATTAATGAGGTATTTTACATTCATTTTTTTATACTAAGTCTTTAAAATTCAGCACATATTTTTACACTTACAACACATCTCAATTTGGATTAGCCCTTTATCAAGTGCTCAATAGCCATATGGACGGCCCAGGTCTAAATGATGTGGACTCTGGGAACCAAGGGTTCAGTTGTATTTTAAGTGCCAGACATCGTTCTGAAAGGTCCTTTTTCTCATAGACTTAACATTCTTATGAGACATAGAACATGAATAGATTTTTTAAGTTTCAGATGGTGACAAGTGCTCTGAAAAAGTGAAAACATGGTAACTTGATAGAAAACAAGGGAGAAAGTGATGGAAACAACTCTAGATAAAGTGATCAGAGGGTTAGAAGGACTCTCTGAGAAGGTGAAATTTGAGCAGTGAGCTGAAAAGCAAGAAGCAGCCAGTCAAGAGAAGACTTAAAGGTGAGGCATTCCAGGTTAAATGAAGAGTCAGTGCAAATGCCCTGGGGTTAGGATGAGCTTGTCTGGGCTTGAAGAGCAGAAAGAAGGCCAATGTGGTAGAAGTGTGGGAATGAAGGGACAGTGACAAAGGAGAATTCAGAAAGGCAGGCGGCTAGCAGACCACATAGGGCAGTAGCTCTCAATTCTGGCTGCAAAAAACCACTCAGCTCTACAATACCTAGAAAATGCTCATGCCCAGGCCCACACATTCTCACTCTGAGACTATGATTCAATTGGTCTGTGGGAAGCCCAGTCATCAGTATGTTTGAAAAGCATCCAAGTGATTCAAAAGTTTGGGCAGGGTTGAGAGCCACTAAGGTACTGACTTGCAGATCCCAGTAGAGAGCTGGGACTTACTTCAATGCAGGGGGAAGGTATTGAAGGGTCTAGGATAAGGTGTGACGTGATCTGATTTGCCTTTTAGGACCAAAGCTTTGTGGAAGGATGAGAGCAGAAGCAAGGGCACTCACAGGGAGCCCACTGGAGAGTGAGGGCACAGGGCGGCAGGATGCATACAGGGCACAGGGCTGCCCAGACTTGTGACCGAGGAGGTGTTGGGAATGAGGGACGGAGATGGATCCCTGGGTTCTGGGAATCATTAATAGCACCAGGTACGTACTGAGGACCTACTGTGCACAGAGCTGACCCTATGGGGCCACAGCAGCAGCAAAGCCATCTCCACAAATCTGCTGTGGACTCTCTGGAGGAGAACCACTTGTCATAATAACTTAGCAGGGAGGCAGGAGCTAGAGGAGGTGCTCCTCAGAAAGGTGGCCCTTACTTTGAACATTCGTATTACATTTGCAGACTTCTTTGGCAAGATCTTTTTATTCTCTCTTGGAAATCCAATCTGTGTATGGGCCCCAGAGTTGGCCTTACCCCAGCACTGTTGTCCCCATCTGTTCCCCCATCCCCTGGAGGCTTTGATGACCCGTTCCCTGCCGCATTTGAATGATCCAGGAGTGAGTGGTTGATCCATGCTGGGCCAAGAAGGGAGCACTGTCACAGAGACAGAGAGACTGGGGGGCCGCCATGCTCAGTGCTCCCTGGCACCGTCAGCTGCCACGTTTCCTCCGTGAGGAGTAAGAACACATGACGCAGATGCACAGAGAGCAGCAGAGGGAAGCCTCCTAGAGGACTAGCTGCATGCCTGTCCTTCCTGAGACTGTGGGAGTGACCCTCAATAAGGTGAGATTCATGCAACACAGAATTAACCACTTTCAAGTGCATGCTTCAACGGCATTTAGCACGTTCACAACGTTGTGCAGCCACCACCTTCAATTCCAGAACACTTTCATCGTCCCAAAAGAAAACCCCGTACCCATTAGGCAGGCACTCCCCCTCCTGCTCCCTGCAGTAATTAACCACTAATCTACTTTCTGTGTCTATGGAATTACCTATTCTGGACATTTCATATAAATGGAATTATATAACATGTGCCTTCTGTCTCTGGCATCTGTCACTTGACGTAAGGTCTTCAAGGTTTATTCATGTTGTAGTGTGTGTCAGAATTTCTTTCCCTCTTGTGGCTGAATCATATTCCACTATATGCATATGCCACATTTGGTTTATCTACTCTTCCATTAATGCCCATTTGTGTTGTTTCCACCTTGTGCCTATTGAGTAGTGTTGCTATGAACATGCGTGCACAAGATTTTGCTGGAGCCTCCATTTTCAGTTTGGGGGGCTGTGTACCTGGGATTGGAATTGCTGGGTCACGTGGTAATTCTTTCCAACTTTTTGAGGACCCACCAATAGTAGTGTTTTCTTTTTGCTTAAATCTGTACACATTGTATTTCTGTCATTTTCATCAAGAGGAGTATTGCTGTTATGGCTCAAATCAGCATTCTGGTCCATTCAGCAACCCATCTGTTCGTTTACAAATCCCTGGTCCCAAACACCGCAAGAGCAGCAGCAGGACAGTATGCAGGGCCAGTCCTGTCGCCTTGTCCTGACTCTACCTGTGCTCCCCCCTCCCTGCCCTCCTTTGCCCCTCACTGTGCTCCTGAAGCACCCTCCTGCTCCGCTCAGTGCTGGCGTGGGCTCCTCATCCCTCTTGGCTGCTCTCTGTCCCCATTAAGTGACACACTCATTAGCCACAAACCTCCTTGTCTTCTCCTCTGTCCACATAGTGCTTACCTGCAGCATATCCTAAGTCATCATAAAGCCCTCTGCTCCTGATTCTATGGGCCCCTGGGACTCCCGTCCCCCTGGGCACACCCACAGCCTTTATTACAGGTTTCCACTCAGTTCAGCCATCAGTTTTGTCATTTCTGCCTACCATTCCTATTATTTCAAGTGTCAGTCATCTCTGTCACCCCTTTCTCTGACAGCCCCCACAGCCTCCAGCAGTGCAGGCGCTGGGTAAGCACATACAGATGGTCAAAATGAAGCAACAACGTCTCTGATGCAACAGGCCTCCGCCTCTGTGGGGAGTACAGATCTCTCGTGTGATTGCAGCACATTCCTCCCCGCTCCAGCCTTCATAAAACCAGAATGGTATTTTCCAGTGCCTACCTCATGGACAGAGGTATTCTGAGCATCCAAGGCGATAATGGACAAGGACAGTTAATAGCTGTTTTTGAACGTAACGACCCTGCAAGGAAGGGATTGTTATACCAATTTTACAGTGAGGACATCAGGGCTGAGAGATTGAGAAACTACCTGAGGTCAACCTGCTATCAGTGCTAATGCTGAGTTTTGATCCAGACCAGTTTGACTTCAAATTCTAGATTCCTTTCACCACAGGAAGCTGATGTTGCACTGAAATTACAACAAGATAGACCATATACTAGCAAGATGGCAGGGAAAAGATTACATTCATCAGTTGTAACTTACTGGGGAGACTGGTGGGGTTCTTTTGAAAAGCAACTTAGCAATAAGTATCAAACCCCTAAAAGTGTTCCTACCACTTGACCTTGATGGATTTATTCTCAGGAAGCCAATTTTATAATATAAAAAGAATATGAATAAAATATTTATTTCTGCATTATTTGTAACATCAATAAATTGGGAGTAATCTAAGTGTCCAAATATAGGAGACTGGTTAAGAAAATTACAGTGGCAAATCAAAAGAATATTATACAGCAATGGTTCTCTACTGGGGACCATTCTGTCCCCACAAAGGACATTTGGCAGTGAGTGAAGACATTTTCAGTTGTGATCCCTAGAAGTTGGAGGCTGAAATCTATTGTTGTCTAATGAGGAGAGGCCAGAGATCCTGCTAAACAGTCTATGATGTACAAGACGGGCCCCAAAATGTCAACAGTGCTGAGAAACAAATGAAATGTTATTAATATGAAGATCTTATTTCATGTTAAGAGAAAAAGTGGAATTCTAAATTTGGAGTATACAATGATTATAACCATGGAAAACTACCTTACTACCTTGCATATTAAGGAACACTAAATGAAAACATAGAAAACTAAAAACTACATAGTTTTTAAAAAAAAATTTCTCTTATTCTTTAACTTTTGTTTTTCTTTATTTTTTAATGGAGGTACTGAGGATTGAACCCTGGACCTCATGCATGCTAAGCATGTGCTCTGCCACTGAGCTATACCCTCCCACCTAAAAATACATTGTTAAACAGAACTTTTCAAAGAGGAACCCAATGTTCTATTTTTTACACTAAACAAAAATTGGAAAAACTTGAAGGACAACTTGTTACAGATATGAGTTGCAATTGTTATTTCCAGATCTAACATTGTACATGTCACATTTTTTGTGCCCAATAAATACTTTTGGAAAGAAGAAAGGAACACAATTGCTTTTTTTTTTTTTAAACAAGAGTTCTGTTAACAGATCTGGATCCAAAGTAGCATTCTTAGAAAACCATCCAAATGTCATACCCATTGTATGAATCAGGACTTCTTCTGAAGCAAAGGACAGAAATCAAACTGAAACTGGCTCACACAAGAAAACAAATAGATTGGTTCATGTGACTGAGGGGAAAAAACAAAAGGGTGGATCAAGCGTTAGGTCAGATGGATCCAAGAGCTCAAACAGTGCTACCTTCCACCTGGTACCACACCCATCCTCTGAATGTGAGCCTCATTCCTCACCCCACACGGCCTCCTTGCACAGATGGGCAACAGAAGTGGCACAAATGGCTCCAGACTTAACGTCATTTCAAGTATTCAGCTGTGAGTCCAGAGAAGGAGAAAGCTCCAGCTCAGCTTCCTCAGAGAAAAGTCTCAAGGAAGTTTTCTCATTGGCTACGTTTGGGCCGACATCTACCATTGGTCTGACTGAGATGGTTGAATGCTGTTAAAAGAAAGTAGGAGCAGAACTGGCAGGAAAGAGGGCAGAGGAGACAAAAACAGCAAGTGTCCACTATCCTCCTGAATGGGTGAAAATGTGACCATTTGAAATGTCTACTGACACAGATATAGGAGTGAGATATGAGAACAGAACCCAAAAGATGCAAAAGGTTTGGGTTTTCATGTTATCAAAGAACAAGATTTTTTGGGGACTGTTTTTTTTTTCTCCCTGCAATAAATGAAGTAAGATCATGGAATCATGTAGCTGAAAGGGGCATTTAAGAGATCTTGATCAACTATCTTTTTTTAAAAAAGAAGTTTCAAGTCCACAGCATTACAACTCAACATCTGAATATACTACAGCATGATCACCACCACAAGACTGGTTACCAGCCATCACCTTGCAGTCGACCTTTTTATCCATTTCACCTAACCCTCAATGCCCTCCCGCTCTGGTAACCACCAATCTGTAAGTTCACTGTATCTGTAAGTTTTTGTTTTATTTTATCTTGTTTGTTGGTTTTGCTTTTGTCATATTCCACATGTGAATGAAATCACTTAGCATAAAATCCTCAAGGTCCATTCTTACTGCCACAAATGTCAGCATTTCATTCTTTTCTATGTTTGAGTAATATTCCATTGTGTGTGTATCACATCTTTATCCCTTGACAGACACCTAGGTTGTTTCTATATCTTGGATATTTTAAATAATGCTGCAGTGAACAGAGGGGTGCACATGTCTTTTCAAATTAGTGTTTTCATGGTCTTCAGAAAACCACCTTGTTTTTGCAGACCTAAGGTAACATAACAAACACATCTACTTTGGAAGCCTACAGCATGCCTGCTCCTAAGCTAGGTCCTGCATACCTGGAAGAGCCCATCCTTGTCACGCAGGTCAGCCCTCCAAGGCAGAAGGGGGACACAAAGATGGACTTTGACCTTCAAAGCCATTCATTGAACTGGATCTAAGAATGGACCCAGTGAAGGAACTAAAGGAGTTATTATTTAAAGCAAGGGCTTTCAAAACTCTTTTGATGGCAACTCAATAAAAAACACATTTCACATTACAATTCTGTATACATATAACACATACACACACATAACTGAGGCATAAATTTGAGGAAACAATACTTATCCCTAATATACGGGACACTGGTTGATACGTTTTACCTCATTCCATTTTATATAATTAAAAAAAAACATTTTAATGACCCATTAAGTTGATTTCAGGTCAAAACCCACTAATGGTTTGAGATCAGCAATTTGGAACATTTACTAAGAGAGCCTGCACGTGTATTATTAACAAGGCTCCCTCAGCCCTACATGTGGATGGTGCTTGAAGTTTCCACCGTCAGACTCACCATTAGGAATTGAGGCATCTCCAGAAGTCCCCTTTAAAATGTAAATACCTTAATCCGGAGAGATAACAATAACCTTTAAGACCCACTGAATGCTCTCCTATAGGTCACATAGGAAGCTGTAGGAGTGGTACCAGCAGCACTACCTGGAGAAGGAGAATGCCTCTGGGGCCTCGACACCAGCAGTCTGACGCATTCATTCACTCGAAAACTGCTTAAATTATTTGAGTTTCTGTTTCCTTATTATAAAATAAAGCCAAAATTATTACATGTCATAAAACTACTCTACCTGCAGATGGACATACGTTGCCTTATGTGATGGTCCCAGCAGGGCCAGGCACCTGGTGGGAATTGGTGGTAAAACATTTCACTGTTCCCAGCTCTTGGCTCCCTTCCTTAAAAGATGATCATACATCCCACCATTGCCATGTGACCTAAGAGCATTCCTACAGGTGGGGTTCGCATCCTTGCCTACGTCAGGTTGGCTATGTAACTTCCTCGAGCCAAGGGGATGTGAATGGAAATGACAGAGAGAAAACCCCATGGACAACGAGAGTTTCTCCCAGTTCCCTTGCTCTTTCTTTCAGCCATGGCTCATCTCAAATCAGGGCTTCCCCTTCAGCTGGGGTCCCAGATGAGAAGACACGGGGAGCAGGGCCCCAGCTGACCCGGAGTGTTCATGACAGAGAAACAAATCTGTTTTCTAAGCCACTGAGGTTTGGGGGTTACTCAGTACTGCAGCAAAACTGATTAATAAAGAGTCCCACAAACTGAAGGAGGAGGAGGAAGAATAGCAGGAGGACAGTGCAGAAAAACAGGGGGGGAAGAGGAGACATTTTTGAGTACCTACTGGTGCTCAGAATCACATTAATGTCTGTGAGAGATATAAGACCAAGGTTAGAATATACATGCTGCCCTCAAGAAGTTACAATCTAGTTGGAGTAGAGCCATGGACAAATGACATGGCCTAGCCACAGGGACAGCAGAATTTAGAGGCCAAGCATGCTCTAGACCTAAGGTTGCTCAAATTCCAGGTGTGAAGGGATAACTATTAGTGGTGTGGAAAGAACTCCAAGGATGTGAATGAGCCCTGAAGGATGCATGGCACTCAGGAGACTGCTATTGGCTGAGAAAAGGGCACAGAGCATGAGGAGTGAGGGCACTTCAAGGGGAGAGGCCATTCTCAGCTTGAAGAGCCTGTGACTTCTCCTAGGGGTCATCCCAAGTATCTCTGCTTCATCCTCAGGGCTGTATAGAGCTCCCTGGCCCTCCTGTCTCTTTGGCAGTGAAGTAAAGATAGAGACCTATAGATACAAGCAGAGCCCCAGAGACGCATGGAACTCTGGAGGCTCTGCAATACAGTGGGTAGGTGAGTACTCAGAGCATCCACTGGTCCTCCCAGAAGTGAGGCAGACTGGACTGGGGGGTCTTGACAAAAGATGTGTTTGGTTTTGGTTGTGACCCCAATCATCTACCCACTATGACTGCATTTTTGGTCAATGGGCCCAGACTTCCACTTCTGGAACATTTCCCATGATTTCCTAAGAAAACTAAAGTCCACGACCTGAGTGCATGCAACCAGTGAGAGTTAGAGGAGAGTTCTGCAGAACTGAGATGCAAACAGATGCCGATCTTTGTTCTCTAAGGAGAATGCCCTCCCCTTCGCTCTTTCCTCTGGAATTTCCCACATACCATGCTGACCTTCATCAAGGGAGAGCAGGCTTTTACAAATTTAGACTTGTCCTGATCTGCTCAGAAAGGGATTTGTGCCAGTTACAGATATCCATACAACTAGTTTTGTTTCGATAAAAAGACTGGATTGAGAGACAAAAGCAAGGAGTAAGACAGCATGCAAGGTAGAAAAAGGAACACAAATTTGACAGTATGTTTCCCAAGGCAAATACACAGAGGGTAACATTGGTGACAAGTCTCCTGGTTTCTAAAAGGTGAAAAAAAGTGTCCACATGACGCATAGCTCATACTGGTATTGAAACCAAGGAGTATTTTCTCCCTGCTCCTATGTAGCGGGTTGGAATGAGTCCTTCCTTTAATAATGACCCACAATGACTGCAACAGCAGGTTTCAACGGGCTATTCTTCAATCTAGACTAATGGCACAGGTCAAAGTTCAATTCATCAAAATAGATTATTTGAAAGACCAAGACAATGCAGTCCAAGTCTGCAGCCATCTGATGATACCCTTTGACCCAAGAATAATATTTAGAATATCGAGAAACAGATGGATGGCTTATCCTTCACGTAATCCTCCTTGAACATTATTTCTTTAAAATGAGCTTCTGATAAGAATAGCTGCAGAGTTTGAACTTATCAGGCAAAAGCCTGAGGTTCAGAGAATCTATTGTTCCTATTAAAGGAAGACTGAATATGTTTTGGCCATAGGCCAAGTGGAAGGTGGGGCCAATGTCCTCTTTTGCCAAGTTCAGGAGCCTAATCAGGATTGGAGCCAGCACGAAAATCCACTGAACTCCACTCGGAAGGGGGCCAAGAAGAGCAGCAAAGTTTCCCACAGGAATTAGTTTGCATGTATTCCGACCTGTGGCAAAGTCCCAAAAGCTGTACATCATAGAAATCAGCCACTGGCATGTCAGCCTAGCCACTGTTCAAGGCAGCCATCACTGATTGCCCACCAATAAAAACATTTAATGCCACAAAACATTCAATAAACTGCCCAAGGCACTTAGACCCTTAATACCGGTTCATGGATTAAAACAAAACAAAACAAACAAACAAACAAAAACCCCACTGCATTGGCCTAACCAAAATGAGCTATGTAGAGTCATCTTTACAAGTCACCAAATGAGAGCAGCAGCATGAGAAAGGGGGGGAGGAAGCACATACCGATGTTAAAAAAGAAAACGCTTGGATATCACTATGAATTATTGCCTTTGAAAATAGATACTTGTCCCCACAAAGTCTTCTGATGACGTGAAAAGAAAGTTCTAAGGAATTCTCATTTGTTTTTCCCCCTCTTGCCCACTGTCCACAGCTTGTTCTGCTCACCCAGTACACACTGAGGGCCTGTTTCACTTTTTCCTTCCCACACAAGCATCATGCTGACAGTCTGGCCTTTTCAAACCACCACTGGCAACTTCAACTGAACTGATCTTATATCAATTCTAGGAGGCGAGTTCTGATACCAAGAAACTATGACACAGTCCCCATCAGAAACCACAACTCTCATCTTCCAAGCTAGACTTATCCCCTCGGCAAGTGAAGGGACAAAATTTTCACTTCACTTCACCTGGAACAATAAATCTGGGACACAACTCAAATTAGCCTTAAGTGGGAGGGATTAGTTTATACATTCTTGATTCCCCATGGCACCCAGTATTGTGTACACTGTGGGAGCTCAATAATTGCTTTATTGATGAATACTTACTTACTTTATTGATGAATACTTACCTTATTCCAGGTGCTGCACTTGAAACTTTACATAATTTATTTCAGGCATATACTTTGTCATTCATTCTAAAAATTCTCCTAGAAAGATATTGTCCCTATTTTACAGATGGGGAAACAGAGGCTCTGGCAGATCCACTGACTCATCCAAGACAGTATAGGTACTAAGTAGCAGAGCTGATTTTGATCGCAAGACTGCTCAGTGCTAAAGCCTAAGTTCTTCCCACTCCACTGTGCTGTCTGCCTAAAAGCACATTATGAAAGACACAAGCTCCTCCACTGACTGTTGAACCAATAATGGAAGTCAAAGGTGAGCAAAGCTTAGCTCAGTATCGCATATACCTTGTAACACTTACAAGGTCCAGCAACAGAATAGTCCATGAGAAAGTGAATGTTTTATCACGGGAACAACTTTCTGAGATAATATATAGGGGATTGCTACTCTGCTCGAAAGCTGAACTAGATGATTTAACCATCCGGAATGAGAAAACAAAGACTGAAAGATTCTGCGAAATGAGGCCAAAGTTGAATTTCAGGTCCTTTCATAAGCACCTTACATATGAGACACTCTGATTCAGAAGATAAAGATGAAAAAGACTTAACTCCCAGTATGAAAAAGGGGTTATAAATTGAGCTGGGTATTGAAGAAAAATAAGATTTCAGAAAATTGGAGTAGAAAAAAGTTGAATGTTATGCCTAGTCCCAAATGAAGGGAACAGAATATTCAAATATACACAGAATAGCAAGAAAGTATAGAGCATATTTAGGGAAACAGAGCGGATATCAAGGTAATAGTGGGAAAGAAGAACAGAAGGGTAATACGAGGCCAGATTATGGAGGGCTTTGAATGACTAAGGAATATGGATTTTTGTTGATTGCATTTGAGAGTCACTGGGGCTTTTAAACAAGGGAGTAATTATTAACAGCTGTGGCTTAAATAGAGCAACTGAATCCTCAACAAAATGTTAATAGAATCTAATGTATTAAAAACAAATCAGTGTAACCCAAAACATCAATAAGCTAAAAAAGAAAAAAAAATATGATTATATTAATTTATTCATAAAAGGCCTTTGACAAAATCTAACACCCATTCATGGTAAGAACCCCCTCAGCAAATTAGGAAAAGAAGGGAACTTCATCAATTTGATAAAGAACATCTACAAATAACTACACTAATATATTAATATCAATATTCTTACTACAGTAAGAAATAGGTGGCTTTTCCCCTATGATCAGGAACAAGGCCAAAATGTCCACTCTCACTATTCCTCTTCACAATCATACTGTAAGTCCTAGCTACTGCAATAAGATAAGTAAATAAAATGTAAAGGAAGAAATGAAACTCTTTACTCACAGATGACATGATTACCTATATAAATAGATCAATCTGGTACTCAGCAAAGGAAGGAACCTTACTAACTTGGTGGCATAATTTTGAATCAAGAGAGTGGAAATAATTTAAGCATGCTAGAGTAGAAACCTGCCGGAGCCCACATAAAAAAATAAACATGCAAACAAGGCCAAATTCCCTACTTAAATGGCAAACTTGAACTGCATTGATGTGGAGGCTAAGGCACTTAGATGAGAAGTGAGGAATTTCACTAGATGTTAGTTATCAAGTCATCTGTTTAGGCCAACTTGGTAGCACCCTCCCTCTCCTCCTCCCCCTCCTCCCGCTCCCCAGAAATGAACTTCTGTTCTGGCCGGTAGGGCGCGATGTGATGACTGTGTATTAATAAGCTTCCTTATAATGGTAATGTATTTATTTCATCTTCTGCCAGGGTCAACCCAAGCAGTCAGAGTAACACTAGAAACAGTACAATCTAACATTTCCATATTTCTTTCTGTGGTGGTTTCCAAGTAAATATGTAACTGTTAAACTAGATAGAAAACCTCAGAACAATGCAATCAGGGAGGATGCAGTTGAGTATCAACAATGTGTAAGATTCAATAGAGAGTAAAAAGAAATTTAAGATGAGTACAGAGTGGTGAAAGAGAAAAAGTAGATTGAGTCAGATGGATAAACCAGAGTTTTGAGTTTTGCACTGTTACCTCCAGCCATGTGACAAGCAAGTTTCTTCAACCCTCTGAGCCCTCAGCTTTCCCACTTTTGTAATGAGGATAATACCAACCTAATGTTATGAGAATGAAATGTGAAAATACACACGAACTTGATTAACTGCAAATGGCTAAATGAATGTGCAGTTTATCCAGTTGGTAAGACAAAGCCTACCCGTGAGAGCGTTAAGTGTACAAAGCAGATGGGAGAAAGGCAGTACGAAGAGCAGAGGGAGAATTCTGTGGGCTGCGGTGGACAACAAAGGCATCCCAAAGGACCTGGGAGTCCAGTGAATCCTAAAGGATTCAGAGTAGAATTCAGATAGGCAGGGAAGATGGGAGAGTTGCTGGCATAAAAGAGGAGCTCAAAAATAGTTACTGAATGAGTGGATGAATGGAAAGCATAGAGAAACAAAAGAACAAATTGGAATGTCCACGATATATTCTACAGACAGTGAGTAGTCCAGAGGCTCAAATGACAGATGGCCCTTGACTCTGCAAAAATGTTGGTTAGATGAGTTTTCTCCCTACAGGTGTCCACATGAACACTCAGGCATTTTCTAGACACGGGCATTTCTGTTTCCCTGACCCCAGAGAAGCCACATGTCTATGGAAACCACACTGTAGTTAGATTGACCCCCGGTACTGTGCTCTCTGACCTATCTGTGACTTGCACATTCGGGTGAATACATCTCCTGTAGCCCCAGTGGGACAAGACAGCTCTTGCACCTGCTGACATATTTAGACACACACATGACTCAACGGCCACTGTTCTCTCATGATAACCACCACATCACCTAGATTGCTAAAGTCAGCTTCCTCCACAAACCACAGTACAAAATATTCTCATGAGAAAAAAAATAGGTGCCAAGGCATCTTCTGACTTTGGTGTTTGTGTATTTTTAATGAAGCTTTCAGGTAAGAATAATGGTCAGAGAGACAAAGAGTTTTGTGGTCTGGGGGAGGTACAGAGGTTGAGTCTGAGAGCATCAGAGGAGAGAGGTAGAGGTGGCAGAAATTAACGGAAAGAACCCTAGAGATTTGGGCTCTGGCTTAGGGCCTGTCATTAAATCTTTCTGTAATCCTGGGCAGGTCACTTAACCTCTCTGGGCGTTTGTCTTTCCGTATGACCATCAGGAGGTTAATGGAAGTGACCTCTAAGAATTTTGCAGCTCTTACATTCTAGGACTAAAAATGGAACAGATCCTATTTTCTGTGCTGGGAAGAGGCAGGTCAAGCCCAGCTGTTCTTTTCTGATGCTCCTTTATCCCCCTGATGACCCTGAGAAATAACGAGCCCCATCATTAGTGAGCCAATAAACAACTAAAGTCAGGCGGAATCAGTAGGTCTGATTTTTCTGTTTGTTACTCTCACTGTCCCACAAAACAGAAAATCCTCCACTGCAAGGAGGTTTCCTCTACCCCCCGAGGCTTTCAGTAGGATTGCTCATCAAGTCCTAGTCACCAAAACGTCATGACAGGTACCACAGTGTTTCTAGACATTGACAGACTGGCCTTTGCCTGAAGGGTACAGACCAGGATGGCAAGGGTCTGGGAACCTTGTCTGATGAGGAACAAGCAGGAATGAGGGCACTTAGGCTGGACAGGAGCAGACTCGAGAGAAGCACGATGATGGCCACAGGCAGCTGGAAGGTGGACAGGCCTGCTTGGTGTCGCTCCACAGGGTGGAACTGATGGCCTCCAAGGGAGGCAGATGACATCGCCACTGGAGGAGGAGCTTGCCCACAATAAAAGCATCCACAGGTATCTCATGGCAGTAGTGACCTCCCTGCCTCAGGAAATGCCTTGTGCCAAAGGCTCCCAGGAGACCACATACACTCAGCAGGGCAGGGTCAAGAGTTCTTTCCAATGCTGAGGTTCTGCAACTCGACCATAGAGCTGACTCTGAAGCTCAGTAAATGTTTGCCTTACTTTCTAGCTGTAGTTTTGTTTTGTTTCGTTTTGTTTTTTAATGGAGGTACAAGGGATTGAACCCAGGACCTCGTGCATGCTAAGCATGTGCTCTACCACTGAGCTATACGCTTCTTCCTGGGTTTGTTTGTTTGTTTGTTTGTCTGTGACTTGCCTGAACTCCTGTAAATTGAATCCTGTGCTTTGACTGTACTTACTGTTTTTCCCATCAAGGAGACAGGGACTCCCAGCCTTTTGGTTTCAAGTCCCCCTAATTTCCATCTCCTCTCCCAATCATAAGTCCCACCAGTGGGATCAGGAATAAAACATTTCAGATGCATAGTGATTATCAGTTAAAGGTTTTGTAAAGCCAGTTATCCCCTGACAAAGTGGAAAAATGTCATTGCAATTTTGAATTTCCCTGTTCAGACTTTTCTAGAGAGGGACCCACACTTCCCGTGCTGTGTAGAGAAAATTAAAATTCAGCTACTTTCACACAGCACCCAAGTGGACCTCATGCAGGGCAGTGGCAGGTATTGAGAACACACAGCCTCACGTGTCATCAGGCAGAAAGAGCACTGACTACGGCCGCTCATACGCTGCTTTCAAGTTTCTTTGCCCACTTTGTAGTCCTTGGCTCAGATTTCCTTTCTTCAGTTGTTTTCTAGTTCACACCCAAGACTTTCCTCTTCAAGAAATCATAGAATTTGACATGGCGATACTTGTTTGTAGACAGAAGCAACCTGGCTCTCCTCTGAAAGAGTACTAGCTTGTTAAACTTTGAACTGCTCATGCAGTGCAACATTATAAAGTCCTGAACAAGAATTACTTAAAATCCACAAAACAATGTGTGCTGGACAGTCAAGATTCCTAGACCCCATCCCTGTCTTCTGGTGTCCCTGATTCTAACAAAAGAGGACACAGGCAGACAAGGACTTCAACATAGGACCCTCTCCCCACAGTGCTCCTGGGTTATGGCCTCACCAACATTCCCCACAATCGGACAGCGGGAGGAATCCCTCCCGCCTGTGAGGAAAGCTAAAGAACTCTGATAACCTCAGTGCTGCAGACTGAAGCCAGTGCACCTTCTCTCCCATCTCCCTGGAGGAAACGGTGCCTACAAACATGTGCAGGGGCCCTGGGCTGCTCACATCCTTCCCAGGGCCTGGTGTCTCCTCCATACAGTGATCCTAAGGGATCTTTCTAGATGGAGCCACACAGCCATTGCTAGTCCCTTAAATCCTAAACCTCTAGACTAATTTTTAGTCACCTGATTGATGCGTTGTACTCGAGCTGTTGAACATTTCATAACGTTGGAAAAGTCACCCTACGTTGGCCATCTGATACCTGTCCTAAGTCCTCTCAGCTTAAGACCAGTCCTTTCCCAAACTCTAGTCCACAGTGGCCCTGCCTCTGCACTTGCCCAGGTGCCTCCTCTGTCCCTCCTACTCTGAACGTCAATCTCTCTCTGATTCTTGTCTAATTTGCCCCATTTCCTTCACTGGCCTGAAAGCTGCTGCTGGCAGCGCCCGGAACCCAGGCCCAGAAAATCCAGCCCAGGCTGGGGGCCCAGAGTGTGTACTCACTAGGGATTTGTGGAATTAAACTCGAAACAGAGGCATTCCCAAGTGCCCTAAGTAGCCCTTAATAATCCACAGGAATGCCATCCATACGCTTATCTGTAACACACGAATCGAGTAATCTGTCATACAAATCCTCCCAGGTATTAGCTTCTGGAATGTGGCTGGCAGCCGCGGTCCCCTTCGCCAGATCATCTACAAATATCTGAAATACAGAACAAGCCTTCTAACCTCAGAGGAATTTTAAAAGTTTAAGTAACAGAACATTATAGAGCAGGTGTATCTGAAAGCACTAAAGCACTGCTGGCCCCGCCTCTTCCCTCCCTGCCTCCTGGGCACATGGCCCCCAGACACCTGCTGTCACCTAACCGCACACAATCCCAGAGGCACAGCCTCCTGAAGCCCATGCTGTCTCCCCATCTCACTCCAGTGTCCCCAGTTCTCCCGCTTCTCTCACTGCCAGTGTCCTTTTTGAGTCTCCCTTCAACATGGCCCTATTTTCCTGTTTACACATTTCTCAGGGAATAGGGGTGAGAATTCTTCCCAGTCTCCCAGCTTCCGGCCGGTGACCCTCCAGAGATGAGGGCCAGAAGCTTAGTACCCACAAACAAAAATGGGACAGATGGCGATGTCCTAAATTCAAGGACATCAAGATTGTCCAAGATTCTGGGGAAAACGGCCCCACGTGTCTTACACTGGCACCTCATCCTCAGCTTGGAAAGCCCTTTCTCAGAGCAGAAGCAGAGCCCGGGAAACACGGCAGCTCCCAGGCACTGAGCTGACTTGGAGTGCTGCCCCTGCCCCTCTCCCATGTCTTGGAGGATCCCTCACAACATAAGCACTCGTGGTTTTCCACGGCTGACAGCTCCTGACAGCACACGTTCTTAATCCCTGCAAACGCTGAGAAGCATGGAGTTTCTTGTATCTCCATGTATTCAGTCCTTGGAAATTTTCTGTCTGCAGCTCAGCTCAGAAGGACAGAGATTTTCCCTCAACCACTTGGCACTCATTTTCATTTCATAAAACTTGAAAATTATTTTAATTACAGAAAAGATGTGCAAAATCTCTCACGTGCACATGTGAATGCACATGAACACAGAAGTATGCACTCTTGCTTGAAAGAAAGCCAGATTAGTGAAAATCAGCATATTGTCAAAAATATAATTCTCCTGTAGTCCAGGCACATTCAAATTCAATTTATTTAACATTCAAACTACTCATTTCTTTTGAGTGAAAAAAGAAAAGTGTGTGTCTTTTAAGGAATTTTTCCATTTCATCTAAGTTGTCAAACTTACTGACAAAGTTGTTCACAATATTTCCTTATTACCCTCTTCAAAGTGACATGACTTCTCCTTCCTGACACAGGTCATCTGTGCTTTCTGTTTTTCCTGGTAAGTCTGACAAGGGGGCTTGTCATTTTTCTTGATCTTCTCACAAAACCAGCTTTTTATTTTTCTCTATGATGTTTGAATATACTTACTTTTTCACTGATTTCCTCTCTGGTCTCTGTAATTTCCCTTTTCTGCTTACATTTTGGGTTTTATTTGTTCTTCTTATTCTTTCTTAAGGTGAAAGCTGAGGTCATTATTTGGAGACCTTCTTCTTCCCTAATGTAGGCATTTCAGTGCTATGATTTCCCCCACAGGTACTGCTTCAGTTGTATTGCACAAGTTTTGAAATTCTGTGTTTTCATTTTCATTCAGTTTAAAATACTTTCTAATGTCTATTTCTTCAACCCATGTGTTATTTAGAAGTGTGTTACAGAGTTTCTAAACATTTGGGAATTTTCCAGGTATCATTCATTTATTTATCTCTAGTCTAATTCCACTGTGGTCAGAGAACATATTTTATATGACTTAATTCCTTTTAAATGTATTGAGACTTGCTCTATAGCCCAGAATTTGTTCTATCTTGGTATATTTTCTGTGTACATTTGACAAAAATGTGTATTCTGCAGTTACTGGGTATTCTATAAAGTATCAATGGTTGTGTTGATTGAAAATGTCATTCAATATAATATGGCAATAAATCAGACAACTTAGAAGAAATCGACAAGTTTCTAGAAACATATAGTCCACCAAAACTTAATCAAGAAGAAAGAGGTAATCTGAACCGATCACTAGAAGTGAAATAGTATCAGCAATAAAAAAACCTCCCTGCAAACAAAAGTCCAGGACCAGATGGCTTCACTGGGAAATTCTATCAAACATAAAAAGAGCTCATACCAATCCTTCTCAAACTCTTCCAAAAGATTGAAGAGGGGGGAATACTCCCAAACTCATTCTATGAAGCCACTATCACCCTGATACCAAAGCCAGACAAAGACACTACCAAAAAAGAAAACTATAGGCCAATATCGTTGATGAACATAGATGTAAAAATCCTCAACAAAATACTAGCGAACAGAATCCAACAACACATAAAAAAGATTATACACCATGACCAAGTTGGGTTCATCCCAGGGAGACAAGGATGGCTCAACACATGCAAATCAATCAACACGATACACCACATCAACAAGAGAAAAGACAAAAATCACATGATCATCTCAATAGATGCAGAAAAAGCATTCAGTAAAATTCAGCATCCATTTATGATAAAAACTCTAACCACAGTGAGTATAAAGGGAACATATTTCAACATAATGAAAGCTATTTATGACAAACCTACATCCAGCATAACACTCAACAGTGAAAAGTTGAAAGCCTTCCCGCTGAAATCTGGAACAAGACAAGGATGCCCACTCTCACCACTTCTATTCAACACAGTATTGGAAGTCTTAGCCATACCAATCAGATGAGAAAAAGATATAAAAGGGACCCAAATTGGGAGATAAAAGGGAAAACTATCACAATATGTGTATGACATGACACTATATATGAAAACCCTAAAGACTCCACACAAAAACTACTAGAGCTGATAAAAGAATTTGGCAAGGCAGCAGGATACAAGATTAACATACAGAAATCAGCTGCCATTTCTTTACATTAACAATGAAACATCTGAAAAGGAAAGTAAGGAAACAATCCCTTTTAAAATTGCATCCAAAAAATAAAATACTTAGGAATAAATCTGACCAAGGAAGTGAAAGACTTATACGTAAAGAAATACAAAACATTGACTAAGGAAATTAAAGATGACTTAAAGACATGGAAAGATATCCCATGTTCTAGCATTGGAAGAATTTTTATTGTTAAAATGGCCATACTACCCAAAGCAATTTACAGATTTAATGAGATCCATATCAAATTACCCATGACATTTTTCACTAGAACTAGAACAAATAATCCTAAAAATTATATAGAATCACAAAAGACTCAGAATTGCCAAAACTATAATGAAGAAAAAGAATGGAGCTGGAGGAATAACCCTCCCAGACTTCAGACAATACTACAGAACCACAGTAATCGAAACAGCATGGTACTGGTACAAAAACAGATATATAGATCAGTGGAAAAGAATAGCGAGCCCAAAAATAAACCCACAAATTTTGATCAATTAATCCTTGACAAAGGAGGCAAGAATATAAAATGGGAATATACAATGGAGAAAAGACAATCTCTTCAGCAAGTGGTATTGGGAAACCTGAATAGCAGCATGTGAATCGATGAAGTTAGAACACTCCCTCACTCCATATACAAAAATAAATTCAAAATGGCTTAAAGACTTGAATATAGGGCAAGACACAATAAATCTCCTTGAAGTAAACATAGGCAGAACATTCTCTGACATAAGTCTCAGCAATGTTCTCCCAGGGCAATCCACCCAAGCAATAGAAATAAAAACAAAAATAAACAAGTGGGACCTAATTAAACTTATAAGCTTTTGCACAGTAAAGGAAACAATAAGCAAAACAAAAAGACAAGCTATGGAATGGGAGAAAATATTTGCAAATTATGCAACTGACAAAGGCTTATTTTCCAGAATATATAAACAGCTCACACAACTTAATAAGAAAAAAGCAAACAACCCAGTCAAAAAATGAGCAGAGGACCTAAACAAACAATTCTCCAGTGAAGACATACAAATGGCCAATAGACACATTAAAAAAGATGCTAAGTATAGCTAATTATCAAAGAAATGCAAATCAAAACTACAATGAGGTATCACCTCACACCAGTCAGAATGGCCATCATTCAAAAGTCCACAAACAATAAATGCTGCAGAGGGTGTGGAGAAAAGGGAACCCTCCTACACTGCTGGTGGAAATGTAGTTTGGTGCAGCCATTGTGGAAAACAGTATGGAGATTCCTCAAAAAACTGAAAATAGACCTATATGATGCAGCAATCCCACTTCTGGGTATATATCCAGAGGGAACTCTAATTCAAAAAGACACATGCACCCCAATGTTCGTAACAGCACTATATGCAATGGCCAAGACATGGAAACACCTAAATGTCCACTGACACATGACTGGATAAAGAAGTTGTGGTATACACACACACACACACACACACACACACACACACACACACACACACAGTGGAATACAACTCAGCCATGAAAAATAACAAAATAATACCATTTGCAGCAACATGGACGGATGTGGAGATTGTCATTGTAAGTGAAGTAAGCCAGAAAGAGAAAAATACCACATGATAGCACTCATATGTGGAATCAAAAAAAAAAAAAAAAAAAAAAGGACACTATGAGCTCATCTACAAAACAGAAACAGACTCACAGACATAGTAAACAATCTTATGGTTACGGGGAAAAGGGGTGGGAAGGGATAAATTTGGGAGTTTGAGATTTACAAATGTTAGCCACTATATGTAAAAATAGATTTAAAAAAAAGTTTCTTCAATATAGCACAGGGAACTATGTTCAATATCTTGTAATAACCTTTAATGAAAAAGAATATGGGGTGGGAAGGGATATACTGGGATTTCAAAATTGTAGAATAGATAAACAAGATTACACTGTATAGCACAGGGAAATATACACAAAATGTTATGATAACTCACAGAGAAAAAAATGTGACAATGAGTGTGTATATGTCCATGAATGCCTGAAACATTGTGCTGAACACTAGAATTTGACACAACATTGTAAAATGATTATAAATCAATAAAAAATGTTAAAATAAAAAGTATACGGAACATAATTTAAAAAAAAGAAAAAGAATATGAAAACAAATATATGTATGTATATGTATGACTGGAACATTGTGCTGTACACCAGAAATTGACACATTGTAATTGTCTGTACTTCAATTTAAAAAAAGAAGTTGTAGTATATTTATACAATGGAATACTACTCACCCATAAAAAAGAATAAATAATGCCATTTGCAGCAACTTGGATGGGCCTGGAGAATGTCATTCTAAGTAAGCCAGAAAGAGAAAGAAACATACCATATGATATCACTTATATGTGGAATCTTCAAAGAAAAAAAAAAAGGCAAACAAACTTATTTACAAAACAGAAACAGACTAACGGACATAGAAAACAACTTTATGGTTACTGTAGTATAAGGAAGTGGGAAGGGCTAAATTTGGGAGTTTGAAATTTGCAGATATTAATATATATATAAAATAGATAAACAACAAATACATACTGTATAGCACAGGGAACTGTATTCAATATCTTGTAGTTACTTATGGTGAAAAGGAATATGAAAATAAATATATGTATGTTCATGTATGACTGAGCATTATGCTGTACACCAGAAATTGACACATTGTGAACTATTTAAAAAATATATATATATATATATACACACACACACAAAGAAAATGTTGTTCAGGTCTTCTATATCCTTAACTGATTTCTGTCTGCTTTGTTCTATCAGTTGTTGAGGGAGGTGAGTGTTGAAGTCATCACCTATAATTGTGAATTTTTCTATTGCTCCTTGAAGTCCTATCAATTTTCCCTCCATATATTTTGAAGCTCTGTTTTCAGATACATAAATGTTTAGGATTGCTGTCTTCTTGATGAATTGAAGTCATTATGAAATGACTCTCTAATTCCTGGTAATATTTATTGTTCTGAAACTCTGGCATTAATGTAGCTACTATAGTTAGTATATCTATTTCATTTTTTTTATTATAAACCTATTTGTATCTTTATATTATTTATTGTGAAAAGTTTCTTACCATCTAGTTAATTAACACATCCATCACCTCACATAATTTTTTTTTAATGAGAACACCCAAGTTCCATTCTCCTAGCAAATTTTCATTATATAGTATAATGTCAACTACAGTCACTGTGTTTTACATTAGATGTTCAGACCTTATTCATCTTACAGCTTTTTATCAACCTCTCCCTGTTAAATCATTGTATTTAAAATGAGCTTCTTATTGGCAGTACATAATTGGACCTTGCTTTTTCATCCACTCTGACAATTTAATTTGGGTGCTTATACCACTTCCATTTAATGTGATGACTGATAAAGTGGAGTTTCAACTTCCCATCTTGATATTTGTTTTCTATTTGTCCCATCTGTTTTTGTTCTCTTTCATTTTTTCCTGCCTACTTTTGGATTTAGTATTCCTTATGATTCATGTTATCTCCTTTGATGGTTCATTCACGAGATTTCATAGTGGTCGCTTTAGAGTTTCCACCAAGCATCTTTCCTTTAGAGTATTTACTCCTTTACACAGAGTATGAGAGCCCTGCGATTGCACTTTCATTTCTCCCCTCCTGCTCTGTGTTATTGTTGTCATACACTTTACTTCTACATGTTATAAAACTCCTACATTATTATTTTTGCTTTAAAATTCGGCTATCTTTTAAAGATATTTAAATAATAAGGGGAAAAAGCCTATATACATTTACCTAGATAGTCACTATTTTTGATGTTCTTTATTTCTTGCGTTGATCCAGAATTACATCTGATATCATTTTCATTCTACTTGAAGAATTTCCTTTAACACTTTTTGTAGTGCAGGTCTGCTGGTGATGAATTTTTTCAGCTTTTTCAGGTCTGATCAAGTCCTCATATCACAGTGAAGCGTACTGTCACTGGGTAAAGAATTTGCTGTCAACATTTTAAAAAAGTTCAGTACTTTAAAAATGTTACTCCACTGTCTTCTTTCTTACATTGTTTCCAATGAAAATTCTATTCTCATTCTTACCTTTGTTCCTTTGTCCTTTTCCCCTGGTTGCCCAGTTGGTTTTCTCTTTGTCGTAGGTATTAAGCAATTTGATTATGATGTTCATTGGTTTAGCTTTTTTTTCTTTACATTTCTTGCACTTGTGTTCATTGGGTTTCTGTAGATGCAGTTATCAAATTAGGAAATTTTTAAGCCATAATTTCTTTAAAGATTTTTTTCTTCTCTCCTTTGGGATACCAAATGCATGTACAATTGACAACTTGGAAGTTGTCCCACAGTTCACTGATGCTACCCTTTTTTCCCCAGTCTTCTTACCCTTTGTTTCATTTTGAATAGTTTCCATTATTGTCTCAAGTTCATTACTCTTTTCTTCTGCAATTTATAACCTGCTTTAATTCCGTCTAGTATATTTTTCATCTTAGACATAGTTTTTACCTCTAGTAGTTCTATGTCTTTTTAATACATCTTCCATATCTCCACTTAATATGTTCAGTCTTTTCTCTAGCTTTTTAATGTATGGGATGTAGTTACAATAATTGTCTTAATTTTTGTTTACTAATTCTATCATCTATGTCATTTTTTGGTCAGTTTCAATTGATTGCTCTTTCTCCTGAGTTATATCTTTGTTTCTTTCCATGCTGGGGAATTTTTGTTTGGATGACAGATACTTGTGATTTTTATCTTGTTGGGTGAATACTTTTGTATTCCTATGAATATTTTCAAGCTTTGTTCTGAGATGCAGTTATCTGGAAACAATGATTCATTCAGGCCTTTCTTTCATGCACTAGAACAGCATTTTGTCTAGGGTTCATTTTCCCTATGACCAAGGAAAAACCCTTCTTAATTACCGTAAGCACTACACTGGAAGTTGTGAGGTTTCTCGTCTGGCTATTGGGTGGGCCTAAGCACCATTCTCAACTACTTGTGATCTCTGGTGACTGTGCCCTCTAATCCTTCTGGGTGTTTCTTGCCCAGGCCTCTGGTAGTTTCCTCACATGCATGCACTGATCAGTACTCAACAGAACACTTGAGGAGGGCCCTCTGTAGAGCTCCAGAATTCACTCTGTATGTAGTTATCGCCTCTCCTATTTTTAACTTTGCGAAGTCTAGCCATCTTGGTTTCCCCCAGACTCCAGTTCCATTTCCTTAACTCAAGAAGCCTGGTGGACAGTTTCCGGGTTCCCCTTCCCTAATGCACAGCCTGAAATGTTTTCCTCCAGGCAGTAAGCTGGGGAAATTGTAGGGCTCACTTATTTTTTGTCTTTTTAGGAGTTACTGTTCTTTGTTGCTTGATATCCAAAGTTTTGAAAGCTACAGTTTCATGTGTTTTGTCTGGGTTTTGAGGGTGTGTGTGTGTGTGTGTGTGTGTGTGTGTGTGTGTGTTTCAGGTGTTTCAGGTGTTTCAGGCAGGGGGTCAATCTAGCTCCTGTTTTCCTACTTTGGGCAGAAGTGGAAGCCAGGACTGTGGATGCCATTTTAATATCTGCTACAGCGGTACACTCCAGAGTGAAAAATATAGGGGATAAGGAGGTTTATCTGCTCCTAAATCAGATGGTAAAATTCAAAGAAATGATAAAATTATTTTGTAAGGATGTAAAGAGCCAGAAGAAAAATACATCCAAACACCTTAACTCAAAGAAATGCAAACTTTAACTGAAGTAGTGGCAGAGTCGGTTGTAATCTTGGCAAAGTAATAAACTGTCACAAAAATTAGGCAACGTGTAACTTGATACTGAATATAGAGCGATGGACTTGCAGTGCCTATTTGAAGGTCAGGGACCGGAGCCCCAGTCCAGTGTCATGAGCAAGAATCAAGCCCTGTAGCCTTGCCAGGGCTTTCTCTGATCAATGAGAAACTTGTGTCAGCAGCACCAAGTCACTCAAACTGAAATAACACAGTTGTTATCCTACTGGATAAGTGACTTTCTAAGAGTAGGAGATTTAAAATTAAGTACAGAAATGATTAGATAGGTCAACTCTACACTAAAAGATGTTAAATTTAGGAACAATCTGGGTAAGTCGAGTGTTCAAGTCCATATGATGTTTAAGAGAATTTACATGTTAGAGTATCTAACAAAGTAGACTTATGATTCTAATTGATAATGTGTATCACTTTTAGACTTATGATTTTAAGTTGAAAATCCTAAGATGCATTAGGTTTATAAAGAATTCCAGGGATTATCAAAAGTCCACAAATGATAAATGCTGGAGAGAGTGTGGAGAAAAGGGAACCCTCCTACACTGCTGGTGGGAATGTAGTTTGGTGCAGTCATTATGGAAAACAGTATGGAGATTCCTCAAAAGACTAAAAATAGATTTACCATATAATCTAGCAGTCCCACTCCTGGGTATATATCCAAAGGGAATCTTAATTCAAAAAGATACATGCACCCCAATGTTCACAGCAGCACTATTTACAATAGCCAAGACATGGAAACAACCTAAATATCCATCAACAGATGACTGGATAAAGAAGCTGTGGTATATTTATACAATGGAATACTACTCAGCCATAAAAAAGAATAAAATAATGCCATTTGCAGCAACATGGATGGACTTGGAGAATGTCATTCTAAGTGAAGCCAGAAAGAGAAAGAAAAATACCATGTGATATCACTTATATGTGGAATCTAAAAAGAAAAAAAAAGACAAATGAACTAATTTACATAACAGAAATAGGCTCACAGACATAGAAAACAAACTTATGATTATAGGGGCAGAGGGGAGGATTGGGAAGGGATAAACTGGGAGTTCTAGATTTGCAGATACTAATATATATAAAATAAACAATGAGTTTATACTGTATAGCACAGGGAACTATATTCAATATCTTACAGTAACTTATGGTGAAAAAGAATATGAAAATGAATATATGTATGTTCATATGTATGTTCATGTATGACTGAAGCATTATGCTGTATACCAGAAATTGACACAACATTGTAAACTGACTGTATTTCAATAAATATATATACATAAAAAATAAATAAAAATTACATAATGACTTCAGAAGATAGTGTTGATTAATTGGACAGTTGTAGCACTTAAAAACAGAATTTGTATTTTAAAGTCAGTTTGAATATATTAGAAGAAATTATAATGGGCCCCCTTCTACATGATTCTAAGTATTTACTAGACTGACAAATATAATTATGAAATTTACAGCTTAAACTTAAAAGCCCAAAGGAAAACTAAAGCTTTCTATCTAAAATGTAAATATAAATTGTAAAACAAAAGTAGACCCTGAATAATGTTGTGTGTTTCAATGCTCCCTTCTTCCCCCAGAATACCAAAAAACTCACACTGATACCATAAACCCTAGCCCTCCTAAAGCACAATGTGAAAACTACTGCTGTGAGCTGTGGGCAGTCACTGAAGGGTTTTCATAAGGCTAAAGATAGCTAACCCTTATCGAAAGCTAACTTTGTACCAGGCACTGTTCTTTACTGATTTGCTCACTGAATTGTCACAATAACCCTCTGATGCATGGCTTATTTTTAGTTCTAATTTCACCAGTGAAGCAACTAAGGTCCACAGCCAGGATTCAGTAGAGCTGGGGTTAAAATTCAGGCCCCTTAATCCAGAGTCTGTGCCTTCAACCACTATGCCATGTGCAATATGATCCCTTAGGTTTTTTGTTTGCCTTTGTTTCAAAGGGTATTCCAGCAACAACACAGAGGATGGGTCAGCGAGAAGACAGAGTCAGGCAGACCAGAGGGGAAATGGCTGCCCCCATCCAAGTGATGGGTAACACGTACATGAGCTAGAACTGTATTGCTGGAGTTGGAGTAAAGAGGAGAGATTTAGAGGAAAGCTGGGAGAGGGATACTTGGGAGGTAACCATTGCACTAGATGAGAAAGAGAGGTGACCCTAGGTTACTGCAAAGATTTGGGCAGGGGAACTGGGGAGGATGACAGAGGGCCAAGATGGAGAGAAGGGAAGGACTGAGCCTGAAGTGGAATGAACAGTCAGTAAACTGCTGGCCATGTAGGTCTGAAGGTTAGGACAAAGATAGGGGTGAAAAACTGGGGAGGCAAAGCATTTGTTAGCAGACAGAGTGCTATGTGAAGAATATTGTTAATCCAATTCAACTCACAACTAGTTTTTGGCTAAAACTATGGTTTTGTTTGCTAATTCTTACAGATCAAAGTCTCTAAGGGCTAACACAGAATCATGGTGTTAAATAAAGCTACCTTTTACATTCACCCCGAAGAGAAAACGAGGTAGCCAACTGCATCATAAAAAATCAGCAAGACAGAGCATTCCCTAAATGGACTATGGCCAATGCCTGTGCTGTGTGCTGTGTGCAGAAGAGTATTAAAGAGTGTTAAACATGGTACCTGCCTTCAGGTGTCTACCAACTTCCCTCTGTCCATGGCATTCAAATATCTGCTAACCACCAGTGAGCTAAATGGGTCAGTACCATGTGTATTAATGCATCTCAAAGTATCTTTCATAATTTAGGATCTGGTCTTACCTTGAAGTTGCCAGGTTCTAAAAACTTTGTTATTTCTTCTTTTATTCACTTGGATCAAAGGGGAAGAACACATAATCATTTTTCCATTGTTTGAGCAGAACCCATTACAGTTGCCGAGAAGTGGTAATTGAGTTTATCAAATGAGATTACCTCCACTCAACCCACCCCCTCTTCTGCTTGCCTTTCTCAATCAGGAAGAACTCACACCACCTTTCACAAAGGACACTTGCATATTTGAATGGTTTCCCAGGAGTCTTTGAGTGGCATATAATTACACTTAATTTAATTTTTTTGTCATTAGTCCCAGAGGTTTTGATCCAAAGTCTGTATTATTCTGATATAAGGAAAATAAAACTCCACCTCAAATTAAATATTTGCCTTTGAGTACAGTTTGCTGTTCATTGTACAACTGATCTTCTGGAAGAGTCTTTGGTTTCCAGCAGCCACTTCTGGGCTTGGCATATTTTCCAGTTCCTTGTGTTTCCCCATCAGTTGTCAGGACACCAGGAGCCTGGGCACACTCAGGTTTCAGAGACACTTCCAGACCTGAGGTCCTGGGAGGTGACACATATGGGAATCTCACATGTCTTTTATCTTTCATTCAGGCCAGCCACCCTGACCTTGAATTTAGAGGGTGGGATGTTCATGTTGAAAACACACATTGATGGAGGAAAGATGAAGCTCTCACACATTTTGTTTCAGGTAACATACCCCACCCAAGTCACAATCTGGCCAATTTTCCATTTTTAAATCAACATTTACTAAGTACCTCCAATATGAGAATACATGATCCCTGTCCTCAACAACCTAACACTATTTTAAAAGAAAGAAACTGAAAAAGGTCAGTCATAGAAGGAAGCCAAATGAAGTACAGGTAGTCACAGAGGTGCAAAAAATATGCAGAGGAATCTCAGAATGAGGAAGGAACTTATCAGGCCATTCCTCTTCAGCTTTTGGGCAAAATCTCCTCCCTCCTTGGTGGCTAAACCAACCATCACATTGTCCCTGACTCCTCATTATCATGATTCATTAGAAACTGCGTGAATTCTCCCCAGCTTAGATTGAGGAGTTTATCACCCAGATGCAGACTTCCTTTTTACCCCAACTCCCCGCATCACCTCAGGGGAATTTCGCATCCACGTAAATGATATCTAACATCCCAGTCTCCAGGTCCTTAACCTTTTGAGCTTCAGGGACCTTCACCTCCTTTCCCTATTGAGCTGCACATCCCCTTGGTCCCATCTCCTATACTACAACCACCCAGAACCGCTTCATCCTTACAGTCTTAATACCCCACTCTCAGATCACAACCTCCGATCCCTCCAGCTCTCACTCAGTCCTCCCAGTACACCTACTCTGACCTCATCCTGACTCTACCTGGTTCTCCGTATCTGTCAGCATCTCCCAACGTCACTTCCTTCCCCATCTAGCCAAGACCCTACAGAGTTTCACTTCCATTGTTCTCTTGTCAACCACCTCAGCTCTGCTTGTCTTTCTATCACATCCCCCCATACACTCCTAAACCTGGATTAATTGAAATATCCACCTTCTGTACCAGGGTTACTTTTAGGACTGCTGGAGAAAAAATCTCACTACGATGAAGAACGGCACCCCACAAATTCGCAGCATCCACTACAGCCTCATCACTTTCAGTAGGTCCTCCACGGCTCTCCCACTCCTCTCAAGTTTCTAACTTCCATGTTTTTCCTCAAGTTCCCAGCGCAACTCCTTCTTCTCTTAGTTGACCCTAACTCTTATTTTAGAGAAATGCAAATTAAAATCTCTCAACTTCCTGCCCCTCCATCGCCACTACCTAGAAATCTACCTACATCTGCCTTTAGCATTACCCTTCCTCAGAAGAAAAGACATTCTGGATGTTCAGCTGTATCCATTGCCACTGGCTTCCTAAAGGACTTAGCTCCATCAGTAACAGTTTCTCCTCTTCTGTCAATCATCAACTAAGGATTCCTACTGGATTCTTTACTTCTTCCTGTAAACAAGCTTATGCTTCTTCTTTTTAAAAATATTCTCTTTCAACCCATCCATCCCCTCACTTCCACCATATAGTACAAGCTTTCCTCTAAAGCCAAGCTTCTAGGACATGTATCTATAGTTTAGTCTACCTCCAGTCCACTCCCCAAAATGGACAATCTGGCATGCCACTGAAAATGCCTAATCAACCTCTACATTCAGATGTCTCACAGACAGCTCAAACTCAGTGTGTCCAAAACTAAACTTCTGATCTCTGAACCCAAACCTTCTTCACCCACAATCCTGACCAACTTAGTTGAAGGTAATGCCATCCTTCCAGTTTCTCGTGCAACTAGATTCATGGAATCCATGAATTCCACGGAATGGATGGAAATTCAAAACAATCCTTTTCTTTCTCTCATACTCCATAGCCCAATCCATCAGGAATTCTGTTGTTTGACCACCTCCAGCACCACCATCCTGACTCAAAATATCATCACCTCTTGCCTGGATTACTACTAAGCAGGTGTCTCTACTGCTCCCCTCCCCTCCTACAGTCTACCACCAATGCAGTAGCCAGAATAATCTTTTTAAAGCATACGTTATATCATGCCATTCCTTGGCTCAAAACAGTCGAGTTGCTACCCAAAGTTAAAGCCCTTCCAGTGCTTCCACTCCCCTCCTTACCTCCTTGATGTTATCCCCTACTATTCTCCTTCCCTCCCTTGCCTCTAGCCACACTGGCTTCCTTGCTATTCCTGGAACATGCCTGGCACATTCCACCTTGAGGCCCTTTCACTGGCCATCCCTTTTGCCTGAAATGCTTTTCCCCAGATAGTCACAGGGTCAGCTTCTCACCACATTCAAGTCCCTTCTCACATGTAACTTTCTGACCACCATATTTAAAATTGCAACCCCTGCCCAGCATTTCTGATTTTCCGCTTAATACGTTTGACTGTTTTATTTATAGCACTTAGCACCTTCTAGCATGCTGTAACTACACTTGTTATGTTTGTTCTTTATTAGCTGTCTCTCCTCACTAAGATGGAATTATCTACTGATATATTCCAAATTCTAATTACAGTGCCTGGCATATAGTAGCATTAAATATATATTTGTTGAAAGTGAATCAAATTACCAAGGTCACCAGTGACCCAAAGGAAACTTTCCAGTCCTCAGCCTTTTGGACATTCCTGCAATTCTGACACCGTGGACCAGTGCCTCTCCCTTGAACCTCTCTCCTCTAATTTTTCTTCTGCATCTCTTGCTGCTCCTACCAGCCTGTTTACAGGTTTCTCTTCCTTTAAATAGCTATGGTCCTCCCAGCTCTATCCTCAGTCTTCCCTCCTCCCTAGTCTTCATGTAGTCCCTAAGCAAGGTATCCACTCAAGGTTTCAATGGCCACCTGAACACTGACTGATATAAAATATACACCTTCAGACAGACCTCTCTCATGCTTCTGGCCAGTGTAATTGGCTGGTTAGCAAATAACATGAAATTCAATGTGTCCAAACCTTTTCCCAAGTTCCCTTCCTCTGTGAATACCACTCATCCAATTGTCCAAACCAGAAACCTGGGGGCCATCCTAAATCACTCCAACTCTCTCTCACCTTCCACATCTGCTCAATCTCCAGTACCCTTGTTTCCAACCCCACCTCTAATCATCTTATTTGAACTGCCATCACAGGCTGCTCACCATCTATGTCTAATCTCGCCTTCCAGTCTCCCCAGCCCTTCCTCCAGGTGGTCAGTGTGGTTACTCAGGTTGCTTCCCTGCCCCTCAGCCATCTATGTGGGAAAATCTCAACTCCCTACAGGTAGGGATCCTGGGTCCTAACATGTCTGCCTCCTCTCCAGCTACTGCCCTGCCCTCCCACGGGCCACTCTGTCCTGAACTCACACTTGCAGTCTGCCCTGAACGTGCATGCCTGCTCATGCCTCCAAGCCTTTGCACATGTGTTTCCCTCTGCTGGTGAAGTCCTGCCCCTGCCTCTCTCCCTTTAGATATCTTGTTCTTCAAAGTTTAGGTGCCACATTCTTCTAAAGCCTTGTCCAATTCCCCAAGCAACCCAGAGCACTCCCCCTATTCTCTGGCCACATTTTGTACATGCCTCAACCATAGCAATGACCCTGTGGTCTTGTAATTATACTAAATGCTCCCTGTTGACCTCCCTGTAAAACCTCAGACAGATGTTAGCCATAGAGGGAGACAGGAACCAACAGTGAGAGATACAAGGCAATGATTACAATACAATATAATGAGATTACTACTACCAGGGAGCTACAGATATGGAAATTGAGGCTCAAAGATTCTTCATGCTATAACAAAAAGCAACATGACTTGGATCTAAGCATCCTGGTAACTGCGGAGCATTAGTCAGGGTTCAAGTACGAGAAATAGAATCCACTGTTGCTTATTAAGCAAAAGTGCTATAACAAATGGAATTCAGTGCTTACAGAATGGGTTGTGGAAAGAGTAGGAGAAGGCGGCCCTAGGTTGGGCCATCAAAAATGGCAATCAGAACCTGCCACCTAACTTGCTCACCAGGGGAGTTACCACTTCTGCCATCATCAGGACAGCAGAGAAGAAATCTCAACACACAGAATCACTGAAATCAAGAGCACACTGCCACGACTCCAGATTCAAAATGTGGGAGGCACTGCCACCCCACCGCTGTGCCACGACACCCAAGGAGCTAGCAACTAGACATGGAGTCAACACTGCAGAAACATCCACACCCAGAATCGTGCTGGTCTCAAGACCTAGTACAGCATGAAGATGATCTCCCTCACTTCCACCTCCAGATACTGTGTTAGTGCATCTAGTGGTGGAAGTTAATTTAAATCCAGAATCCAAGGAACAAGGGACTCTGGGAAATGATGCTTTTAGCTTTCCAGACTGTGAGGCACAGGAAAACACATAGGAGTCTGAAACGGATACCATGTGCCAACCCATGGCACCCCACACCCCACACAAGGAGGGGTTGCACTGAGGGACACACACATCTTATTATGGAAAAGTTCCTCTCAGGGAGACACAGTGTTTGCTTGTTGGTTGGTTGCTTGTTTTAGAACAAAAGCTGAAGGACATCTTGGTTCCTAGGGAAAGTTTTTCCTAAAATGAACTGCTGAAATAAATTTCTTACATGGGGGCATTCCATTGAGGATGCTGTGATGTGACGTACAGTGTCTTTAACGAACGTTTCACAGCAGATACACAAGAGGCATTCATGCACTGATTCTTAAGTCACTTTTGCTAAAACGCAAAGGCAAAATATGGACATGGAAGCAGGGAACTCACTTGTCCCCAGAGCTGTCATTAGACTGTCTGACCCTTAGGTTGGTCACTTTCAAACTGTGCTCCTTGTTGGTCAATTAATCTTTGACAAAGGAGGTAAAAACATACAATGGAGTAAAGACAGTCTTTTCAGCAAATGGTGTTGGGAAAACTGGACAGTTGCATGTAAATCGATGAAGTTGGAATACTCTTTCACACCATACACAAAAATAAACTTAAAATGTTTTAAAGACTTAAACATAAAACAAGACACTACAAATCTCCTAGAAGAAAACATAGGCAAAACATTCTCTGACATAAATCTCAGCAATGTTCTCCTAGGGCAGTCTACCAAGGCAATAGAAATAAAAGCAAAAATAAACAAATGGGATCTAATTAAACTTACAAGGTTTTGCACAGCAAAGGAAACCATAAGCAAAACAAAAAGACAATCTACAGAATGGGAGAAAATATTTGCAAATGATGCAACTGACAAAGGCTTATTTTCCAGAATATACAAACAGCTCATACAACTTAATAAGAAAAAAGCAAACAACCCAATCCAAAAATGGGCAGAGGACCTAAACAAGCAATTCTCCAGTGAAGACATACAAATGGCCAATAAGTACATGAAAAAATGCTCAGTATCACTAATTAGCAAAGAAATACAGATCAAAACTACAATGAGGTATCACCTAACACCGGTCAGGATGGCCATCATTCAAAAGTCCACAAACAATAAATGCTGGAAGGGGTGTGGAGAAAAGGGAGTCCCCCCTACACTGCTGGTGGGAATGTAGTTTGGTGCAGCCATTATGGAAAACAGTATGGACATTCCTCAAAAGACTAAAAATAGACTCACCATATGATCCAGCCATCCCACTCCTGGGCATATACCTGGAGGGAATGTTAATTCAGAAAGATACCTGCACCTTCATAGCAGCACAATTTACAATAGCCAAGACATGGAAGCAACCTAAACACCCATCAACAGACGACTGGATAAAGAAGCTGTGGTATATTTACACAATGGAATACTACTCCGCCATAAAAAAGACTAAAATAATGTCATTTGCAGCAACATGGATGGACCCAGAGATCATCATTCTAAGTGAAGTAAACCAGAAAGAGAAAAAAATACCATATGATACCACTTATGTGTGGAATATAAAAAAGACAAATGAACTTTTTTACAAAACAGAAATAAACTCACAGACATAGAAAACAAACTTATGGTTACAGGGTGTGGGGGAAGGGGCTGGGAAGGGATAAATTCAGAGTTCGAGATTTGCAGATATTAATATACATAAAATAGATAAACAAGTTTATACTGTATAGCACAGGGAACTATATTCAATATCTTGTAGTAACTTATGGTGAAAAAGAATATGAAAGCAAATATATGCACCTTCCAATATGACCAAAGCATTGTGCTATACACCAGAAATTGGCACATTGTAAACTGACTTCAATAATACTTCAATAAAAATATATAAAAACAAACAAACATACAAAAACAACAACAAAAACCTGTGTTCCTTGGAGCCTTTGGGTCCCAGGAGGAGCCTGGGGACTCTCAGTCCCCTCTACCAGAACAACCAGAGTTTCATCTGTCTTATCTCAAGTCCACATAAAATTCACTTTGAAGAAGAGGGTTTAATTCTTTTAAAAATGTTTGAAAAGTAGTCTTTGACCATCTGTCATAAAAGATCTTCTTATAACTGGCTTTTGGGAGGAGCCAAACTGTGGACAAAGTGAAGTCTGACACTGGCCCACAAGACCAGAATTGTGTTTGGCTGATCAAGACGGATTCAAGAGCTATTGAGAGGCCTGGGCTGGCCAATTTTGAGGTGGCCTTTTCCAGATGGCAAAGTCTGTGCATTTTTCTCCACCACTGCCCACAGAACCCAGGTCCAGGCTGGGACCATGACACAAAATAAATAGCAGAATGTCAGGGTACAAAAGGAATTTGGAGGTCCTCCAGGCCAGCACCTTCACTTGACAGGTGAGAAGACTGAGGTTTGGAGGAAGGAAAGGACTCATTAGCTGCAGAGCTGGGCCCTCCCTCCCCCACCCAGCTCCTTCGTGTGGGTTCTTATACCTGACTTCTCCTGCCAGGTCTATATTCAATCAATGTCTTGTCCTGCATCTGCAACTCCCTTAGAATTAAAATGCACACCTCACAATGCTAGCAGTGTTCTCCCGCAGGGTGCTGAGCACTTACTAGAGATTAGTGATTCCAAGAAAACTGTGGCAAATAAACGTCTCCATCCATCGTACGTACGAGCAGCTGTCTGAAAGGGCCTGAGCTGAGAACAAAATGCCTCCTGCTGCCTTTTGCCCTTCCAGAAAGGGAGTGACCTCTTTTGTGGTTTCTTTCCCCGTTTCTTAAGCAGAAGTCCTGGTCTCTGCTCCCAAAAGAGAGCCCGCCAAATGTGGCAAAGCTGTCTACCTATGCAGCAAAAACAGCCGAATCCTGGTTCTGCAGGGAGAGGGACACCGGACTCTGGTGAAGTGAAGCCCAGGGGTCTTTCTACCCAGGCTGAGGTCTGATGGAGGCAGAGAGCCAGGCCCACAGGCCCTGTTCCTTACACTGACGGGGGCTAGAGGCTGAGTCAGGATTCAGGGTCCAGGGGGAGAGTGTATTCTGAAAGACCCAGAGTAAGGAGGAGCCCCGTCCACTGTGGGCGGTCTCCTTCCTTCTCAGCTGCGACTGCTGGTATTTGGCCAAACCTAAATTAGTCAGTCAAGTGAAATCAGGTGGAACACCTTCAAAGCTGCGTGCTCGCCCATCACCTGGCTTTCCTCTATGGCCTTGCCCATTTCCCCCACGGTCCCGCCATCCTCCCCATCTCTGAGGCCCGAACTCGGTCAAGCCCTGTCGCTCCTTCCTGCATCATGGCTTTTGCATCTTCCCCCACCTCCCCAGAGGCCACCTGGATCTCCCATACCATCCTCTCTGGCCCAGAATTCACAGGGCTCTCCTAAATGGCCCCCCACCTTGGTCTCTCCAACCCCTCTCACACCCAAACCGCATGCACCTTCCTCAGGCTCCTCTGCACGTGATCCTCGCTCATCAACTTGCAACGCTCCCCAAAGCAGTGAGCGGGGACTCCAAGGCTGCACATAATGGGGCTGCACACCAAGTTTCCAGAATTGTTTCCCCACTGTGGGCACATTCGCATGTATGTGTACACACACACACACATACACACACATACACATACACACACACACACGGCTTTTGATTGAGCCAGAATGACGTCCCCCCTGTTCCTAGGAAATGTTCCATGGGTTCCTGTCATTGTGCCATTGTTCCCAGCACTTCCCCAACCTGGCACTCCCTCCCCCATAATGTGAACACGTCTAAATCCCTCTCATCCTTTCAACTCTCCTCCTTCCACCTCCCAAGGCCCCTGAGAGCCCTGCCCAGCTTGACGGAGCATCCAGTTGGTCATCTGCACCATTACGTGAACACAGCCTGCAGACCCATGGCAAGGGAGACAGGGCATGCGGCATTACCCCTGTTTTGCAGGAGCAGATCTCCATTTTCCCCAGCTTGCACAGCAATGGGGAGTTTCAGCAGAGCTCGCCTTGGTCTCCAGCCCAGCCCAGCCCAGCCCTCTCCCTTGATCCCTGCAGCCCCAGAGGCAGAGGAGCCAGGGGGCTGGAAGGAGGAGGCGCGGTGGGGGAGGGGAGAAGAAACAGCCAGGGTTGTAGGGGGTGGGGGTAGGGGAGAAGCAGGGACTAATGGTCGCCCCCCCCCCCTATTTTTTTGCCAGAAAAAAATAGGGCAAGCTTGGCTTGGGGAAGCTTCCAGCACACGTGATGGGCCAGGCCTGGGCTCAGAGGTGCGGACACTTCACATTAACAACCCCGCTGCCTTGGGGTGAAAACACGAGAGGGCAGCGTTTCTGGTTTCCTGAGAGGCAGGCCTGAGGCAACTGCCACTTCGGCATATTTCTGTGTTATCACATTGACTTGGTGGGGGTTCGACACACGGTTTGTTGGACTGTGGAGGAAAACACAGTAGCCAGGCCTTTCGAACAGGGCGCTTTTGTCCACAGCTGACACCCTGGCCCGCAGCCCGGCTCAGCTTCGGGGAAGATTTAGGTCAGAAGGAAAATGGGGGTGGGGGTGACCGCAGCCTTAAAATCTGTTCTAGCCCACGATTAGGGAGAGGTTTCCCTTCTTCCCACAGTCACACCTGTGCCCCCTGGGGCAGGGGCAGGGCCAGGGCCAGGGGTGGCTGGCCTTACTTTAGCCATCATGGCTGACTCTGAGGAGAAAATGTGGGCAGCTCTCATTACCCCTGCAAAAGAGCTATCTGGCAAGTTCCCATTGTGCTGGAAATTCCCCAGGCCGTTTTGTTCAGCCCTCACCACTTTCCAGTCAGCTCAAGTCAGGAGCTCTTTCCTTACCTGTCCGGAGTGTGCAGACCTGTGAGAAGGGGGATGTGACCCCAGAGACGCTTCCACTCAGCTGGGGCGGTGGCCACGGAGCTGGGGGCGATTTCCACAGCAAACGAGTTTCAAGAGGCAAAAAGGATGCCGGCCCGAGTCATGGAGAGTTTGAGGGTTGTGTCTGCTTTATATGAAGTTCATTTTCCACAGTGCTTTCTAGACACACTACTCAAAGAGGTGGGGAGTTGAGGAGCAGCCCCTGCACCACCTGCTGCCACGTCTCCCCCAAAAACATTCTCTCTAAGAGGCTCCTTTCCACAGGAATCAACCCGAGAACCTACCGGAAAACCAGTTCTTATCGCCCATGCGCATTTATAGGGTCTGCAAATAGGCTTCAGGTGCCCTCATCTTTCGCACCAAGGGGTCACCTGCGCAGGCCTGGCTCCGGCTGCGCGACGCTCTCCTGCTGGCCTCGCCCGCCATCTTCTGGACGGAGGTGGTACTGCTGCCGGGAGAGGATTCTCCTTGGGCAGAGGATTCTGGGGCAAACCTGAAAATAAACCAGGGGATATCATACGGTATTTTTCTTTCTCTTTCTGGCTTACTTCACTTAGTATGACAATCTCCAGGTTCATCCATGTTGCTGAAAATGGCATTATGTTTTTTTAACACAAGGAATTAATACAATATTGTAAACCAACTAAACTTCAGTTTAAAAAAAAAGTAAAGGTTAAAAAAGAAAGAAAGAAAAAGAAAATCAACAAGGAGAGAGCCATAAAAAAAAAACTACTCTTTTTATTGAAGTATAGTCAGTTACAATGTGTCGATTTCTGCTGTACAGCACAATGTCCCAGTCATGCATATACATACATATATTTATTTTCATATTCTAAAAAACACTGCTCTTGAATGCCAAGAGACCAGTCATTGGTTTCATCTTCTACAGCAAAGATGCATTTAATGATATATTTCTTTGTAGTTGTTGTTTCTCAATCATTTCCAGTGTGTCTTCCACAAGTATGTAGTTGGGCACCAGATATGAACTGGATGCCATGCTAGGTATTGGGGGACAGATGAATCACACAGTCCTGATCTAAAAGAAAGCCTTTTTGTATGAATCTAAAATTTCTCTAAAAAATTAAGTTAAAAGTCTGGTAAGTCCAGATGTCCCGAAACATGTGAGCCAGTGGTAACATTTCCATGTCACAGTGCCATGAGAGGGTATACCATGTGTCATAAGGCCCCAAAAGAGGAATTCTGCTTGGGGCAAAAAGGGGAAATGGTCCAAGGGGAACAGAGAAGGTGACATTTGACTGCTGGTGAGCAGCAAAAAGGGAGGCAGGGAAGGGTCAGATAAATCTTGTCCAATCAAAAACTCCCACCACTTCCTTCCCTCTCCGTAGTGGCCAGCAACATTGTTAGCAGAACACGGGTCACTGGGAACCTTGGAGGGTGTTGAACCTGGTGGGAACCTTGGAGAGTCTAGAGAAGGGGGAGGGGTGAAGGGTTATTGGTTCTTTTTGAAGACGACTTATAGGGTGCTGCAGGGCCATTGGTTCAGCCCACAGGTGTGGGACTGACAGTAAGAATGGCCAAAAGGAAGGAAAACACCAGATTTCAGAATAAAAGAAACCTGGGTTTGAATCTCAACTTTGCTACTTAACAGCTGTGTGACGTGGGCAAATGGCTTAACTTCTCTGAGCCACAGGTTCTTCACACATGAACAGGGATGATAATAACAATCCCTGCTGAGGGGAGTTAAATAGGGCAGTGCCGGTGGAGCCCTGGCCCAGGTAACTGGCTGTGTTGGCCTCGGGGCATGATGCCAAGGCCCTAGGGTAGTTCTTCGGTAGAGTTCTGTGTTCGCCTGTTCCTAGAGGCACCCCACACCTCTCAGGCATCTTCCCAAGAGGGCTGGCATACCTCATGAGACATACTGATACTAAAACATGATTTATTGTTTATCTGAACACGTATTTAGCTGGTCCTCCTGTATATTTAGATGCAAAGTCAGCCACTACCACATTGTGGGGGTCAGTAGATGGGACCCCTCTCAGGTGGCAGTTCTGGTAGCACCTTCGTTTTCTTGGCTGGGAAGTTACTCTGAGGCTTGGAGCAGGTGCATGAGCTGACTGACGTGGGAGGCAGGGGCCCTGTCGGGACCAACAGAGAAGAAATACCAGGTCAGCTCACTCAGAATCTGCCAAGCCCAGGTCTTTCCTGGAATCCTGTGAAAATCTGAACATTGGCCTGAAGCAACAGCCCCTCACGAGAGCTAGATGCCCTTCATCCTTTCCCATTGGTTCGTCTCCCTCCAGAGACTTCCATCTACCTGGCGGCCTCTAATCACTGTGGGATTACATAGCATTTGCAGGCACAGGTCAGACTCAGGCCCAGGCCTGCTCTAACCCAGCCCCCCGTTCTGGAAACTAAGCCAGTTCCAAGACCGGAGTGCTTAGCCCTTCCCCATCACCTGAATCTCTAAGCCCAAAGTTAATTCCCTGGCGGATATGCCCTTCCTACCGACTTAGAATTCTGTCATTCCACTTCGGAGCCCGCAGCCCTGTAGCCTTCACACCTTCAAGGACTGGACGCTGTACCCCAGGGCCCAGGACAAAGCCAGATGCTTGCTGTCACAGTTCTCCTGCCAGAGGAACCTCCAGGGGCCCCCCTCCCTCTGCCTGCTGGGTCGGCTGCCGATGGATGGCTTCCCACTGGAGGTCCCGAAGGCTAGGGCCCTTATCGCTCCTTCCACTGCTGGTCTCATTCCTGTGGGTCTGTCTGGGCTCAGCTGCTGGGTATTTCTGTTTATGACATTCCTCCCTACCTTAACCTCTTGCTGGCACACAAGACTCCACAAAGCCAGCTCTGCAGATTTGGGATGCCACTAGGCATGCTCTGGAGCTGGAACTCTTCCCAGAGGTCTTATGGATTTAGCTTTTCCGGGGTGACTTGATTATTTTGCCAATGATCAGGGGCAGGAACCTCAGGAAAAATCCCTAGACTGACAGCCTCCCGGTGAGGACAAGCTGGACCACAAGGGGGCAGTGTCCACCAAAACTGCTTCACCCTCCCCTTTATATCTGTGGAGGGGACGATGGAGAGTAAAGTTCTTTATGGGAATAAGTTTCTTTTATGTTAACTTACATGAAATGAAAAAAGCGTCGGATGAGACGTTCAAGGAGGCTTTTTTGAGGGCGATTTCAGCACTGTCCCATTACTTCATTTAGAATATTCTAGAAGGCCAGCTGGAGGCAGCTCTAATAGCAGGTGCACCACCTGGCTCCACACCCACCTGTTGTAAGGTGGGAGCAAAGGCAACACGTCTGTATGAAGCAGGGCTTCACTGCCCCCCTCCGTTTTTACATGCAGAGTCTGCACCCCTAAAGGGTTCCAATGACTTGCCAAGGTCTTGGCTTAGCTAATGGCAAAGCCTGGGCCAGGACCCCAGGACCCCTATACTTGGTGCAGAACATTTTCCACTGCACTCTGCTGGGTGGCCCAAAAGGAGTTAATCAGAAGTTGTTACTGAGAGCCCCTGAGGCCCAGGCGGGAGGGTCTCCACGCCCCCTTCCAGCTCCCACCGATGACAGTCCAGAATTTCATCCTTAAGCCAGCTCTTCATTGGAGTATTCCTCCCATCAGGAGCTCCGACCGGCTAGGGTGTACCAGCACCAGTATTCAGGCTTCATCCCAGGCAGGCTTTGCTTTAACAAGCCCAGTGTATGAATGGCCATTGGATTTACAGATTGGGAGAAAGCAGCTTTATGAAATTATGCACAAAATTCCTTTCAATAGCAAGGTTCCCATACCCATCACCTGACTTCCCAACCATTTAAAATAGATTTAAACTTACAAGACTTTGATTTACACCCAACTCTGTGGGAATTCATTTGCTGCTAATTCACCTGCACCAAAGTAGAGGATCCAACAGGAAAGTGGTTAGGAAGTGAGGCCTCTGCTTCTGCTTGGAGGGGGTCAGGACAAAAAGCAGAAGGTGTAGCTCCTTGACCCTCTGGTCTGCCTGCCTATGTCACACTCACTAGCCAGAAGGGAGCCACAGTTTGACCAGAGCCATCGGCTAACCTGACCTTCACTGGCGCCCGCTGTGAGCAAGGCCGTGTGCCCCGCCCTCGTGCAGCTGCTGATCCAGGAGGATGAAGTAAGCACCAGATCATTTAACACAAAGCAGCCAGAGAGGCACAAAGCACACAGTTTCACAGATTGTAGTAGCTGGGATGGGCCCTGAAGGCTGGAGGGGACTTTCGGAGTGGAGATAAAGGAGAGAGGGTTTTGTAGGCTGAGAAAACTATCAGCAAAAAGTCAGGAAGGCAGGAGAGCTCAGATGTACCGAGGGAACATCAAGAAGCATCCTCTCTCCAGCTCGACGATATACTCCGTGGAGGTGAGACCTGCACGATGATCCCTGGTATTCCCCTCAGTATCCAGCACATGGTCATGAATCTGGAAGGGGCTTGTGAAATGTTGTTTTGGGTGAACTCCTCAAAAGGCAAGACCTACCTCCAGGGCACTGAGGCAGGTGTGTTGAAAGGGAACTGAATTCCTAGTAGGAACGAACGTTCTGTGTTGTTATCAATGTATATTGCCTCTTAGCTGCAAATCCACCCTTAGCTGCCTGGCTCCTGATGCTGAAGCAAAGCTCTGTAAGCATTTCTCTGCCCAGCTCATGATGATAGAGAGACATCCAGGTAAGAAGGGGGTTTTCTTCCTGGTTCTGGTGCACTTTCCTTTTTCCTTCCACCCACAATGCTAGGCTGGCACATGTAGTGGTCCTCACCTCCAGAGGGTTTCAGGGGCACTTTGGGGCACAGCTTGTCCCAACACATTTTCCAGCTGAGGTTTTCTCTAGTGACTTCCTGACAAGTTCAACATCAAATTCTAGGCAGCTTCCCAGTGGGTTTTTTTGGCACTCAAGGAGACAGTTTCCTGCTTGCCAGCCTTGACCTGCTTGACCTTGACTTCAGTGAACTTTTACATGGTTCAGTGGCTCCAGCCACACCCCCTCCAATGGAATATGAATCTCAGCCTCTAAGGGGCTCCTCTCTCAAACGCATTACTGTACTTGCTGCTAAAATTAGGAACAAGGATGCCTATTCTCACCACTTCTGTTCAACATAGTATTGGAAGTCCTGGCCACAGCAATGAGACAAGGAAAAGAAATAAAAGGGACACAAATTGGAAGGGAAGAGGTAAAACTGTGATGCAGATGACAAGATGCTATATATAGAAAACCAATGCATTCCTGTATTATTTATAGTTCTCTTTATCCCTAAGTAGCCAATCCCCTGTCACTAGTTAGTAATTCTTTATAGTCTATCTTCCCTGTTGGAATCTCTGTGTGGTTTCTGTCTCCTGATTAGGCCCTGACTGATACGAGGCTCATTTACATGCCTTCACGGACCTGCATACGACCTGGAGGGGCTGTCCTCAAGCGGCCCCTTGCTCCCTCCTCAGTCAGATTGGTCTGGAAAAATCCTCTGAGCATTTGTGTCACCTCTTCCTCCTGAATACCCCATCTCCGCCAGAGTTCCATCGGGAAAACAGAAACTGCTCTTAATGTTCCCAGCAGGAAGTGATTTCATACAGGGGCTTTGGTGCTTAAGTCCTGGCTTCACTTGATCCTAACTTTGTCACTATGGACAGGTGACAGCCTTTTGGAGACTCAGTTACCACTTCTATGAAGACAAAGATAATAATAACTCATATGATTGCTCTCAAAAATTACATAAAATCATGCTTGAAAAATTCCTAATAACCAGTACATGGTTAGCGCCCAATAATTGTAAGCTATCATTGTTGTTACTATTATAATCCTCTAACTGCTCCAGCACACCTAGGCTGAAGTGTCTCAGAGTCACAACAGTCTGTCACTGAGGCAGCCAGAAAGGTAGGAGGGCATTTCAGCAGTAAGATATCCGTCCCTAGTTGACGTAAAGACAACCGCAGACTGGAGAGGGGTCACAGAGGTGGGGGGCGATGTGGAGGTTGGGTATGACCCAGGGCCTTAAAGATGCCTGCCTGTCCTCAACCAGAACAAGTCACACAGCCTAAACTTCCTTCAGCTATGCAGCGCAAACCCTCTCTTCCAAAAATTTAATTGAAAATGTAATATATGCACATTGTTTTTTGAAAAGTCGAAGTGTAAAAATGCAATACAGTTAAGAATGTCTCCCTCCTACCCCCAAATCCCCAATCCCCCCACTCTCCCAATTCAAAGGCAACCATCACAAACCAGTTTCTTATGTGTCCTTCCAGGCAAACTCTAGGCATACACCAGGATAATAAAGATACTTGCATATTTTAATACAGATGAGAGCACTGCTTTTGCTTTCCCACTGAATATAGCTTGGAAGGCATTCCATACTTGTGCTGACACATCTACCTTACTTGGTTTTCCTTTACTCTTATTCTTTCAAAAATTTGCATAGTATTCTTGACATAAATATGGCACTATCCAGCTCCCTTCTGGTGGAAATTTAACTTTTTCCCAGTCTTTTGCTATTATAAACAATGTTGTAATAAACATCTAAGTACATACTTCTTTCTTTTTTTTTCTGAGGTGGAAAAATCATTTTATGTCGTATATATATATATGACCGAAACAGTATGCTGTACAGCAGAAATTGATGCAACATTGTAAACTGACTATACTCCAATAAAAATAAATAAATAAATAAATAAATAAATAAATAAATAAATAAATAATTGTTTAAAAAGCTAAGAAAATGCTAACAAGATAGCTAAAAAAATATCATCTTGCATCTGAGATTTGGAGCCCCAAAGACCATCTTGATGGTCTAATGTAGAAATGTCAGGGAAGGAGGTGGGAAATCTCAAGGATGGGATGGGAGTCCTAGCTCAACCACTAATGTCTTTTGCCCTTAGATACCAACCACTTCATCTCTCTGTATGACTCAGGTCCCTGCTTGTCAGGAAGCAACAATTATACCTGCTTTAAATTGCCTCATAGGGTATTCTGAGAATCAAATGAGATCATGTAAATGAAAGTCTGTGAGTGCTGTACTAATACGCAAGTGTCTCCAGTTATTTGCCAAACTGACGCTTGACATGTTGCTCTATGAATATACAGTGCCCTTTGTGCTCAATGCCCCTTCTAAAGGGAACTGACCACCCCCACGGCCCTCCCCCAACAGCTTCTGCCTAGGAACAGCCCAAGGCTGCTGTCCACTGTCCTGTATGTCCCTACCTCCCCATCCTTCCATTTCTCCACTGTCGACTGAGCTGGGCTGGGCACCTTCCCAGTCCATGGGCTGCCCAGTGGCTAGAATGAAAAGCTCTGCCCAAATAGAGACAAAGTAGGTCATTCTGATTCCCATCCTTGGAAAAGTCAACTAGGACATCACGAGTGACTAAGACAGTTAGGACGAACACAGACTGAATGCACACAGACGGGCAGTGCAGTCAGGGCTGTGAAGGGCTGTTAGAAGCTCAAGACATGAATAAGCTGAAACTGGGAGGAAGCAGAAACTTTGCACAGGCTAAAGCTATGAGATAGGGAAAATCACGAGGTGAGAAAGGATGTTGGCTAAAAGTGAGAGGACACAGAGTAGCAGAAACCCCAGAACCAGCCAAGTTACAAGAATGGCAAAGCGTGTGACGGTACACCAGGTCTGAACGCAGCACAGTCCCCACGGGGCCCAGTCACCCAAATCCCCATTGGGCTCCCACGTGATCCTGGTACCCTCGCTCCCTCAGATGGCCTTACTGTACCCTCCTTTCCCTGGGCTCAGTGGAGGGAGGGAGTGACTCTTTGTGTTGCCAGGAGTGCCAAACCAACCCCAGGCTCATGAGAGCTATCTCCCCAGCCTCCTGCAGAGTCAGGACAGGTGCGTGAGGATCTTCCCTTGGGACAGGGGAAATGAGAGTCCTAGACTATATTTTGCTTTGGAATATACTGCTTTGCTTAATGAAATAATGCAGCTTTGTTGTGGTCAGCTCCTAGGGAAAGGGCAGGGGTGGAGAAGGACAGAGAGCACAAATGGAGAGACAAATGGACAATAATTTTTAGTCGACTTCGCTTATGCTGATCCTTCCCTCTTGCCCAGATCCCAGCCACCCTTCATGTTACCTCTTCCACAGAACCTTCCCCAGTGGCTCCGACCGCAGCAACACCAACACTCTTGACAATGATTTGCTTTATGGGCCCTGTTTATATTGCCCCATATCCACACTTTTTACCCTGTGTCTTTGCAGTTCTTCCCACTAAAGGGATGGAGTACATTTCCCCATACTTTGGCTTTGAGTTTGGCCATGGGAACATCTTATGCTACCTCATGTCATCTCTGTAAGAATCTATCTCTAAATAAAAGTCACATTCTAAGATACAAATTTGGGGGGCACATAATTCAGCCCATAACAGGGTTTTTGGAGCTAATTATGACTCATCTCAAGCCAGGATGCATTTAAAAGAGGAATCCAAGAGAGTAGATTTCAAGTGGTGGAATTCTAGTTTTCAAAGCAGTCCTTGGTGGGGAAGGGGTGGGTGCAAAGGCCCATCCTGTAGTTCTGAATAATGGCACCTGAGAGGTGTCACACCCTCTGCCAGAGGGGCCCTAGCAACTGGTAGAATGTGGGTTATTATGAGGACAGGGGATTGTGATGGTGGCTGGGCTGTGGAATCTGATGAGGCCAAATGTTAGTGCCTCAAAAGATATCCTTTGGCCCCAACTGGCAAGCACTGTGGTTTTCTGGATGGCGTCAGAGGACAGGGAGATGATGGAAGGTCGGGGGGCAGGAGAAAGCTGCCCAAACTTCCCCAAGATGGTGCCTGATGATCCCATGTCGGAAGGGAAGGCAAGGGTCTCTTTGGTAAGGAGGATGCCTCATCTCACTGCCCTAGCCTGTCCCAGCAGGGGGAGGAAGAGGACTCTGGGGACACAGGATAGGAGCTGAGTGCTCTGAGATTCTAGAGAGCTGCTAAGAAGAGCAGGTGACATGCACCCCATCCCCACCCTGGCACCCAGCTATAACCAGTGACCAGGTAGCCCTCTGTAAGATTGTAAAGTCACTTAAAGGTGGCTTTGGTCTCGCCCATCTACCTCTCCATGTGGGGCCCTTTCCTCCTCCTGCAGATGGGCCTGGGCCCCCCCATGGCCCTAATGTTGGTCCCCAGGTATTTAGGCCTCTCAGTGCAGACCCTGGGTTTCATCCTCCCTCTGTATGCCCCAGAGGACTAGGTGTCTCTGGTCTCAAAGTAGAATGGGGGGTAGGAAGTTACCTCCAGTGATGATTTGAAAATCACCAGGAAGATGACTTCTACTCAACTCCCCAACACATCCCCCTGCATCTTTAGGGCACCATTCCTCTGTGTCCTTCGCCCTCTCCTTCTTAATTCTCAGGTCCTGATCACTCCACATAAGTGCATTTCTAACAAGAACTCAAGTCCCAATGCTCACAATTCACAACACTCTTTCAAGTACCCCAAGTGTGTGGTGTCCGGAGCCACCAGAGCGCTGGTGGGGTGGGGTACAGGCAGCCCATGGCTGACTTCCCCCATCCTCCCACCCTCTTCCCTCAGGAGGCAGAGTCCCCGAAGCCCGACTCCTCCTACGACTACCTGGAGGAGCTAGAAACTTGTGAGGACGGAGGCTGCCCAGGGCCGCCTAAGTCACTGTCCTCCAAGGCCGGCCCCGCCACCACCAAGGGACAGGCAGGAGATGGACCTGAACTCGCGGAGCTGCTCCCGGCCCCAGGCACGGCGGCGGCCCCAGGGACCCCAGGGCCCGAGAGCAACGCTGAAATGGAGCTGGAGAAGATGCGCATGGAGTTCGAGCTCACGCGGCTCAAGTACGTGCACGAGGAGAACGAGCGCCAGCGGCAGCACGAGGAGGTGATGGAGCAGCTGCAGCAGCAGGGGGCGCCCCGCCTGGTAGGTGGCAGGTCCCGCCCTGGAGGTGAAGGGGCCCACCCCTGACCTGCATGGGGAGCCGACCTTACCTGCTTCGCAGCTGCATCCCACCCTACGTCCAGAGACTCGGTGGGAGGGTCTGCTCACTGCTTTAGAGCTTCCATGTGAAGCTGAGATCTGACTCTTTAAGGAGAGTTGACGCCAGGAGGGGTCCCAGACTACTTTGTCCACTCACCTGCCCATGACTTTCCTTCTCAGGGAAAACTCTTTTAACGTTTCCTCTTTAACTCGATTTCCACCACACTCCATCTGCATCTCTTAAACTGGGACACTGAGGGCTAGCCCCAGAACCCCCATGGCAGTCTGGCTGGGGATTTTGATAGACCCATCACCTCCTCCCCTCATCAGGGCTGCATTTGCTCTGTTGGCTCGCACTGCCTTGCCGTCAACTAAAACAGACCTCTTTTGGCAAGAAATGGACCACTCTCCCCTGATCTAAATGGACATAAGAAAGCCTGCTTGTGATTAAATGGGATGTGAAGTGCTTAGCACTGTGGCTGGGCCATCAGAAGTACTAAATAATGAAAGATGTTATTGTTTAAAGCAGCACTGTCCGGGCTTTAAAATCAGACAGTCCTAGGTTGAAATCCTGCCTCTACCATGTATAAACTGTGTGACGTTGGGCAAATTACTGATCCTCTGAGCCTCGGTTTGCTCATCTAGAAGGCTGTACCTACCTCATAGGGTTGTTGTGAGGATTAAATGAAAGAATGCACGTAAGGCACTTTGCAGTGAGCCTGGCACATTAGGTAAGCACTCAGTAAATATTCCCATTTTTATGTACTCATGCAATTCACTTCTTGACCCAAATGCAACAACTTACGTTCATCACTTTTCAGTTTTATCAGGATGTAATGTATTAGCTATGCTTCCCAGCTCTGAGTCATCCCCAGTTCTGAGAAACTTGCCTTCTGTCTTTATCCAAGTCATTGCTATAATTGTTGAGGAGGATATGACCTAAAGTAAATACCACTAAAAGATCTCCCCACAGGTTAGCAATGTTCCATTAATCAGCACCCTTGAGTTACATTTTCTCCAGCTCACATTTCTCTACCTTGTCCAGAAAAATGTCCTGAGACACACTGTCAGATGGTTTCCCAGAATTAAGATATTGCACTATAGCATTTCCCCAACTGACTGGGCCATTTTTTTTCCTAAAGAAAATCAGGTTAGTTTTGCATGGTATGTTCTCAATGAACACAAGCTGGCTTCTCAACAATTTTTTTTTCTTGCTCACAAAATATCTGCTTTTTAGTTTGAAAATCCTTCTCCTTGCTGGAGGAGATGGAAATCCTTGGTATATAGTCCTATCTGCTCTCTGTCTTCTGATTAAGTTAAAAAATAGACCATCGAAAGTGTTTCGAAAAGTCTAAAAGTTTTCACAAATGCACATTTTGTTATCAAAACCATAAATATCCATTAGCAAGCAGACCGCAAATGGTGGCAGGAAGTCAGGGGATCTAGAGCCAGAGCAGGTGTGCGGAGAAACACAAGATCTGTCCAGCCCTCCTCTCGGACCAGGACACTGGGTTTCTTCCCTCTGGTCTTCAACATTCCTTGCTCTTCATTTCAGAGGTGGCATCACTGGAGTCATTTTCTGCCCCACTCAGCTTTATTTAGTTGTCCTCACATTTTATATATTTGGTTCAACAACAGTGTTTCCCAATCTCAGCCTTTAAAAATAGTTTACAGAAGTGTTTTACTTCCTGTGCATTTACTGAAAAGTGGAGAGTTGACTTGAATTTTAAGCTCCCCACCACCCTCTGTTTTCTGGGCGGGTGGGAAGAGAGCTGGCATTGTACTGAAAAATACCACTGTGAGTTTCTAGCCAGGTTAGGGCATCGCAGTCCCTGCCATCTGCCTGCTTGCAAAAATGTGGCATGAGTTTTAAAGATATTTTAAAAAATGAACCGTGGGGTAATGCCTTCTTAACTACAGGTTAGAATAGTGCTATCAGCTTTTCCCTGGCTTAGGGATGATGCTTTCTACAGTTAAAATGGAGGTCTGTTCGACCTGCTTTATAGAGATTCTGGTAAAGAGCCACACACAGACAGAATTGGCCGGACAGTTCAAACTGCCTTCCCCCAAGCCCAAGACCCTGAGGGTTTAGGGAGGCCCCATCACCAGTCTCTGACTACTTGCCCGCAGGAGACACCAAACCCTGGGCTGAAAGACCACAGCCTGACCCTGTTTGACGTGTGCCAGGAAGGACACAGAGAGACAGACAGACACAGTCATTTATGCCCAAGGAATCGCCCTCACTCATTGTGCCACCATCCAGAAAACAAGATCGAGTGTTAGGGGAGACTGTCCAGAGAACACTCCTAAGAGCCGGCACCCAGATCTGGGGATCTCAGAGTCAGAGGGAGGCTGCCCCCATGCGGGACTCAGAGGCTGCATGGAGTGTACAGAGAAGACTGCTGCCAGCCTGACTCAGGAGGGATGGGACCTGGCTCAAGAAGTGAAACTCATGAGTTCCCGCTATGTGCCAGTGACCCTGCTTGGGAATTTTTCCTTTCCTGTCTGGCACTTCCTCCTGGTCATCTTGTGAGGGGGCACAATTACCCTCTCCTTAGGTGGGGAAGACAGCCTGTCCAAGGTCACATTCAGGAAGGGACAGGAGCAGGATGGAAGCCCAGGCCAGCCTAGCACCCAAGCCCCGGTTTCGCCATTTGCACTCTTTTCTCTCCCCCACAGTTCTCGGGAGGCTTCCAGGACCTCCTGCTCCCCAAGAACCAGTTCGCCATGTTCCTGTACTGCTTCATCTTCATACACATCATCTACGTCACCAAGGAGATGGTCTTCTTCCTCTTCTCCAAGCACTACCTGTTCTGCATCGCGGCCATTTTGCTCTGTTTGATTAAAACTTTATGGTCATACTTCCAAGTGCCTCTGCTCTCTCTGTCACTGGGACCCTCCTCCCCCCACATGTGCATCCTTCCCATCAGGGCTTGCTGTTAGGAAAGTTTTGATGTCAACCACTTACACCTCAGTGTGAAGAAACATGTTCAAGCCTTGAACTGAGCCTGAGTTCTTTCTATGGATCAAGATGCTCTACTCCCCGAGAGGAGGGCTTTAGATGGTAGCAAGTTAGGGAGGTATCTGTGGGGAGAAGGGATTTAGAAAGCGCTTCCAGAATCATGGAAGTCACACCATGACTGGGCTGGCTTGGGATACACCACATCTACTCACTTGCATAGATCTTTCTGAGATGTAGGGAGCTGTGGTAGGCTTGGGGGAAGGCCCCCCACAGATGTCCACGTCCCAGTCCCCAGAGCCTGTGAATATGTTATCTTCCATGGTGAAAGAGACTTTGAGGTGTGATTAAACTAAGGGCCTTGACATGAAGAGAGAATCCTGGTTTATCCAGATGAGCACGGTGTAATCACAAGGGTCTTCTAAGATGGAGGCAGGAGGGTGAGAGGCAGGGGAGGAGATATGCTGGCCGTGGAAGCAGAGGGTGGAGAGGTCCAGGGCCATGAGCCAAGGGAGGCAGGCAGCCTGTAGAAACTAGAAAAGCCAAGAAAGGGGGTTCTTCCCCAGAGCCACCAGGAAGAATGCAGCCCTGCCAAACCCATTTTAAACTTCTGACCTCCAGAACTGTAAAAGAATAAATTTGAGTTGCTTTAAGCCACTATGTTTGTAATAATTTATTACAGCAGCAACAGTAACAAGGAATTAATACAGGAGCCAAGACTCCTCGAGCTCTTTCCAGCTCTGCAGACGTGTCAGGATGGCATCCCCAGGCCCTTGGCAGGGGCCCATTTAGCCCTGGGTCTGAGGACTGTACACAGTCTACCATGCAGACTTTGAGCCTGCCCTCAGCAATTCAAGGAGAGAGATGCTGAAGTTTCAAGGAGCCTGGGACAGGCCTGTCAGATAGCCTTAACACTGAGCAGTGCATGCTTGGTTGAGGCGGGGCAGGGCAAAATCTGGGCCTGCTGTTCTAATGGAAAAGTAGGAAGAGGGAAGAAAAACCCCAACAGACCACACAGCCCAACCCTCAGATCACTCACACACACACACACACACACACACACACACACACAGCAAATAAACAGTTGTCTACAGTAGAAATATACACAACCCTCCAGGTAAACAGGCAACAACCAAAAGGAACAGCCTTTGGCCACTAGAGGGCTCACAGGAGGCACAAAATGAAGCTGCCCAGTGTGTGTAACCAGGGAAAGGGGTTCAACTCCCCCAGGGCCAGCTACCCTTGACGGTTTCTCTCACACTGCGCCCCCACCCCCAGCAGGTGGCGGGCTGCCCTGACCCCGCCAGCCCCGCCCAGGAATGATGGCTGGCGCGGGAGACTTTAGTGATTAAGCAGCAAACTGAATGAGGCTGGACACAGCTGTGCAATCAGTCAAGTCTTTATGGCCCCCTCCTCTTCCCAGACATAAGTCTCTGCTTTAAGAAGGACAAAAGAGTACGTTTCTGTCTTGTTGGGCCGGCTGAGTGATGCTAAGAGGAACACATGAAAGGACCGCCCTGGGACTTCTGCGTCAGTGCATGTTATTATGCCATTTCAGTCCATGGTGGCTTCTCATTCGCCACCCAGTTCAATGCATCCATCCGCATTTAGAGCTGTGTGACAGGTATTTACTTGAAAGTAATAAAACTGTCATTTCTCATTAAACTTTCAAGGGTAGAATTTTTTTTTTTTTTTTTGCTATAGGGTCACTTCTCACAATCATCTTACTGGATCTGGGTCTGTCTGAGGTGGGGATTGAAGCCAAAGACGGAGGCAATCAAGATATCAAAAAAAGATCAAGGCCCAGACGTTTAATTTGTTAGAGCAAGCAGAATTGTGGGTTTGTTTAAAAAAAAAAAAAAAGGTACTATAAGGCCATTTACTTCATTGTCTGTTGCCAGGTACAACTGAACTTAAATACACCCATTTTCCTTACATGTCTTCAGAGAAACACCTAGTAAACTCCCTTGAGCAGTTAAGTTAGCATCTCATCTCGCCTCCTTAGCAGTGGACATGGTATCTCCCCTCTAGCCCTCCTACCTACTCTGATGGAAGACTGAAGTCAGTAGCCTAAGATCTGCCCTTGGCAAAAATGAGAAAGATTCCTGATCACTCCCCAAACTTGGTACAGGTCTCCTGGTTCAAATACTAAGCAGAAAATCAGATGGAAAGGAGAAACAAAAGTGGATAGAGATGCAAAGGATAGTGAAAAGGCACAGTCCAGTGTTACCAGGAGGGCAGCAAGGCGACACTGCAAGCGCTTCTAGAGAACCTCCAGTGGGCCAGGCACTGTGCTACATGCTTTATGGAGGCCCGGGAGGTAGACATGGGCATCACTCCCATTTCACAGACAAGGATACTGAGGCTCAGAGAGGTTAAGTGACGTATTCAAGACCATGTGAGATCTCAAGCCTGACTCCAAAGCACACGATTCTTCTACACTCCCAAATTCTCTATGCTTCCAAATCCTGCCTTGGAGGTTCTCACAGGCCTGCTAGGGAGATGAGGTTAATATGCATTACAATATAAAGAAGCCATCAGGCACACAGACCTCAGTGATGACTGAGATCAAAGAAGGAGAGGTCCTTGGAGCCCAGGATGATAGGAAGTCTTTTTCAAAGAGCAGTCCACAAGGGCAGGTGAGCCTGGGACAGGTAGAAAGGAGGAGGGAGAATGCACCTGAGTTAAGCTCAAGGTGGTAGTGTATAATCTGTATTCAGAAGGAGCAGGCTCATCAGTGCTCCAGTGAATGGTAACAGGCCTGGAAAACTGATTTGGGACCAAATTTTATAGTCTTGAATGTTGGTCTGAGGAATATGAACTTCATCCCTTGGGAAATAAGGAATCCCTGAAGACTGTAGAATGAGATAGTGACCTTCCCCCAACCCCCTCCTGGGGACCATATTCTTGCCTTGACCTCATCTTCCCATGTCCAATTCAGGAACACCCTGAGGTCCTAGTGTGAAGACTGCATTTAGCTATAAAAGAAATGTAGCCACAGTGACTTAACCAAACAGGGGTTTCTGTTTCGCACATACTGAGACGCCCCAGGTAAGGCAGTCCATGACTGGTGAAACTTCTCTAGGAAGCCATAGAGGACCCAGGCTTCTTTCTGTTCTACCATCCTTAGCATATGGCATTTATCCTCCTCACCCCATGGCTTCTAGCTTCATAATCTCAAGATGGCTGCTGCAGCTCCAGGTATCAACTCCAAGTCAGCAGAGGGGGAGAAAGGAAGGGGCCATCTTTAAAAAGCTTTCCAGAAAGACCCACTTTAAGATTTCTGCTTAAATCTCATTGGTCATGTTGCTGCTCCTAGATTCAGGACATCTGAGGTGTGGCAAGTTTTTTGCCTGGGTGAACAAAATTAAAATTCTGATAATATGGGTGTGGGGAGAGGGAATGATGGATATTGAATAAGCAAATAACTGTGTCTCTCCTACCCTGCTTTCTTAGGCCCAGCTCCCACAGCCTGCCCCAGCACTGAGCCAGGATCATGGTCCGGCTTGAGACAACTGGGTGGAGCACAGCTGTGGCCAATCTGGGTCTGGCCCCTGGCTGCACCTCTGCCTGAAGGCCTCACTCACGTACCATAGCAGGAAGGGCATGGTTTTCTCCGGACACACGACTGAAACAGCTCGGCCTTCCTCCTCCTGGCCTCTCCCTGAGGCCCCAAGATCTTGCACAACTTGGGCAGCAGCCCTGTCTGGGGACTTAGAAGGGCACACCCATCTGTGCTGGGCACCCTCTGCAGAGCTGCGAGAGGAGGCAAGCCTGCCTCGAGAGTCCCTTCCCCTCCTGAGTCCCAGATCCGACAGAACACAGCCCAGTGTCCCTGGAAGTCTCTCCTGTCAGCCCACTCACACCATGATGCTGAAGACAGGGAGGGTAACAGAGCCTCCACATTACACTCAGCTGTAGCCCAAACATGCACTAAGAGTGAAATTTCAGGCAGACTTAGGAAGAGAAAGATAGACGAATCCTTCCTGCTCCTCAAATGGAATCACATAGGTTGCAACCCTGAGCCCAGGGACACGGCTAGAGCCCCAGAGATGCTAAAATCTGCAAGAGGGACAGGGAGCAATCTTGGTGCTAAACGCCACTTCCCTGCCAGGTGTTTCTAATCCCACTTTAGCAGGTGATTGCAAGCAAGTCAGTTAAGCTTTCTAAGCTTTGCTTGGGTGACCTGCAAATTATCTAAACTAACAGAGAAAAAAAAAAAAAGTGAGTGGGGAATGAGACCAAAGACTAGGGCCTGATTTCAGAAATTTCAATTTAATTGATCTGAGATGGTGTCCAGGGAAGTTTGGGAGCCTGAAAAGTGTCCCAGTTGATTGAAATGTTCAGCTTTAATACAAAACCTAACTCCTTGCTTCTCTACATGTGATCTGAAAACCAGCAGCACCAGGCATCTTAGAAGCGCAGCATCCCAGGCCCCACCCAAGACCCACCCATTAGATGCACTTTTGACAGTAACCCCAGTGACTCGAGTGCACCTGTGAGTATGCGAAGTGCTGTTCTAGGCTTCATGACTCCATCTTACCTACCTTCTGTGAAGACAGGGCTCTCGGCCTGGGCAGTCGTGGAGGTGGGGGAGGGTACTTGGAGGGGAGAGAGGAAGGAGCGGAGAAAGGATAACTGAGCGTGTGCCCCCTACCCGTGCTGTGGGAGCCGCCATCACAGCTGATGTGGCCGCCGCCATCACAGCTGATGTGGCCTGGAGACAGCGCATCCGGCCGCCCCCCTCCCTCTGTGCTCTTCAGTAGTCCTTGCTCTGGGCTTCTGAGCTACCAAATGATTTCTCCCAGCGCTCTGTGACTCACCAGAAACTTCCGGAATCCCCCCAGGCCAGGCTCTGCCTCTGTCCCTTTTATAATCTGGCTCCAATGTGTGTAGCTTGGGGCAAAAATCTTGCTAATATACATTCATTCATTATTCAAAGGTTGCCACTGTTCTTTCAGGAAGGTTAAGCATGATTAAAAGATAGGATTTTTTTTCCACAGGGCACAGCAGAAAAGCTAGGGATCCCGCATTTTTAAGCCGTTTTGGCCAAGCCTTGTTGCATAATTTAAAGTCTGTAAGTTATTTAGATTTAATTAGCCAAAGGAGCAGCAGCTGCAGGTTCATTACTCAGCATTTATTAAGCACCCTCAGAGGGCTTGGCCGGCTCTTAAGAGCAAAACAGAGGATCCGCTTTGGACTTGCAAATTGCCTACACTTAAGGAGGGGATCCCAGGTGGTGTCAGGAGGTGGGCATTTTTGTTCCTAAGAACAAAGGGTGGCATATGTCTGTATATGTATAACTGAATTGCTTTGCTGTACACCTGAAACTAACATTGTAAATCAACTACACTTCAATAAAAAATAAACAAAAAATTTTCTTAAAAAGAACAAAGGGGTGGCATCAAAGGACCTGGGGTCATGAGACAAATCCCCACACAAATGCCCCACAAGTCAATGAGTTGGGGGCCCGTGGAGACAGGTGAGTGTGATATGCAGGCCCACGGGAAACACAGGGCCCTACAAATGAGAGGTGTTAGTAAGAGAGGAGCAAAGAATGTGCACAGATCGCAGGCCTGACCTGAAGAACCTGGGGGGAGGGGAGAGGGTCCGCTGGAGAACATGGGGCTTAGTGCAAAAGGACAATGCAAGGGTCCCTTGCCCAAGAACTATTGAGAATTTTAAGGTGGTGATGGCAGAGCCTGAAACAAAGTGCGGGGTCCCTCTGAGTGCAGGGTCCCCGGAGCGTGGGGCCCAGTGCCAGTCCCGCAGCGGTGCACCCATGGAGCCAGCCCTAGAGGTGGATTCAGGAGACCCTCTGGGGTGAGGGGCTTTTGTGGGTCCTCTCAAATCTCTCCCTGGAGGTCCTTGGCACCCCATCAGTGGGAGAAGGGGAGCAGGTGCTGTGCATGTTGAAAGGGGGTGGGGACCATGGAAGCAGGCCCACCATGTGTCTGGCGGTCTGGCAGGAAGGAAGGCCCCCTCCGTGGCAGGACAGGGCCCCTCGCACACCCACCTGCTCTGGGAGCAGAGTCGGGCTGGGTGGGAAGCACCTTTTAGTGTGCGGGTCACGCCCCGGACTTGCAGCCGCTCATCCCAGAGCTAACAGAAGTCTCAAGTTCTCCAACTCTTGGCCTTTCCCCACCCTCCTGGCTTCCGCCCCTAGCCCCATTCAGCTGATCATTTTCCTTTGTGCCAGAAAATCCCCAAATAGGAGAATAAAGCTACACTTTTTACCCCCATGAGCCTCATTTGTATCAAATGACACAGTCACTTTGCCTCAAACTTTTCATCAAAGGAGTCTTTGTAGGGTCCTGGGGCAGAAAGTGGGCCTTGGAAGACAGCCACGGGGGCGGAAGCGCTGAGCAAGGCAACCCTTGGTTAGGGGCCAACGTAGGGGGGGAGCTTCTCTCCTCCCCAGGCAGGGCTGGTGCCAGCCATTCTCTACCAATGAGCCGCTCTCCTCCCAGTACCCAGCTCTGGCTTTAGCCCCGAGATGTCGGAGCAGCTATTGGGCAGCTGCAGGGACCACCTACCAATGGCGTTTAATCAGTACTTGAGGAACAAATGAATGAACAAGCCAATGAACAAAAGGACGCAGCAGACAGACTGGAGAAAGGTTTCTGCTCTCAAGCCTTCTTGGCTTCCTGGCGAGGGGAGAAGATAGTGCACACTGACCCAGTACCTGCGGTACTTTCTGCCCCTGTCCAACACACTGCACGTCATCCCCTCGTCCCAGGGCCACCTGGGGGACTGCTCTAACCACCCTCACTTTGCAGATGAGAAAAAAGAGACTCAGAGGTTCAGGAGTTGTCTGAGCTTACTCATCTAGAAGGTGGCTGAGACCAGCTGTAGCATGGAGCTGAAAGTAGATTTAAGGAAAGCAAAGAAATATACGTCTCATTTATTTGGATTTGTGAATGAAGATTCAGAGCTGCTCTGATAAATGTGAAGAGAAGTGTTAACTCTATTTCAAATAGTACTGTGTGGCCCGCTGTGTCTGCAGGTGTACACCTAGGGGTAGCAGGTTCAAAGGGGTTCGATTTAAAAACCTACCTTTATATTCCACACGTTCTCTCATTTCCTCCCACCAAAGGCTGTGGACAGAAATGTCTCTGAGGTGGACAAGGATGTAAGTCCTCACTCACTGGCCCAGACAATCCACACATCGGCCATTTTCTTGGCAAGCGGGAGATCCATACTCAAAGCCCTGGAGAGCTTCTTCTGGACCATACCCAGCATCTTCTACAGGGTCCATCAAGTCATGTGAGTGGGTCTGCAACTTGCCTGGAGTTGCGGTGGGGAGTCTTCCCTCTTGAATCAGCCATGCTTGGCTTTCGCCCTGAAGAAAAGGATACCATGGCAAGTCTATGAAAGAAGAGGGAGGTGGTGGGACCCAGGGAGAAATCTTACAGTTCACTCTCACTGACTTTCACTTCTGGACAACTTCTGTATCCTCACATACACAAAGCCCCCCTGGTATCCAAGCTGGAATGGGATCCTAGAAAACAATGGGTTTTGAGTGGAAGGCTCTGGAAGCACAGAGAAGGGTAGAGAACCTACGTGCTCGCAGATGTCAGGTTAACTGCGGTGGAACTCCAGATGGCTTCCCTAAGCAAACCACACACTACTGGACCATCCTGAGTCTCGGAACAGATCAGCTAGGGTGGGAGTCGAAAACTGGGATGCTGGGAGGACCCAGGTGGGGCAGGTAAAAGAGGAGAGCTGGCTAGGGGTAGTGTGAATGAAAAATGTTGCCTGCTGTATCAGTAAACAAAGGATGTTGCAGCCATCAAACCGCTACAGCCCCCACCCCAACGACGACGAGCCCTAAGGGAACTCGGGATGAAGACAAAAGCTGCTGCTGCCAGGCCCTCAGCCGCTGCAGCCACCCCCAACAGTGCACCTGGAGGGGACTCAGGATGGGACAGAACAGAATACCGGCCCTAGATAGCTAGGCGCACATCAAAGGAATGATTTCAATGAGCCCAGACTCTTGCATCTTCCGATACTTAGAAAAGCACTAAATTCCTTCACTTGCAATACCTGGTTTACTTTAATTAACAGCAATCTTTGGATGTTTCGACTACCTGGTTTTTCTTGCAAAATTTCCTATATATCTTGGCTCCTCCCTTACCTCTTTGGAGCAGTCTCTTAGAGGTATCTGAGAGGCTGTCTCCTGGGCTTGAAGTCCTGAGAAAAATCCACCCAATAAAACATAATTCTCAACTTTTAGGTTGTGCATTTTTCTTCAGTCAACCGTAGCTAACAGGAAAGGAAGAGCCAGTGTGAAAGAGGCAGCCCCCACTCCCTCCCTCCCTCCCATTTTCACCATGTGAGGCCCCATGTCTAGTTGTTCAAGGGCAGCCAGGAGTCCAGTCTTTTTATGTGATACCTGCTGATCTGTGACTGTTGGTTACAGTTAGGTCTGTGGACCTAACAAAAGTCTGTGGACCCACTAGCTCACAATCTTTGAACTTGAGATGTGATTTTCCCTTATGATTAAGTCTCCGTTTCACTCAGTGACATGCTGGGGGATATCTTTAAACAGAAAACACTGCTAGTTACAAAAATAGAAGGTGATTCACTCTAGCACCGCATTTAAGCACAGAAGCAGCAGTAAAGGATGCTTCTTCCCTTCACAAATTGCCTCACCTTGAGGTGTTTCAAGACAGATCTTTTAATGCATTTCAAATCATGTTAGAGTGGTAAAAATCTAATTTCCATACAACTTCTTGAAGGAAGATGGGAATTTGGCTTGAGCTTGATTAGGACTAAAGAAGGGACGAGGTCGGGGACTAGAAGTAGGGGAAGTGAGGCAAGAGAATGTGTTGAGGGTGGGGTTAAAGCTGGGTGCCCCCACTGAGTGATGAGAAGAGAGTCTGACAATAGCTCTGTGAAGTTGGTCAGACAGAGTGATGGGGCCTAGGGACCAGAGCCAACTAGAGAGGGGGAGAGGATGAGGAAGCATCATCAGTTGCCATGGCGACAAAGGAATAAGCAAAGGGGGAGAAAGAGTGAGGGGGGATCTCGGAGAAGAGCTGTGTTGTGCTGCTGCCTACAACCAGCTCTCTCCTCTCCACCCAGGCACTTTGTCTATGACTCCTTGGGCCCTCTGACACCTGCCCTCCTGTCCCCACTCATCCCTAGTGTGGATAAAATAGTATGAAATTACACCAAGGATCTATACGTGGGTGGTCTGGATGGGCACCTGCTTACTGTGCATCTGGTTCTCCAAAAGGCCTCCTGAGTTCAAAAAATATTTTCTTCACTGTCCTGCTATAAAGCCTATACTACTACTGTTAGGGCAAAATTACTTGGACTAAGGATTTGTTTATGTTCAGTTATAAACCCTCCCTAGAAACAGTAATATCTTGGATATGAACTTCTAGAATCTCATAAGAAATTAATTGATCACATGTAGCAGGGATCTATGCTTCAGGAATGTCCACTACTAGGATTCAGGCATAACTGAATGTGTAGGGCAGACCCCAGACAGGCCAGTTCATAGGATGATTCCAGGGACATCTGCTCTGTGTGTCCAGCATTCGTTTCCCCTTGGTTTTCTTTGGGGGAAGTCCCTCTTCATTAGTTTTTGTCCGGGTGGTTCAAGAGGGCTGACTTCCAATCAAGGGTGGGCCCAAGACCCAGACCTAGCCAATCAGAGCATTCCATCTCCTGGCCAAAGTGATTGGTTCTTGTGTGGACCCATGACCCAAGCCTGACCAGTGTGTCTCAGACCTAGGACTTCTGCTGGAACTCCTGGGAAAGATGAACTCTCTTTCTACTGGGTACTAAGCAGACAGAATAGGGTCCAGAGCTGCTGGTTGCCATCTTTTTTCACTAGGGTAAGGCCAACCTGAGAATAAAGTTGATATGGAGAAAAGCAGAACCAAGAAAAGATGAGAAGAGACAAATAGGGAAGGAGAGGGAGGGAGGAGAAGGCGAGAGAGAGTCCTTGTTGGTGTGATTGGAGCCTCTGGATCCACCTGAAATAAGAGACATCCCTAAGCTTTTTAGCTGCTATTAACCTTGATTTAAATTGGGTTCCTGTCACTTGGAACCAAGAGTTTTGAATCATGCAAGGGCTTTCCCATTTGGCTAAGGAGAAGAGGACTGTATGAATTGGAACGTGGACTCAACAATAGCTAATGGAGGAGGTTTGGCATCTGTTGCCTGCCTGTCCTGTGGAGAAGCCATGGGGGTAAACCTAGACAAGGGAGGTTGGAGACATGAGGGCGAGTGGCGCTATTAGGGGCACACATGTGGAAAGGGAGCCATTTCTCCACTTTCTGAGGGAAAACAGCCCTGCTCTGGTATCGTGAGGGGTTGCGATACTGATGTCAGTGCCAAGGGAAATGGTGGCGGGGCTGCGCTGAGAGGGGATGCCCAGTGGGAAGCCTGGTCTGTGCACCACCAACATACAGAGCGCTGGACCCACAAGAGGCTCCATGAAAAGACCAGGAAAGGTCTGGAAGCAACCCAAGTGTCCCACTGGTGGGTGGATGACTACCACACAGGATAGCCATACAATGGAATATTATTTGGCAATAAAAAGAAATGAAGTACTCATACATGCTACCACGTGGATGAACCTCGAAAACCTGCTCAGTGAAAGAAGCCAATCACAAAGGATAACATCTTTTATAATTCCATTTGTTTGAACTGCCCAGAATATGCAAATCTATAAAGACAAAAAGTAGATAAGTGGTTGCTTAGGGCTGGAGGAACAGAAGGATTGGGGGTGACAGCTAAGGGTGTAGTTTTCTTTCGGGTGATGAAATGTTCTAAAATTAACTGTGGTGATGGTTGCACAACCTGAAAATACTAAAAGCCATCTAATTGGGTAAATGGGTAATGGTATATGGATTATATCTCAATAAAGCTGTTACCAAAAACAATGTCTCTTGAGGTTCCTGCCTAGACTGCATATGGCAGAGACAAGCACAGGGGCTGACCACCAGGAGGCCCAGGGCACACGGTGTAGCTGCTGTGACTCTGGGAGGCAGTCCGCCCTTAGACCCAACAAGAGGGACCTCGCTCTGGGCCAGCACTTTGAGAGGGTCTACTTTCTCATTTGGTCTCACCCCTCCCCACAAGGAGGAGGAAGTCTCTTGGGTCAAGTGGACGTGCCCACCACACTCACGCCGCCTTCCCAGACCATAACCCCAGGGATACCCAGGCCCAGGAACTCCTTGCCCAGAAAGTCCCAAAACTGTTTCTAGAGCCTGCAGGCCTCATCCCCAGGTCCATCCTCTGCACAGTAGACTACATTGGAGGGGAGCACACAGAGGTGCAACTGGAACTTGGCTCGATGCCCACATCAGGCCCCTCAAAGGGTGAGGCAGAGCTAGAAGTGATGGAGAAGGGGATAGGTCATGGGTGGTGAGTGCAGGGTCAAGGGGGGCCTGGGACCAGCTCTCCCCACAACCACCATGTCCCAGCATGGTGACCCAAGTAATCTGAGAATTCTCAATTCAAACTTGACCTTCTAGGTCATCATGAAGATATTTTTTTCAAGATAGGAAGCTAGAACATTTAACAATTTGTTAGCTTGCTTTATTGTTGTAAGATATGTAAACATGTGGTTTGTGGACCTCCATGTGTCCTCTTGCTCTGGAGCCCCACAGATATAAAGATGTGACCTGCTGGGAGATGCTTTTAAGAGAAAAATCAATCAGAGGTTTTCTTTCTAATGAGTGCTGGTGTGGCGTTTGCCCAGGCTGCATTTGGGGATTTGCAAAACACAGTTCCTAGATTCCTCGCTCCAGGCTAAAGAGAAACATGGCTGCCCACAACCTTGAAGTTTAATGATTTCTCTCAACATCTCAGCTGAGCCCACGGCTTAGGCATGCAGTGGGGTGCAGGCTGGAGACTGAGTGCTTCTCTGAGCCATCCTAAGGAAGTCCGTGTCTGGCTCTCTTGTCTTCTAGTTTTGTTGTTATTATTGATTTTGGATATAATGTAATAGAGTTCAATTGGCAAGGAATTCTAGCAGAAGCTCATGAGAAATGTCTGTGAGCAGGGCTGGGGCAGGCCAGAGAGTATCTCTTCATCCTTCGTTGTTATATTCCTGATGGCCAAAAACTCTGGGAGTCCTGTGCTAGCGCCCTTGGGGTAGAGACCTGCAAGACACATGGTCTCTGTCTTCTAGGAAATCACCATCTGGTTGCAAAATAACACTGACACTGAAGTCATTAAAGCACAATATAAAAACTCCACAATATAACTTGGTGTGTGACACAAAGCATTTTCAAGACTAGAGATCATCTCGTCCGGAGTTTCTCCTTGGCACCCTTGACACTTTGGGCCACATTATTCTTTGCTTGGGTGGGTGGAGGGGAAACTGTCCTGTGCATCGTAGGATATTTAACAGCATCACTGGCCTCTGCCCACTTAGATGCCAGTAACAGGCTTCCTGTCCCACTTGTGACAACAACAACAAAATCTCCAAACATCGCCAAATGTCCCGTGGGGGTCAAAATTGCCCCCAGTTGAAAACCGCTGCTCTAGTATAAATATGTCCTTCCCTCATCATTTCCAGTGTAATTAATATCTATAGACTGCAGGAAGCCCGATGAGGGGGAGATGATCGTGGACCCAGTTCTGGAGGAGAAGGTGGCACCTGTACTGGGCCTCAAAGGATGGGTAGGGTTTGGCTGACCTAGCTAGAAGGACAGCATTCCAGATAGGGGAGACAGTGTGCTCAGAGACAGAGGCTAGAAAAAGCAGCTTGCCCCACGTGGTTGTGCGCTTGTGCAATGCCAAAAGTGCCCAGCCCAGGGAACAAGTAGGGGCTGAAATGCAGCCCACCCTCCCCTGGCCAAGCCACACCCCTTAGCTCTGGGATGCTGTGTCAGCCTGAAGGAAGGGGAGAATTTCTCTAAGTACAAAGGGATCCTCTGCTCCACGCCTCATGGGCTCATGGTGCTGTATCTGCCCAAAGGGGGCTTTTTGCTAATGACAAAGGGGCCACCTGGGCCAGCCAAGACCCCACGAATGAGCACCCCTGGGAAGTAGCTGACCCTCTATCAGGGTCTGATGGGGACTCCAGCTTTCTCGGGCCAGACTCTGCTCCTCTCTGCTCTGACTTGTCTGTGGGGGGCACCCCCTGCTCTGCAGGGGCCCCATGGAAGAATGACAAGGGACGGTCTTTCAAGAGCTCAAAGTAGGTGGAACCAAAAGGAGAAGGAAAACTCTGAGAGAAGAGTCTGGATCTGAGACAGGCAGCAGCCAGTGTGCTGGGACTCAGGTCACTGTTACTTCCGCCCCACTCCATGGAAAGACCCTACAGAGAGGTGGTCACTCCTTGGGGAGGTTACTTCTGCTCAGTGTACCTCTCCCCCTACAAAGAGCACATCAGAACCTGCAGGGACAGGACTGCCTCGCCCCATCACCTTCCCATTGTTTGTTCATCCATCCAGGAACAGACCAGCACAAACTAAGGTACAGGTGCTCGTGACGATACAAGAAGACCCTCCAAAGGGTACATATTTTGGCATGCATCATTTTAAGAGCCTCACAGGGCAAGTCCTCGACTTCCACAAGCTCTCCGTCATACAGGTGTCCTATCTGAGCACACGGACAAAGGATGTTGCTGGTTCTCCCTCCTGCTTCCCTTGCATGATCACCCATCTCCCACTTTCCAAAAGAAAAACACACTTCTTACCCATCCCAAATCTTCCCATGGTACATTGGCTTGGGGGAAAAGGAATGATGTAATGAAGGGATAGTCTAAATCCCAGTATCCATGTTGGGAAAAGGAGTGAGTAATGACTGGGCAAATCAACTAACTTCCAATTCTCCGCTTTCATTCAAAGTGAAGGAGAATCTATTCTAGTTGTCAGCTGATAGATTTTTTAATAATCTACCCATATGACCCTTGGCATATAACTCAAAAGGAGTTTATAAAACTGAGTGATATTGCTCTATCAAAACTCCTTACATTCCTTTGTACTTAAGTATGTGAAAAGGTTTCTGAGCTCAGCTCTTGCATCTATTAAAAAAAAAAGAAAAACAGATAGAATTAATTCTGAACCCTGACCCCTTCTAGCAATGTGTAATATTCATCCATGGATATATAAACTAATTGGAGTGGAAAAAAAGCTTTATCTCATTAAGAGATGCATTTCCAATTAAGCTTTAGTTTTTATGCTTCCTTAGTAGCTATTAAATTTTCTAACAGTATTTGTTTTGATTGATTGTGTATTCAGTTGTCATGGTACAAATCCAGACAAAATATTCTCTAACATTTAGAATCTATGGTCACAAGAAATCTTAAAAATAAATTCATTTTATACACATAACTTTGTTGGAGGGAATTATGATAGGGTAATGCATATAAGATATTCAATCATAATAATGTATTAGGATAAAATTCTGTAGGGGAAATAGAAGGAAATATAAATTCAAGGAGAAAAAAAAGAAACAAAATTTTTCCAACTGTTCAGGGAGAACTCCATGTATTTTTAAAAAGGATGACAGTGGGTATCCAATCACTATAGTATTTCATTTAGAAACATTTTTCAGAGTGTTCTAACAGTTTTATCTTTAAATGTCAATATTTGCATGCATCAGAAAGTACACCCTATGGAACTATTTAAGCTATGGAAAATTTTTGAATATTTGCTCCTAAAAATGTGCAAAGGGGTACACAGACTTTCAAAAAACATTTTTGGAGTCTACAAGAAAAACATTTAGAGCACCAGGGTCATGGAGACTGGCTCTTGCCTGCAAGGGGAGAGGCCTAGAATGAATGCAAAATCAGCAGCTTTGAAGATTCCCGAAGTCTGGAGGGTCCTAAGGGCATCCTCAAAGCCTGGGAAGGAGGGTGGGGGCGGTTAACTCTCACTGCTGCTGGATTGGTGGGAAACTGGGCCAGGGAGCTCCCCCTTCATCCTATCAATACTTTTCTCATCTTTTTTCTTTTCTTGCTTGTCTTATTTTCAGCTTTCCTCCAAAACCCCATTCTCTCCACTACACATGCCCTGTCAGGCCCGTATGAGAAATGTTCTGCTTTTTTTTTTTTTTTTTTTGCATCCCACCTCAACTATTACTTTCTAGAAGCTTTTAGGCCGGCAGTGCCCCTGCCCACCCAGCCCCAGCCTGGCAGGCCGCGATCTAATACCCCGTGTACACGCGGGGTGCCCACTGCTTCCTCCACTTTTCTGTTGCTTTGGGCTAGTCTTCACTCCCCAGCGAAGCCATAAGTTTTCTCATCTGTGTCTCCAAATCTCTTTCCTCAGCAGTAAGAGATGGGTAAAAAGAATTAAGCAAGATTAAATTTGTACAGCGTCTGGCACCGAGCCTGGCCTGCAGCCAGAACTGGGCACCCAGCTGCATTCAGCAAATACTAGCTGGTCGCGCAGTTAAATTTTCTCGCTGGCCGGTGATTACAGAAGTCTGGGCTTCCTAGCGTGTCCCTTCTTTGCCCACGGAGCCAAGGAAATTTCCTAAATCCCTAGGTCTCCTTTAAGTAGCTTGTCAAGTAGAGGTGATGGAAATGCCCTTCCCGTCCTGCCACCGCCGCCAAATCCGCTCCAGGCTGCCCGAGCCCAGGCTAAGGGGGTGGGAATGGGAGTGGGAGCCCGGAGCTATGAGGTCATACTCAGGTCACGTGACCGCTGCCGCATCTGCCAACCGTGGTACAATTACTAAGACAGTCAGGGCGTGCGACATTCAAACCAGTTCTCTCTCTCTCCTCCTTCTCCCTGGAGCTGGTCCCTTTCACACCAAGGGACCGTCTCAAAAGTCTAGAACCCTAAAGGGTATGACTCCAAATGCTACAATTTAAGGGCTTGGTAAAGAAAGAAAGGAAGGGAGAATGAAAAAACAGTCCAAGATTGCACAGCCTCACTGCAGTCTGAAAACTATGTTTAAGCTTCCTTTAAATCTTTTCTGTCAAAGCAATCTGACATGTGTATTAAAGAGTCTTTTAAAAATCCACATACTCTTTAACCCATTAATTCCAGTTCTAGAATGCTTGCCTAGGGGAGTAATCCAAACTGGGCAAAGGTTGAGGTACACAATTTGCTGTCTTGTTATTGAAACTAATGAAATATATAATGAAGTTGAATAGATTAGGGTATAAAAGAGCAATATCATACTGTCCAGTTGTTTAAAATGGTGACTTCCAAGAATTTTTTGTGACATGGAAAATGTATGAAAAAATGACCACGGGGAGTATTTTGCTTAACACTTACTATGCACCAGATGTTCTGCTAATTACTGTTTGAATAGTTAAATACATTATAAAACATATGGGGTGCAATAATTTGCAGGCATTAAAAATGAAGGTTACAAAGACCAAGTGATACCATTACGTGAAAAATCAAGGTACTCCCGGGCATACAACAGAAGGAGAGGTGACTTGCAGGGTCTCACAACAGCCAAAGGAATCAGACAAAGGCCAGACCACAACTCCACAGAGCCAGGATTCATTCATTCATTCAAGATAAACCCAGTGCCATTCCTGCTTACCAGATCTTCCCAGGGTTATGGGTCCAGAGCCAGTACCCTGTCCCCAGTCCTTCTGCCCTTTGGGAATCAGGTAACCCCCATGACGCAAGGTGAGAAAAGTCTGGGAAGTCACAGGCAAGGGGGCAGCTACCCCTCCAGAGATGCAAATCCAAACTCCAAAGCATGGAAAACAAACCAATGGGCTGAGTCCAGGGGTGTGACAAGTCCAAGGATTCTACAGCCCAGTAGGGAAAGCTTCCAGAAGGCAGGAGTCAGGAAGAGGTGTGACTTGAGTGGTCCAGAAAAATGGGCGTGCTCTAAGAAGCTAAGAGAAAACCAAAAGATTCTGTACATATGGTAATGGCACAAAAAGTTGGGAGGGGGAGGTAAGCCCAGGTTTACCAATTCTGATGGCAGGGGAGGGTCTCTGGTAAGGAGACCGGCCAGTGGGAGTGCTTAGATCTGGTGATTTCCATAAACAGTGTGTGTGTGTTTGTCCCCAACTTAGGGTGGAAAGTGGAATAACTGAATGTTAGCAGTTCCGATACTGAAGACAAAGGTGGAGTTAATGGTACTTTCTGTAAGGAAAGGGGATGCCAGTGGCCCCAAATGCTATTTACAAGGGGCTTTTCAGGAAAAAATGAGTCTTGCCTCTAAAGGGACCTGTCCATTGGTCTGAGCTAATGAAGGCTGGGTGTTTGCTTTCCTATTTCCATGGGGTCTGTGTGGTTTCTTTTGAGCAAAGGAGAGGGACAAGTGCTGTGCTGGGGACCTAACAGAGAAGTAAGGACATGGTAAAATGAGGTCACATCCCTTCCATGCTAACAAGCCCTCAATGGCTTCCCACTGTAGGCAGAATAAATTCAGATTCCTTAAATGCTGCCCACAAGCCTCACAAGATCTGGCTCAGTCCCTTCTCTCTCACCTTCACTCACTTATTCAAGCCCCACTGACTTCTCTGCTCTTCAGCCCAGTGGAGCTTTCTCTGCCTGGTGCCTCACACTGTGGTTCCCTCTGCTCAGAACAGCCTTCCCATCTGCCCCGCTCCCCCTACCCTGCTGTCTGCACAGCTGGCTACTTCTCCGGCTTTAGGTGCATGGGCCCCACCTGAGCAAGGGTCACAAAACGACTCACTGCCCATAACCCTTTACTTCTCCATGGCACATAGATCAACCCAAGTCACCAGTCGTCCACTTGCTTAGTGTAGCAAGTGTCCCCTCCTGAGCCCTGAGCCCTCCCACTTGTGCCCTGCCCAGCACCCCACCATCCACATCAGCAGATTCCTTTGTGAAAGCTGGGGTCTTAACTGTCCTGGTAATTGAAAGGGATGGGGTGCCTGGCAGAGTGTCTGACATTTGGTAATCATTCAAGAAATATATGTGGGATGAAATGATGTTCTGTAATGTGTGTGACAGAGATTATCATAATTTTTGTGTGGGCCTTGGTGCTATTCCATGAGGTGGCTGGATTTGTGACTGTTGTCAGCGAGCTCCCCCAACACCCAGGAAAGTGGGCAGAAGAGGGAGAAACAGCAAAGAGGGATAGTACTGCAATATACACTTACATGAACTATTTGGTGCCGATTTATTTACAACATTCTCATTTTTATGCTAATAAAAGATTTTTGAAATTAAAAAAAATATATATGTGGGATGAATGAATGAATGAATGAATGAATAAGAGGCCTGCTGATTTGACTGTAACTGAGTGAAATCCCAGAGCTCAAATTCCAAAACAAGAAAAGAATCTTCACACACTCCCTACTGCTTCCTTTCCTCCAACTGAGCTCCAGGGTGACTTGCCTCCCCTCCTCCCTCCCTCCCTCACTCTCTTCTTGCTTTCACAGAGGTCCATGAGCACGTGTTCTAGCTCAGTGCTGTGTGATGGGCCACCTTGGCACCCTCTCTGCTCCCCAACATGCCCCTGTGCCCTGACCTCATCCAGGACCACAGTCTATCCCTGGGCCCCCTCAAGTCACATCCCTTATGCAGTCACCCACTGGTACCTCTTCTCTGTAGACTTCCATTGTGACTGAGCCTGAGGCCAGAACACTCTGGGAAAGAGAAAGGAAGGATTCTCCAAGGAGCCAGCTCCGGCCATGGATTTGCTAACATATTTGTCCCACCGGGAGCCAAAGTTTTGGAGCTTCTATACAGTAAGTTTTTCGTAAATGAATGACAACAACCTGGTCTCTTCAGGTTTTTTTGTTTGCAGTCCCAAGTGTCTTAGTAGCTGACTATAACCCAGGACTGCTTCCTTGCCTCCTCTGAGCCTCAGATTCAAATGAGCATTTGGCTTTCAAGATCCCTTCAAGTTCTTAACCTTGTGGGATCTTCAGGATGTGAATCCGCTCAGGCTTGGTAGCAGCCAGGATGAGTCAAACATTACCCTCTATGGACTCATCTCCCAGGGACAAAAGGGAAAAAAAGTGCTCAACTCCATCACTCTATGCGTAAGCAGGAGGGAGGTAGTGAGCCGGGCCAAGGGTCTGCCAAGACTGTCTCTCAGAGCCGGGGAGACCTTTTGCTGCATCTGCACGAGAGAATGAAGTAGCCTGCCTCCTGGTGGAAGGGATGCTGTCCTGCAGGAAGAGGCCTTGGGTGAGCTGTGAGGCTGTGTGGGAGAGCTGGGTGCTGTGAGAGAGCCAGGGTTTATCACGCCTTAGAAGAGCGCTTAGGAAGGCAGGGGTGAGAGGAGAGACTAAATTTTTTCCTCAGTGTTGTCAAAAGCAGGCATGATATCAGAGATGAGGTAATAAACCGGGAGGGTGCAGGAAAGGATGCAGAAGCAGAGGACGGGGGCTGACACTTGAGCCATCTCCAGGTGGAGTTCAGCAAGGGGCCGCACTAGCTCCCCAGAGGCATGGGGTTTGGGGTTGGCTCAGTGTAGATCTGTTGACCCCCTTTCGGGGATGTTGGGACCCCAGGACAGAGAGGAAGCCCTGCAGGATTTCCTGTTCGGCTGGTCTATTCCCTGCCTTCTCTGAAATTCTACGACATGCTCAAAGCATCTTCTCCATTTCTGGCTCTCTAGGCAGCTCAGGATCAGAACTAAATCTATACTCTCCCTCCATCAGGAGACCCCAGCCAACAGGATTCCTGCACCATGTTCGAATTCCCCCAGCCCTCCCTGAGCAGGGAGTGAGCCTATAGAAGCAGCCTCACTATCAGCACAGCCTGAGTCTGCGTCAGCAGCAAACAGCTTCCCTTGCACCTCGGGAGGAAGTGTTAATGAGGAGAGCGGTGGGGAAGGGCTGTGCCTGCCTGCGGTTGTAACAGTTTGCTCCTTTTGGCTCACGGGGACTGAGGAGCTTACACAAGGAACCTGCCTTCTTGAGGATAGGACGGTTAACGCTAATAAAAAGAATGTGTGCGAGTTTGCACCAGGCAACTAACACCAAGTGCCCAGTGCAGACATTTCTAAAGCAAAGATCCCGACAGGAGTGCAGCCGTCAGAAGGGTGAGGATGGCGACCAGCAGCCTACCGGACAGGTCAAGAGTAGCACTGGGGGCTACAGAAAGGTGAGGGCTAAGATTTCCCTCTCCATTGCTGAGGCCCCTAGGGAGTACCTGGCCTGTCCACAGCCTCCTACCTTTGCACCCAGGCCCAAAGTAGAGCCCTTCCCATTTGTTTCCCAGGGAGGGAAGGGATGCAATACACCCTAGGTTTGTCCAGGAGGTAAGCAAACACTGACTGAAGTGAGTCCTGCTTGAGTTCAGGCTCCAATCACTGCGGCCTTCCCCCTACCCTCTCCCCAGAAACCGTAGAGAAAGATTTTCTCATCAAGCACCATCCCTGGGTTACAGTCCGGACACCCTTCCCCGGGGCCCCAGCTCACATAACTGCCTCTTCCTACCGCACAATCTATGGGCGAAGAGGAGAGAGACTCTGAAAGCCTGTCCAGAAACCAGAGCCAGTCTGGGAAAGAAGAACATAACGAACATAAATGTCTATTCAGATCCTATTACGTGCACACCCAGTGTCAGTACTAAAAGAACAAGGCAGCAGGGACTGCAGAGGATAAAGACTCAGTCCCTGCCTGCAAGGCGCTGTGTCTGAAAGATGGGCAAAGCAGCTGATGGGAAATAAAGGCAACGCATGGCAAATCCTCACCCATGGGGCTGCGCTCCTGGCAGCAGGGCTGGGAGGGCAGGCTGGGTTCGCCACCAGTTTTTGTTTTGCTGAGGGGACATTATGGGGGTGGAAACTGGAACCCATGTGTTAAGAGACCAAGGAGAAGGAGGTTGGAGAGAAAGAGACAGTATCCAGCAGCTCTGGGAGACAGAAAAGGTTGGGAAAACAGATGTTTAAGTGGGACTGGGGGAAATTTTGCCCCACAGGTACTGTACAAAGCTCTCCTCAATCTCCCACAAAACCTTTCACTAAAACTACTTTGAGGGGGAGAGGAATTAATGTCAAGTTTGGGGGGCATGAATTAATGTTGGGGGGCCCAATAACAGATTGAGCCCAGCTCAGAGGGCCAGAGCTGGGGGTCATCCAGGGTGAACAGATACTCCTGGTTACAGCTGGAAGTGGGGTTCAAGTTCCTAGAAGGGGAAGCTGGGGGAGGTGGGGGCTTGGGCAGCTGGGCAGGGAATGCTTGGCTGAGCCTAGAATGATGGCTAGGGGAGAAGGGGGAGTCCAAGGGGCTCTTAGGGGGAGTCCAGGGGGACTTGTAAGATGGTGTGAAACTGCAGTGGATGGCCTCAAGCCCTGGATGAGTGAGAGGATTTACTGGGGTGGAAGGAGTGGAGGCAGGAGTGGATAGGATAGAGGTCACTGGTTCTCATCTCAGCCTGTGCATCAATGAATTTGACCTGCCTCACCAAAGAGCTGGGTAGATTATTTGCCATCTCCCACTGGGGCTGATGAACAGTTCCCCAAGTGGGCTCCTACCTCCAGTCTCCTTGCCTCCAGTGTGTCCTCCAGACAGTGGCACTAGAATAATGTTTTAAAAACCTTGCTCTTCTGGTTTCACTTGTATTTAAAGTCTTTCAATGAGCCCTTATCACCTCCCCTCCTCCCACCACCAGCAGAAATAGTCTAATTCCTGAGCAGGGCACACAGCACCATGTTATCAGGTTCTGTCTATCTTTCCAGCCCCATCTGCATCACTTCCCCTCGCCCATCACACACCATCACACTGAACTACACACGGGTCCTCTAACACAACTTGCTTGTTCACACCTCAGGACCTTTGCATATGCTCTCCGCTCCCCCCACAACACTTTGCCTGAAGTTCTTTCCCCAGCTCAATTGCCAACACCCCCAGAAGCCTCTGTGTCTCTCTCTCTCTCTACCTGTCACTGTATTCCCACCATAACTTGTATCCAGCACTAGGATGGCACTTCCACATTGTATCACCACCATGCTATCATCTGTTCATGACCTTAGTGAAAGGACAGGATCAAATGGTATTCTTTGCAGCCCAGCAGCTAGCACAGGGCTTAGCTCATTGCTGGCATTCAGAAAATGTTCGATGAATGACTGAATTCACAACTCAAAAGGGGTCCATATAGAAGACACCCTTTGAGGATTCTGTCCTACTGACAAAGATCCCCTTTGCTCCTTGAACTGCCCCCAGACACCAGCAGGACTATAGGTGGACATCTGATCTGAGCTGGGCCACATGGATTCCCTCTCAGAGAAGAGGAATTGACTCTAAGAAAAGCAAATTTGTTTCTGGTACTACAACATGTAAACTGGGATGTAAAGTTTATGGGGTATACAAACTCCACCATTTAAACTGGACAATAGAGAAAGTTACTTCTTAAAAAAGAAAATGAAGTAGCCATCTAGAGGATTTCAGACAGCTTTCTGATTCCCAGTTTCAGCCCATCCCTGAGACTGTGACAGATTCTGGTCCTGAGCTTCTGTTTACTATAACCTGCCTCCTACTCTGTGTTTGATCTTCATGGGATTTCTGTTCCTTATACAGTCCTGAGCACGTAAGACAACCTCTGCCTTGGGAGAGTTGCTTGGGGGCTCTTTTCTTCAAAAAAAAAAAAAACTTCTATTTTAATACATAAATCACACTCAGACATAAATTAGACCTCAAATTACCATACACACGCAGAACCAGCTATATAATTTATGGCACCCAATGTAAAATGAAAATGTGGAATCTTCTGTTCAAAAAGTACAGGTAAAGGTACTAAAATACTTTGAAAGCTTTCTCTTTTCTTTGGCAGTCTCTCTTCTGGCTTGTCATGGTATTTTTTCACTATTTAATGTCTAAGTAGACAAAAATTATAATTTAAAATCCTTAGCATGAATTTTATCATTTATTTCTCTTTTGTGCACTGCCCACATGGAGACTGTAAAAATGCCTGTATTTCTTGGCTTCTCCTGGAAGATGCATCAAGCAGGCCACACGAGATGAGCCTGAGCCCCCCACCCGGGCACTGAGTTGCCTAGTGGAGAACTCCATCGGGCACGGGATACTTTACATGGCAAGTGCAGACCCTCATAAGCTCCTGAAGGTCCTGCCCTGAGACTCAGGCCCAGCAACCTTGACTACTGCTGGGCCTTCTGTCCCACCCGCCCCCAGATCTGTATGCCGTGCCCAGGCTGGGGTCAGGGAAGTCAAGCCGGATATCTCCCACTCCAGTAGGCTGGCTGACCCAACCCACAGCAAGACAGGTGAATCGCAGGGTCTTTAAACCTCCAGAGAAGTGCTCAGTGTCTGGTGGGTGAGAGACCCGCCCTCACCGAATAACCAGCTGAAAGTGCCATGGAGCTGCCCATGTGAGGCAGAGACGGCCACCATCATGCCCAGCCCTAAGACCCTGCAGAGCACACACGCCCCACCCTGACCCTCCCAGCATGCACATCAGGCCCTCACCACGGGCAGAGGGCAGCAATGTTCACTGGGTGAGGGAGGGAAAGGCTGGGTCTTGGGGCACCAGGGAGCTGGGAAATGGGTGGCCAAGAACCCATCCCAGGGAGATGTGTAGGCTTCAGGAGTTGGTTCTACACATGAGCCAAGGCCCAAGTCCCTGGCACAGGCTCCAAAGTCCCACTGAGCTTCAATTACAGAGCACACATTCAAAACTAAAATTAAGAACTTTAAGGCAGTGGCTACAGAGTGTTAATCCCAAGTGCCAGGCTCTTCCGATCATGGAGCCCTGTATGACTGTGATCATCATATGCCCATGAAGTTGGCCCTGTACACACAAAGAAGAATGCTAAACCTCACTAAATCACATAAGTACAAGAAGCTGAGAAAAAAGAATAAAAAACACTTCACATACATATTAACAAAATTCAGAACATTCAGACTCAGGTCAAGAATACCATTCACATCTCACCCGGAGGACGAGCTAAAGAGCTGATGTCTCTACTGCCTTCAACCCAGACCGCAGATCTGACCAGAAGTGCTGGTAGGTATAGATAAACTGGAATTAGGTTTCTAAGTAATAAGCCAGGCTTTATTCCAAAGTATAGTGCCTTTAGCTAGTCAAAGGGTATTTCATGAGGACACACTAATACCAGAGCAAAAAAGAGTTGGAAATATTACTAGTTTCCTTTGCCTTAATAACTTATGCTTTTATGGTTTAGCAGTTCAACATAAACGTCATTTCTCAGAGCTTTATATAAAAAACTTCCTGTTAGCATTGGCTCCAAACAAGGCCTTTCGTATTTCTGGCATCTTTTGTTGGGATAAAAGATCCAGGCGACTTTCTAGAGTATTAGAGACCTTTATTCTCTGATCGCCACTGTAGATCTCCACACCTCCAGCTGCATTTGTGGCCAGTTGCACTTGGTCAACTTGGACTTCCACACATTTGTGGGAAACTGCTGTGTATTGGGGGATGGCTTTTTGCACTGCAGCCTCCACCAAGAGGAGGTCCTGTGGCCTGCAGCGCACAATCACCACGGGCTCCAGCAGTCGGAGCAGACCTTGGAGCACCAGTTTATCCAGCAGCCCCTGGTAGACTTTTGGATCTGCCACAATCCTGCTGAGTCTCAGCTTTGCATCATTCAGCAACTCTGAGATAAGGTCATCTCGGGCTCTTAGGACTTTCAGCCTTGCCTGGTTCCTCATGGTAGACATCTGGATTTTCTTCTGCTGCTCTATCTGCTTCTCTTTCTTCTCATAATACTCCATAATCTTGAGTCGCTGGGTTTGCACAAGGCGTCCTTTCTCGATGTTGAATTCTTCCTCAGCCTTGGCATCTATTTCTTCTGCCTTCTCATTGGCTTCCTGCTCAATGAAAGCCATCATGTGCTTAATCTGCTTCTGCACATCGACATCACTCAGGGCCATGGCTGCCCTTGGAAAGGGAGGCGGGGGGAGAACTGGTGGACCCTCTGGTTCCTTTGACTTAGGGCAGAGTTTCAGGAGTGTCTCCACAGTTCCACTTTCTGAGCTGTGGCGTGCATGAGAGGAGGAAGGAGACAGTCAGAATCCAAAGGGAAGGATTATAGAGACCATCTATTCATGACTCATTTCACAGAAAAGGAAACTGATGCCCAGAGAGGAAAAGCAACCTGTCCAAGGTCCAACCGTAAAAGAACAGAGACTCAAACCTGTGTTTCCAGAGATCCATCTCTACTACACTCACCACCACTTTGTCATCAATAATAATGAGACAATTAGGGCATACCTCCAGAAGATATCTAGTCAGCGATGGCTCAGTACACAGACAGCACGCTGAGAGAATGGAACTAGGAAGAGAAGAACTAGGCCCCAAATTAGGAGAAGGCAGGAAATAATAAAGACTAGAGGAGAAATAAATGAAATAGAGAAATGCAAAGAAATAATAAAACTAAGAGTTGGTTTTTGAAAAGATAAACAAAACTGACAACTTTTAGCTAAACTAAGAAAAAAAGAGAAGATTCAAATAGATAAAATCAGAAATGAAAGAGGAGACATTATTACTGATGCCACAGAAATAAAAAGGATTCTAAGGCTATGAACAATCAGACACCGACAAATTTGAAATCCTAAAAAATGGATAAATTCCTAGAAACATACAACCTACCAAGACCAACTCATAAAGAAACAGAAAATATGAACATATCTGTAACTAGCAAGGAGACTGAATCAGTAATCAAAACCTCCCAACGACGACAACAAAAAAGCCCAGGACCAGATAGCTTCACTGGACAATTCTAAAAACAAAAACAAAAAGCTTAAATTAATGCCAGCTCCTCACAAATGCTTCCAAAAAATTAAAGAGGAGAAAAACACTTCCAAGCTCATCTTAAGAGGTCAGCATTATTCAGATACCAAAGCCAGAAAAAGACACTACGGGAAAAGAAAACTGGAGGCCAATATCCCTAATGATCATAGATACAGAAATCCTCAACAAAATACTAGCAAACTGAACTCAATAGCACATTAAAAGAATCATACACTGTGACCAAGTGGGATTTATCCCTGGGATACAAGGATGGTCAAACATACAAAAATCAATCAATGCAATACACCACATTAACAGAATGAAAGATAAGATCACATGATCATCTCAATAATGCAGAAAAAGCATTTGACAAAATATCCTTTCAGGATAAAAACACTCAACAAATTAGGAATAGAAGGAAATTACCTCAATATAATGGAGGTCACATATGAAAAGCCCACAGCTAAAATCATTCATAGTCAACAGTGAAAATCTGAAGGTTTTTCTTCTAACACCAGGAATAAGGCAAGGATACTTACTCCTCCCACTTCTATTCAAGAGAGTATTGGAAGTCCTCGCTATAGCAATTAGACAAGAGAAAAACATAAAAGATATCAAAATTGGAAAGAAATAAAATTATCCTTATTCCCAAGTGACATGATCTTATATCTAGAAAACCCTAACAATTCCACACACACAAAAAAAATGTTAGAACTTAAATTCAGCAAAGTTGCAAGATACAAAACTAACAATGGTTTCTGTAAACTAGTTGTGTTTCTATACACTAAAAAATAAATAATCCAAAAAGAAAATTAAGAAGACAATTCATTTACAATATCATCAAAAAGAACAAATACTAGGAATAAATTTAACCATGGAAGCTAAACAATTGTACACTAAAAACTACAAATCACTCCTGAAAGAAATTAAAGATGCAAACAAATAGAAAGATATCCTGTGTTCATGGATTACAAAAATAAATACTGTTCATACTACCCAAAGTGATCTACAAATAGAATGCTATCTCTCTCAATGTCCCAATGGCATTTTTGAAGAAACAGAAAAAACAATCCTAAAATTCATACAGAACCACAAAGGACCCCGAATAGTCAAAACAATTCTGAGAGAGAACAAAACTGGAGGCCTCACAAGACAGTCTCTTCAGCAAATGGTGTTGGGAAAACTGGACAGCAGCATGTAAATCAATGAAGCTAGAACACTCCCTTACACCATACACAAAAATCAACTCAAAATGGATCAAAGACGTAAACATAAGACAAGATACAATAAACCTCCTAGAAGAAAATACAGGCAAAACATTATCTCACATACATCTCAAAAATGCTCTCCTAGGGCGGTCTACCCAAGCAATAGAAATAAAAGCAAGAATAAACAAATGGGACCTAATGAAACTTACAAGCTTCCACACAGCAAAGGAAACCATAAGTAAAATGAAAAGACAACCTACGGAATGGGAGAAAATTTTTGCAAATGAAACTGACAAAGGCTTGATCTCCAGAATATATAAGCAGCTCATACGACTTAATAAGAAACAACCAAACAACCCAATCCAAAAATGGGCAAAAGACCTAAACAAGCAATTCTCCAAGGAAGACATACAAATGACCAATAGGCACATGAAAAAATGCTCAATATCACCAATTATCAGAGAAATGCAAATCAAAACTACAATGAAGTTATCACCTCACACCAGTCAGAATGGCCATTATTCAAAAATCCACAAATGACAAATGCTGGAGAGGCTGTGGAGAAAGGGGAACCCTCCTCTACAGCTGGTGGGAATGCAGTTTGGTGCAGCCACTGTGGAAAACAGTATGGAGGTTCCTCAAAAGACTAGGAATAGACTTACTGTATGACCCAGGAATCCCATTCCTGGGCATATAGCAAGAAGGAACCCTACTTCAGGATGACACCTGCACCCCAATGTTCATAGCAGCACTATTTACAATAGCCAAGACATGGAGACAGCCTAAATGTCCATCAATGGATGACTGGATAAAGAAGATGTGGTATATTTATACAATGGAATACCACTCAGCCATAAAAACCGACAAGATAATGCCATTTGCAGCAACATGGATGCTCCTGGAGCATGTCATTCTAAGTGAAGTAAGCCAGAAAGAGAAAGAAAAATACCATATGAGATCGCTCATACATGGAATCTAAACAAACAAACAAACAAACAAACAAACAAAGCATAAATACAAAACAGAAACAGACTCATAGACAGAGAATACAAACTTGTGGTTGCCAAGGGGGCGGAGGGTGGGAAGGGATAGATGGGATTTCAGAATTGTAGAACAGACAAACAAGATTATACTTCACAGCACAGGGAGATATACACAAGATCTTATGGTAGCTCACAGAGGAAAAATGTGGCAATGAATATATATATGTTCATGCATAACTGAAAAATTGTGCTCTACATTGGAATTTGACACAACATTGTAAAATGATTATAAATCAATAAAAAATGTTAAAAAAAAAAAACTGTAGGCCTCACACTCCTACCTTCAAAATATATTACAAACCTACAGAAATCAGAACAGTGTGGTACTGGCAGACAGATAATCAACATAACAGACTAGAGAGCCTAGAAATAAACCCACACAAATGCAGTAAAATGATCTTCAACAAAGGTGCCAAGACTACACAATAGAGAAAGGATAGTCTCTTCAACAAATGGTACTAGGAAAACTAAATATCCACATGCAAAAAAATAAAATTGGACCCTTATCTTGCATCGTACACAGAAATCAACTCAAAATGGATTAAACACTATCATATGATCCAACAGTCCACTTCTACATATTTATCCAAAAGAACTGAAAACAGGATCTCAGTATATTTGCATTCTCATATGTATTGCAGCACTATTCACAATAGCCAAGAGGTGTAAACAATCTAAGGGCCTACTGACGATTGAATGGATAAAGAAAGTGTTGCATATACATACAACGAAATATTTTGCCTTAAATACAACATGGAAATTCTGTCATGTGCTACATCCTGGATGAACTCTGAGGACATTATGCTACGTGAAATAAGCTAGTCACAGCACAAATATTGCATGATTATACTTAAACGAGGTACCTAAAGTAGTCAAATTCATAGGAGCATAAAGTAGAATGATGGTTGCCAAGGGCTAGGATGGAGGGAAACTAGGAAGTTGCTGCTTAATGGGTATAGAGTTTCAATCACGCAAGATGAAAAAGTCCTAGAGATTTGTTGTACAACAGTGTACACAGAGCTAATACTGTACTGTAGACTTAAAAGCTTAAGAGGATAGATTTCATGCTACATATTTTTTACAATTAAAGAATAAAGGAAGGGTAGGGGGTACAGCTCAGTGCTGGAGCACGTGCTTGGTGTGCATGAGGTCCTGGGTTCAATCCCCAGTACCTCGTTAAGGGAGGGGGCAGAGATAGAATGCTCTCCCCAAAAGATGCACCACTCACCAAGCTTGACGGAAAAACAACTCAGTGTTTGTGACAAAGACCAAGACTTTGTGTTCAACCTTACAAATCTTACACCATAAGTTAAAAAGAAAATGATTTTGCCCACCCCTTCCCCATCATTTTAGGATGTAGTTTTTCTTAAACTGCACTTTTGTAAACAGAGCAAAACATGCTCTGCTCCTAAATAACACAAGTCCATTAAGTATCTTTTTTTAAAAAAGGGCTCCCTGAGTAACCCTGCTGGTCAGCAGTTGGGAGCCACTGTGAATGAAAGCCGAGAGACTGGGAGATCCAGGAAGCCCCAGGTTAAGTGTGTAGAGGAAAAAAATGTACCAGACGAATCCTTACCAGTCCCCTGCCAAGAGCCAGCCTCTCTGCTCTGGCGCCAGGCGTCTGTACACAGAATGTGGAACTTGGAACGCACACTGGAACCTGGCACTGTGGCTTCCTTCTTTCTGCAGACGACCCTCGCAGTCTGACCAGGCAGCTTGAATCCAAAGAGCCAGGCTGTCACTGAGGAAGGCAAGCCAAGCTGACCCAGAGGAGGCCAAGAGGAATTTCCTTGGCACACAGGCCTCGGCTGGGGGCTACTCTTGCATGTCCAGAATCTCAATTCAGTTGGCACACAGTGGGCTTCAGCTCTGGGGTGGGCTCACATTAACCAAGCCATCAGACACAAATACGTGTGTGAACCCAGGCAGCCAGTTTATTAACTTACTGATGAAAAATACAGCTGTCATGTTGGCAGGTCACGGCCTTCTTTCCTTGTATGTGAATCACATGGGAAGCCAAATCCAAAGGTTGTTTCATGAGAAACCAGAGCAAGGAAAATTTGCCAGGTGGTCTTTATGAGTGTGACATCGGCCACCTGGGCTGGCGTGCTCCAGTCGGTGACGGAGGACATCCTCTCCAAGCCCAGATAAGGCTTAGGTAGGCCTCTCCAGCTTCCACAGTCTCGGTTCTAGAGTAAGACTGCTGGAATTCAGATCCCAGTTCTGCACTTAGCATTTGTATAATGTTAGGAAAGCAGTTCACTCCTCAAGGCCTCAGTTTCTTCATCTGTATAATGGAAACAATAGCATCCACATCATAGGATTATTGTGAGGCTTAAATGACAGAAGTGAATGGTTAGCATAATGCTAAGCACAAAGTCAGTCTTCATGCTTGGTAGTTATCAGCAGCAGCAGCATTCCTCCTCCTCCTCCTCTTCCTCCTATTACAGCTCCTCTCCTCCGCTTTAAGCCTCATTCTTCATCACAGTCACTCTTTGTGTGTACAGAGTACTTCGACTGATTTGATTTCCACTCCCTAAAGTAAGTAGAAACACATCCTAGTCTTGCTGCCTCGTGTTAAACTTAGTGGCCCTGCATGGAGTTTGGGAACCTCCCAACACTTCCTGGCGCATTCACCCATGGTCTCAGGTGGCCAGCCACATCCTTGGTGATGGTGGGTGAAGTCTGGGGATTCCAGGGCTCTTGAGCTGGGGAGTGGGATGGAGTCATCTCGCAGCCTGGCACACCGTCCCCGAATCTGCAGTCCTGAGTTCTCCTGCTTCTTTGGTGCACTTCCACTTCCAATCAGTTTATCGGTGCTGAGGCTGGAAGGCAGCTGCAGGGTGGGGCTGGGATAAAAGTCAGGGATTAAGCAATTGTCCCTGTAGGAATGCGGGTGCCCACGTAATGTGTCTGGCAGATGTAACTTCCTGTCTGTCTGGGATGGGGATTAGGAGCCCACATGGGCCTGTGGCTTGAACAAAACAACAAAACAAAGAAATGTGAAACACACATGCATCTGCTCTTGCCTGAGGGCCCAGGACCCTCCATTCCAATGAGGCAGGGTTGCCCTGGGAGTGGCATCCACCTTGCCAATGTTTGGGGCTGGGGGCAGTATCTAAAACTCTCCAAGACAGTCTCACTCCCATAAACTATTCACTACCAGGGTCTCTTCATTGCAACACAATCCCCCTACATTGACACATCAGGCTCAGCACCCCTAACAGCCCTTGATCCTACAGTTCTCCCCGCTATGATGCCTTCCTCTGTGTCTCTCTGCCAATCTAAAGCCCACCTGCGTCTTCAGCCCACTTGGAGCCCAACCACCTCCTTGACCTCTGGACTTCCCCCTCAACATAATGACAGTGTGGCCTATTTTCCAGATATAATTCAGAGCTGGATTCTGTGTCTTTTGATGCTCCCATTACTTTGCTCCCTCCAGGAAATTCCTTGAGGACAAGAATCTCCTTTTTCAGCAGGGGTTAGATGCAGACAGGCGCAAGTTAAACATGAATTGATTGAATTAAGGGCTTGTCCTGGGTACAGGGTGGGAACCGCAGAGGGGGCTTTTTTTTTTTTTTTTTTATCGTGAAATATAATACTCATTGAGGAAAGTGAATGGCTGAATGGATTATGATGAGGCAAATATCCTGTAATCAGCACCCAGGTCAAGCAATAGGACACTGGACACTGCTAACATCCCTAGAAGCCCCTGCTTATGATCTTGGGGAAGAAGAAATTTCAAAACTGATGATTTTATATCCGTGGGCATAGGAGGGGTCCTTAGAGGAAGTGTGAGCTTGGAGATCTCTCTTCCAGGGTCCTCGCCTATGTGACCCTGTGTGCACCCTGGGGGATCCACATCACCATGAGAGGGAGGAGGGGGAGGCAGACGTGCTTGGTGGGCAAAATGTGTCTGTCAGCCCGGAGCCCTGCCCAGACCCTGAAACAACTGTTCTTCCTTCCAGCTGGGATTTGTAACTGAGTCTGAGGGCAGGCGTGTCTGGGTGGGGGCTCCCTACCCGTAGCCAAAAGAGAAGCAGCACCAAACTTGGGCCACTGGACACTTTGAGGTTGCAGGGTAAGGGAGGGAAGGGGCTTTCCAGAGCCTGGAGGGCCCAGGAAGTGGGTGAGGAAGTTTAGAAGAACTATGACTCCTTTGGGGGATTTTAAATACTAAACACGTGGGAAGGGGGCAGCCCCTTTTCTGTCCTTCAACAAATATTTGTTGAACATCTACTATACGCCAGGCACTGCATAGGCACTGGAGATAGAGCAGAGAACAAGGCAGATACCAGCCCTGCCTCCCACAACCACAATGTCAAGGGGGAGATGAACAGGTAAACAGGTAATCACACCATAGTGTGGTCTGTTAGAAATCAGCCATTTCAAGAAAACTACGTGAATGAAGGAATCCAGTCCCTGAAACCCCCTCCCAAGCTCACCGTAGGCTCTTTCATAATGTATTGCTCTGCTGCCAGGTAAAGCCTGTAGGGGGTGGTTTGAGACACACCATCAGTGACAATAGATGCTTTCATTGGAGGCAGGTCACCGACAACAAGTAGCAAGTTGGCAGCATTCACTGAGGAGGATTTATCCAAATAGATAAGAATCGATCAAGTTGTTACAGATTACCTGACTCGAAGCAAGGCCTTGGGGTTTCCTTGGTTCAAAAATGTGGAAAGGTACCTGGCACCCAACATGGGACAGGATTAGAGCCAGGAGAGGACACAGGCTGAGCAGCTGCCAGCTTGAGCTGAAAGAGTGGTCCTATGGGCAAGGTGTCAACCAACCCTGGGAGGGAGAAGTACAGACGGGCATTGAGGGATGGACAACTCTGAGAAGCAGGAGGAGTGAGACCATCTAGATGGGGAGAATGCTGTGGGAATGTGTAGGAGGTCTGAGTGCAGAGAACAGATTGGTTTGGCAGCAGCAGACAGGCCTGCAGGGGCAGTGGGAGTGAGCGATGTCTAGAAAGACGGTTGGAGTTCAACTGGGGAAAGTTTGAAATATCAGACTGAAAGCTGAGGCATTAGGCTAAGGAGATCCGTCAAAGTCTACTCAGCAGGGATGTAACTTGGCCAAACCTGGGTTTAGGAACATTAGCCTGATGCTGGTGTAGGCAGGAGAGTCTGGCATAAGCGAATGCCAGGTCCAGGCTGCATGGATGAGGACTTGGACAAGAATGCGAGAACAGAGGCCTGGGATGTGGTACAAGGAAATGTGGTACAAGAGCCGGCAGGTTTGATGACTCAGGGCACCTGGCAACACCCCTGCTGCAGCGCCCTCCTCATACGGCGGCGGAGCAGCTCTGCTCAGGGTGAAGGTGTGGGAAAGGAGGCCAGTGCACCCTGCTCCTGACAGAGCAAGCTGTGGGGAGAGAAGGCAACAGCCAGAGAGTTCATCTGGCCTGGAAGTAAAAGAAGACACCCAGAGCAGAAATCAAAAGTGCCCACAAAGCTGTATCTCTGCCTCAATTCGTGATGACTAATGGGCCACGTCCAGTTTTAATCTAAGAACTCCATCCCAGTGGCAAAGCGGCCTTTAGTAGGGGCTGGAGAAAGCTAATACCCACAGGTAATATAAACAAGAGAACCAGGCAGGGTCAGAAACATTTCTCCCAAAATAATTTATGTGAACTCACAACTTAATTTCTCCTTTTCAAACATCTGCAGCAAGGTTACTTATTTCAAAGAAGTCAAGTTCTCCCCAAGAGCAATTTGCCACAAAGTTGCATAGCCAAAGGTTTTCAGTGGTGGTTTCCCCTTACCCCCACAAAAAAGCCCTTCCATTTCATCCCTGTTTAAAGGGTCCAGGCATCTGCTGCCTTAGGAAATGGGGACTTGGGAGCGTAAGACCTGATATTTTAGAGAAGCTGGAAATCCCATTTTAAAAGTAAAATCCCATTTGTCCTTTCTCTTTTATTGTGGTAAAATATGCATAACATAAATTTTATCATTTTAACCACTAAGTAATGCTCAGTAGCATTAAATACCTTCACACTGTGCAACGGACACGCCATCCATCTCCAGAACTCTGTACCCATTAAACACTAACTCCCCATTTCCTCTTCCCCGCGGTCCCCGGCAACCACCATTCTACTTTGTGTCCCTATGAATTTGACTATTCTAGGAACCTCATGTATGAGGGATCATTTAATATTTGTCTTTTGTGACTGACTTGTCTCACTTAGCAGAATGTCTTCAAGGTTCATCCATGTTGTAGCATGGAGTAGAATTTCCTTCCTTTCTGAGGCTGAATAACATTCCATTGTATGGATATATCACATTTTGTTCCGCTATCAAGTGACACTTGGACTGCTTCCACATTTTGGTTAATGTGAACAGTTTTGCTATGAATGTGGGTATACAAATATCTGTTCAAGTCCCGGCTTTCAATTCTTCTGGGTATATACCTAGACGTGGAATTCCTGGATAATGTGGCAATGCTGTTTACTTTTGTGAGGAAACTGCTAGACTATTTTCCACAGTGGCTGCACCATTTTATAATCCCACCAGGAACGCAACAAGGGCTACAATTTCTCCACATCCTCACCAAAATTTTTTATTTTCTGGGTTTGTTTGTTTGTTTTAATCATAGCCTCCTTAATGGGTGTGAGGTGATATCATTATAGTTTTGATTTGCATTTTCCTAGTGATCAGGACGTTGAACATCTTTTCATGTGCCTACTGGTCATTTGCATATCTTCTTTGGATAACTGTCTATTCAGGCCCTTTGTCCGTTTTTAAAATTAGGGTTTTTTTTTTGTGGTTTAGCTTAGAAGTTCTAATCACATTGTGGTCCTGAACGCTCAACCCCACTGACCTCCAACTGAATCCACCCACCTTAGAAAGCAGTTAAGCACCCATCAATTGTTACTTGAGCAGACCCTCAGAAGGTCTTCCTCAATCCATTTATCAAAGTATTCACCCCTCAAACAGGCCTCTTCTAAGGTGGGGGGGGGTGGGAGTGGTTTGAGATTCTGGCTACATGATGAATGAGCAGTTTACATAGCTAACATTTATTGAGTGTGCCCCACATGCCGGGTGGTCACAGAACGTCACAGGATGGTAACTGAGAGTAGGAACCAGGAGGCATCTCTGCCTCCGATGTCTGCACAAGCCATAGCCCGGTGTCATGAGAAATGCGCTAGAGACAGAGCCTCAATGGTAAAGGTTTCCGTCCTGATGTCTCTCACTTACAGGCTGAGTGATCTGGATAAAGGCTCAAAATCTGCCTGAATTCCATCTGGATAAAGACACAAAGCCTCATGACTTGAGGTGTGAAAAGGCTTTGCAAAGTGCTAGGTGAACATCAGGTGTCGTCATTTACAAAACACCATGCCAGTCACCCTGCCCTTCCTAGAACAACATTCCTCAAGCTGCCTGTGGGGAGGTAGGAGCAGGTCAGGAGTCAGAGCCCCAGAAATCCCCCAGGGGGCCAGTTGGCCAAGCTACCAGCCTGAGAGCCATGGTCAGGGACAGCCCCGAGAGATCTCAGATGCTCTGCTTGCTCAGGGACACCAGGAGTAATGTTTGCTACCAGTGCTCAGCTTGGGGGATGCATTCAGATGCCAAATGCTGCTTTAGTTTGGACAGTTTCTATTGCTATATCTTCGCTGTCACAGATATTTTCTTCTATAATGTTTAATTGTCTGTTAAGCTTAGCACTGAGTTTTTCATTTCAGGTATTGTATTCTTAAACTCGAGAAGTTTGACTTGGTTCTTTTTTTTTTTTTTTAAATATCTTCCATTTCCTTCCTCCCCATGTTCACATTTTCCTTTAAATCCTTGGGTATATTTATAATTCCTTTTCAAGTCCTCACCTGCTAATTTCATTATCTCCCTCATTTCTGGATTTGTTTCTATTGCCTGATTTTTGTCCTGATTACATTTCCGTATTCTTATGCATATCTAGTAATTCTTGACATTCTGAATTTTATAGTGCTGCATGTCTATATTTTGTTATTGTCCTTTAAAAAAATGATGAAATTTGTTTTGGCTACCAGTGATTGTAATAGTGGGTGAACTTGTTCTATATGAGGCTGGGGTTCTAGAGTTGCTTTCACTCAAGAGCTAATTTAGCCCTTCTATGAATGCAAACCCTTCTGGAGTCTCTACTGACTTCTCTGGAAATTCAACAAGGTCTCTTCACATTGGCTGGTTGAAATTCAAACTTCTCCCAGCCCTGTGTGAGCCCTCCAAACCAATCAACTCTGCTCTTTGGCAGTTCTTTGCCTAACATTGTGGAGTTTCACTCTATGCATGTGCAACTTGGTATTAGCAATAGAATCAAGAGGATGGTGCTGGAGCCTTTTCTACTGTGATACTTCCTCCTCTCTGGTACTCAACCTTGAAAAATCTTCTCAACCATCTCCTTCTTCACTAGGCAAGACCACTGTGGTCAGCTTCAGTTCCCCCACACTGTTCTGCAATTCAGAAGGTACTTCCAGCAGAAAGTTAGAGTGACAGTAGAGCTGGACTCGTTTGTTCCTTTCTTTCAGGAATCCCAGCCGTTTGCTATGTTCAATATCTAAAAACAGTGGTTTCCTATATTTTGCGCAGTTTTTTTAGTTGCTTACATTAGAAAGGTTTATAGGTTGAATGTGTCCCCCCAGATTCCTACGTTGAAACCTAATTCCCCATGTGATGGTCTGGAAGGTGATTAGGTCATGAGGGCAGAGCCCTCAAGAGTGGGATTAGTGCCCTTATAAAAGAGGCCCAACATAGCCCCTTCATCCCTTCTGCCCATCCCTACAAGATGTCTGCAACCCAGAAGAGGGCCCTTACCCAACCGTGCTGGTACCCTGATCCTGGACTTCCATCACCCAGAACTATGAAAAATAATTTCTGGTGTTTATAAGCCAGCCAGTGTATGGCATTTTGTTACAGCAGCCTGAATGGACTAATTTAGAGGCCAGTCTAGTATCAGTTACTTGGGTACGGCAGCAGTGGGAATCACTATTCCCTCTGCATGCAGCACATTCAATATAGCAATGCATCCTTCCAACCTCTTCTCACAAGGCTAAGCTGCAAGCAGGAGAAGATATCGGCGGCCGACTGAACAGAGGCGGAACCTCCAAGAATCATGCATAGCTCACAGAATCACAGGTGGGCTAGAGAAGCTGCTCAAGACTGTCTTAAAAAGAACCATGCCCAATACAGGCCTCAGGACCTGCTCTGATGAGAAAACCACTGCTGGTATCATTGCCGACAGCACACTCTAGACAATCAGTGTGTACAGCAGTCACTTCTGCACCAGGAACTCAGTTACACCACAACTAACACCACCGCCCATCCTTATGTGCCACTTCCTGTGTTCAGTCCTGAATTGTGTACCCAATGCTAAAGCTGCAGCCTCCAGAGAAAGTGTGCCCTGTATTTAACTCTAGTCATTCTAGATCTTGAATCTGACAAGGAGAGCTAGAATCTGTCATTTTCAGCTTCTACAAGAGATGATCTTTTTTTTTTTTTTCCCACCAAGACTCACAAAGGGGAAGATTCCCCAAATTCAAAATGTGGTTGTGACACTCAGTGACCAAAACAACCACTATGGAAGAACAATCATAAGTGAGTCTTGGTTGGTTTTCTGGCACTCTTAGTACTGAAGCAGGGAATAAAATCATTAATTTCACTTCTGGCGGAGGGATGTGTGATCTAGCCTCCTTTGGAGCTCATGAGAGGGGGTCACCTCTAGATCACATAAGTATTCCTTATCAGCAACCTCCAAGGAAGTGCTCTATGGTTCAGCAATGGTGGTAAAGCCATCAGTTATAGTGATTGGTCTCCTGACCTAGGTGGCGACAGAAGATAGTTAGAAATGAAGACGGGAAAACATTATTAAGGGTGCTCAAGCCAAAATTCTCAGAGGCTGAGGCTTACTTCTGAGTTTTGGAGATGTAATGAAGTGGAAAAAGCCATCTAAATGCAGTCTAGAAACATAACCAGAAATGAAAAGCATGTGAGCCAGATTTATTGGATATATTTATCATTCTGCTCATTAAGGACCATTGACCTTTAAGAAATTCCTGCAGTGTTTAAGCCATTAACATCTTAGGTTAAAAAAAAATGTGTAGTGTATATTACCTCTGAGCCCTAAGAGAAAAGAAAACAGGTGGGAAGTTTAATGATGGGAAGGAAAAGAGGGACTGGTGGGGCATGAGGCTTGATGCTATGAAGGTCGGTCAGGTGGCGTCTGCGAAGCAGGAGAGCCCTGGGGAGTGAAGAGGCTGTAGCCTGAAGATACTGGGCATGTGTGGGGGAAAGAAGCATCACAGACAAGCAGAGTGGACAAGGTAAAAGGATGGTAACCATCTTGCCTCCTTACCAGTAACTCCAAGAAGGAACTTGGGAGTGTGAGAAGAGTACCTACCAACGGGTCAAGAATTAGGGATTCAGAGAAAGCCTGGACTCATGTATTGACAAACCAGTTGACTGGTATTTGGAGCAAATCATAGGTTTGACTTGGATCCTTCTCACCTCCATCTTCCTTTGAAAGTTGCTTTTCCTCAAGTTCTTTATTTCTAGGATAGCCTGGGGGAGGCCTAGGAATTTTGACTGGTGAGCAACAACCCAGATGTAATAGATGTTGCTGGTTGCCTCCCCAGTATACATTCCTCCCCATCCCTGCCACCCACTGTGCAGGAACCATAGAATCTGAGTGGGAGTAAAATCCTGGCCTCAGGGTGGGCCCTGATGGGCCCAATCAGGACAGTCCCAACCCCTTGTCACAGTGGTTTCAGGGATGGGCAGCAAGCAGCCCAGGCCTAAGGCAACAAGCATCTGACACTGGTTCATGGATGATCTCAGCTGATCTGATCAGAGGAAGGCCAAGACTTTTGTGCAAGCTCTCCCTCCTCCTGGGTAGTGTGGTTAGGGGTGGTAATGCCTGGACTTGGTACATTTTGCTTTCAGGAGAGAAGGACATCTATGTAGGAAGTTGACCCAAAGAGAAGGGGGAAATTGAGAGAAGTACAGAAGAAATAGAACCAGAGTTTTGATCAGGCCATGCCTAAAGCTTGAGCTACTACTGCATGTTTCAATTAAAGAAATCTACATACTTCCATTGCTAATGAAGCCAGTTTGGGTTGCATTTCCTATTACTTGCAACCCAAAGAATCCCGTCCACGAAATCAAATGATCTATTGGAATACATTTTTTCATTTCTGGGGTAGATATGAGGGGCCACAAACAAAATGACAGAAAGGAAGCACATTTTAGAAAACTACTGTCTTTCTGGGGTTCTACTCTTGGTGTTATTCAGGCAGTTGGTCATATGGTTAAGCACGAACAGGAGATGGGAAAGTTTTTAAAAGTGAGGAAGCAAACCAAAGAAGTAGGGAGGCTAAAAACAGAGATGATTAAAAAGGAAAAGAGAGAAGGAGTATGTCAATGGGATCATAATGTAGAGGCCCAGGGTTAGCCTAGCCCTTCCCCATGTTGAGTTACGAAGCCCTATGGAGTTTGTCATCAACACATCCCTGCTACTCATGGCCTTCTCTTCATTTTTACTACCATGTCTGGTTCAGAACTTCATGACCTCTCTCTTTCTCACTTTCTCTGCCTTCACTCTCATCCCCTCTAAATCCATTTTCTGCACCACTCCCAGAGTGATCTTCTCAAAAGGCGCCTCAAAACTTGTCGTTTTCCTACTGAAAAAATTTTGATGCCTCCTTCATGGGGAACATGGGAAAGAAACAGCATGAGCTCCAAAGACAGGTCACCTGGAAAGCTAGCTATGCTGCTTAGCAGCTGTGTGACTTTGGGCAAACTTCTGAATTTCTCCACACATCACCTATCTCAACTATAGTGATGATACTATCACAGTCAGGACTCCTTTGGTTACCAGGGCTGGAAAACCAACCCATAGTCACTAGGCAAAAAGGGAGGGGGACTTATTGACCAACTGAAGAAGAGCAGTACAACAGGGTCTCAGGGACAACCAAAAGCAGGAACTCACCAATACCCTGTGTGGTCTCTGCCTTTTTTGCAGGGCTGGGGAAGGGGGTTACCTCTCCATTTTTGTTTCTCTCTGCATTTTTGCTTCATTTCCTGGAATTGGCTATTTTGTGAAGGTCTGAAACATGAAACGTGAATGATCCACAGCCTCCAGGCTCACATCTTCCAGTTTAGTTAGTAAAAGAGGGGAGACTCCTGTTTCAAATCCAGAATTCAGACCTCTCAGGAAGGGTTCTGATCATCCCATCTGGGATCAGGTGCCCCACCAGGACTAATCCATGGGGGCAGGGGCAGGACACATAAGAAGAAGGTAGCTTCCGTTTTAATCAGATGATCACAGAGATTAAATCAGAAAGAACATTTAGCAGAAGCAAAGGGTGCTGTTCTGAATAGACAAGGCTATAAATACTCTATAAATTTTATCTTGCTTGGTGTTTTGGGAGTGAAATAGGATAATCTACATACATGAACATCAAGTACCCAGGACAGTGTCGGGCAAAGCACAGCAGATGCTCTGCAAATCCTCCTTTCCTCCCTCCATCACATCCTCACTCCCAGAGCCACTCTTTCCCTAGCTAGCGCCTTTGTCTTTTGCTAAGTAGAAAAAGATGCCCCTCTGTGGGTAGATGCAGCCCCATGGCACAGGTCTGACAAGCAGAAATCGAATCTGTGATAAGAAAAAATTGCCCCTTCTTTCAAAGAATACAACCTTGGGCCAGGGTCATGGCTTTATGGGTATCACATGGGCCATATTTCTCCCTTTGCCGTTGTGCAGTACACAGATTGCCCAGCCCACGGGGGGCCCTGCAGGCCCCTTGACATGGCTTTCAGGGGCCTTGGACTGGCTGCATTCCATGGTTCCCAATTAAATACGCATTAGTTCCCCAGCACCACTAATCCTGCACTCTGTCTGCCCTACATGGCTCATTATTCCCAAGAGATTGTGCGCTGTTACTTCTTACTGGGGGGGCAAGGGCTGTCTTTCCCAGGCAGTCTTATCTTACTCCTATTAGCCTCTTAAACCCCAGACCAATGACACCCTTCTGCAAATCCTTTCTTCCTCGGCACACCCAGAGCTCGGTACTTACAGCCTTCCTGCTCTTCCAGAAGACTGTTCTTTATCCTCTATCACGCCACTGATCACGTTCTATGGTAATTATCTGTTTGCTTGTCAGTTCCTTTCTGTCTGTCCTGCCAGTGTTTGTGGTTCCCCAGCTCCTGGTCCCCTGCCCAGGAATAAAGCTCTATAAATGCTTGTTAAATGAAATACAGGATGAATCAAGGAAGATGAGGAAGTAGAGGAGAAGGCTGAGTAGAGACTCCACTGTCCTCCCACAGACCTGTGTGCGTTTGGGCATTTGCAGGTGACACAAAAGTAGGAGAGCAAGCCCAGAGCCTATGGTTTGCTTAGAAAGAAAGTTGCTTTCTGTCTTTCAAATCCCTGAAAGTTGAGAATTGCTTTTTACCACTTGAGGCATTATCTCTTTTGCTCATTGGAAAGTTATGTTTCTGTTGAGATCTCTTTGGTCTTTCTGGCTAACCCATCAGTGGGCTAACCTGGACATCCAGGATAACCCCCCTCCTCCCTCCTACTCCACATATAACTGACTGAATCAGCTCAGAGCTTGAAGCGCTCCAGGCAGTCAGTTTTGGCTTTTCTGTGGGCCAAAAGGATGAGGTCACCATCACCAGTGAAGTCACCATGGCATGATTCATCTGACATCAGTTCCCCACTTGGAGTGTTCTGATATTCCCAGAGCTTCTCCCAAAGCATGCAGAATCTGGAGTCCCTTCTGTATTTCAAGGTTCTGGAGCTGATTCTCTAGCTTCCCTGGATCCCTAGTAAATGTTCGCTCCTCTGAAAAGTAGCATACAAACGGGGAGGCCAGAGTCCTGAATGGGGGAAGCCCCCATCCTCCAGTCCCTGGAAAGACCTTGTGATCCCCCATAGAGGCCTTCCCCATATCTCCAGCTACTGCTTCTCTCCTGTTCCAAAGCTTTTACCAGGATCTCTCAGGACACATTCTGAAGGGTCCTAGAGTTCTCAAGGGTGAGCCCTAATCTCACCCTTGTGGATGAATTCACCTTTATAGATAAGAAAGCTGAGGCCGGGAGAAGAGAGGTGGCATGCTCAAGTTCACACTGCTAACTAGTGTCTTCTGGCTGAGTGCACTCCAGAAGCTCCTTAACCTCTCCTGACAGGCCCTCCTTCAAGAATTCGAGTCCCAACAAATGCTGCCTGAAGAAGTGCTCATGTAGGCAAAGGGGGCAAGTCCTCCTTTCTTCCTCTCTAGAAGGAAGTGGCAGAGACTGGCCTTGAACCAAGATCTGACTTCAGGCACTGAACTGCCTTCCTTAACCTGTCATTCAGTACCCTCCCGATTCATTGCCCAATCTAAAGCAGCCAACAGTGTAAATACCCAGGCTCAGATGCAAATGGACGTGTCTGCTGAGACATTCAGTGGGACTGTACAAGGAACTTCCAAGAATCCAGGAAGTCTTCCAGGACAATAGAAATCAAATTTGGGGGTTGAGAGCTGAGGCCTGGAAAGTGTGGCATGAAGACATAACTGAGCATTTTCCAAAGTCTGTTCCAAGTCTTTGAATGCCGGGATTGCTGGAAGCCTTTGAAATAACCATTTCACATCTCTGGGTCTTATTTTGCTTACTTACAACCTCAGGGATATCTCAGGGAGATGGTCCGGTTGACCTCTGTGGTGCCTCTCAACACAGCATCTTCTGCTCCTGTGAATCGATGAAAGGAAGCAATTTATCTCCTGTCAGCAAGGGGAGGGAAGGTGTGGTGTCAACATGGAGAGTGCGTCGTAGATATCTTACGCCCCTCCCTCGCGCCCCCTTCCCCAGTGCCTAACCTTAGAAGCAGCACTGTTGGCCAGTGATTGGGACCTGGCCAGACGGGTGTTTCCAAGCTTTGCCCAGGCAGGAGGGCAGGGGTTGTCGCCTGGATTTCAGGCCAGTCACTCCTCAGAGATCACAACCTAACACCTTCGAGGGACACTGGGACTGCAAGGGGGCCTCAGGGAATGTCGCCTCTAGGGGGAGCATAGGTACACCTGCCGCATCCAGAAGAGACAGTCTCCCTTTTCTGGCTGGTTGGGGGGTGCGGCAGTAGTTCATGAAGCTGTAACTAACTCCCTTAGTCACCAGTTTCACAGTAAATGAGTCAAGCTCTGCTGTGAACGGTATGGGTTGGTGGTGGTGGGAGGGGAGACCAAGCAATAAGCCAGGAGCCCCTACTTTCCAGCTCAGGGACCCATCACCACTCCTCCCCCATCACCCGGCGCGCCTCAAAAAAAATTTTTTTTGAACTCTCTGGGCCTTTCTTCCTTCCCTATCTCTAGTTATATTGCGCACTTAGAGGCCGATAGGATGGATCCTGCCTTCCGGGTGGAGTTTAAATATATATGTATAATTTTGCATGACTATTGCGTCATCGCTGGAGTCGTCGTGGTTCCCCAAGAGGCCTCCACGTCTTCTCCCATCATCGGGGCCTTTGGACGTTTCTGGGTGCTGCGGGTACTTTCGCGAGGAGCCCTTGGCTCCTGCCGAGCGCTCGGCTCTCGGCCCCCTCCCCCAGACTCACCTACCTCCCCCTCCCTCTTCCTCGACTCCTCCTCTTCGCCCCCTTCCCGCAGCCCTAGCCGGGAGTCAAGCTAGGGTGAGCAGGCAGGGCCGAGCGGCGGCCGCGGGCGGGGCGCGGGGCGCGGGAGCCGGCGCACGAACGGAGGCGCGGGGCGGGCAGCCCGCATTCGGGGGAGGTGCCTCGGCCCGCCCTCCTCCGGGGCCGAGCCGGGAGGGGGCCCGGGCCCGCGCGGGGCGGAGAGAGCCGTCTGGCCCCTCCCCTCCGCCGCCCTCCCCAAAGTTGCCGTCTCCCCCGGGGCCGGCCAGTCTTATGATCCAGCGGATCCTCCTGGGGAGGCCCGGCTGGGGAGAGGGCGCGGGCGCCGAGCGGCGGGGGCAGCGGGCAGGCGAGGCGACCGGGGCCCGGGCGGGGATCCGGGCAGCGACAGAGGCGGCGGCAGCTCCCCGCGCCCGCCGCCCCCTCCCCTCGGGCGGGGGGAGCCGCTGCATGGGGCCGGGGGGGCGGCCCTGCTGCGCGGAGCGGCGGCGGCGTCGGACCCCCCAGGCGGGCTGGGGCTGAGCCCGGGGCCGGGGCGGGGGCTCCGGGGGGACCATGCCCGGAGGCCGGCCGGCCGCAGCATGGCTCACGGGCCCGGCGCGCTGATGCTCAAGTGCGTGGTGGTCGGCGACGGGGCGGTGGGCAAGACGTGCCTACTCATGAGCTATGCCAACGACGCCTTCCCGGAGGAGTACGTGCCCACCGTCTTCGACCACTACGCAGGTAAGCCTCGGAAGTGCTGACTAAGGGGCTGCTCCCCGGGCCGGGAACTTTGGAGGAACTTTGGCTGAGCCCCCTCGCCGCCTTCCCTACGCGCGCTCCCCACCCCTCCCCCGCCGCGCCCTCCGCCGGGCGCCCGGCCCCACCCCCAGGCTTCGGCTCTGGCAGCCCCTTCGCCAGCCCCACCGACCCCTCTTACCAGCCCCTACCCGGCTGCCGGGTCCCGCGCCCCGCTCTTCCCAACCCCCTCGGCGCCCGGGGCCGACCTCCTTGACCTTCTTACAGCCACCTTCCCTACTCCCCCAAGCCCCGGGGGGTAAGACGTGGCTACGGGATTTGGGAAAAGGGAATGGGCAGCTGGGGGCCACGTCGCACCCAGGCCTCACGCCACTTCACAGTGAGCCAGGCACAAGGGAGAAGGGGTGGCATCTCCTGGGGAGCGCCCGCCTGCCTCCAGCTGGGTTGGGAGAGGAGGGTCCTGGTGGGGACTGAAATTACCTCAGAGCCTGGATAATTGTGAGCTTCTTTTCCCGCCCCCACTTCTGCCCTTGCAGTCAGCGTCACCGTAGGGGGCAAGCAGTACCTCCTGGGACTCTATGACACAGCCGGACAGGTGAGTGTCTTGGCCCCTGACCGACACCCCCCCCCCTTCCTTTCCCCAATTTAGGGTGACTGCGAAGGGCCTTTGAAAACTGAGGTGTCTAGGAGGGTGGGTGTGTCTGCGAGGGGCCCCTCTGGATCAAGTAGTTATTTTTTCAAGTCAGTAAATTAGGGAAAGGGAGGAAAAAACCTCAGCAACAAACCCAGACCAGCCCACCGCATGTGAACCCCTGGGCTGAAAGTTTTTGCCTGTATGTGCTTTTGGTCTGGTGCCTGGTGTGTGGGTCCCAACTCCTGTTGCAAAGTGGCAGCGGCCAATCCTGAAGCGCCCTTATTTTTAGTTGCAGATGACCAGGTCTCCCCTCACAGCCTTTGTCTGGTCTCTCATTGGTGAGTGGTCTGCCTGCCCGAGGAGCCTGATTGGTGGGAAATGGCATCATCTAATATGATGGGAAGGCATTTGGTCCTGGTTATGTTTATTACAACATCATTGCACTCTGGGACTTGAGTCCCTGAAAACGTAATTTGTGGTGTTACCAGAGGACCACAGGGAAAAGAGAAAAGAAACAACAACCATCCAGCCACTCCCTGGGGCAGGGAGGGGAAGGAAGGGTTAGGAGTTCAGTGTGAATCTTGGAGGAAGAGCTTTTGTTGTTGTTGTCCCCTAGGAAGGCCAGGTGACTTTGTCTGGGTTTTCTTTGGTAGAGATTATTGTTCAGAAAGAAAATGCACCCTCGTCCTTTCGGTCTCTGACCGTTATTTGCAAATTACAGGTGGCTTCTAAAGGATGAAGATCTCCTCTCTGTCTCTGTCACAGTTGCACCCTCTTCCCAGACCCACTTTTGCGGTGGGCCTAAGATGATGTGTGTGATGAAGTTTTGCAGAATCCAGCCCTGTGATTAGACCTGAAAATTCGGGCAGAAGTTTCCATGTGTCATCCAGACTTGAGTCCTTGAGGACACGGGAGCAGCTCAGGGCCTTAGAGAGTGTCTTCAGGGGATGTCCAGTAGTTCAGTTTCCTTATCTATAAAATGAGGCTGAAAAAATTCAGACCATTCCCCTGTGCACATATTATATGCTAGATGCTTAGCACTGAGCCTGGCACACACTAGGTAGGTCACTAAAGAGGAGGTTTCTTTGTAGCTCTTCTAGATTTGGGTTTCAGAATTGTAGAACCAAGTTAGAGTCTGAAATATATCTTGTTGTGGGGGTGCCTTGATGTGGCCTCTGGTTTCTGTACCGTGAATTAGAGGAGTTGGAGGGTAGAGAAACTGTCAGCCGTGCGAGGTGCCTGAGGATGCCCCCTTTCACCAAACTGACCCAGGTCAGTACATCCAGTTCCTAGCTTTCCTTTTCATTGCCTGCCTTGTAGTTGTTCCTCCTTCTGTCATTACCAGAAAGTATGGAGGGCAAGAGGCAGAACTCATTCAATCAAATAAAACCAACTTTTAAGCAGTACAGTTGATAAACACCAGGTTGAAATTACTGGTTGAAAGAAGAGAGGTTTTTTAAGAGTTGTCTCTAATTTTAACTTCTCTTGCTACTGCCTCTTCCCTTTTCTTGTCACCATGACCATTTTTTGACCATGGGCCCTATTCAACAGGATGTGTGTATGTCAGAGCTGTTCTGTGCATCCTCACATCTGACTAATATTTACTGAGTTCCTTATCCATATCAGGCCTGGGGTAGCCACATGCAAATATCATTTTCTTCACTAAACAACCCCGTGAGATAGGTGATACTCCATCTTTGCAGATGATGAAACTGACACTCACAGAAGCTAGGTTGCTGATCTAAAGTCACACAGCTATTGAGGGTTGTTGCTGGGATTAGGACATGGGTCTGAATCTGCCCTCAGTTTGAGGTGGTTATATACACAGGAAGTCATAGGAGGTGCTGAGATGCTACCTCGGTTGATTGGGTTGTTTGTAGACATGGTACGTGGAATCCTCACAGCCATTCTCTGAGTGGCAGTTACCTGCCACCCCTAGAAAGGAGAGAACACAGGTCCAAAGAGTCAGCTACTGTTTCCAGTGGAGAGTGTAAGCTATATACCAAGTAGGATCAACCTACCAGTAAGGTTCAAATATTACTGTTTTTAACCCAATGCTTAAGACACCTACTCTGTTGGCTAAGAGATGTGTTAGGTCCCCTTGGTGTTTCTCCAGTGTCTTAAGATTTCTACTTTTGGATCAAAGTTAGTGATAATACATCTTTCAGCATTTAAGTTTTATTACTAACAGGCAATCTTAGCAACATTATCACCAATGAGATTAAATGAGTACCCACTTTGTACCTAGCACTGTGTTAAATACCTGGGGGAGACAAAAGAATAAATTTAAGGTAGGGATCTGCCATAGCTGATGATGGCATAGGTGGAAGTGGCTGAATTAGATGCCTTCTCGTGTGTTATATAGGAGATTCCTGTGTTGTACTTGGTCATTAAGACCTCATGCTTCTATTAAATGGTAGCAGATTAATCTTACAGTAATAATAATGATAAAGAAACACATACACATGCATTTCCGTATCAGAGAGAAAATTTTAAGCCTGCTGGGCAGCAGAGGAAGGCCTGGGCTTTGAAACCAAACAAGCTTGGGCCCGGATCTCCACTTTGCTGTACCAGTCATAGACTCTAGCTAAGCTAGTCACCTTTGTGGTCAGGTAAAAATGTGGATAATTAGAATTTATACTGTGATGTTGTAGGTTGGCTCAAAGTGTTTAATGTATGTAAAAGGAGCTGATACCATTCTTCATTCACAGTAGATGTGTAAGAAATATTATGAGAAATTATTGTGCTCCATTGTGGGCAGTTTTGTGGGGGAAGGTGTCACAGGTGGAAGAGGACAGTGCATTATACCTGAAGTTGATAAAAATTCCAGTAAGATGCCAGATCCTAGAACCTTTTCAGCGGAGGTGTGGAGCCAGGTTTGTACTTCTTAATTCCTATGGTCCCCATCAGTGGACCCATGGACACAGTCGAGTGTTTCCTGCTCTAAATGCTCTGTTTTGTCAGATGGTTTCCTTTCTTGACCAGAACGTGAATCCCCAGTGATGTACGAGAAACTCCTAGAAAAATAAAAGAGTTCAGTGTACCATTTGAGAACCATGTAGGGTATGCAGCTTTCAGCTGCTTCTACCTTGGGAGGTAAAATGGGGTGAGGGGGAAGCTCACAGCACTGGAGGGTGGTTGCTTTCTCTTTAAAACGTTCACTTGGTGCTCACAGCAACAGCACTACCTCCCCCAGATTGGAACGTCTAGCCTGTGCTCTTTTCTTGGGTCCCCTCTTGGACTCCAGTCAAGTTCAAAGCCATAGATAACAATGGCCAAACTCAGAGATAAAAGAACATATTGGGGAACTTCAAGAGATGACTGTAGTAGATGACATTTTGCCTTCCAGAGCAGGCTACTTCCCCCTTAACCTCTGCTGCTATTGGCAGAGACACAAGGGGAAGATATATGAATGTGAGTGTGCTGGGCAGTGTTAGTCCCCATCACGTGCTCTGCCTGGGGCACGTCCGTCAACACCCGCAACACACTAGCATTAGGCCAAAGGGAAGCCCCCTCTCTGGCCAAGCCCCTGGGTGGCCCAGGAGCATCCCCTACATTTTGCTGCCAAGCATTTCAGAGTGGAAATTGAGGGTGCTGCCTTCCTCCTCCGCAGGCCTGGTGGAGGGTCTGGCTTCCGCCCAGGGCCTCTCTGGCCTTTTGGCGCTTCTCCTTTTTGGCTCAGCTTTCAGGGCTCCAGGGTAGGCTCTGCAGCGGTCATCTGCTCAAGAGAGGGGCGGAAGAGGTGAGATTTCCCCTCCATCCTCTGCACTGCATGGAGCTCTGGGGAAGTGGGAAGAGCTCTGGCTCTGGCGGATGAGCCAAGGGGAGCTGGCTGGCAAACTGCTCTCAAGCTACGGGCTCCAGGCTGCTCTGTTCATCCTTGGCAGGAAGGCAGAACTTGATACCCTGAAAAGGGAAGGACTGATGCCCAGTTTATCCCAGGTCCCGTAATGCCCGCACTCAGGAGGGTGTGTGTCGGGGGTGAGTTTGGGTTCCCTAGAGTTCCAGATTTAGCCACTGCCTGTGTGTGGAAGTCCATATGTGTGCTTTTGGGTGTGCTGTTGCTATATCTGTTAACTTAAACACACACAAGTTCAAGGATGCGTACAGGAAAGCTAAAAATATCCTTAACTCAGGTGTCCCCTGGGGCTGGTTCAGTGACAAGTGAGGTCTGTTCTATTACTTGACACAGCCCAGCAGCTGGGACTGCCTCGCGAGCCCTTTGGGTGCCCAGGCAAGCACTTCTCCTCCCGAAGGGAATCTCCCCGGGGGGCAGTCTGGGAACGCCCGGGCTTCTGGAATGCCCCGCCTTCAGTGTTTCCTTGGGCAGCACCCAAGGGCCCAGGATAACAGAAAGGGGGAGGGGAAAGCCCAGGGTTTGGCCACTCACAGATGCCTCCCACCTTCAGGCAGACTCCTCACAAAACCCTCCAAAGTAGACTTTTTTCCAGATAAGGAAATTGACAGTCAGTGGGCTTATGGAAACCAGACCTAGATGTGATGAGGCAAAAAGGTTTTCCTTACTTTGGAAGGGCCTGCAGGGAACATCAGTAGGGCTTAGGAAGTGCCTGCTCACATGACCCAGGCTCCAGGTCCCTACTGCCCCATCCCTGAGAGGCCCAGGGAACAGAGTTTGGGAGGAGCCGCAGGGTTCCTTCCAGACGTCAGCCGTAACAGGTGAAATGCTGGCACTGAGCATCCTGGTTTCCCTTAGTAACCTACTGTAGATTTGTCATGTGTGCATTTTGCTAACCTTTTTAGAAGCTATTTATATCTCCAGCCTGCACCACGTCATACGGAATACTGGCTTCCTCCTCTGCGTGGGGAATGTGGCCGTCCTTTGTTGTCTCCAAAGCCTTTGTGGTGACCGAGTGCCTTGTGTGCCCACTCTCAGCACTCTGATGTGGGTTTGGGATGTGGCCCTCTGATCCATCTGGCTTCTCCACTTCTGTCATGATTCTTCTGAGGTTTGGTGACATTTAAACTCTGGGAACTAAAATATCCCAGCAGGTGTAGCAGGAACCATGTCACAGGTGTGTTCGGATACCATCCTCTCAGCTTGAGGGCAGGGTGGGGGGCATATGTTGTCACCTCTATGTGTGGCGGGATGTGGAAAAGGTGGGAAGCATCGCTTTAAAGCTCATGGGTCAGAGGCCTTAGGGAGAGCTGGGTGTTTGTGGTTTTGTTGTGGAATTTGGGGTTTCGGGAGATGAGTCTTAATAATGGTATTAAAGCAAAACAAAACATAGCAGCTCTCCATGGGGCTATCGGTTTCTAGCAATGACACATGTGTTGGTAGCAGCTGCTACTACAGAGAGGCTTCAGATACAGAATGGCTATACTGCCAGGAGGAGTAGAAAGAAGCCGTTACAAAGAGACAAAGACCAAGACCACACATGTTTTTAAAATTTGTGCGCCTCAGCTGAATTTCCTTTCACTCAGAGGGCTTGGTTTTGCCCTAATTTGGCATGCTTGGGTCAAGGAGCAGCTTTCCTTGCCCTCAGCAGTTTGCTGTTCCTCTTTTAGTTTCTGGCAGGCAGCTGCTTTGCACGAGGAAGCGAGGGGAGACCCAGCCAGGGAGGCTGCTCGGGGCGGCAGGATGGCCACGCAGGTCGTCAGAGCCCTTTGGCTCCCTGAGCACCGTTCTCCAGATCACTGCCTGCTGGCCTGGCCCTGTTGTCTCTGAGCACAGAGAGCGGTGTCTTTTTTCTCCAGCACATTTCCAGCACGTAGCCCAGTGCCTGGTGCATGGTAGGCCTACAATGAATATTTCTTAAATTGAGTTGATTCCCATTTGGCTGTCAGCACATTTCTGCTAAAAGGTTAACCAAAGACTCAGGTTATAGCTGTTAAATAATAGCTTCTGGCACAAACCCTTTCTCGGAAAAAAGCTTTGTTAATTTAGTAGAAGTCTCCAAGTTTCAAAGGAGTAACAGGCATGGGGGTACGTAGCAGGCCACTGGTTTTATCCCCACCCGGAACCTTTTTTAGTGGTCACCAGTGGGCCATCCCCCAGTACTCTCTCAGGCGCAGACCTCTGTGTCTTTCTTGAGACCTCTCACTCTCAGATCCCTTGAGGAGGAGGCAGCTTGGCAGCAAAAGTGTCGGTTTTGGATTCTCCAGACCAACTTTGAATCCCAGCTCCTTCTCTCTGCTGTTAAGCCCATCAGCCAACCGGCTTCTTCCCTCCCTGTGAACTGGGGAGATAACAGCCACCTGGCAGGGTTGCTGTGAGCGTTAAAGATGATGTGTGCTGTCGTCCTCTGTGGCCTGGCACCTGGTTGGTGGTATGGCCCAGGCCGTCTTTGGGGGCTCCACACCAGTTCAGTTCAGCTGGTGCTGATTCAGTGTCTGCTCTGTGTTCCCATCTTCTGTGGGGGAAGCATGTGGGTATCAGATGGCAGAAAAGTCCACCTATGCAGCGGGGAATGCTCCTCCTGTGAAACTGAGTCCCGTTGAGAGGAGGTGGTAGGGACAAGCTTTGGGAAGATTTCGGCTTGCAGGGAGAGATGGGAGGTGGTACAGTAGACTAGTTACCAGTGTGGGCTCCCACACTGGACTGACTGCTGGGGTCCACTTCCCAGCAAGGAGCTTGACCTCTCAAAACCTCTGTTTCCTTATCTGTAAAATGGGGATTATAAAATCAAGTCAGAGCTTCCCAGTTCCCAGATAAGGAATTTTCTTGACCTCCAGGCAGCTGGTTGGGGCCTGGGATGGACAGCCCTGGGCTCAGGTTGTCCCTTTCAGCTTGAGCAGTCTAACCTCAGTCATTTACCCTGTGGCCCTTCTACCCCTTCCACTGTGCTCTTCTCTCTGAACCATGAAGTGAAAGCTTGGGATGCATTGGACTAAATGAAGTCACGCAGGCAGAGGGTCATGGAGAGCAGATATTCTGGGTGGAGAGGAACAGCATGGGGCTTGCACGTATGGACTGTCCCAAATGTGTCTCTTTGGGGTACCTTGGATCGCTGCTTTCAGTGTCAGCATGTGGAGTGAGGATGATAACTACATTACGGAGTTTTTCACCCAGAAACTGACAGCTTAGTAATTAGAGAGATACTAATCTGGTGCTGTGTTGCTTGTTGATTTTAATAGAAAGAACAGACTGTGGGGGAAGGGGCCTTTATTATGGTTGCTGTTTCTTTTCAAGTGACTGATGGGGGCGGTAGAGCAGCCGCCCCCTCCTGATCCCCAAGCTTGCCAGCCCTGCCCAGACTCAGGGTAGAATCTGGGGTTTCATCATGACACTCTCGTCACTGAGTGGCATTATTGCAGGGTGCCAATCGTGTTGCATTTGGTGTTGCTGTGAGGCCTCTCACCTGCCCCGTGAGTAAAGGAAGCAGGTGGTGGTTGCATCACTTCGACTTGTGAGACCACACGGCTGGTAAAAGGCAACACCAAGACTGAAGGCCACACCACCCATCCCCAAGGCCTGGGTTCTTTATGTTAAATTACTCATGTGAATCAGCTTGACGGTGTTGTGTCTCCTTTACCTCACATATCTTCTGTTGTTGCCTATTTCATGTAAAAAGTGCATTCTGGGCACATCACTCTTCTAGACAGAAGAGTTGGTGGAATGGTGTCTCTAAATGGGACACTAGGGGCTGCTGCTGAAATGGCTCCTAAAAAATAACCTGCCACCCCACCCCTACCCTGGGAAGTTAAGGGTGTTTTGTCCACTTGTTCATTCACCTCCACTCTTGCTGAAAAAGAGGGCTCCCCTGGGTGGCACAGGTGGCTGCCCTGCCGGCGAGGCTGCGGAAGGGGCTTGGTGCTCATGCAGGTGTCGCCTCTTCCCGGGAAGGAGGACCCAGATGTGCCCGGTGGATGTTTGCTGACTGTTCTCAGGAGGCAGAGGCAGGACTCCCTCTCTACCCCCTCGAGTTTCTCACCCCTGTTCCTGCTGCCAGCCTTGACTTGACATGAGCTTGTTGTGCTGGGGGGCTGCTGGGCAGGGCTGCTGCAGCTTGCAAATGATTGGTATCTTTTCCATCCCATAGAGGCTGCTCCAGGCTTTTCTTTTCTCTCTTGACGAGTTTTCTTGTTTAAGTAAAAACTGCCATTTTCAACCTGTTTATCCCTCTTCCATTGGATGCCCTGGATATGTACCCAAAGACTTCCTCTGCCACCAGCTCCTAGTGTTGTCTGCTTTCCTGAGCATCCCGTTGACACCACCTCTGCACGGGCGTCTGCCCTGGCTGTCAGGACTAGATGAAAACATTCATTCAGTCAGTCAGCAAACATTCCCCAAGCACCAGATCTGGGCTGGGACCTATGCCAGGGACAGAGCTTACAAGTCAGGTCGGGCACAGGCCCTGCCCCCAGGGAACTCACAATTGGGTGAAGTGAGGAGGGGAGCGGGTGCCTGTTCATGGGGAGCTCAGAGGAGACTGGATTCTGTCCTTCCCAGGAGATGAACTGTTCCTAAGAGCTAAGCTGCCTAAGTTTCTCTGGGTCGATTTTAGGTGGAAAAAGTGCTCAGATTGGATTCTCACGTGTACTAGATGCTCAGCAAGGGTTTGAATTACTGCACTGGTTCTCAGATGTAGTCCTCGAACCAACACGCATCTCCTGGGAACTTGTTAGAAATCCTAACTCTTAGGCTTCACCCTAGACCTCCTGAAGCAGAAGCCCTACAGGTGCTTCTGATACTGGCTTAAATGTCAGAGCCACCAAGTTAATGAGTAATTGTGAACTTAATGTATCTCCTCTTAGCAAGCCACCTTCCCTCCTCCCCTCCCCCAACACACGTGTATACACACACACACTCCCCCCCCCCCACACTTATATATACATGCTCTACTCATACACTGTCTCCAGAGTGCAACTTATTCATCTGTTAACTCCCGCCCAATCAAACATGCCTCCACATACCCTTATCTCTAATTCTTTACACACAGTTGGAACACATCATAGTTGCTGGAATGATTTGAATCATTCAGCCACTGGTGCTGCCTTCTTGGCTTGCCTGGTGGACATGGGGCCAAGGCACTACCAGGAGAAAATGGAAGCAGAACTTCTTAATCTGCCCTTGGCTCCACAGGTATGCCCAGGGCTGTGCACACAGTAGGTTCCATGGGTATTTATTCCTTGATGAGGCCTAAGTGCCAAGCCATACTCTCCCCCATAAATTAAGCAGCCAGACAGATTTGAGATGCAGGCTGCTCTGTTCCCCATAGCTGAGGTTAACACTCTGAAAGGTGACAGGCCTACCCCTGAAGACGATGCTGGTTTGGTTTGTGCTAAATTAATTCCAAAGCAACAGATGGGCAGTGACATCCTTTTGCATTCAAACTCCCCAGGCAGGTCACTGGGACTGTTGGAGGAAGGGCTGTTACTCAGACACCCTCTGGGCAGTGATTACTTCTCTGGCTGACCACAGCTTTCCTTGTACGCGTCCTGTCCTCCATTCTCCTGCCCTCCCCCTCACTCTTAAAGTCCTCCTTCCTTCCTTCCTTCTTTCTTTCTTTCTCTCTCTTCTTTTTTTTTCAAAACTTATGCTAGAGGAGAAAAACCATCCTCTTTCAAATGGCCTAATGGTTGGGATTATAAATGAGTTGGCTCAAAGCACACCCCCTCTAAGAGCTGCCACTGAGGGAGAACATTTCATTCTTGTTGTCCAGACCAATTAAGATTCTGTTTACCCCAGCTTAATTTTCAAAGGGCTGTCCTTCCCAGCGAGCTGGTTCAGGGCTCACAATAAAGGTGTTTCTCGTGGCGTCCTGGGCTCTGGAGGGACAGGGAAGGGGCTGGATGGGAGAGGGGTCCCTGCTTTCTTCAGACAGGGGCTTTGTCCAGCAGGAGGGCACTTCTGGTCTTCATTCAGCCTGCAGAAAGTGAGAAGGTCCTTCTGAGGCTGAGGCATCCCATGAACGCCTCCTCTGTGACTCCAGCCCTCTTAAGGTTGAACCCCTTCTTTGAATTTCAACGGAGAAAATTGTCTAGAGGCTACAGGCTAGCATTTTGTTTTATTCATGGGTAAATCTTTACTCAGCCCCCAGATTGTAAGCTCCCCGAGAGGGGACTGCATGTGGCACATAGCACGTAACACAACTCACACAACATGTGTGCTGAATTTAGGGGAATCTGGCAGAAAGATGATCCTGGAAAGAAACTTTCCCATGACTTTATAACACTGCCATATTGGCTTTCTTATCAGCTCATTTTAAAGGGAGTTCTGATCCATCTGGACATTATTGAAGATCTTTAAGGTTATAGGTAGTCGCTGTAATATATTGCCCATCTGAGCACAGTAGAACTCATGTCTTCACTCATGGAGCCCATTAGCAGGAAGGCTGCCAGGTCTACTTGGATAAAATATTGGCCAGGATGTGTGTGGTTCTCCAGCAAGCCTGGATCTATAGGATTCCTTCAGTGTGTTTTATGTCAGGTGTCCCTCTGGAGTGTCCTCTGACCCTCTGTTAAAAGTAGGGGGTGAGAACAAACTATGGTTATCAGGGGACAAAGGGGATGGGAAAGGATAAATTAGGAGTTTGAAATTTGCACTTCTTGAGGAGCGATGGAAATGTTAGGTATCTCGATTTTGGAGGTGGTTTCATAGGTGTTTACATCTATCAAAATTAATCAAGTTGTACATCTGAAATATGTGTAGTTTACAGAAATTATACCACAATAAAGTTGTTTAGGAAAAAAAAGAAAAGCAGGGGCTGAGAGGGAGCAGTGAATGGGCTGACTTGCTCATTGTGAGTGGATGCTGCCTGCTGCCTGCTGCCTGCTGCCCTGGGGGGACCATGACCTCCTGCTGCTGGACCTAACAGGGCAGCGATGGAAGCACTGGAGTCTAGGTAAGTTAGTGTTACAAACACAGCAATTCTTCAGAAATCCCTGGTGGGCCAGACTGCTTGATATATTTACTCCTCTTTCCTTTTTAATAATTGATCTGTAATTCATATTCAGTGGATTTTATACATTCACAACGTTGTGCAATCATCACCACTATTTAATTCCAGAAGATTCTCATCATCCCCAAAAGAAACCCAGCATCCATTAACAGTCACTCTCCATTCTCCCCTCCCCCCAGCTCTTAGCAACCACTAATCTACTTTCTGTCTCTGGATTTGACTATTCTGGACATTTCATATGCATGGAATCATACAACATATGGTCTTTGGGTCTGGTTTCTTTCATTCAGCATCATGTTTTCAAGGTTCATCCATGTTGTAGATGATACCACTACTTCATTTCTTTTTGTGGCTGAATAATCCTTGTCTGTCCTTTTTCTTCCTTTTTGTCAGTCGTCCTTTCATGGACATCCTGCCTGAGGCCCTGGGAACCATTGTCTGGGTTGCGAGGCAGAAAGTGAAGTTCTGCTGGTCACGCACTTCTAGTGCTGTCTTTGCCACGACCTCTGGTAGGGGTGGGTTCTGGTCTCTCTGCCCTTTCAGTGTTCTAGTTCTCTCTCTGCCTCTCTTCATAGCACCCCCCCATTCACACCCTTGTATCTTTTATTCATCATATATATGAGTGTTAAATCCAAGTGAGGTGAGGAACATAAAGATCCATCATTTAGGGTTCTTCCTCTGTAGGAGCTTAGTGTCCATTGGCAAGAGATGTATACAGTTGACCAAAATGCAAGCAGGAAATGGGACATGCAAAGAACAGGTAAAGTGTGAGGAGTGTCATAAAGGTGCCAGGCTGCTTGCCTGGAGCTTCCCAGAGAGCCAGGGCCTCAGTGGGGCCATCATGACTCAGGAACTTGATTTTAGGGAGGCACTCATGCAGCATCAGATTCACAGGTCTGATTTGTGTTAACTTGTGAGAGATCCAGATATAAGTAAGGTTGTGGAAGGATTAATTTACCATGTGATCTCGGTGGAAAAATGGACACAAGCCATAAACCAGGAGCTCACAAAGAAGAAAAACTAATAGCCAGTGAACACACAATATGCAAAGATATGCGAATAAAACCTTTTTTTCACTTATCAAATTGGACAACATTGGAAAAATTGATATTCAAGAGTCAGGGAAGTGAATGCTTCATGTGCCGATCAGTAAAAACTGACATGATCCATTTGGAGATTAATTTGGCAAAGACACTTAAATTTTCGATGATCCATTCCTATGAATTTATGCCAAGGAAACATTCATTCAGTGTACACAAAGATTTTTCTAAAATGACATTCTTCCCAGAGACGTTTATAATAGTGATAAGTTGTAAACATGTTAATGCATAGTAAAAAGAGATTTGTTAAATGATTGTATGTATTAGAATAATCATAGTCATTAAAAACTGCTTTCAACAAATATTTAAAGATGTATGAAAAGGCTGATGGTGTGTTAAGTGTGAAAAAACAGGAATCAAAACTATATATGGCATGATTACAACTTTGAAAAATATGCATATGTATAATGTGTAAGGAAAAATTAGAACAAAATTGTCAAAATGTTAAAGTGGTTGGCTCTAGTAGTGATACTGAATACTTTTAGAAATTTACTTCTTTATACTTTATTCTGTTTTACTCCAATTTTTTAAAAAAGTCACTTTATTTTTTATTAAAATTATATATGCAGATGATTTAAAGAGTCAACAGTTCTATAAGAGCCTGTTAAGGAGAAACCAAAGATCCCTTTCCACTTCCCTACAGAAAAGTCTTTTCCCGCTCTCAATTTTTAGCTGTTTATTTCGGTAAAAAAAAAAAAGTCCTCTTTTGACTTTGCATCATGAATGATGAAGCTCTAGTTCTCTTTCGGACATACCTTCCACTTCCCATCCACCCATTCCCAGTAGCTATATTGTAATTTCTGTTTAATTACTGGTTCATGGTTTTATTTTTATCGCTGTTAGCACAGTTGACCCATGTAGTGTACTATAATTACTTTTACCCCTTTGTGTGACTATTGGTTTTGCTGGAGTTACTAAGTATCTTGTTTCTTCCCTTGCTTAGTCTTCACTGCATGTCTGTTTTATCCCAAACTCGCCTTTCCATGCATTCCAACATAATCAGGTATGCTGCCAGTTTCTTCTTGGAGATGTCCCTTATGAGCATGCTGACCTGCTCCGGGCTGGGCTAATTGCCTCTAGCCTGCTGCACAGCTGTCATCCTGGGATTTTCCTTCATCATTCTGGGGATTCCCTCTGGCTCTATCTCTTGTATTAGATCCCTATTTTTATTTTTCATGTCTTCGTGGTTTATTTGCTCATTTTGGTGGAGCATGTATCTTATTAGTTTCTTGAGAAAAGGCATTGTAGGGAGAACTTTGGATACCTTGTATGTTTGGATTTCCTTCATACCTGATTGACAGTTTGAAAATAGATTGGAAATCATTTTTCCTTCAGAATTTTGAAGGCATTGCTCCATTGCCATCTAGCTTCAATTTATGCTGTTAAAAAGTCTGATGCCAGTGTGACCCTGGAAATGTTGTCAGGAACCTGGTCTTCCTCCCTGGAATTGCACACTCATGGTCTTCGGGGTAGAATCTAGCTGGCTATTGTAGGCTCTTTCACTCTGGAAACTCGGGTCCTTCAGTTCTGAGAACTTCTCTTGGCTCATTTCTTTGATTGCTTCACTTCCAGTTAATCTCTTCTGTTACACTAGAACTCTCAGTATTTGGCTGTTGGAGCTCTTGAGGTGGTTCTCTGATTGTCTTACATTTGCCCTTTCTGTGTCTTTTTGCTTTATTTTGGGGAAAGCTCTTCAATTTTATCATCCATCCCCCTTCTATTATTTTTTTCTTTAAATGTGATTCTGTTTTTAATTTTCAAGAATCTTTTCCTGTTCTTGGATGTTCTTTTTTTTTTTTTTCCCTTTAGCATCTTCTAAGTTTGGTTTGGCTTGCTTTTGGTTTGAATATCTTCTGTAATTTCTCTGAGGATATTAATGATAGGTTTTTGAAGTTTTTTGTCTCCCTGTAGAGGCTCATTTTGATCTTTGTCTTTTGTGGCAGTTCCTCAGGTATCTGCTCCTGTTTGTGAGAGTGGCCCTGGGGAACGTGGGAAGCTCTGTGTATCCATGGGTCTGGATGACTCTGGCCTTGACTGATGGTCTCGGTTTCTTAGCCTCAGCACCATTGATATTTTGGGCTGGATAATTTGTTGTGGGTGCTGTCCTACGTGTTGTAGGATGCCTAGCAGCACCCTTATTGTCTTCCCATTAGATTCCAGTAGCACCCTACCCCAGTTGTGATGATCAAAAATGTCCCCAGACATTTCCAGATGTTACCTTGGGGCAACATCACCCCTTGTTCCCCTTACTCCAGTTTGAGAACCGCTGCTATAGGGTGATCTGTCTGGACCTTTTCCTTGGAGAACCAGTAATGTCACATTTTGGTCCTTCCACTTGGGCTGGTCATATTCCCCAGAAGAGAATCTCCCACTCTTCTGTCTGAGTGGTTGCTGCTGGGCTGCCTGGTGGTTCTGGGGTTGGGGGGATGAGTGGAGGAAGCAGGGTAGGGGGTCTCAGTTTTCAGTTGTACCCTGGCCTGTGTGTTCAGCGTGTTAAACTGAGCCTGGTGTCCTCCTACCCAGGGAACTCTCTGCTCTACCCTTTCCAAGCAATAAATATCCTCTGCCTTTCGTCAGGGTTGGGCAGAGTGTTTATCATGCTAGAGAACAGGGTCTGGGGCTTAACTGCTTCATAAGCCACTGTCGATCTGCCCCCCTGTTTGTGGCTCCACCTTCAAGCCACTTTCAGAACGCACCGCTCCAGTTCCCACACCTGTAGGGGGTTCTGTTGTGCAGAACGAGGTGCTTCTTAACTTTCCCCTCACTGCTGGCCCAGAATTTGGCGCCCAGGGTTTGCTAAATCAGTTCCTACTTGTTCTTTTGCCTTCCAGCTTCTAAAATTGTATGGCTCTTGTCTCCTTTCCTGTTTGCTTTGTCCTGTGGCTTTGTGCCCCCCGCCCCTTTTTTTTAATTGCTATACATGTCAGAGGATTCTGAAGAGATCAGAGATAAATGCATGTGTTCAATTGGCTGGGATTTAACTGAATTCTTCTCTAGTTTTGTTTTTTTTTTTAATAATTAGGAAACATAAATATGAAGAGCAGAGTTCTAGTGATAGATATCTTTTCAGTGCCTGTTATCCCGTGTACCTTTCCTTAGCAGCAGAGATATGTGGAAAAATGAATTCATAAGAAGCTTTCTTGGGATTCAGGCTTTGGAGCAAAAGGTCTTAGAGGAGATTTGAATTTCTTCTGGATCCTGGAACCACGTGATGAGCTATCCCTTCCACAAGAGAGCTCGGCTTTCTAGTGTCCAGGATCTGTGTGTGCACCATGTCCAGCAGCTTACCATTGGGCAAATCTGGATGGACAGGAATATTCTAACTCTGCAGTGTCTCCTTTGCCAGACTCTGTGTAGAGTCTGCGTAGTCAGTGACCTTTCAGTTAACATTTTTTCAGGCAAGCCAAAACATCCTTTATTAGGTTACAACATCCTTTGGTTACGTTTTAGTCACCTTGATTAGATTTGGGTGTTTTCAAGCATCTCGGTCATCTCTTAGTAATGACCCATATTGCAGATGACTAATAATGATTATGGTTTAATTTTCATTAACTTCTCAACCTGTAGCCTTATGTCACGTTATTAGGGTGTCCTACGATAGTTCCCCTCTGTTAACTACACCTATAGGTATTAATGACATTGGGAGGCAGGAAGGGGCACTTCCAGCTCTGGAGATTGTGGAGGGGGTGGTGGGACAGTTTTTCTAGGTGAGAAAGTGGCTTGAGTGTTGTATGGATTTGGGGTGGGGAGAGGCACAGGTAGGACAGCGTATTCTGTGCAGCCTTTTCCAGTCCTCAGGGGTGGACATCCTCCCTCCTGTGAATTTCTGCAGCATTTAGCACGTGTGTCTCTTGTCACTAATCTTGTGCCTACAGTGGAGGCTTTCTTTGGACCTGTTTATCCCATTTAATCATAACAACAACCTTCTGAGGTAGATGATATTATCTACCCCTCCCCCTGCCTTTGCTTTAGTGGCTCAGAAAACAGAGACACTGAAATGACTTGTATGGGCCACAGGTATGGCCCACGAGAGGCAACGCCAGACCTTAGACGAGGCCCTCTGGCTCCAGATCTGTAATTCATTATTCTAGTTAGTGACTTCCCTCTGCTGCCAGCCCTTACTGGGTTGCTTCACTAAGCTAGTGGCTCTCTGAAGGGAGATGTATGCTGTCTGATTTTCCAGGAAGCACACAACCCAGACTCTGTAAAGGAGCTGACGTGATGGACTGCAGGCTGGGCAGGACTCAGCTTAGTGGGTTACACAGGGCAGGGCTAAGAGCAGGAACCCCGCCGGTTCCTGTGTAGTTTGATGAGACTGTAGGGTCCACACCTCTAGGGTTGTTAACCACCACCCCCCGCCCCCCAACTGCTCCAGCCACAGTCTCACCAGCACTTCACCCACTGCCCAGGGCTCAGCTGCTGCCCTCTACCCCAGATGCGGGGATGACAGCTCCTGTCCCAACGTGGCCTCCAAGGGTTTTATGAGGATCACAAAAGAGAATGGACATTCAAAACACTGAAACGACTGGTGTTTTTCTTGTAAAGTGTTTTTGTTTCCTTGTCTGCCTGTAGTGTTTCTTCTCTTTGGTTTTGTTCCACTGGCTTGGTTCACTTTGGTCAATGTCACGTCTTCCTAGCCAGGTTCTCTCTAGTAGGCCATCCAGCTCCTGGATTGGCTAAGCTTCTGGGAGCACAAGGATGCTGGTGCAAACGTGGGTCCAATGAACATTTTACAGGCAGCCACTGAAAAGCGCCTGCATGTGTGCAGCAGCCGGCGAGGGCTAGGTGGCCACATCAAAGTCCATGTGCATCCTGACTCTTTTTCGCTTCTCGGGTCTCGTTAACCATTGTTATAAAAATATATATTGGAGGTATATTGGTTTAGCTATTTTCAGTTATTTTAATAAAATCTCTGACTTCAGTTCTTGCCTGCCATGTAAAATATATGCACTTAGTGAAGCAGCCAAACGTCTCAGCATGTTTTTCACAAAGTCGATTTTACCCTCCACCCTTATTTTCCACCGATTTATCCCTCTGTGCCGAGTCTGCCGAAACTGAATGGAGAAGGAGCACTGCTGGGCGTGGTGATAAGCGCGCAGCCACCACACCTGCTATGTGCCTGTCATACCTTAGCTCAGTTCATCTTCCAACAGTTTAGTCCATTTTATAGATGAAGGGAACAGAAACTTGTCTGAGGCTACATAGCCAGTAAGCCTGTGATTCAAAGAGGTAACAGATCTGTGTCCAAAACCTATGATCTACTGCTTGCTTAAAACAGAGGGGCCAGGAGGGTCCTAAACTAGATGTTAGGAGAACTGCCTTTCTGCCTGACTCTCCTATGACTTTGGACAAGTGATGAGTTTCTCTGAGCCTGTTTCCTCATCAGCAGGAGCTGCTCTATCTCATGGGCTAAGGTGAAGATTCAGTGGGATGGTTGGGCTGATGTGAAAGCAGGAGCAAGAGGCTCTGTGCTGCGAAGTGAAATAAGGCTAGGGTCACGTGACGTGGGGACTCAATAATAAGCCTGGAAGAGAGCTCTGTGGAGCCTGCTGTAGTACAAGAATGCCGGAGCCAAGCCGGAGCCGGAGGGGAGGAGATGAAGAGGGTGATGCAGAACAGGCAGAGTGAGGGGTATGAAACGCGCACGGAGGAGGGTATGCTGTGCTCCACAACACGGAAGCGTGTCACAGTGATTACTGTAGGTCCTGAGGAGTTGATGGCTTGGGTATTTCTGCCAAGGACTCCCTGAAGGGGAAGGGTATTTCTGCCATGTGCAGCACCTCGCTGAATTTCAAAGAAATCTCTGTGTGTGCATACGCATGTGTGTGGGTACCCACAGGTCCTAGCTCTGCACCCTTGTGGACCTCTGTGTATTTTCCTTGAATTAAGGTGAAATTCACACAGCATAAAATTAATCATTTTAAAAATGTACAGTTTGGTGGCATTTAGTACATTCTCGATGTTGCACACCCTCCATCTCTCTTGAGTTCCAGAAGACTTCCATCCCCCCAGCAGAAATGGTGTGTACTTTTTAAAAGGTCTCTCTTGTGAAAGCATATTTGAGAACTGAGTTAGATCATCCCTATTTCGCCTACCTGCCCAAAGCCTTCCTCCCTCGTCTGCTGGTACCATGTGTTTGCCCAAGGCGTGTGGTGCGAGTACTCAGATTCCAAATGGGCTTGTTAGTCATGGTCTCACTCCTCCGTGCAGCGTGGCTGCCTTATACGAGCACGAAGAAAAACAGCGTTTCAGGCTTTATCAGAGGGTCTTTGTTACCCGGTCTTGTCTTGCTTCTTGACTGCTTGTTCTTAGTATATTTTAAGTCCGTGTGTAACGGTGGCTGCCAATGAGAGACTTCAGTCGTTGTAAGCCTCTTCCTTGGCATTAAAGGCAAAGGAGGTAGGTGTTAGTCTATAGTCAAGGAAAATGGTATTTCCTCTGGATGTGGCCCATCCTTAACTCCCAGTTCTGTGGGTGCCCTCGCCCCATGGGAAGCCCAGGTGACCTGCCTCCATAGCGCCCAGGGTCCTCTGTAGCTCAGGTGTTGAAGGGGTTTGAGGGCTGCTCCTCTGGACATATCAGGCCTGGTACTTCTGCATGCCTCCCTCTAAATAGTTAATTCTGGGTAGCATCTACTCCCTTGTGATACAGGGACCACAGCTCTGGCCAGGGGAGAGGAGGTCCTTGAACAGTCTCTGTGAGTTGCAAAGAGGGCCAGTGAGTGGCAAATCCTTCTGTACTGAAGGAGGGGGAGGGGGAAGGGAGGGAGAGAGAGAAGAGGAGCAGCAGAAGGAGAAAGGATGAGAAAGGAGCTATCTTCAGTAATCTAGGGAATACTTCACTCTGGTGGACTATTTAGGTCACATGCCCACCCAGGAAGCAACCCCTGGCACACCTGGGAGATACCGTGGGTTCGGTTCCAGGCCAAGCATTGAAGTGAATGTCGCAATAAATTGAACATATGAATTTTTTGCTTTCCCAGTACACAGAAAAGTAATGTTTTCACTAGATTCTATTAAGTAGCAATAGTATTATGCCTAAAAAAATGTAGATACCTTAAGTTAAAAAATAATTACTAAAAATGCTCACCGTCATCTGAGCCTTCAGCAAATTCTTAGTTGTAACATCAAAGATCACTAATCACAGATCACTGTAGCAAATGTAATAATGATTTTAAAAGTCTGAAATATTACAAGAATGACCAAAGTGTGGCACACAGACGTGAGGTGAACAAGTGCTGTTGGAAAACTGTGCTGATAGACTTGCTGGGTGCAGGGTTGCCACAAACCCTCAATTTATAAAAAATGCAGTATCTGCAAAGTGCAATAAAGTGAAGTGCAGTAAAATGAGGTCTGCCTTTGCTTTGTCTGGGGAGGAAGAGATTGATTCCCTTAGATAACCCAGGGATGGCTTCATTCTGATTGGACTGCTTGGGCCATAGGCTCACCCTGGAACCAGTGACTTCGGCCAGGGGGTGGGGAATGAAACTCCATGATTGGCTTAAATCCAACCAGGATTTCTTTTAGCTAAATATGGGGTCAGAGTCCCCGGGGGCATGTGTCTGGGTAGAGGAGAGGTGGGTCCTGAACTAAATCAGTTTGGGTTAGAAGGAGCAAGTAGGAGAAGGATGCGGAGCAGACAGCCTGCCTAGGTAAAATAAAGGTCAAGACGATGGAAAAAAGGCAGTGGTGAAAAACAGTAGAGGACGTAAAATGCTGCGGAAGAATCGCTCAGTCTGAGACTCTGCTCCTTAGGGCTTGTGTTACAATTCAGGAAGGTGGGTTGGACCCATTGGTGCCCTACAGAAAAATGGCCCTGATCTCAGGAGGCAGTTGGATTCTTGTCTGAAAGTGGTGACAGCAACCTTAAAAAAATCTGCCTCTTACTGCCTCTTACAACCTAAAAAAATTCAGACGCTTTATCTGCGGTCTCCGGCTTGGTAGCTGGTGAAGGAGGTGCAGACCATTCTTCTGACTGCACCTCCCACTGTTACCCTCATTCATTCAGCAAGAATTTAATAACCAGCTACTATAAGCCAGGCTTTGGAGAATAGGCCTCTGCCCTCAGGGAGTCCTGTGGAGGAAACAGACAAGAAAGGAGGCAGTGATACTACAATGTAAAAAACGGGATGACAGGAGAAGCCCAGGTGCAACAGAAGGACCTCTCTGTACACGTCATTTTAAGTCAGTATAACTTCCTAGCAGTAATATGGAGAAATAAAAGGAAAGTAATTCATAATAAAAATATTTATTTCAGTATTAAATTCCTATATTCCCAGGGCTGAGTACTCCAGAAATCATAATGAAGTAGTCACATGCCTACATCTATAGGCAGAATGACCACAAATGCCCCAGCTCCAAAAGTTAACTAATGTGGTTGTGTTTTTGTGGTAACTTGAGTACTGAGAGCAGTATTGCCAGTGGTGTGCAGCTTTCTACAGTGGTAAGGAACTCCTGTCATGTTTTAAACAAAGTAAAGTAAATGTCCTTTTCTCTTAATATACAGGAGGGTTAGGTCCTAGATTCAGGTTGTTATAAAAGGGTTTCTCATATTCATCAGTGCCTAGCAGTATACGCATCAGTCATGCAGGACCGGGGACTGTGTCTCTTTACCTGGCTCCCACCCCTAAATGCTGGTAGAGTTCCCCCATTCATGTGGACAATCAAAAACCCCTCCCACATTTCCACAGTGTCCCCAGGACATAGAGTCATCCTGCTCTGGTTAAGAGGCTCTGGTCTCTCCTCTGCTGTACTGTGAACTCCATGCGGTGGGGTCCGTGTCTGTTTCTCACTGGAGCACACACAGTGTCAAGCACCCAGTGGCCAGCTATTTGTTGGAAAAGATGAATGCATCGCTATTCCATCAACATGAAACTCATACCAAAAAAGTTACAAAAGGAATATGCCACACAGACGTGTGACCTGACATTGCCCTTCTTTCTGCATGCTGACCTCTGTTTTAGTGAAAGAGACTTGTAATTATAGCTCCAGACAATGTAGAATTTCAGCTCTAAGTCCTTTACAATGAAGGAAGTCGTCTCACCGTGTACAAAAGAAATTGCATTGGCTTTGAAGTTGTGGTTTGTCTTTTTTTGGAAAGTCAGGCTTGTCTGTTGAGGAGCTCAAAAGCACTTGACCAGCTCGCTCCTGTATCTTCACATGTGTATGCTATATTTATCTTCCCCTCGCAAATGGGGAAATGAAGCTTGCCTAAAGGCCATATTTAGCTAGGCTTGATCCTCTGCCTTGTGGGGTCAGCTTCGATAAAACAGAATCCTAAAACTCAATTTTTATGCAGTAGTTTAAACTTCCACCCACATTAAATCTGTTACTAGGGCCGCTCGCAAGGGTAAAAAGTGTTATTTGGAGTATTTTTAACCATGCGATGTGGCAGTCTAGTTCAGTCCCCTCCTTTTAGAGATGAGGAAGTCAGGCAGGTCCATGCGACACAGTTAGCTAATGGCAGAGCCTGTTCAGCTGTCTGTCTTTCTGCTCCCACAAATTTCAATTTTTCTCCTTTTTTTTTTTTTTTCTCCAGCTAACCTAAACAGGAGTTAGGCAGCCAAAAGGAAGATGCTAATAGAAAAGAAACCAAAGATCTGGCTCACTAGCTCCTAAATAATTAGTAAATTAATTGGGAGACAGACATTATAATCGAAGTATATAAAGATGACAGTTGCTGAAAGTTAAAAGCAAAACCTCCATTTCAGAAATTCTTTTACCAAGAGCTAATCAGACCTGTGATATGTAAATACCACTTCACGACTAAACAGAAGGTTAAAAAAAAAAAAAGGAAAGAAAGAGAAAAAAAAAAGCCAAACATTTTTTAAGTTTTTGAAAAATAGTAGCCTCTTAGAAATTTGTATCACTTAAAAAAATTCTCCTCAAATTTTCTTTAGCCCATCTGTAGTAGGAGGTGGTGGGCAAATTCAATAAACTCATCATTGATGCATTTTGAACCAAAGTTACCAAAATACTCTCCAAAAGAATCCAAACCAGCTTCCTAGAAAAACAGTTATTTTTAAGGGGGTGAAAAGTTATATTTTCACTATACAAAATTAGATACAAAATGAACATGAAAGCCACAAAAGGGCTACACAGAGGAAATGAGGTTTCACAGACTACTGTTACCAAGAATTATTATAGAAATGTTGATAATTTATAAGATTATGACAAAACACTTTTCATCTTCAGAAGCTACCTCCAGTCCATGTGTCCTGTTGGCTTTAGTATAGCATCCTTTTGGGGTTGGAGTGATTCAAGAGCCATGCCTGATACCTATTTTGGGATTCTCATCAAAAACAGATGTTTCAGATGGAGATTACTGCTTCTCCAGTCACCACAAGCCACCAGTTGTCAGGGACAGTCTTACTTTGTTGCCTTACATTTTATGTATCTCTTAAAATAATCAGAAGCTGTTTTAGACTTTAGAAGTCTTGGGCTTGTCTGTTAAAGAATTATTCCATTGTGGTCCCACTTTTTATCATTCTAGATTCATACTTTTATAGGTATGGATAGATGGCTATTTTCTGAATCAAAATGACATGCTGGATTATTCAGAAGTATAATACATGCTTATAGCATTTTATAGTCTTCAAAGCATTTGTCACTGATAATGTCCCATTTTACAGACTGATAAACAAAGGCTCTAAGAAATAAGTGACTTGACCAAGGTCACATGCTAGTAGGTCATATATGTTCCAACCCTCTCCATTCTGTAAGGCCCAACTCAAATGTCAGCTCTTCTAAGAAGTCTTTTCTTAGCGTCCCCTAATTACTGCCCTTGGTATGCACCACGTTCTGACTTGTAACGTAGTGTTTCCATACACGTGTCTCCCTTGCTGTGAACTCCCTAAGAGCAGACTGTTATAAATGTTTGTGTCTCTTCCCAGCTATCAAGTTGTCCTCCTCGGTGCTAACTTTAAGCACGTTCCAACGTTAGCACCGCAGTTTCTTCTCCTCTAGGCTGTGGCTTGGAGGTCTGCATAGTTCTAGGGAGGCCTCCAGGTACATTGTGGGTACTGTTGCTCATTCGGGTTTGTGGACATATTTCTAACCTACAGATATCTTGTGAGAGCTTTGCAAATGTTTCTGAAGTGCTTTACACATCAGAAATGATCTGTATCTTGCTCTTCCTTCATTTCCCTGATGGTTGCACATTCTGGGCACATAGTAGGTGATTATTAATGTTTCTTGGATTAATTACTTATATATTTACCTGCTCCAGCTTACACTTTCCTTTCTCCCGTTGTCGTATTTGACTTTTGATATGTACACATCATGAATTCCCAGTTGAACTCTAAGCTCCAGAGGGATGATTATTGCTTTTATTTGTGTGCACCTGTCCTGAGAACATCTTTCATGCAGTATGATCTCAATACAACTTCACTAACTGATGTTCAGTGACCAGTGTGTGACAGTATAGCACAGAAAGCATGGCAAGGCCGACACTGTCCTGTGTGAGTGGTTCCACTGAAAATACATATTTAAATAGGCATACACATGCTAAAAACATGTATGTTAAACAGAACTCACTAAGTGGGAGAGAGCACCGAAGTTCACATGAAGGGGACAAAGGTGGTGCAGAAGTGGGGACGCCCCTGGGCACTGCTGGCTAAGCTGGACATAGAAAGGGGTCTCCCGACTGATGGCCATTTACTCTAGTTCTCTGTCACACCGGAAGGTGTTTTGTTTCCTCTCAGCACATTTCGTTGGTCTCTTATTGTCTGTGGATTCTTGTCTGATTGTCAGTGTTTAGGGTGAAGCTTGTCATCATCACAGGTTAAGCACTCTTGAGGAGAATGGAGAGAGCCTCATCACTAAGCTACCAGAACACACTGTTAAAAAAAAAAAAAAAAAAAAAGATACCTCTGGTCCTTAGCCAGTTGCTAAGAAGCTAAAGATTTTACTAAGCAGTTCAACAGTCCTGTTGACCAAATTCCTCATTGTTTTTCCTGGTTCTGATGTAAGACAGTTGTCTTTAATACACTTTAATGCATCTAATACACTGCAGCATTCCAGTTACCAAGCTGAAATGTTTAAATACCTACCTTTTAAAAAAATTTTTGAGCTAAAATAAAATTGATTTGTGAATTAGGAGGACAGTAGAGAATTGGCTTTGAGAAGTTCTGACTTTGGTAAGTGGCTGTTTAAGAGTAAGGGCAGTTCCACATTTACCTTTCTTTGTATTGTCAAATTTTAAATATATAGCTGGAAATGAAAGATTTGCATGCTTCAGTTTATTTATCCCTAAACCTAAAATTTCATATTAAATGTACTCAAGATACTACATAGTAGATATAAACAATTTTATATGATGCAGGGTACATATGCACAGGGGATGATTTATTTTTTTAATTTGGTATCTATTATTAGACTTCTAATTACTCAGGCTGGATGGAAGCAGAGAGATCTCATTCTGATAATAACTGCCAATTATTTAGCTGGAGATTACAGGCAGAAGGAGTTCATTTTAGATAGTTCAGATTTAAGGAGTAACATTTCTTTCCAAGGAGTTCTAAACATACTTGTCTTTATTTTTTTTTAAACCCTAGTTCTTCACATTTTAACTATTCCAACAAAAACCTACAATTTAACAAATATCTAGAAATGATTAGTTTCCCTCCTTTGTGGCCACATCTCTGGTTGAAGTCAGTATTCACTATGGTTATGAAAGGAATCCGTATAATAGGCTTATGTTCTATAGGATATTTGGATTAATATTATTAAGCATTCCTAGAGAACTTTGCATTTACATACTTTTTATTTCTTGTAATACCTTCCTAGAGAAAGAGTGCACGTTCTTTTTCCCTGATGAGATAAAATTTTCATTAAAAAATCTAATTTGATTTTCTTAAAAAATATATAATTCTCTTTTTTTTTGGTTACATTTTAAATAGTCTTAAGGCTCTTGAGTCCCCAAATGACTAATTAGTACAGTAATAATATAACATTCTCTTTTATTAATCTGAAAATTATACCATCCTCAAGAGACCCCAGTTTGATTTGTGTGTTCTGATGCCAGTATAGAAAATTTAACTTCTTGCTAAAGGAGTTTCTCCTCTGTGGTTGGAGAGAGATGCAAAGTCAGGACTGGGGAGGGACTGATGGGACCCTGCGTGGATTTGCAGAGACTGGGAGAACCAGCTTCCCGTCGGATGAGGAATTTATGTTAAAGGTCGGATGAGGAATTTATGTTAAAGCGTTGAAGGAGTTCCTCCTGGCACTGTGCTGAGTGCCTTAGTTGCTGCATTATTCCATTTATTCCTCATAATCCTGTGAGACAGTATCCTCATTTCTAATTCTATGAAAATTGGATCTGGAAATGTGGATGAGGAGAGATTTGTGGCAAGAGCACCCCATCCCCTAACCTTGCTGCGCCTAAGTTTGCTCAGGAGCAAACTGCTAGGTAGTTGCCAAGTGGAAGGCCACGATTAAGTGCAGTCCTTTTCGTTCCCCTTCTCAGCAGGCAGCTTGTGAAACAGGCAGTGGCGTACAGAAAATATACTTACTGCACCGAATTGTGCTGTTTAACACATAAACTGATTTTTGAAACATGCTATATTTTTGATAGTAGTCCTCTTGTAGTAACTGACTGGAGTTTCAACATGTTTCTTGCCCACTCGATGTCTTCATTAATAATTTCTTCATTAGCACTTCTTCATTCCAAACCATTTAGAGGCCTACCCTTTTAAAAATAACCGGTCCAGAAGATTGGGGATGGCATGTCCCTTTTTGTCCTGTACAAGCCAACACCTGAGAAATCTTTCAGTGCCCTTGGCTACAGACTGTAGGTGTGCGCTTTGGAAGCATCGCAGAAAAACCAAAGGGTTAATGCCAGAGTCAAGGGTTTGAGATAATAATATGCTTGAGTTGAATTTATAGTAAGAAAAACGTCAGAATATGACATGAAAGGAAGACCGTTCCAGGAGAGAAATACTACGGCTGAAACTCCGGGTGCAGGGCGTTTTTAATGTGCCTTCAGCTCCACAGTCCTGCAGTTGTAGTAGCGAAGCGGATGGCGGCTTAAGGCCAAAAATAGAGTTTCCTTGAAACCAGATGAGAGGCAACCCCTGACAGAAATGGAATCCTGACTGTTCGTGCGCTAGAATGTAAATAAGCAGAATTTTGTGTCATAGGTAAGAGTCTAAGCAAAACAGGAGCTTCACTGCCTTTTGTGATAGATGCTAACACAGCCATCGATAGCACAGCCCTTCTGCAGAATATGAAGCAGCAGTTTAAAATTACTTGGAAGTCTAACATATTCTGGTCTGGAACCATCTCCAAGATGTGCTGAAGGGTACAGAGCAATGTGGAGTGCATGATCTCTTCTAGGTACAGATGTTTAAATATATACAGTTGTAGGCATACACATGCACAGAAAGTAACTGGACAGACGCATATGAAGAATCTACATTTCAGGACAGGAATGGACATTGTGGAGGAGGGGGGTTTTGTGGATTTACTTTATGTTTCTGTCTTTAAGTTTTCACACATATGCATGCGCATACACACAACTATACAAACAAGGAAAGCAGAAATTTAAGGTCTCAGTGGAGACATATGGGGTTTAAGGCGTAGGTTCTGCAGCACCATGCCCGGGTTTGTATCCCATCTCCTTGACTTGCTATATATACTTCCTCACACAGGTTATTTAACCTGGCAAACATTCGGAAGACAGTATTATTTATTATAAACGACAGTACTTAGACATCTAGCTACAGTCAATTCTGTGTTTAAACTTTCCAGTTAAAAATGCTTCCAGGGACAACGCTCATAATCACAGTCTATTTTCTCAAGGTTTCATTGTAGCTGTTAATGATATTGTCATATGTTTACCCCACTGGTGTTCAGAACTTGCAAGGGAAAAGCAACAAAAACGGGCGGGATTATCTTGTTTTATGCAGAATGCCATGCGTTCCACATGTGGGATAGTCCTGACTTTGCTTCTTTGACCATCTAAGCTAATGTACGTATTATTAGTAAACTATAGAAATGGAAATAATGAAGTTTTTCTTTCTCCCTTAGGAAGACTATGATCGTCTGAGGCCTTTATCTTATCCAATGACTGATGTCTTCCTTATATGCTTCTCTGTGGTAAATCCAGCCTCATTTCAAAATGTGAAAGAGGAGTGGGTACCAGAACTTAAGGAATACGCACCAAATGTACCCTTTTTATTAATAGGAACCCAGGTATGCCTGCTTTGATTTTACCCATTTATGAAATACTCTCTCTGGCCTGCCTTGTGGTGTTGCTCTCAGACAAATGGTCCTAAGGTTTAGCAAATGAGATACATGTTCAATCTCAGCTGTTAGTTATAATAAATTCTGTCACATTTTTGGAAGAAGTAATATCAAAAGAAAGCAATTACTGTATTAGCTGGTTTTAAAAAATTAGTAAGTTCTTTTGTAATCTTTTTCTGATATGTGGGGATTAAATAGGACTATGTGCTTTACCTTTAAAGACTAATGATATTATGAGACATTATTCACCTTTCTTAACTAGATTGATCTCCGAGATGACCCCAAAACTTTAGCACGACTGAATGACATGAAAGAAAAACCTATATGTGTGGAACAAGGACAGAAACTAGCAAAAGAGGTAATACAACCTTTACAGAGTTAAAAAAAAAAATGTGAATGAAGCCAAGGTAATAACAGAAGCTAACATTTATTGTGCATTTACTGTATGCCGGGCACTGTGCAGTATTTTACATGTATTAGATGTAATTACATGTATTACATGTATTAGATCATATAATCCCTGCATCGACTCAGTGAGGTCGGTCTGCCTAGTTCTGCTGTTTTATGGAAGAGAAAACGGAGGCGTGGCAATGTCGGGTAACTTGTCAGATAACTTGTAAGGTCCCTCAGGTAATAGGTGGCAGAACCGGGCTTCAGTCCAGGGTTGACTCCAGCACCCTGGCTGCGCTGCTAACATCTTCCCACAAAGTCATGTGTAGAAAGAGTCATCAGAAAAAGGAGCTTCTAAACCGTATAAACATTTGTGCCAAATCAGGCCCCGTCCTTAGTGAGGACTTATGGAGCAGGTAGTGGAGTGGAAGAGGTGGACATTTAAATCTGCAGTTTAAAACAAAAAATTATGGCTAGGTTGGAAAAGAAATGTTTTGAATTTTCTTCCAGTCTTTTTATGAAAGATAGAAAATATTAGCATTCTAAAATACATATAACTATGATGCACGTAATACCTTTTAACTTACATTCTTCCTTTCCCCAAAGCAAGGCTTCCTTTTTTTCTCCTTTTGGCCCTAACATTATTGGATTCTATTTTTTTCAATGTTATGACTTTAATAGGACTTTTGTGAAAACGGAATCTAATAAAATTTTTAAAAAATCCTCTCAGGAGGCAGAGGAAAACAAGAAAACTTTTTGGAGGACTGTTTTTCCTAAAGCAAAAGATAAATAGCTTCATGAACAAGTCTCTTTAGAAATTCCAGGTGTTAAATTCTGTGGAGAGAAGGAATTTCTAAATGTCATAAAGGTAAAAGTCATAAATGAAAATAGTGATGATTTAACTACAGAAAAATGTAATACCACATCAAATGCCAGAAATAAAATTAAAACTCATTTAACAAACTTGACATTTATGGCAGAAAAATGGGCTAATATCCTTAGTGTACAGGAACCCCTTGCATATGGATAAATCAAAAAAAGACATATATATTCCAATAGAAAATGGCTAAGAACATCAATGGGAGTCTCCAAAAATTGCAGATTGCCACTGGAGATAAGAAATATGTTCTTACTCATTCGTAGTCGAATGTAAGTTCAATTTCCATCTATAAAATTAGCAAAAAAAAAAAAAAGACATTAATTATAATACCCACTGTTCCAAGGGCGCAAGGAAATGGGCACTTGTTGTCCTGTTGGTCGTTGAGCAAAAGCAGTCTTGACAATATGCAAAAGCCTTGAAGTCATGTACACTTTTGATCAAACAATTCCATAGCTAGGAGATTATCCTAAGAAACTTATACAACATGTGCTTAAAGACAAGGCTAGAAAGTTGCTGCATTGTTTATAATAGGAAAACAGAAACTCTGCATCTATTAAAAGTTTATACCAAGATACCTGTTGAGATGTTCATGTTTATTATGTAGTGTAAGAAAAAAAGTGGTTGCAAAAAAACAATATGATCCCATTTCTAGACCTGTCGGCGGCATTTGGCACAGTTGGTTCCTTCTTGAAACACTTTTACTTGGCTTCCTTGAATGCCCTCTCTTGGGCTTTCTCGAAACCCTCTCATTGGCTTCTCCTCCATCTCCTCATCTCCTGGCTCTGAATGTTGTAGGGCCCAGGGATCAGCACTCAGCTTCTTGGATGTCTTCCGTTCTATACCCACACTCACTCTCTAGGCCTGGTGAGCTTCTATCAGTCTTGTGATTTGAACGGTCTTCTATTGAGACCCCCAAATTTCTCTCTGCAGCCTGGCCCTCTTCCCTAAACTCTAGATTCGGTTATCCAGCTGTTCATGTGACAAGTCCATCTGGGTAGTAAGCATCGCAAAATTAATATATCTGAAACAGAATTCCTAATTTTATCCTCCAGGCCTGTCTTCCCAGCTACTCAGATCAAAAATATTGATGTCACACTTGACCTTGCTCTTTCTCGCATATCATACAGCCAACCCTTCAGCAAAACGTATTGTTGCATCTTCAGAATATATCCAGAATCCAAAGGCTCCTCACTGTCCCCTCCTCTGTCAGCCTGGTTCAGGCCCCCTCCCTCTCTGGCCTGAATTACTGTCTGAGCTGCGTGTTAACCTGTTCTCAACACAGCAGCCAGAGTGTCTTTAAAAATAGAAGCTCCATCAACTCATTGCTCTGCTCAGAATCCTCCAGTGGCTCCCCAGCTGACTCCGAGTGAATAAAGGCCCAGGTCCTCTCCATGGCCAGCAGGCCCAGCCACCCCTCTGCCTCACTCATGCTCCAGGCGCGTGGCCTCCTTGCTGTCTCCCCAGTCTTTGACCTCAGGCCCTTTGTCCTTTTGCTGCTCCCTCTGCCTGGGATATTCTTCCCTATGGAGACATTATACATTCTTTGACTTTCAGGTCCCTGCTGAAATGTTACTCTCTCAATGAGACCTTGCCTGACCTGTCCCCACTTCCTATCTCCTTCCCCATTTTCCTCCAGACCACATGTTACTTCTGACATTCTACCTCTGTATTTATTAGTCTGTAGTCCCCTCCCTCTAAAATGTAAGCTTCATGAGAGTCGGGTAGGACTTAATTTTGTCCCTTGCTATATTCTCACATTTGGCAAATCAGAGTGCTCCGTAAATTTTCAATGAACAAATGAATCAAATTGATGGATGGATGGATGCGTCCCCTTAGAGTAGAAGCCAAAGTCCTTACAGTGAACTCCAGTCACTGACCTCACTGACCTCATCTCTTGCTATCCTTCCGCTCACTCTCTCCTGCCACTCTAGCATCTTTCCTGCCCCTGAATGCTCCACGCATCCTCCTGCATCAGAGTCTTTACATCTGTGGCTCCATCTGCCTGGATACGCTTCCCCTAGGTGTCCCTCACTAGGTAACGTCACCTTGTTGAGCAGCTTTCCCTGACCACCACCACCGCTATCCTCTGCACCCTCCACCCTCCTCACTCTGCATTTTTCTCCATAGCATGTGCCACCATCTGCTCTGTATTCCTTCCTTTGTGTCTTCCTTCCCTGGCAGAACTTAAGCAAATGTAAGCATTTCACAGCAGGGACTTTGCTCTTTTATTCAGTTCTTTGACAAGATCCCCAGCATCAAAAAACAGTGCCTGGCATATAGTAAGTACCTAGTAAATATTTGATGAATGAAAGAATTTTTCATAGAGAAAGTCTGGAAGGATATACACTAACATTTTAACAGTTAGCTATCTCTGGGTATCATGAATATATGGCTGATTTCATTCCTTCTGCATAGCTGTATTTTATAATTTTCCTTATAATGGTGTGTTTGTGTGGCACCAGTTGTGTAAAAAAGATTTTATATATTTGTGATTTTTTTTTTCTCCCTCCCAGATAGGTGCGTGCTGCTACGTGGAATGTTCAGCTTTAACCCAGAAGGGATTGAAGACTGTTTTTGATGAGGCTATCATAGCCATTTTAACTCCAAAGAAACACACAGTAAAAAAAAGAATAGGATCAAGATGTATAAACTGTTGTTTGATTACGTGAGAAACATCTTCAGTGGCCAAGGAAACTGTCCACTTCTCTCAGAAAGCATATGAAACGCTACAGCTACACCCAGACCTCTTCTGAATAATGAAGCAGTTTAAAAGTTGAAAAGAAAAAACAAAAAAACAAAAAAACCCTGTCCTCAGAATTCTATAAAGTTCATTAAGAATGTTTCTTAAAGGTCCAAGAAGCAGCAAACAGCATCTGAAGCCACAATCTATTATAAATACTTTATTTCGACTAGATGGTACAATCTCTCAGGGGTTTCATAGTTTCAAAAGCTACAATCACATCATGTTGTAATGACATAAAAAAACAGTGCTGTTAAGTGGAACTGCCTGGCTTAGACCATGTACATTTCTGCACAGTCTTTATGGAATCTGCACAAAGAAATATCTTCTCCCTTTGCTCCAATTAATTGTTCTTGTATGTAAGTTCCTTTCTATTCCAGTATATCCAGAGTGGCGAAATGACAAGGCCAGCCATGTAGCCAAAGGTCGCTCCAAGCGTGCAGGAGATGGGCCATTCCTGAGGAGAGAATGTATGAGGTCAAAAAGAACAAATGTTTTATTATTACTTGAGCACAACTTAAGTGTAACCTAAATATTTCTATATTAAAGCTTAATGTGCTTTCTTAAAAGAATGCCAAAAGTATAATAAGGTCATAACTGCATTTATCATGAACACTAAAAATGTAGACATTTTAGTTAACGTGCTTTCAACTGTAACAAGGCTTCTGGTGACTGCAGATTTAGTTCGATGTGCCCCAGACTGCATGAGATACATGCTAAAATTACAAATTAAAATTTTGGGTCAGACTTTGCCATAACCCTGGACTCAATTTAGCTCTCTGAACTAGATGGTGATTTTGTTTTTTAATTTCCACATTGGCTCGTACATCAAATGAAAAGAAAAGTGTATATGCTGACCAAACCACAAGAAACTTTAAACTGTGTTAAAGAGAAAAGACCTAGAATTCAAGCATGTTACATGGACTTTATAACAAAGCAACTGCTTTCATAATAAAACTGATGTCACCTTCCAGATACAGATATTGGAACCATAGTAGACGTTACAGAAGTACAATTTATGTACACACTTAGAGTGTTAGTTAAATGACATCCTGGCTTCCAGATACCCATTTTCTCCAGCCATATTACATTTCACAATATTATATCAAGCCAGAAGTAAGTAACGTTGATTTATTTCATGCACGAGCAGTGCGTGTTGGTCCCTAGGTGAAAGGCCCTAGTTTAAAAAAATGTTTTTCATGTTCATCTGTAAAGCTTGTTTGGTATACTGGAGCCATTTCTAATCTTTCTCTAGGGAAACAGGCAGTAGAACTGTGTCAGAGGTGAACCATCTTAATTACTAGTTCTGTTACCTAATTAAGCGTCCTTGTTTGGTCTGCTGTCAGTCTACCTTATTCCAAATGCCATGCACCAGGCAAGAGTGTTAGATAAAGTTTCAGTGTGAACAAACTAATGCAGTTCAGAGAATCATAATCTAATCCATACATTTTTTCCCCAGCCTTTCCTACATTTAAACTTGCTGTTGCCTAAATTATGATTTATGTCTCTGGTGAACTTCTGTTGACTTCCATGACTTGAGCTTATAGCTACATCTATTGCACAGATTGGGTAATGGAACACTAAACTTTTATACTTGAAAATGACAGCCTTAACTGCTCATATCAGTCACAAATCTAGGATGTACTGTTGTGTGTGTGAGCTTTGTAGAGATTTTTAAAAATATAAGCATCTTCTTCCCCATTGAAGAGCAGAATCTACTGGATAACTAGTCCAGAGCTTTCTCTTTGAACTGAACAGTGTATGTCTTCTTTCTCCCAAGAAGTGGTGGTTCACGTTAAGTACCATGGCCTTATGTATGCTCAAATGGAATCTGATGTAACTTTCTCATTTAATTTTGGTCTGCTATTTTTAGATAGAACTGAAAAGAATTGTATACATTAATTAGTATATTAGCTAAGTTGTCCAACACATGGTATAAAGGAATTAAGACAGTAAAGTATTATACATTTATTTCTAACTTGCCTTTGAGGATTTGATGGGGATTTTTTTTTTTTTTCTTCCTCAAATTCACATCTCTGAAACACTTGGTTTCCTAGCCAATAAAGTTAAAATCTAGAATTTATCCTGCCCTAAGAGAAATGGACTAGGAATCTGGAAACACAAACTTTGGTGTCACCTCTGTTTCTTGACTGGGCCTCAGTTTCCTTATCTTTTAAATACGGGAGGTAGAAGAGATGATCTCTAAAATCTCTCCCATTTGTCTACTCTTCTGATGTTCTTCTTCCTCACTCACAGTAATCACTGTTGGACATGAACTTTTCGGCATCATGTTCTTAGATGGTAAGAATCCTGTACATAGATTGTTAGAACTCTAAGCAAAGACGATTGTCTCATCTGAACCTGAGGTGCCTTAAGTGCTCTATTGACCTTGAAGGGTTTGGAGTTTCCCACTGCTTATTAGGAGCCTTTTCACTGCTTTGGTCCTTTAGTATTTCTTTTCTGCAGAATCTTTCCTGCCACTTTATCTAAAACCAAAGATTTGTTTTCTGTTCATAAACAGATTGTAGAAAAGTTGCCTTATTTTCAAAAGCATGTCTTCATTTAAGGCTTAGGTTTCACCAGAAATTCAGGCTAATCACTGGAACACCTGGTTCAAAGTAGTGACATCTGGAAAATGAAATGCTTCAAAGTATCTTACTGACATGAATTTTCCTAGTGAATGAAAATACACTGCTTCAAATAGGGTCATATATGAATGAACTTAAACTTACAGTTAATATTTTTTGCATAGAGATAATCAATTCTGAAGTTCTTAAAAATAATTTTAGGAGCTTCCTGAAACCTTACTTAATACTTTGCTTATATCCTTACTCTATCTCTAAAGGTACATTCTAGGTTAGCCTATGTTGAATTATCATATTTCCAATCAGTAGAGCCTGAACTAATGGTTTTTATTGTGAATTATCATAGTTACTTTAGGCATTGCTTCCATTTGATTTTTAATTATTAATTTTAAGTACCAAATTAAATACTGGTTTGTTGGTGTTGTTGCTTTTTAAGTGATTGTTACTTTAATAGCGTCCCACCTTAACACTTGGGGTTACAAATAAAATAATATGCATAGTTTACTATCTATGTAAAGTACTGAACTTCTTACCTTAGTAGTTTTTATTTAACACTCTATGTAAACATTCAGGATAATACTCTTTCCTCTACTTCTCATGCTGTGAATCTGTGCTTCATCGGCCTATTGTGAGCAACTGCATTTTGGTAAAGAGCACGTCGTCAAAGTGTAGGCAGAATAATCATGCCTCGTGAATGCCAGCCAAATTCCAATTTGGGTTACTAAATTCTATTTTAATCACTTTGTAATTTCAGTGTGGCTCTTTGTTTCCAGACACATACATACACATACACACACATTCTTTAAGCAGCTGCCATACTTCATTCACCTCTAGTGGAATGCCAAAAATGAAGTCAATGTTAGTTAGAAAGTTCTGTCTAATGAGGGCTTAAAGCTTGGAACACTTGCTGTTCAACATCTCAAGAAATCTATGCCATCAGCAAATTAAAATGTTGGAATGGCTTTGAAGACTGTATGCTAGTGATAGGTCAGGCTTTCCTGCTTGACTTTTCTGAAATAAGTAGTTATTAATTATAACAGTCACTTTTTTTTTTAAAGAGAATTTCTTTATATAAGGGCAACCCTCCTGATCTTGGTAGACCAGACAGGGAATGGCGAAAGGAGCTGCTGAAGGGAGTTGGGGGAGGTTGCCGACATACAACCTTTCCTCAAGTAATTTCCTACTAACCTTCTTATAATTGCTTTAAAAAAAATTAAAACTATCCTATGGCAACAATTCATATTGACTTGTCAAATAACCCTAGCTTAATCACATATTTTCTTAATTAGATCTTGAAGTTTTCCATTTAAAATTACTGCCTATGAAGATGTTTCTATTTAACGTTCCTCATGCCACCAATAGGATTTAAAACACACACACACACACACACACACACACACGTAGTATCTATTGAACAGACACTTCAACTGTGTTGCTATAAACATTTCTCCAAATTATAGTAATCTGAGATGGCTATATATAATTGTTTTGTTTAAGGAAAATAGAAAACTCACTCGTGTAAAGGAAGTCACAAGTGTTTTACCACCAAAATGACTATCTTCGTTTTATCCAGTTTTTAAAATAAATTTAAGTGTTTTTAATCACTAAATAAGAATTTCCGCTGCATAACAAAAGATAATATAATGCAAGTGGGTAAAATTATTATGATTACTGTCAAAAAGAAAAGCTTAAAAAATGAGTAGCGGCACCATGTGAAAAAAATATCTTGCTGAGAGTACCACTGTTATCCTTCCTCAAAATCAGATGACTGTTTTCTATTGTATGTTTCAGTACTTAAACCAAAAAGGTCAGTATTCTCTTGAAATAATCAGCATTAACAAAGGCCTGATATTATAGGATCTTGGTACATGCTACCAACCATAAGTAATTTTTCTCTCAGAAATTAAACAATTTCACCCTAATAAGCTAAAAAAATTCTTAAATAATATATATATATATATAACTGTTTTTTTGTTAAAATCGATATTATTGCTGGTTGAAAGACATTTCAAAATTACACAAGCTTATTTCCACCTGAAAACCACACTGCTTTCTGATCAGTGCTTTCTAAAACAGTGCTTACATTTTAGGAAAGGAAAATGTACTGGTATATAGAGTTTGATATGTTTCAAAACATGTTCTAAGTAGTACAGAATAGTGATTAAGAACACTGATTTTTGTATTTGACTTGATTTGAGTCTCAGCTCTGCCATTTGTTAAATATGTGACCCTTGGATTAATTTCCCAAAGATACAAAGAACTTATACAGCTTAATATCAAAAAACCAAACAGCCCAGTCAACAAATGGGCAAAAAACCTAAACAGACATTTGTCCAAAGACAACATACAGACGACCAACAAGTATGTGAAAAGATGCTCAATAGCGTTAATTATCAGAGAAATGCAAATCAAAACTACAATGAGGTATCACATCACAAAAAAGTCTACAAATAAATGCTGAAGAGGGTGTAGAGAAAAGGGAACCCTCCTACACTGTTGGTAGAATATAAATTGGAGCAGCCATTATGGTAAACAGTATGGAGATTCCTTAAAAAATTAAAAATAAAATTAACATATGATCCAGCAATCCTACTCCTGGGCAAATATCTGGAGAAAACTCTAATTTGAAAAGATAAATGCACCTCAGTGTTCAGAGCAGCACTACTTAGTGTACAGCCCCTTACTGGCCATACGACCTTCGCCAGGTCACTTAACAATTGAGCCTCAGTTTCCCAATTGCAAAACAGGAATAACAACACCTCTTGCACTTAAAACATGGGGCTATTGTATTAAATGAAGTAATATTTTAAAAAACTATCATGAAAGCTGTAAAGTACCGTGCATCAGTATCATTCTGTATATTACATGTTTTAACTTGGAAAAAATTAAACTTACATTATCACTAGTGGAAGTACCTCTTAGGTATTCTAGTAGGTTAATAATTAGAGCCAGCAGTTTGGGACAAATAAAATAGTTCATAAGCAATGTTATATTGTGCTATAGGAACTATTTATTCCTTTGCCCTTGTAACATAAGCATCTTTAGCATATGCAGTTCTTCACATGATACGTATGGGATGCATAAAGCTTACAGGAGGGAACTCTCAAGAGGGATACAGCACATGGCATTATGTTAACCATATGTAGCCCCACCTCTGAAATAGAAGGGCAATTCCTGCTCCTAGCTGTCGTTTTTCATAACTTTTAAGAAGTATAAGCACAGAAACTGGTTATATACCAACCACTGGTAGACATTTCTGTCATTTTTAAGTCTCCATTTAAATGGCTCCATTCATTCAAAACTACTGAGAGCCACTCCTAAACCAAGAAGGTAAGGGGCAAACTAAGATTATTTAATTTTAGATAAATTTTAACAACAAAATTTTTTTTAAAATGTGCTACAGTATTATTTTTGGAGAGGTATGTGCTATCACAGATATCATGGGGACACTGACCTACCTGAAGATCAGAAAACCTAGAAACATAGAACTCACAACCATTAGGATTACTGGCTCTTTCAGATTAAAAAAAAAAAGAAGAAGAAGATAAAACCCAGGCAGTTCTAAATTTCTCAAGAACTACTTTTTAATATGTTTTGTTTATTATGCTTACAATAATTTACATTTACATGATTGACAGAATTCATCTTTTTCTAGTGGTTTTAAATGGTCATTTCTATTTTCCTCTGAATTTGGCTTTAGGTGGTACGTTTTTCCAGATGTTCTTAAAGCAAATGCTATTGTCGGATGTAGAAATACATGTGTAGATGAATCTGTTCAGCTGGATATATTTCTCTAGTTGTAAATCTGTCCTGTTTCACGTATACTGTACCACTCTCCTATGACTAAGAACACAGATTTAGGAAGAGCTATTTGTGGAGAGGTGCGTAGTCGCTGGGCCGGACCTTCTTGTCAAAGTGACAATAAATGGTCCTTGCCAGGACCATGCAAAAGGGTTACTTTAGCCAGCACTCTTCTCTCTCACATAAAAGTCCTGCTAGCAGATCATTTTCAATATCATTACCCTACAAGGAACCCACCTTTTAAATCCAGAACCATTTTCTATCAGTTAAATATTACAGGTTTTTTCCATTCTTCAAATATATAAATCACATTCATATAAACTAATATTTTATTTTGGCCTGTCTAAAACACTATATAATACCTTTAGTAACAGAAACACCAATTAACCTAAAAATATGCAACCCTTCAATAATTGAATCCATAATCCTAGTTTTATCCCTCACTCTAGCATTATTTGTAGTATTTCATCTAATTATCCTTATGCTCTCTAGCTTCAATTTATGAAAGTATTATCTGTGGCATCTGTGACTTTATATAAATGTTTCACAGATACTAAATTTTTAACCTGATAAAACCAGAGAAAACAAAAAAGGATTTTTAAATATAACAATGTCTCACTTATCTAGTATCTGATAGGAGTAAATACAAACATTTTTAAACAATTTTAAATTGTTTTAAAGACAATTTCAATCCATTTTGCCTTTTTACTTTATAAGAAGTAAGTGGGCTTAGAAGAGATTTGGTTCAAATCTGGTTCAATTCCATTTTGGAGACAGTAGCAATAAAGTCCAGAGTTTAAAGGCATTTGTTGGTTTTCTAGGTACAAAAGCTTCACATACTAGTTTTATATACTCTCCTACAAATATATTAAATTTTATGGTCTAAAATACATACATTACCAGAGTAGTCATGGCATTTAAATGAAATCCTCATGAGGGGAAAGAAATGCAATATAGTCAACTACTCAACCTTTTCCAAAGAGAGCTAAGCTATGGCCATTTTCTAAAAACAAAAGTTATGTTTCAGAGTCTCCAGGGACAAAGAGAATCATGGTGTCCTGGGGCTCTGGATCCTGAGTCTTTCTCTTACCAGCCAAGTAATACTGAGCAAGATGTGTACTCCCCTCGCCACACTTTGCTTTCTTATGTGTAGAAATGGGAATGAAACCTGCCTTGCACTGTGGCTGTCAGGATTAAGTTCCTTGGGTGACAGTGCCAAGTCCCATGCCTGATGCACACACAGAGGGATCTACAGATAATTACGTTTTCTTTCTATCACATTCTGAAACGTCAGACGGGATTGAAAAGTATGTGAAATCCAAATACCTTGAATACATAAATACTAGAGAAACAAAAGGGTGAGTTAACAATCCATTCTGCCAACTGAAGAACCGCTGGGCAGAATGAATAAAATAAACTGAGACAATTAACATACTCTCTAACACTCTGAGAACTCAAATAATGGAATTAGCAGTTTATTGGGTAATGCTAAAAAAAATAGTTATTAACCTACTCCTTTTATAGGTCACAAATGCCTGTAACATTAATTAAGCAGTAACTACGTGTTAGGTTCTGAACTAAGTCCTTTAGAAGGATTATATTATTTAATCTTCACTAGCAATTGGCAGAGCCAGGATTTGAACCCAATAATCTGATGCCAGAGCCCTGACCATCCTGGTATCTGTCTACCTATTACTAAAACATGTGGGTTTAAAAACTTCATGGTAAATTTCCTTTGCTCAGAATAACCAACAATTCTTAACCTCCCATTAATTTTCTTAGCAACATGAAATACTAGCCCATTTTGATAAAGAATTAAGACATTTTCTAGATGAAAGGCTCATAATCACCTATTATACAAAATATTTAGACCATATTAAATCTGAATCACAATATGAATCTAAATTATTGTTATCAAACAAATTCCAGTCTTGATAACATTTGAGTATCTGTTATACTTACATAGAATATATACTTTGTACACAGTAAGAACTCAACAAATATTTACTGATTAGCTATTTTTACAGCAGATAAAGCATCAAATTATAATGTACAAAGGTTTTCCATTGTCAAAATATTCATTTTGTCAGTAACCACAGCTATAAGCTTTCTCTTGGAGTGAAGAAGTCTGTCTGGGTTATGGACAATTCAAATGTTTGCAATGCAATAGTTAAGGCCCAGAAGAGAAGCAAGATGACTTTCAGTTATTTGGAAAGAAAACAGCAAAGATGCCCAACAACACAGTGGGTAGCCACCCGACCATACTCTCTTTCTGCAAATTCTCTTGCTGCCTCCTACAAAGGGAAGGCTTCCTCCAACTAAAAAGGTGTCTGGTATCTTTCGTCATCTGTCATTATGTAAAATTATTTAAAATTTCTATTGGTACATGAAAAAACTTTCTTTCATTGAGGCTATATATTTCAGTGGGACTTTCTAGTCATTTAATGATGAAACAATTTAAAAAATATAAGTATTCCTGAAACTGCTCAATACAGAAACTTGCATCATTATAATCTTATGTCTGGCCTCTAGAAATTTTATACAAAGTCAGATTTGAGTTCAAAGTCTTAAAAGTGGAGTTAAAACATGTTAAAGTTTTTGTAAGGTGGTCTGTGTGTGTGTGTGTTTAAAGAAAGTATAATTGCTTAACCAGATACTCTTGTTTTTCTAATTAGAATACAAGTAAAACCAGATCACAATCCAGAAAAGCTTGCTTTACCACAAACATGTCAAATCTGTACTGGACCACAAGGAATAGAGCACTAAAATCTGTTCCTAATACATGTTACAATTTCGATAATAATGTGTAGAATTCTCATGAAATTTTACTCTAGAAAAATCTCCATTCTGAGGTAATGCCACAATCTTGTATCTGATTTATTGTTCCTCTGGCAGATTCTGTCAGCACCATGAGCCACACTAAGTACTTACTCTGGGTAGTTAGATTTATGAAGGAAAAAACAAAACAGAACAAAAAACCTTGTTTGCTGAGAATAAAAAGTGAAAGAAAGAAAAGAAAAGAACCCTTATCATTTCTCCAGTACACCAGTAAACAATTACTAAAAGGGACAGGAGCAGGTGATTATTATGTGAATAAAAGATGACTAATTATACGTCAATTTTATCATTTCACCAACAGTATCTATCATAATTTTAAAAGATTATAGTGAATAAGTGGGTCATTAACTTGGAACACTCTAAAAACAACCCAACAGTAAAGATTATTAAACAACCAGTAATATTCCAGTCAAGTGAAACATTCTTAATGAAGACCAACATTTGTTATTTATTAATTAGCTAGATAGAAAATATTTTTAAACTCAGTAATTCAAATAGAAACTTTACATTAATTTAAAAAGTCTGATACCATTAGTTTGGATCCAGTTCACCCCTTATTATAAACAAGTACTGAAGTAGAAAACTGAGAGTCAGTGGCTAAAAGCCTAAACAATCAAAAATGGGTAACTGGATTATAAATAACTAAAATGTATATTTTCTTCACAAATCTAAACCCAGACTTTACAAAGGCACATCTATTCCCCATAATTCAGTATCTACTTCTACATAGTCTTATAAACAAAAGACTTATACAAGTGTAAGATATCAATCTTTTACATTCCAAAATATTCCATCTATATGCAAACTGACATGTTAATTACACATTGCCTTACCACCTCAGAAGCTGATGGCCCATACTGCTTCATATATTGATACTCTGTATTTAGATTTAATTGCATATATCTGAAAGTAATGAATTAAAACACAATTTCCTATGTATACTTTTCAGTGACTTTGATTGTCCTCCAATTTAAAAATCACTGACACTACTGAACGAAATTAAGTTCCGTAAGACGGTAACTTGGGTACAAATGAATCCTTATTTCCCAGTGATCACTGAGATGGCCAAGGAAATATAAAGGAAACCTTTATTAATACTATAACCTCGGGAAGGGTATCAGAGACACCATACACTCCAAACCTCCAGGGGTTTCTATAACACATAGTAGATGAAGACTCATCAGAGGGAAGGGCAAATCTACCAAACTTACTGAATGTAAAAGAACAATTCATCTTTCTGGGAGACATAACATCTAATAGAAAGCACAAAGAATGGGCTTAAAAAGTAAGAAGTTAAGTGCAAAGCATGCAATTCCTCAAGAGCCTTTGGAAATTGAGACACATAACAAAGATTTAACCCAGCCATTCATTATGTAGGCATTTACACTAAAGAGAAAATTGGACAAATCTGCAAAGATGTATGTTTTATGATAATCGCCATAATTCATAATAATTAATTAACAATGGTAAGAACTGTAAATAATCTAAGTGTCCATTTGTAAGAAATTGGCATATGATTTTACCAAAATAACAAAGTATTACACATATGTAAATTTTCACTGACATAGAGTGTGCTCCATAATATATTGTTGAAGGAAAAAAACACAGATTTAAAATAAACATGTATATTATGAATACATAAACAGAGAGCTGCAAAACTTATCACCAAAATACAAATGGGAGTTGCCTCTGGGCTGGATGTTTGATAATTTTTACTTACTTTTTATAGTTATTAGTATTACCTAAATTTTCTAAATAAATGTATACTGTCTTTGTAATCAGGGAAAATTCTCTTCATGTTGGAAAAAGAAAATATATTTTTTAATACTACAGTTCCATTTGGGAGAAATTATCTTAAGAAAATCATTGGAAAAATCCATTGAGATAGATTCAAAGATGTTTATAACAGCACTGTTTATAATAGTAAAATAGTAAAAACAGTAAAATATTAGCAATAACCTAAATGATCCATAGTTAATATGTTAAATAAATTTTAGAATAACTACATAATGGTTTACTACAAAGCCATTAAAAATTATGAGAAAGATGTAAACATTACTAGCTTAGTGACCTTACAAACAGTACATATCTTCTAGGTATGTTTCCTCATCTGTAAAATGGGGATAAAAAGAACACTTATCTCATAGTGCTTCACTTAGCTTATTAGCTACATCCTATTGTGACAAGAAATGAAAAACCTGATGCTTATGAGCTTCCTCTGATACCACAAACCCCTATTTCAAAACCTACTTTGTTATATGATTTTTAAAAAATCCCTCAATATCAACATTCAATTTGGCTATCAATCACGCTAAGAAAATATGAATCTAAGGCCATAAAGGCAATGAATATCAAAGTTGAAAATAGGGAATTCCTGTAACTTCTAGCCTATTTTTTAAAAAATTCTATACATATCCTCAAACTAAGCTTGTTTATTCACCTATACATATAGAAAAAATAGTGCTGGAAGATAGAAACAGGCTGATCTTGATACCTGTGGCATTAGACAGGCCCCAATGAGTCACCCAGATTATAGTGACAGAGGGAATTGGCATCCCTGATAAACTGAACAACAAAACAATTTATATATACATACTAGTTAGCTTCATCAGTTTAACCATCATTGTACAAACATCTATTTTGTTGCTTTAAGGAGCTCAAACCAACCTGCCATGGTCTTCCCCAATCGAGTGGAATAGGAAAGGCTCCAAGCCATGTTCCTACAAAACTAGAAATTGTAGTGATCTGGAGACTATTCTCCCAGATGGATGTAGCCCTGTAAAACACAAATATGTAAACCATTGGTGGTATATATCTTAGCTGCTAGGGAATCAAACAAACAGCACAAATTAACACTATTCATACATATATGTTCTGTTCATTTAAAATAAGTGTCTCAAATTGACATACCAATATTTGCCATGAATTATCAACGATTAATTGGTAAGAAGATATAACTGTTTTTCACCTGGAAAGGTAGTATGTGCACATAGTGAAAGTCAAACAATACGAAAGAGGGTTTGCAGTGAAAACTAAGTCCTCCTCCCATCTTAATCATCAACTCTGGTTCCTTTCCCCAAAAGCAACTGCTATTACCAACTTATTACATATCCTTCCAGAAATATTTTATGCATACACAAATAAACACAATTTTGTTTAGAATGATATATGCACATCTGCATATATGCATACATATATTATATATTCTTCAAAACAAAACTCAAATGCACCATCTTATAAACCCAGTTTAGCTGTTTTCCCTTGTTAACAGTTTTACTAGGATTCCATTGTATGAAGGAAGCATCGCTTATTCAACTAGCCCCTTATGGCACACTTCATTTAAGCAAATCAACTCTATTTGGTGGGGAAGGAGCAGAGAATGAGAACAAAGTATTTCAAAATATTTAGTGATTCTACCTACCATTCTTATTTGTTAAGTACACATTTTATAGTATAAGGGTGGAAAGACATAATTCTGCCAGTCTCTTAGTAAGTCTTGGTTTCAGCCTGCCCCCAATAGTGTGATCATTTAACCGCGTGGACCATGAGTCTAGTTATAGCAGAGTAAAATCCCACCACGATGCAATAACTGGAGTCCAAATATTTAGTGGTTTAGTTAGTTATTTAGTTATTACAAAGTTTATGAAAAGCAGTTTCTTCCTGCTGGTGTGGAAAAGGGGAAAATATTTGCTTTGTTAGTTTCTTTCATTAGAAATAGGTCAATCACATAAAATGTACACTGAATTAAAGCAATCCCGAACGGCAAGTCAGTGCCCAAACCAATCCCCAATGACCTGTCCATCTTATTACTTCTCATCCACAACCTACACAAGTTAAGAGCTTTAGCCTGTTTCTGTTGAAAACTGGGACTGGAAGAAAGTTGGAGGCAATCACCATACATCCACATTTGTGTTATTCGCTGGGCTTTATTGTTCTTTATTTTGTGTAACACTTAAAAATGCAAATCAATTTCTCAACTAGCGTTCAACAGAACAGAGATTTATCTGTTCTAATCTTGGAGGGAAAAAACTGGTGAGTTGAATGTAAAGAAAGAACTGTACTGCTCAGGCAACTTAAAGGATTTTCTAGGGTAATTTTTGACTTTATATGGCTGACAAATGTTGACTGCCTTTCACTTACACAACTTGTCTATGTTGCAATACATAAAGTTATGTGCCTGGAGACATAAGGTCTGGTAGAAGCTGAGAGCAGAGTTTACTTTCTGCTAGGAAGAGTTAACTTTTTCCATTTTATGAAAGAGGAGGAAGTTCAGCTGGATTTGGAAGAATGGGTAGTATTTGGTCTCAAAGAACTGGAGAAAGAGCTGCATTGTTGGTAGAAAGAACTTAATTAAAATTGGTTGAGGCCAAGTGGAAGAATGGAAAATAAGACTGGAAAAATAGGCTAGAGTTAGAATTTTTAAAAATAACTTTATCGAAGACAGTAAAAACTTGCCACAGAAAACCCTTTTCAGCCATACAATTCACTTAAAGTGCACAATTCAATGTTTTTAGTGTATTTACAGTTATGCAACCATCACCCCACAATAAAACCCTTTACCCATTAGTAGTCACTCCCAATTTCCCCTTCCCTCTAGACCTAGGCAACCACCAGTCTTCCTTCTGTCTCTATGGATTTGCCTATTCTGAACATTTCAAATAAATGAATCAATGTATGGCCTTCTGTGACTCATTTCTTCCACTTACCATGTTTCCAAGGTTCATCCATTTTGTAGCATGTAAAAACATTTCATTCTTTTTTATTGCCGAATAATATTTTGTTATATGGATATATCACATTTTATTTTTTCCAAACATCAGTTGATGGACACTTGGCTTGTTTTGACTTTTTGGCTATTACACATAATGCTACTATAAACATCCATGTACAAGTTTTGTGTGAACATATGTTCTCATTTTTCTTGGAGATATACTAAGGAATGGACTTGCTAGTAATTCTATGCTTAATCTTCTGAGTTTTGAGTAACTGCCACACTGTTCTCCAAGGCAGCTGAGCTATTTTATTTTCCCATCAGCAGTATACGAGGGTTCCAATTTCCACATCCCTGCTAACACTTATTAATGATTATAGCCATCTTAGTGGGTAGTGAAGTGGTATCTCATTGTGGCAGATTTAGTGTTAGGATTTCAGAAAAGCCTTGAAGGTCAAACTTAAACAAGTCCCTGAAGATTTCAAATCAAGGCAGCAATATGATCAGAGCTTAGTTTCAATAAGATTTATGTATGTATTGTCTAAGTTCTAAGCTCCAAGTTCCTTGGGCTAAGGAGCAAGATCCATGTCTTCACATCTTTCATCATTATACCACACTTGTGGCCATCTTATATTTGTTAAAGTAAGTGCAAATATCCAAGAGGTTGTCCTCTATTTTGTTTGTTTGGTACATTAAGAGCGTTTATGATCTTACATATAATAAGTGCAGAAACAAATGGAGCCAAGATCTAGTTTAAAATTAGAAAAATTCTGTAGCCTGTCTTTTTAAAATTAAAAATTTATATTTATTAAAATAATATATACAAGTGCCTTTAAAGTCGAAGATCATGATTAGACTAATAATAATAAACCCTCCCTGCACCCCTCTCTACTCCTGATATCGGCTCCAGAGGCAGGCACTTTCAACTCTTCCTGTGTCTTCTATGTACTTGAAATTTAAAAGAACATACATTATGCATAGATTTTCAAGATTTAGTTACTTTCTGCTTTCTACCATGGAAGAAGAGGATTTAGAACTCTTTACCCACAAGCCTTCCATCCCCACACACACATTTCTCTGTGACTCATCTTCCTCTTTGACGGTAATATCTCCTCTTCTCAGCTGGATCAATAGCACAGTGTCTACATTATGATGATTATGGAAATATTCATCACAGCTGAAAGCACACTGCAAACCATAATTACATTCCTTTCTTAGAGTAAATTTTAAATTTCCTTTGGATGTTAAGAATGCCTCTTTTTCACCCACCATTTGCTTACGTTCCTGTCACTAAGTCATCCTCAAATATTCCAAAGAAAACACACATCACCTCTAAATACTTGTTTGTGCTCCCCGCCTCTCTCTGTTCTCTTTCTTTTGTGGAGACACCTCACCTGCTCCAAACTGAACTGCTTGTTCTCTAAGCCTGAGGCACAGCTGCTGTCCTGTGAGTTCCCTACACCATCTTGTGAATTCCCTTTGCCTCTCTCAGTGCTTTGGGAACTCCTGTTCCCTGAATTCTAAGACTTCCTCCTTCTGTTTTCCCTTTCCTTTTTTTTTTTTTTTTTTCTTTTTTTAAAGCACCTCCTTTAATAGATTCCTGAGAAAGGGTACATGGAAAATAGATTTCAGAGATGTTTAAAGTGTGAAGATGACTTTACTATAATTGTTGGAAACCAATTTGTCTCAGAATGTTGAAGGCATTGCTCTATTGTTTTCTGATTCCCACCTGAGAAGTTCAGAGCCATTCTGGCTCCCAGTTCTTTTTTTTTTTTTTTTTTTAATCTAACTTTATTTCTGCATAGAAGATATGTTGGGGTCTTTTTATTTTGACTGTTTAGTGTTCACTGCACACAAGTAGCATGATTCAACTGTACCAGGAATTTCGCAGGAACCCAGCCTTTTAGAGAAATCTCGAAAGTCATTATCTGAGGGTATTCTTGTACCATTTTCCCCAGAAAGAAATCATTTCAATATTCTGCCTGGATGGTATAAGCCTGGCTGTCAGTGCACTGGGCCCAGTGGGTGAAAAGGACCAGGTACAAGGTGAAGACTCATTGTTCAATATGCAGAATTTCATTTAAGCCTTATTTCCTGAAGAGGTTGTAGCAAATAGGCTCAGGATCTGGGGGTAGCCAGAGTGGTTGGGGGAACATCTTCCCTTTCTCCATCTTCCCTTCCCCCACTATAACTTCCATTACTATAATATTTTTATAGCATTTATATTCTGTTCTGAATCCAATTCATTCAGTTATTTTTTGATACAGTGAGCCCCCTTGTATACAAACTGAATAATTCCTTCATCTGGAGAAAGTGTCTTCTGTCATATCTTTGAATTATTTTTTGTTTTGTATTTTAGGGGTATTAACTCGTCTTAAGTTGATCTCCTTTATCTGTTCTCTATATTTATCATTTCTTTTCCAATTGCTTTACTCTTCCCAACCCCCCTTAGCCTTCATTCATTTTGATTAGCTGAAAACTCTTCTCCATGCTACAACTTGATTTTCTAATTTATCTATGTTTCTAATTTATGATCTGTAATAGTGTGATCTGGATTCTCAATTTATTTCATTAATTCTGCAATTTCCTTCTCCACCTCATTTTCTTTCATTATCTCATCTTTGAGTTTGTATCTTATTGAATTCATCTCCTTAATAACATCTTTTCTGTGATAAATTGCATGGAGCTTTTTTGTTTGTTTTTGTTCCTTGGGTAGCATTTTCTTTCAGGCTGGATTCCTTATCTTCTATGACTTTTTCTTCTTCTATAGTGTGTTTTTAGGGGTTGCCATGCCATTTCTTTTCATCTTGCCCACACTTCACATGGTAAGGCTGTCCAAACTACCTGTTTGCTCAGATAAAATAAGTGAATTACCTTTGGAGCTGTCTTCCCATCTTAACCAACACCAATTTTTCCTGTCTGGAAGCTGCATTTTGAGGACTGGATGTTATTTTCTATCAAATTTCCTGTGACATGAGGCAGGAGAGAATAGAGGCAGATAGCTAGGGTAAGGGAAATGCTATCTTTGTGATTTAATCAGTAATATTCAGCTGAAATTTAATAAATGGTGGTTCCATAAATTAAACTTTAAAAAAACTTCTGACTAGAGCTTATGCATCCCATTAGAAATCAGATTAAACTACTGTAGCACAGTCTGCCTCCTTGGCAGAGTCCAGTAGGCAGCAGCCCTGGTAGGCTGATAAAAAGTATAAACAGCACTGATGGGGATTTGGGAAAACTGGCACTGTGTTGAGTGTGTGTGTGTGTGATATATATATATTATATACATACAATATACATATATTTCAAATTAGAACTTTAGTTTGGCAATGTTTATCAACTTTTTTTGACTTAGGAATTCTACTCCAGAAATCTGGTATACAGAAATCCCTGCACAAGCATACAAAATTATAAGGTACAAAGATGTTCATAACATTATTTATAATCATGAAGATCTGATAATAACCCTCAATAGGAAATTAGTTAATAAATCATGGTACACAGAATACTTATAATGATGGCTAACTGCCCAACATTCATCTCATCTCTGATGATTAGACTAATTAAATCATGCTGATCCCATTCTCTCTCCCAGTGACTAGTTTAGGAAGACTGAAGGAAGAGAAGCTGCTGCCATCTCGGTACCAGCCTGAGGATAAGAACCAGGAGAACCAGTAAGAAGTACAGTCACAACTTGACTGTCTGTATCTAGAACCACACAACCTCTATTGTGTGAGATCATCAATTTCCTTATTGCTCAACCCAGTATAAGCTGAAGTCTTCCATTATTTATAGATGAAGATATAATAAGGATACTATGCAAGGAAAGGTAGATTATACACACATACAATGAAATACATTCCCAATAAGTGAAAAAAAAAAGCAAGTGATAAAGGAGTGACCAGCATAACCATTTTTGTTTTTAAACTACATATGTTTTTGCACAGATAAAATTAGAATATATAAAATCTGATGGTAATGGCTGCTCTTCAATATTTTTCTATTACTTGAAGTTTTATAATACATATTCTTTTGGAATAAACAAAAAAATTCCTTTTTATTCACTGATTTATAGCAGCACTGACTGACATATTCTCATTTTATAAATTGCCATAGTAAAACCATCTGAATTCTATAGTTAATGGCTAATTTCTTCATAGTTAAGGAATGTACACATAATCAAGAGGATTGAAAATAGAGTAAACAGTTCACTATTCTGTGAACAAACTTAAAAGTGACCAAAGCAACATTACAGATAATCTTCATGACAATGAGTTCTAAGTAACTATCTACACTATTTGACTCCACTGAAATTCATTATGTCAAATCTTAATTGAAATAAATAGACCATTTTGAATGCCTACTATCTCTGTGTCAGACACTGTATCAGGTACCTGAGACAGTTTTCAGTAAACATTATGGCTCAGGTAGGCAGTGCTTATTTAGATGGAGCTGATCTTTTTAGCTGTTGATCTCTTCATCTAAAAAAGAGACACCAAATAACTCCTCCTAGTGGCTAAAGATATTTTGCAGAATTCTTATATAAACTTTTCCCTTTACCCACTGAATAAATATTAAAATGAATGCCTCTTGGCCACTAAATTTTTGTGCTCTCATTAAGGCTAAATTACCTAATTTTTATACGTATAAATTTTTGGTCATTCACCATCCTTCTACTCTTAACGTCCGCAGTGCTTTTTTCAATATAAAATCCATTTCAATACAAAGATGGCAAAAAGCGGCCTGCTATCTTTGCTACACAAATAGGTCATACAGGCTGTCTTCACTTTGGCAAGATAGCTATAGATTCAGAAAACTATTGAGAAATTCAGTTTTTTTCATGTCACTAAAAGTGATCAGGTTCTCACTTAAACATCAAACAATAGCATAAAATAACTGATAAATAAAAAAGCAAACTTCAATGAAAACTGTAGGACTAAGGTAGTCAGATTATCATCTGCATTCATAAGAAAGTCAACAAATGGGAGAAAGAAACCCCACGATAATTATAACATCAAAGCAACAAATTGAAGTAAACTAGTACAAATTGAGTATATTCAGTAATAAAGTACACCAAAAAGAAGTTGGCAGAATTTTTTAGAAAACTATATGACTTTTATACCTTCAAGTTTCTTTAAAATAACCCTCTTTTAAAAAAAAATCTGGAATAATCTGTTATTAGAAATTTGAGAAGGATATTTTTGCAGTCTACTGAAGTTTAGGTGGCATCAGAGAAATCTAACAGCTTCCTGCTACAGGCTTAGCTTGAAAAAGTTCTAAGTTTCAGGTATACAGTATTATAATTTGATATCTGTATGTATACATTACAGTGCTCAATAGGAACATGAAAAAGTGCTTGACCTCATTAGTCAGCAGGGAAATGCAAATAAAAACACAAAGAGGGAACACTTTACACCCATTAGGATGGCAATAATCAAATAGTCAGATAATAACAACTGTTGGTGAGGATGTAGGGGAATTGGAGCCCTCACACACTGCTGTGGACATGTAAAATGGTGCAGTCACACTGGAAAAGTCTTGGCAGTTCTTCAAATGAGTAAACATGGAGTTACCATATGACCCAACAATTTCACTCCCTGGCATAGATTCAAGTGAGAAAAAAAATATGTCCGCATAAAAACCCGAACACAAATGCTTATGGCAACTTATTCAAAACAGTAAAAAGTGAAAACAACCCTGATGTCCATCGACTGATGAATGGATAAACAAAATGTGGTACATATCCACACTGAATTGCATGTTACAAAGGTGACGTGCACGGTATTTGAATTATATCTCAAGACTATTTAAAAAACCCATCTCCCAGCTATCTCAGTTTCCTTGGTGTGTATGAGCCACACCCTCCACTTCTGTCTTAACTTTCCAACAACTCTCATTTGCCACTTCATGATAACTTGCAAGAGGCAACCCTTCTCACATCTACTTCCAAAAGCAAATTTCAGGTTTTTTCCAAGGAAAAGTATCATATTTATTATAATATTTATGTATTTCTTAACCATTTAACATGTATTAAGCTGTCCTACTATTTTTTATTAAGTTCCTACCTTTTTAAATGTGTTACTGATGAAGGTTTTGAGTGTCATGGCCTAATCCCATCTTTCCCATAAGCTCTGTGTTTTCTATTGCCTGATTTTGCACAATGCAGGGATTTTTAGGAATGCACACACCATCTTACAGCAGAACTGACAATAGAATCAGATGACAGTATCTCCCCCAAATACACCATTAATGCTATCATCAGAAACAGAATTCAAAGCTGGATAAATCACCAATCCAAACCAATAAGGTTTCAACTGATTTTCACTGTTTAAAATTTTCAAACTAAATTCTAAAAGAAATTAATGCCATTTGGGATGCCATCGTAACAACGTGGGAAAAAGTGACGATGATACTTTTGTTTTCAAGAGACCTGATGAACACCAGAAGATGGTTCTGAAGGGGAACAAACAGTATGCATTTCAAAAGGGAAAAGACAGTAATTTATGGAGCCTAGCTACCTGGCAAGCATCCTCTGCTCTCTTGGGCCGTTCTCTTCCAAATCACACAAGAATACTACATTCATTTCCGTTTCTAAGGTTTCATTCATTCCCCTAGAACAGGTGTCTCCTCTTTCCCCTTAAGTCTCACCAAATCTCTTACTCCTGATCCTTCATAGGTCATCCCCTCCTTCAGCTCATTCTTCAGTGGTCTCCTCTTCAGTGGACCCTACTGAGTTCCTGAAACATTTACTGTCTGATTTACACAATTTTAGTCTTAGGTTGTTTGCTCATTTCATCCTTGTCCCTTGAATGTCCAAGCTCCTCAGGGAGAGAATCACGGCTAGTACTTCAGACTCTACCCGGAGCTTGCACAACATAAAGCACAGAGGTAAGGGCTCAAGATGTTTCTGCTGCTGGGTGATAAATAGGACAAAATCATGTGCACCAAGTAACTTTCTAGTTTTCTGAGTTATGCCTCAACTATTTCTGATACAAGTAATTTCAATGCCTTTCAAGATGCTGAATTTTTACTTAGCCACGCTGAAAATATATACAGCTGCTAAGGGAATAAAATCCTGTAAAAATTTGCACTCGGATATCTCTCCATGAAAGACGCCAAACAAGAAATTATGGTTGTTACAGTAAACATTTTTGGATGGTGAACCCCAATTCTACATTTTAAGATGTATGGGAGCAATTTTATCTGTAGCAATTTTATCACAGTGATAAATTATCCCTGAGGTGTGGTTTTCAAAGCTTTCTTTTGGTAGCAGAAACCCTTTTCAAGCAAAAGGCTAAGCGGAATTCTATCATACAGAAAAAAAGCAAAGTTGATCTTGCTGAAGTGGAGGGAGGGGCCTATATTCCGCCTGCTTGGGTCCCCTCAAGTGCATACCACCCTTTCCTGGCCCTGGTCCCCAGCTGCAGCGGGCCCTTTAGGCATCTCTGAGAACCATACAGTGCTGAGAAACACTCAAGGAACAATCAGCAAGCTGTCATGAGTAGAAAAGTACATCACTAGTTTTTAAAAATTTCAAACATTACTAGGATAGAAAATTAAAACTTACCCATTTCTACTGAAAACTCTTAGCCATGCTTTGAAGTTTGGTCCTAACAAACATAAACAAGGTACAGTAGTAAAAGTAGATAAAAGAACTGCAAGTGAAAATGTTTCCAACACCAACCTAGGGAAAAAGACACTGTATTAACTTTTTAAGTGTTAAAGGTGCATGTACACATGCATGTATCATCCTTTTTATTTAACTAGATTTAATATAAAAATATTTTCTTATACTTTGAAAGGTAATATGAGTTCTATCGAAATGATAACTATAAAAAATGTTACTACTGAAATGCAAGCTATAAAAAATGACCTAGCAAATATCTGGCTTTAACAATAGAGTTCAAAAGTGTTAACTGCCCTATGATTTACACTGAGACTGTCCATTGCAAGAAACGCCATTTCTCGATCACTAACTTTTTCCTCAATATTCTCTGGAACTTTCTCTGCAACCAGTGGTTCAAATTTAGGTTACATCAGAACCAGTTGGAGAGCTGGATAAACTGAAGGTTGGAGGAACCCTACTCCTGGAGTTTCTAAGTCCTAAGAATCTGCACTTTGATAAAACACTGATGCTGCCAGTTTTAGAACCCACTTTGAGAATCACTGCTCCAGACATTCATTCTACTTTAAAATGGACTGGACAGAAACTGCCACTTCCCATTACAAAGGTCTTGTCCTCCCCCTCTCTAGAAAATAATTACCTGTTAATTTAGTGTGTGTGTATGTAACCATGTATAAATATATATATATGTGTGTATATATATATATATAAAACTATATACATGGCTGTGTATCACATCACTCATTTTACCATGATTATTAACCACTTAAAGTTTCCCAAACTATAATGAATATCGTATAAGACATATTCATGAATTTAGCTTTCATTGATTTAAAATTGTTCAGTTTTGAAAAGGTGTTCACTTAAATTTTACCTTTAAACTAGAAACATTAGCTCATTACATAATTAAATACAAGAATCAACTCCCTTTCCTTAAGAAAACATACTTTTTTCAAGCACTTCAGAATCTCATTTATTAGGAACTGATATGCTACTTATAACTAATTTATAGTAAATTTCCTTAGAGGTTCTAAGGGCCACACACTTATCGGCATAGTAGTTTCTCATCTACCTCCCTCCTTTATGTAATTGAGTAATAGAAGGCTAGGTATTAGGAGCATTTAATGAATTAAGTTATTCCACTGTCTCTTAAAAGAATAACACTGCCAAGGAAGGGCAATGATGTCAGTATCCTTCCATGATCCATTAATTAAACACACAGTGTTTCTTTCTCTAATCACCAACAGAATTAGCATTTGGTTTAATAAATGACTGTTTTAAAATACAATTGCCTTAAGGTAAAAGTTTCAGACTTACTCTGTTAGTGGTGCTCCATATAGAACAAAAATTACATGAAAGGAGAAACAAGACATAAGAAAGTAGATACAGCATTTCAAAAGTCTAGTTACCTAAAAAAGAAATGAATAATTTAAAGAGTTAAGAGAATATCTAATGAACAGCAAATGCTTTGATTTTGTCTACAAATAAAAGTTATTCCCATAATGCATAACATAGATGAATACTCTTGGGATTTGCTCCTGAAGTCAGATCATATATTCTTTGCACAGCCCTGTAAAAAGGCCTACAAGTATAACCCCCATATCTCACACATCCAACCAACAGTAGAGTCAGAAAACGTTTCTGTTTCTATACTATATACTGAACTATGTTGTTAACCAGTATTTATGAAATATTTACCAATAACAGAGTGCTAGGCTACAAACCCACCCCAACAGTTCTTATTTTGTAATAATACATGAAATACTTACAGAAAATAATGACTATAGTAATTTTTTTATTTTAAAACAAAACTTCTAGGAAAATTGGACCAAAAAAAAAGCACAATGTTAAATTATCTCCCAAATCATATTCATGTTACTATATGATCCATAAGAAAAAAGACCTGCATGTCTGCAAATCATTACGTGGGACTTGATTTGGAGCTCAATAAGATCTAATTATAAAATACACGTTGAGCTTTTTAAATCACAGGGTAGCAAAAGTGTTTTAAATTACCTAATAGAATACAAGAGTACTGAATAATGTTAAGTGGGGACTTTATTAATTTAAAGTAAAAGTCAAGTGTTACCCAGGAGTGAATATTCCAGAAAATAGATTCCAATTTCTGAAAACTTTACTGCTTAGTCAAGGAAGGCCACGTTTGAAACAAAAGCTACCAAGGAGGCTTATTTCGTAATTTCTGAAAAACCCACTGTGTCTTTCAGAAATGCAAAAGATAAATGAAAATAAACTGAAAAGTCTTATAAAATAAGATTTAAAGATGTGATTGTTACATTTATCTTCAACAATAACAAAAAACATGACTATATACTTTCACAATGCTATGATATCCATCCAATTAACGCATGGCAAGACTTTATCATACATTGTAGGCAGTCTTCCAGCAAGCAATAGGCTACTGCTTTGGGAGGAAAAAAATCAGGTCCTTTATTCACTGTAAATAACCCAATAAGTACTTGACTAAGACTTTATTCTTCCAGTAAAAGAAACATCACGTACATATAAAAATCAGTTATCAAGAAATTAGCCTTACCTTGTACGATAATGAACTTCTTTTAGAAGATGTGTTTGGTTTCCCTACTAAATATAATACTAAATTGACGGCAGTTACAAAAACAGAACAGATGCACAACCATGTTAAGTGTGTTTCCAATATTGAGAAGTTCTCCAAGAAGAATGATGGAATGAAGATGCTTAGGATAATTGAAAATATGCATAAAAGATGGGCATACAGTAGTCTCTTGATGTCAGTGTCTTTCATGGTGTTTTCTTGAGTGGCTTTCTAATGAAAAACAAATTAAGAAAAGACGATAGGCAATAATGACTTTTTCCATTGTCCTAAATGCTCCAGTGTCTAAAAAGAAGCCATGAACCAAAGTCAATTTTCTATGGGCAATAATGTCTTAGTTTGGAATACAGGAAGATGCATATGTGTAAATACACATGTAGACTAACATGGTACAAACAGCTCTCAGAGCCTAAAAAAAGGACAAATCTACTAATTTCTTAAATATTTGTGACTAGTTTCTGCAAAACGGTCATGTGCTAGGTCTAATTAAGTAATTCATTTTTTTTCTTTTTTTTCCAAAATCAGAGGTGAAAAAAAAAAAAAAAACCACATGGGTTAATGATTTGTCCTGTTGGTACTATAAGCTATGTATTCTAGAAACCCCATGAATACACTTTGGCTGAATTGTTGGCACTTTTTATCATGGTGGTCCCTTGTCTAACATCACAGTAGTTCACGTCTTCTAGCATACACCAAGTGATGCCAGGCGCACACTGGAATACTCAAATGGTGGCCAGTGTTATCAAGATCATTTAAAGAACATTATGCTAAACTAAGGGAGCCCAGTGCTTAAAACAACAACAACAACAACAACAAAAAACACCAAAATGACAAGGTTACAGATGCTAGCTAGAGTCCAAAAGTAGAGCATGAATAAAAGGAGGAAAAATATTTACTGTCTCTTTCTGTCCAAAACACGTATTTTATGTATGTATGTATTTATAAATTACCTAACAGAGAGCTTATACATAGTATTGACTGTTAAGTAAGGACCTTATTAAAGTAATAGTCCACATGTTATACTGTGGTGAATATTCCAGAAAAAAAAGGTAAATATTTTATAGCCACACACAGGGCTCCTACTAGGGCAAAAGGGCGAATCCAAGCCTTATCTTAACACTCTCGTTTAATTCACTCTATCCTTTTCAAAGGCAAATACTTTACCGATAAGGAAACAAGCTAGGGCAGATTAGGAAACACTTCAAGGTCCCAAGCTCCCAAATGCTAAAGCCATTTCAAAGTCTAGCCTCTTTGATATAAAGATGCACACTAGGGGGTCCAGAAGAGAATGAGTGGCAAGAAAGGAAAAAGGAAATGGTCCCAACTTCAGCTGAGGGGCGGGGCGGGGAATCCAGAATACATTCTCTCAATAGACACTCCTTTAGATATTTTTCTGGGCCACCCTCAGAATCCCAACTGACAGGAGCAGATTTGGACCCAAGACAGTGAGTGGTACCCAAACTCAAATGCTTGCTGAATGAATGAATGAACGAACAAACGAACGAAGACTGGGTCCCGCGTTGCCTTTCCTGAGAAATTAGCCCTGTGTTAGGCCCTGGCGAGCCCAGGACTCCCGGCAGGTGCCCCCGAGGATGGCCAGGACCCCGGTGTCCGCAGTCTGACCTGGCCTGGGTCCTCATGACTTGCAGCGGCAGAGAAGGCCCTTCTGGGCGGCTCCTGGAGGAGCCTTCGCAGGAGTCGCGGGACCTTAATCTGCCGAGGCATCCCAAACTGGGTCGCTAGGGACTCTTCCCAAGCCTCAGTCGGCCGGGATGTGAACAACGAGGGACGAGTTGAGAAGCATAATCAAAGAGCACAGGCGTGGAGATCAATAGAAACGGAGGGACAGACACATAAAGTCGGATCCAAAAGAGTGCCAGGTATCAGGGCAGTCCCTGGGTCTCGCCCGAAGGGTGGCGCTCGAGGGGCCGGCGGGAGTGGAAGGACCGGGACAGAGATTCCCAGCAAGTTGGGCAGTTGAGGGGGGTGGCTTGCAGCCCCGGGAGGCTCGCGTGCCGGGAACGTCCGGCTGGGCTTACCTAAAGCTCCCGCCCGCGGAAGGGAAGGAACGGTTACCACCTCCTACCATCAGGTGCTACTCGCCGCCCTGACTCTCGCGCAGGCGCAGGACCCAAGGCCTCATAGCCAATTGCAGAAGGTGAGGCGGGCCAAGAAGGCAGCCCCGCCTTCCCGCTCGCGTTTATTCCTCCCGCCGCTTACCAGGTGTAGGGTGGGCGGGGCATGGGGCGTAGAGGCCGGAAGTGGATTTTTCTTAACCCGGAAGGGGAGTTCTTCCCTGGCTGCGGCGTTGATGTTTTACCACTGCCTCTCCTCCTGCCGCTGAGGGAATCGTCGTGGAAGGATGGTGTGCGAAAAATGTGAGTTAAGGAGACTCTTCTGTGGGAGAAGGAGGCTGGGAGAACCTAACTGGAGTTCTGCTGGAACTTTGCCCTTTCTTTGTTTTTCCTTCCGACACAGGTCTCTGATTCTACCCGGTCTGCCCTTTGACCGTCCCCGCCTCTCCCCAGCGACCGTATAGCCTTTTATTGCATTCAGGGTGGTCTCAGTTTTGCACCGCTTATTTCTGTTGCTTCCTCTCAACCCCGGGTCTCGTGCCATACAACTTGCCTGGCACCCTCGCGTCACAGACCCTCAGGGTTGGAAAGTCACTTCCACAGCGTCTGGAGTTGCTTGATTTAGCAAATAAAAGTGGGACGCCCAGTTAAATTTGAATGTCAGGTAAACAGCGAGTGATTTTTAGTTTAAGTATGTCCCACCCAGTATTTGAGACTTGACCCTGTTTGCTGCCCCTTACTACTGTAAGTACTTTGTCCCAAAGCACGCACTTTTAGGACATTTTTTACTAAAAAAATTCATTCAAATTTAATGAAATTTAAATTTGTCTAGTGTCCTATTTTATCCAACAAACCTAAGTCAGTATCCCATCCAATGGCTTAAAAGCTCTTTGCATAAATACCTAGAGTATTGAGGCAGAGGGGTAGAAGAATCTCACCACCTGAGAAGCTGTCTTTGTAGATTTCACTGGCTCTTCGAAAAGTCTTTCCTCTTTATGGTTGCCATCCAGTGATTCTGATGCCAACCCTTGATATTTCCGGAAAATATCTTATGATTGTTTTGACCTAACAACACTGGTTGTATGTTTTAAAAGCGCTGTCATATCCCTCAAATCCCTTTTCCAAATGCTAAACATGTCTGGCCCTTCTGTGACAAAGTTTCCATTCCTCTTATCCTGACTATTGTCTAATTAACATGGTCCATTTTGTTTATATCCCCGTAATATAAAACTTTGAACACAGACACTCATGAGTTTGAGTCACAGTTTTTATATTAAGTGAAAGAATGACCATGGATGGTTATTTTAATAAATTCTCAGGATGCAGATAATAATTTGGGATTTCTATATTTGGAACCTGGCATTCAAGACGACCCTCCACGATGAGGCCTCAGCTTATTTTTTTAACTTCATTTTCACTAACCCTACCTTCATTACACTTCAGCCAAACCAAAGTATTTTGCCTGCCAGTGGGTATCCTCAGTTTCCATGCGTTTCCCCAGGATGTGTCCTTTATCTAGTTTACCTTGATCCTTTTTTCTCCTCTTTCTTCACAGTCCAATTGCCACAAACCCTCTCTGTTGCCTTCCCCACAGAGCTTTCCTGGATTTCCCTAAGCCAAGGTTATTTCTTCCTCCATGGAATTTCTCCTAGTACTCCAGCTCTCAGTTGTCATACTATTTTCTTTCCATCTTATATGTTAGTTGAATAATTTGTAACTTTTTTTTTTTTTTTGGTTCTCTGAGCCCTCTGAGAATGTGATGAAAGCTGTAGACTTAACAAAGTCTATTTTTTTAAAAAAATGGGTATACAAAAGGTTTGTGTACGGGTTCATCTTGTTCACATTTCTCCTAAGGTCCACCCGTGAAACTCAGGTTAAGGACTACTGTTAGAGAAATCAGAGTGCTATAAAATCCTTGAAATCCAGAGCTTTATCTAATTCATTGTTTTCTTTGTACTTTGTATAATGGCTAATATATCAAGGATGCTTAGTAAATATTTATGGAACAAACAGATTTATCAGATTTGTTTAAAGTATACATGTACAGAGGAAGCCTATTATAAACCATTACCATTATCTACAGATTTTACTGAGAGTCAGTTATCCATTGCCCACAGTTAGTATCTTAAGTCTCAGTTCACTGGCCCCAACTGCAGCATTAACAGTAATATGACTGTAGTGACCGTTGTGAACTTTAGGCACAAGGCAATGTATTTCTTAAATAGTAAACATTAACCCCCCTTACCTTTACTGTTTTGTTATAACAGGTGAAAAGAAACTTGGTACTGTCATCACTCCAGATACATGGAAAGATGGTGCAAGGAATACTACAGGTATTTTTCCTTTTAGAACATAGAAATTGAATCAGATACTTCCTGTAAATAATGTTTTTAGCTTTTATATTATTTGTAAAATGAAATGTTATGTGTACAACCTATTTAATCTATTAAACGTTGAAGAATACTAGATCCTCCAACAATTTAAAATCTTCTAGTTTTCTCACTGGTTCCTAATTTGGTAGGAGAGAGTGAAATAATTAAATGACTTTTAAGCAATGAGTATTTCATAGTAATTTATTTGATTCAGCTTAATTAGAGTTAGGATTTAAGTCCCCCTCTCCTCACCTGATTTTTATATTCTTGAACAAATCATTTAAATGTTTCACCTTCATAATCATTAAATACAGTGAAGATGTTTGCAAAGGGAAGAAAAAGGAACATTTTCACTGTATGTATGCATTTTCAATGGCACCAAAGTGGTAGTATCTAGATTTTACATTAGATAGATTAAGTATAGACCCATTCCTAAAGTCCTACTTTGAGTCTGAGAAATAAAATGATTACCTTTTATCCAGATTTTTATTGTTTTCCTAATAAATAATTGTTTTCTTTTTAAGTAGTATCTTTAAAACATGGCTATTATATAAGGATTTTTTAAAATTTTGATATAGGCTAGTGTATTGATAGGAGGTCAAAAATGAACTTTCTAACTAATCATTAAATTTACATGTATATGTTACATATGAAATGTGTAGAAATAACTTGCTAAAATAATGTATATTTTAATGCAGAAAGTGGTGGAAGAAAGCTGAATGAAAATAAAGCTTTGACCTCAAAAAAAGCAAGGTAGGTGTAAGAGCATCTATAGAGCAGTCATATAAATTTCCACTCTTTTTAATATTAAGTGTATTAGAATGAACTTGTTTTGCATTATTCTCTTGTGATAAAAAAATAGAGTTAGGTAGTTCCTAGCATGCATAACCAAACTGTTACAACCTGCTGGTTTCACCCTGTTCCTTTTCACTGTATCAGTATATGAAGATATTAGTACTTTTTATAGTTTCACCAGAAAACATGACTTATTTTTTTCTAGTTCTTAATTTTCCTGCCAATCAGAGTCAACAGCGAAATGTGGACAGATCATAAATTCTGGAGTCATACCTAAATTTGAATCTAGACTTTGTTACTGTCTAGTTCTGTGGTCTTAACCAAGTTAAACCAGTTCCTTAACTTTTCTAAACATTACTTTTTCATTGAGGAATGAGGGTAAAGATGTCTCCCACCTTAAAAACAGCTTTTGACACCATGCTTTATTATATCCAGTCTTAAAAATTTTGTGAACCCTTCCAGCTGCCATCTCATTCCCTTGCTTTCTTTTACAGCAGAAGTTTTCAAAAACCTTATCTATATAGTAATTTCTCCATGTCCTTAAGTTCCGTTCACTCCTTCAGCCACTCCAGTCAGGCCTTCATCTCTACCACACTCCTAAGCCTGCTCTTGCCAAGATCACATGTGACCTTAAAAACTGATGGCAACTTCTCTGTTCTTACCTAACTTAACCTTTCAACAATCTCTCTCTTTTTTGCAACCCTTTGTTCTCTTGGCTTTAGATCCCTCACTCTCCTTTCTTCCCAACCCATTGGCTGTTCCTTCTCAATTGAGTGCCTCTGGACTCAATCCTAGACTTTTTTTCTGTAATCTCTCCTCAAGTGACTTAATCCAAAGGCTTTAAAGTCAAACTGTATGTTAATGACTTCCAGATGTATAGCTTCAGTCCCGACTTTTCTGAACTCCAAACAAATATCCAGTTGCCTACTTGAATTTTCCAATTTGATGTCTAACAGGCAATCTCCTTTTCCTTCAGTCCAATCATAGTTTTCTCATCATTGCTCTCTGGTCCAGTCTAGCTGTACAAACCTAAAAACTGGAATTCCTCACTGATTTCTTCATTTCCCTCACTTCCCATATCCATCAGTGAGTTCTCTGGCTCTGCTACTAAAATATAACCTGAATCCATCTGCTTCTGTCCATCTACTGCTATTACTCTCTTCTAAACCACTATTCTTTCTTACTTGGATACTGTAATAACTTTTTATGTCCCTGCTTCCTTTGTGATTCCTGTACTTCACCCTCATAATAACCAGAGCGGTCCTTTAAAGGGCATGTAACTCCTTTGCTCAAAACCCTTGATTGGTTTTCTTTTTACATTGAATAAAATCCAGGCCCCCTTTACAAGGTCCTCCGTGATCTGGCCCCTTCTGCCTCTCTGACTGTTGCACAAACTCCTGTGTCAGATATGCCAAGCGCACTCACATTGGCAGAGGTTTGTGCTTTCTGGTCCCTCTTCCTAGAACTCATCCCTAAGAGCTCTCATAGCTGGCTCCTCCTTGTTACTTGGGTTCAGCTGAATTGTCATCTCCTCAGAGAGGGTCCCTAACCAACATAAAAACTAATGTCTTTCTTTCTTCCCCTCATGTCTGCCACAGTATCCTCTTTGAATTTTCTCTATAGTGGGTATTACTATCTTAAAAGCGTGTCTCACTTATTCACTTATTGTGTCTCCTCTCACTAGAATGTCAGCTTGATGAGGGCAGAGGCTTTGTCATGTTCATCCTTGAACAGTAGATTCATTTAGAACATTTAGAACAGTAATAGGCACAGAGTAGACACTCAGTATATATTTGCTGAATGAGTACATACCTATTTCATGACATTGTCCCAAAGATTAGAAATAATAATAATAATAAACCTGTTACTATAAAGTGCCTAACACTTAAAGGTGCTTATTAAATAACAGGTATAAAATAGCATAATAGACTTAATCTTCAGTGTTGTGTCATACTATATATTATTGTCTGATTTATTGATGTCTTCTAAGACCATTCAGTTATTATTGACTAAGTTGTCATTTTTTAGATTATACAGTTTTAGGTACCTTCAGTTCCTTTATGCTCCCAAACTTTCTTCAATATCATTAATAAGTAGCTGTTACTTTTGGTTATTTTAAACATCTCACTTTGGAAAGTGTACTACTGTATTGCATTGAGTCCAAGAGACCAACATTTACAAGGTGCATCATTACTTTAAAGAAGAAAACTCCCTGCCAATTAATTGTGATTTCTGAGATACTAAAATGTACATCTTAGAATTTAGTTTTTAAGAAAAAGTAATCTCTGTACATATAGGCCCAAACAAATTGAGCTTATTATTAAAAGGAAGCATAGTGTCCACTCTTCTGTGGAGAGTAAAGTGGCATTCTTTTGGATTTGAGAAAATTAACCTTTTTGTTTTGTCTTGTTTTCTTTTGTTTTTATTGAAGTATAGTTGATTTACAGTGTATTAATTTCTGGTATATATCATAGTGATTCAGTTATACATATATATTTTCTTTTTCATACAGTTTTTCATTCTAGGTTATTAGAAGCTATTGAATATAGTTCCATGTGCTATACAGTAGGAACTAGTTATCTATTTTGTATATAATAATTAGTATCTGCAAATCTCAAACTCCTAATTTATTCCTCCCCACCTCTTTCCCCTTTGGTAATCGTAAGTTTGTTTTCTACGTCTATGAGTCTCTTTCTGTTGTAAATAAGTGCATTTGTGTCATTTTTTAGGCTCCGCATGTAATTGATACCATAATATTTGGTTTTCTCTGTCTGACTTACTCATTTAGTATGATAATCTCTTCGTCCATCCATGTTGCTGTAAATGCCATTATTTCATTCATTTTTATGGCTGAGTAGTATTACATTGTATAAATATAGTACATCTTCTTTATCCAGTTGTCTGTCAATGGACATTTAGTTTGCTTCCATGTCTTGGCTATTGTAAATAGTGCTGCTATGAACATTGGGGTGAATGTATCTTTCCAAATTAGAGTTTTCTCAGATATATGCCCAGGAGTGGGATTGCTGGATCGTAGGGTAAGTCTATTTTCAATTTTCAAGCAATCTCCAATGTAATCTGGTGGCTGCACCAGATTACATTCCCACCAACAGTGTAGGAAGGTTGCCTTTTCTCCACACCCTCTCCAGCATTTATTGTGGATTTTTTAATGATGGCCATTCTGACTGGTGTGAGGTGGTACTTCATTGTAGTTTTGATTTGCTTTTCTCTGATAATTAGCAATTCTGAGCATCTTTTAATGTGTCTATTGGACATCTGTATGTCTTCCTTGGAGAAATGTCTGTTTAGGTCTTCTGCTCATTTTTGGATTGGATTGTGTGTTTTTTTGGTATTGAGTTGTATGAGCTGTTTGTATATTCTGGAAATTAAGCCCTTGTCAGTCGCGTCATTTGCAAATATTTCCTCGCATTCCATAGGTTGTCTTTTCATTTTATTTATGGTTTCCTTTGCTGTGCAAAAGCTTGTAAGTTTAATTAGGTCCCATTTGTTTATATTTGCTTTTATTTCTATTGCCGTGGTAGACTGACCTAGGAAAACATTGCTTTGATTTATGTCAGAGGATGTTTTGCCTGTGTTCTCTTCTGGGAGGTTTATGGTGTCTTATCTTGTGCTTAAGTCTTTAAGCCATGTTGAGTTTATTTTTGTGTGTGGTGTGAGAAAGTGTTCTAACGTTACTGATTAACATGCGGCTGTCCAGCTTTCCCAATACCGCTTGTCGAAGAGAGTGGCTTTTCTCCATTGTATGCTCTTGCCTTCTTTGTCAAAGATTAATTGACCCTAGATGTGTGGGGAAAAATTAACCTTTGAAAATGAGCTGTTGGTTTGTACCCAAGAAAAGAAACCAGGTCTAGGACGTTGTTGGTATTCAGTATATGAGTGCAGTTACAAAACGTTATTGCCAATTTAACAGGAAGTATTTCCTCTAAAGTTATTTTGCATTCCAGTCACTGTAAGATGACATTTTTATTTAGTAGAAACTTATTCAAAGGGATTGCACCAGTTAATTGAAAATGTCAGTGAAAGTGGGCAATCATTAAAAGATATACATATCTTAAGTCAGAGCACATAACTGTACCTCCATTCATCAATCATTTGGAATTGAGACAAGCCTTTTTGAATAGAAATCTACTAATAACAGTTCTTTATCATTTTCCTTGCATAAATCATAACCAGAATATATATTTCCCATATCTTTAAAGCACAACAAGAACTGACACTTGCAAAATGCCAAGGCTCTCCACTTAGGATTTTTTCTCAATTTTTAAATTGGCTTGCCTATACCTAATTCTGTAGCAGTTTTAATGATTCACACTTATCTGGTCATCCTAAAGCATTCACTTACTTTTTAATAGACTCAGTCACTATTTTTGTTCCCTCATTTCATCAGTTTCCATAATATTTAATTATATCACACAGTTTAACAAATACAACTGATACAGAAAGGTTTGAAATTAAGTACAACTGACTATAAGCATACAGCTTACACGGAAGGGACAGAGGTGTGCAGGCATATTAAGAGAGTAGCTGGGGCGGGAGTGGGTGGGTGTAGCTCATGCAGTAGAGTGCATGCTTAGCATGAACAAGGTCCTGGGTTCAATCCCCAGTACCTCCTATAAAAATAAATAAATAAATGGATAAACCTAATTACCTCCCCCCTCCAAAAAAAAAAGAGAGAGTAGCTGGCCAGAAGAGTGTTGTGCCTATCAATTGTAGAGCTTGACAGAGGGAACAGAGAGCATTCATTAATCCCACTTGTTGCTTAAGTGAGATTATTTTTAGAGTATTTCTATTGTATTATACATTTTTCTTTCTTTAAAAAAAAAAAAACTCTAGATTTGATCCATATGGAAAGAATAAGTTCTCCACTTGCAGAATTTGTAAAAGTTCTGTGCACCAACCGGGTTCTCATTACTGCCAGGGCTGCGCCTACAAGAAGGGTAAGTTTTCTTTAATACTGTTTTTGTATTCATATCAAACCTATTTTTGGTGCTGATTTGGATAGCATAGTAAAGGGATAGCCTTTGATAAATCTTATTAGTCAAATGCTCTTATTTCTAAGGCAAAATAACATTTAGTTGTTTCAAATTATGTTTTAAGCTTCAGGAGCGACTTAAACCAAACTGTTGATATTAGTTAGATATTTGATTGGTATTATTAGTGTTATTATCATTTGATTGCTTACATGCTTTTTTTGTTTGTTTTAGGCATCTGTGCTATGTGTGGAAAAAAGGTTTTGGATACCAAAAACTACAAGCAAACGTCTGTCTAAGTGTATTGAAGTTTCTGGCTTTCCGTATGATTTTACTTTTTGCTTTGAATTTTCAAGGCATAACATAGACGTTCAAATTACAAAATAACATGTCTCGAGACAAGTTTAAAGCAGAGAAGTTGATTAGCATTCATTCTTTTGCTCTCAAGAAGTTCTGAACAGCAACAGTGTAACTAGTTTTCTGCCTTAAGTTTTATTTTCCTTACAAACAACTTATTGAACTGGAATAAGTGACAAATTTAACAGAAAAATATCTTCCCAGTTCTGTATGCACTTTTTATTTATCATTACTCGTATAATTTTTATTATCCTTTCCCTCTACTTTATTTATAGATATTACAAAAGTAAGAAAGTGATTACTGATATTTGGTTCTGAACTTGGCATCCAGATATGCAATTCTTCCCTCATTCCCTGTTGGTTGCATAGTTCTTAGAATCAGCAGTCCCTTAATTAATTGCATTTTCATAGGGCATTTAAATATCTGAGACCATTATTGCTAAATAGTTCCTTAAGTAATTAGCCCAGACCCAAATCAAACACAAGATATATTTGTGATACTTTTTATTTATTCTTGAAACCAAAGTGCCAGTACCTTTCATACAAAAATTGGAACACAAGGGCCACCCCATATATATCCAAATGAATACACTGGCTTTCAGAAAAACACAGATTACACACATTACCTTGAATTCAGGCCATCATGAAAGCCAGGAGAACCATGTGCATCCATGATGATGTGTAATGAATGAATCACCACTCTTTGGGAAAGTGCGTTGAAGCAGAAACCAAACTGTTTTTTACCTCTTTTCCTTCTCCCTCCTTCTCCAAAAATAAATAGAGTAAGCAGACATTTTGACTTTTTTTTAATAGCATAGACTGCTGAAAGACTACTTTGAGATTTCAAATAAAGATTTTTCTTACGCTGCCTTCAGAGATATTGGACTTCTGCTTTTGAAACCTGCAGCTTACTGTGGGAGACCAGAAAAGTACTCCCCACTACCAAGTGCAGCATGCAGTATAAATACACATCACTATAAAATGTGTAGAATAGATAACGTGGTGATATACATGGTATAGATATCACATTTTAATTCTTTTTAATTACTATGGAAAGTATTTATAGGATACATTCTTATTCTTACCCAGAAAAAGCACAAGGATAACATAAAATATATCAAATAACAATAGCTTTTAGGGCAAAAAGTGTCTTCTTATCCTTTAATTTGGCATTTTAAACTAAAATCAACACAAGTGACCCATAATGGGACCTGGTTAAGATAGTCGCCCAGAGTCATTAAAAGTTGGGTGGATCAGCTTTGGGAAAAGCACTTTTCTCAGGTATCAGCTGGGATCTGGACTTCCACAGCTCATATTTCGTACTCATGCCTTGACTAGCCTTCCATAAATGATCCAGTGGCCAGACTCGGTTATTCTATGAAGATATTTATTAGTATTATACCTCAGAATAGTATAAATATTATAAATCTTTATATTGTTGAAATAATATGACTGCCAAAATTGAACAGAAGTTATTAAATGAGAAGGAAAGTCCCAAAACAAAATGTGAACATAAAGTATTTTTTTCAAAAGAAGACATAAAAACAGAAACTGTAACATTAAGATGAGAGAATTAAGACCAAACATAGCTTTTATCAGAGTAAATGTAAAAATATTGAAATAACATGGTTTTTTAAATCTCAGATTATATTTAATAAATGTCAAACAAATACCAACAGAACACTTCTTTAGTACACTCATTCATTAGAATATGCAACCATAAGAATGATACAAGAATTACATATCTGTGCAGAAGTTTGTGTGTACAGATAGAAAACTTCTGAAAGCTCGTAGTACTGTTTTTCTCTGTGGAGTGGAACTAAGGGTTAAGAAAAGAGAGCCTTAACCCTTTACAGCCTCATGCCAACTACCTAATACTCTTTAGCTTCTACTTCCTTACCTAGGGGAGCAGGAGAGTACTAATAATTTTAGAAATGTGTATTTACATGCGCATATATGTATATACATTTTTGAGACTTTCAGGTAGAAGAAATATATACATTGCTCTGCACTTCAATTCTTTCTCAATGTTTCTCCTATTTGCTTTACCATTTTCTCTCTATCTCTTGTTATACATTTTTTTCTTGACTACGATGTGATGAATACGTTGCAGACATACCCTTTAATACGACATATGTACTTCATAAGAACAAGCATGCTAAGTATAGTTATCAAATTCAGGAATCTGAATTTCATCTGATACGTAGTCCCTTTTCCAATTTCATTTGTTGTTCCATTGGTAATTTTATTTTCAGCTGCAGGATCTAGTCCAGGATCATATGTTAGATTGTCATGACTCTAATCTGGACCAGTTCTTCAGTCTTTGTCCTTTGTAGTATTGATTTGCTTGAAGAATACAGGACAGATAAAGTATAGAATATCCTTCAGTTTGGGTTTTTCTGGTTTTTCCTTATAGGATAGATTCAGGTTACACAGTGTGGGCTATAATACTGTCCTCCCAGTGTCACATCCAGACTCACAGAATGTCTTGTTGGTGATATTAATTTGATCAGTTGGGTAAGATGTTGTCTGGTTTCTCCACTGTATAGTTACTATTTTTCCTTTTGCAATATGTAAATAATTTGTGAGGAGAAACCTTGAGACAATTTTGATTGATATTCTATTCCTCTTCAAGCCTTCCCCTCTTAGATTTAGCATCCTTTGAGAATTCTTATCTGAATAAATTTTTTCTATAATGCTTACAAAATTTTGATTTTCTAACTACATTATTCTTTCTGTATTTAGTTTGTCATTCTACTCTTAGGAAAAAGTTTCCCTTTATCTGTCTGTTTATCATGATTATAGAATAAATGCTTTTTTTTCTGACCACTTAATTGTTCATTACAAATTATTCCTCTCTACCCCAAATATTTAAGTGTGCATTTCCTAAGAACAAGGATATTTTCTTACATAACCATAGCACAGTTATCAAAATCAGGAAATTAACATTAACATAATACATTATCTAATGTTTTCCATATTTCACTAGTTGTTCCAGTAATCGCCTTTGTAGGGGGAAAAACTAGTCCAGGATCCCATCAAGGATAACACATTATATTTAGTTGTCAAGTCTCTAGTCTCTTTCTGTCTGAAACAGTTCTTCAATCTGTCTTTCAAAAATGTCAGGGTCATGAAAAACATAGGCCAGTTGCTTTATAGAGTGTCCCTTAATTTGAGATTTTCTGATGTTTCTTTACAATTAGATTGAGCTTATGCATTTTGGCAGGAATGTCGTAGAAGTGATGCTGTGTCCTTTTCAGTGAACCATATCAAGGTGTCGGTTGTCCCATCACAAGGTGTTAATTTTGATCACTGGTTTTAGATGGTATCTGCTGGATTTCTCACTGTAAAGATTCTCTTTTTCCTTCTAAATTAATAGGCATTTTGGGGGGAGATACTTTGAGACTAAATATTCTTTTTCTCAGCAAACTTTCACACACTAATTCTAGCATTCAGCAATGTTTCTTGGCTAGATTAATTGTTACTCTAATGGCTGCCAAATGGTGCTTTTCCACTTCTGTCATACTTTCTACATTGATTAGTAGGCATTCTACTGTAAGGAAAAGCTTTCTCTTTTTCTCACTTTTATTAGTATGAACTCATGAATACCTATTTTATTCAGACTGTTACTCTCATTTGTTTTGATGTCAAATTGTCCCATATTTGGCCAGTGGGGAGACCTTTTAGGCTGGCTCTTGGGTCTTTTTGATATGTTCTTATCATTCTTTGAGGAATTCCTTACTTTCCGACACAAAATGTTCCAAGTTTATCTTGGTGGGGTTTTTTTTTTTTTTAACCTCCACCCCATTCCTGGAATAAGCCATTTCTCCAAAGATCCTTAGTTTTTTTTTAGTGGATAATGGTAGTTAGAAACTAAAGTGTGGGCCTGCCAGATTGTCATTGCCTCTAGGCCCCTTTAACAGAAAGAACTAGGAAACGTATATTAGAAATCACAAGTTTTCCCACTCTTACCACTTCTATTCAACATAGTATTGGCAGTCCTAGCCATGCCAGTCAGACAAGGAAAAGAAATAAAAAGGATCCAAATTGGAAGGGAAGAGGTAAATTGTCACTATATATAGATGACATGATATGATATATATAGAAAACCCTAAAGACTCCACACAAAAACTACTAGGGCTGATCAACATTTTCAGCAAGCTAGCAGGATACAAGATTAACATACAGAAATCTGTTGCATTTCTTTACACTAACAATGAAATATCAGAAAAGGAAAGTGAAAAACAAAATCCTTTTTAAAATCACATCAAAAAATCAAATAAAATACTTAGGAATAAACCTGATCAAGGAGATGAAAGTCTTATATGTAGAGAACAATAAAGCATTGATTAAGGAAAGAAAAGATGATTTAAAGAAATGGAAAGATATCCCACGCTCTTGGATTGAAAGAATTGATATTAAAACGGCCATACTACCCACAGCAATCTACAGATTTAATGCAATCCCTACCAAATTACCCATGACATTTTTCACAGAACTAGAATTCCTAAAATTTATATGGAATCACAAAAGATCCAGAATTGCCAGAGCAATACTGAAGGAAAAACAAAGCTGGAGGCACAACCCTCCCAGACTTCAAACAATACTACAAAGCTGCTATAATCAAAACAGAATGGTATTGACACAAAAACAAACATGAATCAATGGAACAGAATAGAGAGACCAGAAATAAGCCCACACACCTACAGTCAATTAATCTTTGACAAAGAAAGCAAGAGCATACCATGGAGAAAAGACATTGTCTTTGATAAGTGGTGTTGGGAAAGCTGGACAGCTGCATGTAAATCAATGACATTAGAACACTCCCTTACACCATACACAAAAATAAACTCAAAATGGCTTAAAGACTTAAGCACAAGATAAGACACCATAAACCTCCTAGAAGAGAACACAGGCAAAACATTTCTCTGACATAAATCTCAGCAATGTTCTAGGTCAGTCTACCACGGCAATAGAAATAAAAACAAAAATAAACAAATGGGACGGAATTAAACTTACAAGCTTTTGCACAGCAAAGGGAACCATAAGCAAAACAGGAAGACAAATTACTGACTGGAAGAAGATATTTGCAAACAATGCGACTGACAAGGGCTTAATTTCCAGAATATATAAACAGTTCATACAACTCAGTAACAATAACAACGACAACAACAAAAAACCCAATCCAAAAAATGGGCAGAAGACCTAAACAGACATTTCTCCAGTGAAGACATACAGATGTCCAATAGGCATATTAAAAGATGCTCAGTATTGCTAATTATCAGAGGAAAGCAAATCAAAACTACAATGAGGTACCAGCTCACACCAGTCAGAATTGCCATCATTAAAAAGTCCACAATAAATGCTGGAGAGGGTGTGGAGAAAAGGGAATTCTCCTACACTGTTGGTGGGAAGGTAATCTGGTGCGGCTGCTATAGAAAACAGTACGGAGATCCCTTTAAAAACTGAAAATGAAGTTACTACATGATCCAGCAATTCCACTCCTGGGCATATATCTGGAGAAAACTCTAGTTCAAAAAGATACATGCACCCCAGTGTTGATAGCACTATTTACAATAGCCAAGACATGGAAGCAACATGAATGTCTATCAACAGATGACTGGATAAAGATGTTGTTTATATACATACAATGGATACTACTCAGCCATAAAAAAATAATAAAATAATGGCATTTGCAGCAATGTGAATGGACCTAGAGATCATCATACTAAGTGAAGTAAGCCAGAAAGAGAAAGAAAAATACCATATCATATCACTTATATGTGGACTCTAACAAAAAAGTACACAAATGAACTTATTTACAAAACAGAGACAGACTCACAGATATAGAAAACATACCTATGGTTACTAGGGCGGGGGTAGCGGAGGGATAAATTGGGAGGGGTTTGCAGATACTAAGTACTATATATATAATAGATATTTTATAGCATATAGAACTATATTCAATACCTTGTAATAACATAATGAATAAGAATACAAAAAGAAATGTGTAACTGAATCACTATGATGTACACAAGAAAGTAACAACATTGTAAATTGACTATATTCAATAAAAAAAGAAATCACAAGTTTTACTAATATCTCCAATTTCAGTGTAACCCCAAAGTTCTTTACCCTTCCTTATTCCGTATTTGTATTTGTGTGTTTTTTCTACAGTGAGAATCCTGGCCCCCAACATCATCATTTACAGAACTCTGAATTTTTAATAGTGTTCATGTGTTTTGTAATTAAAAATAATTTTAAGTTAAAAAAAAACTAAGCCAACAGAAGAATTATACATATGAATATCTTTCATTAGTCTGTTATCACAGACACACACACACACACACACACACACAAAGCTTGGGAATTTCTGTGCTTATGCTGCCTCCAAGATAAGTTTGGCAAATGATACTAAAATACTCGTTTAGTAAGTGGTACTAAAATCTATTTCAGGGGAAAGGTATAGCTCAAGTGGTAGAGTGTGTGCTTAGCATGCATAAAGTCCTGGGTTCAATCCCCAGTGCCTCCTCTAAAACTGTTTCAATTCGGCTAACGTTTATTGGATCTATACTTTGTTCTCATCCCTAATCAGACGACTGTTATTGGTTCCAAGGTTTTTGCTTATAACAAGAACTTGATAACCCATCAAATTAATGTAAAATTGTAAAAGTAAGGGGTGACAATAGACACAAAGAAAATACATTAAAAGAATAGAGACTAAAGAAAGAGATTGGTTCAAAAGCAACAATTCTAGCAAAAAAGGAAGAAGAAGAAGAAGAACTAGACTAAAGTTATTCTAGGAGAATGGAAATGAAGCGACGGATTTGAAAGACCTGATAAAACTTTTGACTTGTTGACTAAATGGGGAAATGAGAAAGTGAGTCATCGTGGGTCTCATTTAGATGTGGTAATAGTAGGTTTCTCCACCAGAGGGCAATGGTGTTCTTTCTTGGTTTTCAGTTTTCCATCATGCTAAAAGATTTGCAGTTTTAGCAACTTAAAGATCAAATAAATGGACTTAAGTTTCCAACAGCATTGTCAACAAGATAGAGAAACTTAACCATACAATAAAAATCCTGGAAAGTATTCATTTACACAAGTTCATATACATATTAAGTATATCAAATTTATATGTATGTATGTGATTTTAAAATATAGATTTGATTTAAGTGGCAAGAAAGCAATGATGATACTCAGAGGCCAGAAAGGGAGGGAAAGTATAGGCTTGAAAGGTAAACTAGCACCAAAGCCAGTGCTTGCTTTATAACTTCCAATCCGTCAGTATCTAAAGCGTACGTTTTAAAGGGTGTCACGTGTATGGAAGACAAAGCCCTGGACTTGAGCGAGGTGTGAAGTTTAGATCAAAGACATATACATAAAGCATGGAGCTCTGCAACAGTTTCAGTGGATTTACTATAATAACCCACATATACACAAAAAGACAGTTGGAGGTATGTTATCTGGACCAGGGGAGAAAGTTACAATCTCTCCAGAGACTTTAGCACAAAGATCCAGAGATAGAAAATATAAAAAAGAAACGGAGACATGAAAGGTAGAGGAAAAAGATCTAACTTACATCCAAAGTTTCAGAACAGATATATTTAATTTTTTTTCTTAATAAATAGTTTTTTAAGAACAAGAATGAAATAGACATTTTGGGGAAGTTCGAGATTTGCAGATACAAACTACTATATATAAAATAGATAAACAATAAGTTTATACTGTACAGCACAGGCAACCATATTCAATATCTTGTAGTAACCTATAATGAAAAAGGGTATGAAAACAAATATATATGTATATGTATGACTGAAACATGCTGTACAACAGAAATTGACACAACATTGTAAACTAACTATTACTTCAATTAAAAAATTATTGAATGAGAAAAAAAAGAAATATAGACATTTTTAGGCAAGTAAGTGAGTTTACAACCAACCAATCCTCACTTGGAGGACATTCCAGAAGACATACTTCAGGAAGAAAGAATGAGCTTGAAAATTAAGATAATGAAATATAAGAAAGGATGGTCAAGAACAAGACAAACAAGAAAAAAAGTATAGAGATCAGAAAGAAGGAACAAAAGTGTCATTATTTGCAGTATTCCAGTACTTCATGGATTCCAAAAGAATCCACAGCAAATTATTAGGATGAATAAACAGTTTATAGAATTTACTGCAAAGGTGATCAGTACACAAAACTAGAATGCACTTAAGCATATCAGCAAAAACAGAAAATGTAATTTAAATATATATCTTATATAAGGGAAACCAAGAATATAAGAATAAACATAAAAGAAGATGTCCAAGTCCCTTTGGGGAAAGTTGTAAAATTTGTTGAATAGGATAGAACTGAACAAGCTGATCATAAAATTTATATGGAAGAGCAAGTGGCCAAAAGACACTTGAATAACAAGTTGGAGGGATTTGATGTACCAAGTATCAAAGTTTATTATAAAACTGAGGTATTAAGACAGTATTGTTTCAGCACAAAGACAGAAACAGAGACCAGGAGTAGATGAATACATATGTGGAAAGGTGATACATGATAAAAGTGGCATTGTAAGTCCGTAGGGAAATTCTTCAGTAAATTTAAACTGGATTTCTGTGCACAAAAGTCAGATCCAGAACTTAGATGTGAAAGGCAGTCCTGTTTAATATTAGACAACAATTTTCTAGATTTTGTTCAGTTTCCTAGTTGTTTAGAACAGTAAGGTAAATCTGGTTCCTGGTAGTCCATCATGGTAGTAAGTGGAAGTCAAGTATAGTTTTATAGAGTTTTGCTCTTCCCACAGTCTCTGTTTCGTCCAAGTTGCTTTTATCTGTTTTTTAGGTCTCTGTCTACCTTGTTAGTTTTCCTCAAATGTCTGGTCATTTTTCTTTCTTTCTTTTTTTTTCCCCCCACTTATTCTTAATCATGTGGGGAGACTATTAGAAATGCTGCTTGTGTTGGTGGACAAGTTGACCATGAGTTTCACTTAAGGCAGAGTTTTCCGACAGTGATACTACTGACGTTTTGGATTGGATAATCCTTTGTTGTGGGAGGGTTTTCTTGTGCATTGTAGGATATTTAAGAGCATTTCTAGCCTCTACCCACTAGATGTCAGAACCCCCCACTCCACGAAGATTTGTGACAATCAGAAATGTCTCCAGACATTCCCATGAGCCTCTTTTTTGTTTGTTTTAGTTTTTCTTCTTCTTTTTTTTTTTAATTAAGGTATAGTTGATTTATAATGTTGTGTTAGTTTCTGGTATATAGCATAATGATTCAGTTTTGCATTTATATATATACGCTTTTTCATGTTCTTTTTCATTATAGTTTGTTACAAGATAGTGAATATAGTTCTGTGTGCTATGTAGTAGGACCTTGTTATTTATCTATTTTATATATAGCAGTTTGTATCTGCTTCCCAAACTCCTAATTTATCCCTCCCCCCCACCTTACCCCTTTGGTAACCATACGTTTGTTTTCTTTTTCTGTCAGTCTGTTTCTGTTTTGTAAATAAGTTCACTTGTGTCATTTTTTTTAGATTTCACATATAAGTGATATCATTTGATATTTGTCTTTCTCTGTCTGACTTACTTTACTTACTGTGATAATCTCTAGGTCCATCCATGTTGCTACAAATGGCATAATTTCATTCTTTTTATGGCTGAGTAGTATTCCACTGTGTATATATACCACATCTTCTTTATCCAGTCATCTGTCAATGCACATTTAGGTTCCAATCCCACTCCTGGGCATATATCTGAAGGAAACTCTAATTTGAAAAGATACATGCACCCCAATGTTCATAGCAGCACTGTTTACACTAGCTAAGACATGGAAACAACCTAAATGTCCATATGCCTTAAGTTGAGAATCACTGATGTAGGATGATTTATCTGGGCTGTTTGTGAAGGGACGTTTGAAGTCAGTATCTTTAGGTATTTCTTTTTAGATGGTCATATTCTCCAGAGAATAGTCCTCCAATTTCTCTTGTATGAAGGATAAAGCGGAGGAAGAAAGCAGGAAGCCTTAGTATTCAATATACATGCATTCTCTTATTTTTCCTATTTTAAGTACTTCACACCCACCCTCTGCCATGCCTGGTGTTCCTCCATCCGGAAACCATCTGTTTTCTCATTTCTCGAGCCTAAACTTGTAGGCTTTGGCCAGAATGGGGGAAAGGCAGTCAACCAGTGATGTGGAGTGCGGGGAAGGGAGAAATCCAGGTATCTACCTGATCCTCAAACGGCCTTCATTTAACCAGTCTTCCTTAATTCAACACCCTATTTCACCTACTTCTAGAGGCACCGTAATCATTGAGTCTTTTGAGGATTCTGGAGTGCATATTGAATTTGGTTTTATTTTTAATGTCAGTTTACAATTTGGTCTTTCAAGTTTGCCGAGTCCATTACCATTTGTCTGTCTGCTTTCTACCCTCCAAAATTTGCTTCCTTTGGTATCCTCTTTCACTCTCTTTACCTTTAAGGTTTATGCCACCCCCATAAATACCTTTATTGCATTTCTATGTGGGGAGGTTGAGAAGGATAAAAATTAGATATGTGTTTCACTCCACAGTCTTTATCCAGAAGCTTCACTTTCATATACTTTTGATAGTTGTCCTGTTTCTAATTGTCACCAGACATTGACCCTTTGGAATGTGCGCCGTCAGGTGGAGGGAGACAGATACAGCCTTTATTTCCTTCCTACCCTTTCTCTTTCTTATAGATAATATTAGATTTCTATACTTATAGATAATATTATAATTAGATTTTGACTCAGGGAGGAGCTATTCTGATTAATAGGAGAAGTGGGGACACAAATAAGCAAGGACATGGAAGTGGGAATGAAGAGTAAGATGTTAGCAAAGGATATGGAAGATTAACTGGTTGAAATTTAAGTTCATGTTGAAGGGTTATGGAAAATATGAATACAATAAATAGATAAGGTGGGACCAGGTTTTGAAGCCTAAAATACTCATTTGAAGAGATTATAATGGATCTAGGCGGCAGTAAGGAAGCATGATGGACTTTTCCTCTGAGAAGTGATGTGGTGAAAGTAGGTTTTATGAATACTAATCTAACGGTTCCGACAACAGATAGACAAGTATAGGGAATGAGTAGAGGCAGCAGAGCTTTCCAGGAGACTGTGGCTGAAATCCAGATAGACGTGATAAACTAGGCCATAGTGGGAGGGGTGGGAATGGAGAGGACAGATTTAAAAGTCATTGACAAGGAAAATTGGATTGCATTTGTTACCTCCAGCAGGTATAGAAGTTAATGTATAGAATCATATTCATGGACTTCAGATCTAAAACGCATTAACCAAAATGGTGGTTGTGGCAAGAAATATGCCTGGTAGAGCCCACATGCTTTAGTTACTGAGAAAAGGCCCAATCAAGACAACTCAAGAAAAGGGGAAGGGAGGCTGTTATAAACCCATAGAGTGGTCTCATTGGAATGTAAAGATTCCTGAAGAACAACCAGCCTTCGGGAACTGGAGAGAAGCAGAAATGTCTTCTGTTTTACTTCCGCTTTTTCAGTGAGCACATCTTGTACAAGGCCCACAAAGCACTATTCCAATCCCTGAGGCCACTTGACATCTCTGGCTACATCTGCCACCGACTGCTTCTTCCCTCTAGTCTTTCAGTTCAAATTACTGAAAGAGAATTAGGGCCCAGCTCCATCTTTCAAGTCAGGGCACACATTACACACACCTGAGCGGCCAGCTGTGGCAGAGGATGGGTTGGGGAGGGAGTGCTTACACGGTAATGTCCATTCCACTGCAGCCATGAATATGACAGACATAATGACCTGCCCGAATGAAAGAGCTGTTTTGATGAATCAGTATTAGAAAGGAAACTGGGACTTTTCAGTGTACAGTCTCACCCTTTGAAGTTGGTGTCAGCTATAGAATCCCCATGCTACCTCACAAAGCCACTATGAGTGATGAAAGTGTGAAAAGACTGTAGGATTGGCGTAGTGTGTTTATTCCTTCCATGTAAGTAGTCTGTATCTCAAACTAACAACTCTCTGTGTATCCAGCACCAGGCCTGCTGCCATCTGGCCTCTTTGACAGCACCAGACACCCCTCATCCAGGCTTCTTTATGTAATGTTAATAGATAAAGGGCACGTTTTCCTGACCAGTGGACTAGTACACCCTCACCACAGCCCCACAGAAATTGATCTGCTGTGGAGCTCCAAGGAACTCATGATTTTTCCACATGAGCTTATAATTTTTCTACATCTATGCAGTTGTTCAAGATCAAGGATGAGCAAACTAAGATCCACAGGCCAGTTGCCTATTTTTGTATATAAAGTATTACTGGCATACGTTTGTGGCCACTCATTTATAAATTGTCTATGGTTGCTTTCATAAGCAATGGCAGAGTTGCAAGCCTAAAATATTTACTGCCTGACCCTTTAAAAAAAGTTTGCTGACCCCTGTTCTAGATAGCTCTAAAAGTGATCAGCATTTTTGGAAAAACCTTGGGTAGATGTAAAAGATCAGTGGCTACACAGTAGTAGTACAGTGTTTGCCTAGGCTACTTTTATGGTTTCTCACTTCCTCAGTCATTTTGTGGACCACATTTAGGGCCAGAGGCCACTCAGACATCTCTCAGGATTGTCTTATTGGCCTAAGTTAAAACTCATGTTATTCGACATTCATGGATTAAACTATTAAGTAATTTGATCTAGATGATTGTTTACAGTTTAACACAAATATCTTTATTCTGTTTTGATTAATTAGCCAAGGATTTTACTTTCTTGCTACATTCACTCAAGGGTAATAGTATGTAATTATTTCCTGTGTGATCTGGAATGTTGGGGCCTCTCTCCAAAGGCAGTCCTTTGATTTGTGTCCATGACATGGAGTTGGCATTTAGGTGATGTGGTTGAGGTTCCCCAAACAGGATGTTCATTTTCTTCACTGATGGAGAGACATAATCTTACTCTTTCATGATTTAGTGGGCCATAGACCCTCCTACCGTCTTACACTATCCTTCTTTTATAAAATAAATGTTAATTTGGTTTCTTTGTGGATCATTTGCAACAAACCTGTATTTTCAAGGAGCTCACCCTGTACTCAGGTGAGCATACTCAGCTAAGGCAGCCCATTTGGAACAAATGAGCTTTGTCCAAGAGAATGATTAAAAAGACGTTGCTTACAAAAGCTCTAATTTAGCGCTCTGGTGCCTCCAGCATGATTTTACCAGCAAATTCTTCACATGAAATATAAGGATCTTTTTAAGTCAACTACCATTCTCTCTCCAGGAGACAAGGCGGAGAGAGTTTGTGGCTTTTCCACTGTGAAAGACTCAGCCCACTCCACCCAGCCTACCCCAACCCCCAACCTGTTCCTCCCCTAGGCTGAGAAACAAGGAAATGGAACATTCTTGCTCAGGCATGCAGCAGTTAGCTCTTTTAAATGAGAAAAATACCACCAAGTTTGAAATGTATGCCTACCAGAAATTTGGGCTGCTTCAGAGCCAGATCAGCTGATCCCTGAGCCCTCTCCCACAGCCTGTGGCCTGGCCTGTCGGAGTTTGCCCTGGCCCCAGAGCCCTGGGGCTTCTTCTCTCAAGTTCCACCTGTTCGTCTTGTCCTACCCAGGAAGCCTCCTCTGACACCTCAAGGCTTGGCTAGGTGTCCTGCCTCAGTGTTCCACTGCCACCTGGATCTTCCCCATCATAATATTGGCATCACTCCTTCACCTGTCTTTCCATGGGCTCCACCCTCTCCCAACTAAATTATAAGATCTTGAAATCCAGAGACCATGTCTTTTCTGTTCAACAAGACTCTTAAATAAATTCGCTACGACCAAAATAATGTTGCTTGTTCCCCAGTACAGGGCCCAGCATAGGAATTCAGTAGTTATCAATGAATGAATGAAAATGACCCAAAGAAACTTCAGATCTGCCTAGGGCAGAAACATCAGGGTTAGAGGCAGTTGTCTTTCCAACAGCCTCAGGGGCAGGGAAGTTCCAAAGAGAACCTGCGAATGAGAACCTCTAGGTGGTACCCTGGCAGTGCACGGTGGCCTCCCCTCTCTTCCCATCCCCACTTCCTCTCCCAACACACAGTCTGACTGGCCGAAGAGCCTCCATGTACCAGAAAGGGACATTTCATCCTTCACCCAACCCCTAGGAAAGACCCCTTTGTTGAGCATTGTGTCTAAAAGTTATTTAGCTCCAGATGCCAACAATACAGAAAACAGGAAGAGCCTGTAAAAACCTGCACCACTGCTGGGGGTCTTATTTTAATTATTCTAGGAAAGTTCACTTTTTGCTCAGTGTCTGATTTCATGTGGGGCTGGCTTCCTCTCTTGCAGGCCCTGGAGCCATGAAATCTGTATTAATTTGTATATGTGGCAAAATATTATCAGCCAATCCCTTTCCCTGTATTTACCCTCCTTTTTTTCCCCTCACTCACAGTTAGCCTGGTTTGTGCTTCTTATCACAGAGGAGGGATGTGATGGCACGAGGCAGAGAAATGAATGTCTTCTTGGCTTTTGGTTTCAGAAGCTGCCGTTAGGAGAAAGAAGAAGAAAACTAGCAGCATAGACAAAATATAAGGAGGGAAGATAATAAGAGTAGAAAAGAGCTCCCTATCCCTGGGGGGCTGAATTCACAGGAAAATACCAAGGGCAGAGATATTGCTAGGTCCCATGTGCTACTCTCCAGGCTCACCCTGGGAAGGTGGCACAATCCTAGAAGTTTGTATGGGGTCTAGGAATAGAGAAAATGTGTTCCTTGCATCCTCAGTACAGCCCCAGGAAGGTTGTAGGACCTTAGAGAAGAAATGGGTGCATGGTGCATCCTGCTGAAGGGGTCTTAGTCAGGCTTGCAGAATTTTCAATGCCCTGATGAGACATGAAGTATGTCTCCATGTTGCCTTGTGCCCAAGAGGATGCGAGGGAAATGGAGGGTGCTCCTGAACATGAAGGGGTCATGCAAAAAGGGTAAAGGATGTCTCAGTAAATACCAGTATATTTGGTGGAATGACCTTGAGGACCAGATTCCTCACTCCCTCCACTCCCCTTCCGCCACTGCATACCTTGCACATCATAAACTCCTCCCAGACACTATTGGGGGGGAAGGGGAGGTTGAAACCTACAAATCCACTGATTTTAAGTTACTGACAATGAAAAGAAATGGAAGCTTGAAATAAAAATTAGGATATATTTCTTCTGTAAATTTTTAGACTAAGACACATACCCACTGCTCCTATCTTATTTTCAGGGATGACATTTTTCATAGAGGAGCAGGGCTCAACTAGCCACTAAAATGTCTTCTTCACAGGTTTTAAGGTTCTAGAAACCCAGTGATGAGTATAGGTCCAACATATGCCATGAACTGCGGGAAAGTTCTCTTTTAGTAGTAAGGTGTCCATATTCTCTGACCCACTAATGGAGTCAGATGATCTGATGAGTGTGAAGACTGCATTTCAGTACTGAAAAAAAATTTTTTTTGCTTAAATTTAAGCATGATATTAACTCTACTTTTAGTATCAGTGTATTAAGAAAATAATAACAAGAAGCTAAGATATATTCAGGAACATTGTAAGATAATTTCTTTCATTCATTGTAAAAACATTTATGTATATTTGAGAAGTAGTCCATATGGATGAGCACATTTTCATTCAGTCTACAGACAGAACATGCACGTGGGTTTGCAGAGCACTGGAGGTAACTCCATTGCTCCCAGGGGTCTGAGGTCCACAAGTTGGGACCTGCCAGGTCAACTAATTTGAAATTGACCTTATTTGAAAAACCTACTATGTATGATAGCAATTTCTCGCTGAAATATCTCTTTTAGTATTCCAGTCTGTCGACTCTGGCAGAAATAATAGTTTGTTGCAAAACAGATCACTCTTTTTTGTTTGCAAAGTCTTCATACCAGCTGAATCACAGCTTGCTTTTCACTTCTCGCAACACCTTGCAACATCGCAAAATATTTGCTGGAGTTTGTGAAGGGCGGCTACAGAATTAGTAAGCTGAAAGGAAGCCTGCCTTCACTCCCACCCCTGTCAGCACCTTCTGTTCCAGCAGACCGAAAGGCAGCTTGAGAACTCCGATTGCTTCTCCAGATAAGGACAACTCTTGGCACCATAGCCTGGGGCAAGAATGGAAGCAAAGGAAACATTAGGGAGTTGTGCGGGTGCCAGTACATAATACTGTCACTTCACAGAATCAAATTTACAAATGACTCCATGAAGGTGAATTGCTATGGTAACCAACCTTCTCAACTTTTATATCTGTAATTAAGGACAATGTGGGCCATTTCTGTTTGGGAGTGTATAATCCAGGTTTAATGAATAACTACCATGCTCTAACTCCTAGTTAACTAGGCCCCCCTGGAAGGGACCTTAGCAATTATCTAGTTCACATCCCAGGTCCATAGATAGGGAACTGATACTTAGAGAAGTGACTCTACACAGCTAACATGTGTCAGACCTGAACCCATGTTTCCTCCGTTAATTTTCTAGTGCTCGTTTCTTTATGCCATGCTGCCTTTCTGAATGCACTCACCCAACTTCTGTGAATGGATAAGAGAAACGGGACCACAATTAGACGTAGGGCCACCATCACTTCTTACTGAGATATCAAATCAAGTCTTATCAGTATGCTGGTGTCTAGCATATAGCTGGTGTCTAAGTATATAACTTTCTCCATCAGAGTTATCACAGATTTCACCTTCCAACAATTTTCCTTTAGCCAGAATGATGGAACGAAGGACAGTGTTGGGAGGTAGAGAGTGACCTGAGGAGACCTGATTCAGTGTTATGGTTCTATCATATACCACACGTAGGTTAGCAAAAAATTAGAATGTACACAAATTATCTTGAACATAAGGGAAATTCCCTTTACTGATTCAAAAAACATCCTTTGGGATTTTTCAAGGCCACGTTTCCTGAATAACAATTTCCGTTGCATAAATACATGCAAAGGTGCTTTGGATAAGAGCTTTTGTTCCAGTTAATGGATTACCAGGCCACGGAAAATTTAGGTGTTAAGGATTTTCATTAAGTTCTTGTAGAGAGAAATGGCAGAAGTTTGGAGTACTTAGTACCATTCTTCTAGAAGCAAATCAAAATCCAAAGTTAAAACTAAACAGTGAAATTAAAAGGGTTTTAGTTAGAGTATGATTTTATTTTAAAGGGACACATCAATACAAATAGCGCCCAAAAGTCTTTAACGTGAGAATCATCTGGAGATCTTGTTAAAATGCAGATTCTGGTTCAGGAGGTCTGAGATGAGACCTGAGATTCTGCACTTCTAACAAGCTTAAGGTAGTATCAAACCAGCTGGTCCTTGGTCCACACCTTTAGAAGAAAGGGATGAGTTTACTTGTTGCCCATCTCCTTAAATGCATTTTCCATGAAGATCAACCCTGACTTTCAGATCTGTGACCACCTCAGTTACAGGAATCTTTCTGGCCTCTGAATCCTAAGGCTCTTATATACACCATCCACGAGGTACTGCAGTACTGAGTTACCAAAACAAACTTGGCCCACTCGCCCACGTGTGGTAGAGCCAGTCACTGACACCAGGTTGTGGTGAAGGAAAATGCAGCATTTATTGTAAAGGTGCCAATAGAAGGCAGATAGGTGGCTTGTGATCTAAACCCCTAAACTCCCCTAAGGGTTTCAGCAAAGCATTTTTAAAGACCAGGTGAGGGAGAGGGGTCACAGGGTACATGATCAACTCGTGCACAATTCTCTGACTGGTTGATGGTGAGGTAACAGCACGGTTAATATTATCAATCCTTAGACGCCCATAGATGTGGGAGCTCATGGTCATCAAGTAGTTAATTTCTTCCATTTGGTGGTGGTTTTGGACTCTGTCAAACAACTGTGCATCAGATACTGTTATCTAGGTATTTCAGAGAGGAGCTCCAGCAGAAGATGGGTGGAGGGGTCTGTCCTGGGAAGGCCCCATGGGAGCCTGCTCAGTTACAGTGTGATGTGTCCTGTATATGTGTGTCTTCTATCCCCTACTAGACTGTAAGCCTATCTGTTGGCTCAGCCCTGTGTGTGCAGCACAGATGCTGAATGAAGAACTACTGGTGACTAGTAAATCGAAGATCATTTCCTTCTTCCTCAGAATGCTACAGCCAGCTCATTGGTGAGTTCAAGACTTAAACGTCTGGCCTAAGAGACACTGAGTCTATTCTGCCTCTGGTTTCCCCTCCCTCTAAGTTGGCTTTTTAGAAACCAATGGCTGTGTGAAGAGTTCTGGTTGGGTGTGTCATAAAACAGCAACCAGCTGTGAGGGGAAAAAAGAGGTGGGGCTGGGGGTGGGCACAGATGGACGGGAGGGCTGGGGATGGGAACTGTCACAGCAGGAAGCATGTTCATTGGTTGCGTTAAACTACTAAAGTAAAAGCACTGGAAAGAACATAGGTTTAGAGGCCGACAATGCTGGGTTCAGAGCCTCATTATGTCACCTGCGGGTTGTGTGTCTTTAGAAAAGTTACCTAACATTACTGGGAATTTACTTCTTCATCGGCAAAATAGATCTCTTTCTCCTGTGGTTGTTGTAAGGACTATAGATAATGCATCATAAATTGCTTGCTGTGGCTTTCCATAAAAGATGTTATCATCTCGGCAGGATAGCTTCCAATTCAACCTGGAAATCAAATCTTGGCCATCCATACTAGAGTTTGAGAAAAGCCGCTGGTGGTTACGTGCAGGGTATTAGCTCCATCTAGTGGCTCCCTGCCGCCTAAGCTTCCTTACAGAACTATGTCTTCCCCTAGGACTTCTGGTGGTCATTTCCCTCACTCATTCATCTCATTCAGCAGCATTCATTGTGTCAGGCATTGATTTGGCTGCTGAATCTACAACAGTGAACAAGATGGACATGGCCCCTGCCTTAAGAGAGTTTGTGGTCAGATGTGGAGGACAGAAAGTAAATTATTGTCAATGATATTTTGAATTCAAGTTGTGAAACAGTGTGAAGAAAGAGGACAGGATCCTGTGAGTTTGTAGTAAAGCTTCCCCAGGGAAGTGACAGTGAAGGTGAGAAGTTGGCCGAGAGACCACATCAGGCATGTATTGGTTCCCCAGCAGCATCTCTCGGGATACCTCAACTCCATTTAGGATCAGCATCCTGCCAGTCCACTGGGAGGTCCAACCTTGAGTATGGCCTCTTTCATCAGTCATTCATCATCTGTCAAAACCCACTTTGCATGCATCATCACTAATCTTTTCATATTATCCTTTTATAGGCACTATTCAGAGAGGTGAAGTCACTTGCACAAAGAAGTAAAATGACATGTCAGAGGCAGGACTCACATCCTGGTCTGTCTGCCGCCAAAGTCCACGTTCTTCCTTCTACTCTTTATTTAGCCTTCGGCTAAAAGGAACCACTAGGAGAAGTGTTTGGGAAGAATGAAAATGTGAAGGGGAAACAAAATACTTGCTTGGTGGGTCATGTGTGAAGAGCAGAGAGGAAACTGCTGGCCTGGCTAGTCAGTGTGATTTAGAAAAGTAAGCCTGAGTGGTCTCCTCCATCATGAAAGCAAGCCTCCTCACTAATGTTCCTTATGCTCTTGTGACTTAAAATGGGATGCAGCTGCTGCTAAATTTAAATGGTTTGCGGGATTCTTTGGAGAGGAGAGGTTACTCTCTGGAGATCTACAGGAAGAAGCAGAACTTCACTGGGTCAGAAAATAGCCACAGGCTTGTGCGGTGTGTAGGGTGACCAACTGTTCTGGTTTGCCCAAGACTGAGAGGTTTCCTGTAACACAGGACTTTCAGCTTTAAAACTGGGACATTCCTGGGCAAACCTTGTTGGTTGGTTAACCTAGAAATGGACCAGACCAGGAGGGTCTGATATACCCATGAAAGTTAGATTGGGGCAGTTATTGAAACCTGGGGTCCAGTGCAGGGCTCGGTCATAGACCAGGCAGAAAAGGTGGGACAAAGGGTGCTGCAGATCCCTCAGGAAGATGCCTTCATGCTGAGTCCCTGGGTTACTGGCCCTGAGCGCCTCCTTTAGGGCCTGAGAGCAGAACTGGTTGGCCTCAGGCCTGAGGGAGGGCACAGGTAGAGGACAGATATGACAGCAGAGTCAGGCTAGTCTGTGCCTTAGTTTCCTTATCTGTAAAATGAGAGGAACAGCAGTACCTACCTCTTAAGACTGATGTGAACTATGTGAGTTACTATGTGTAAAATGCTCAGGGCAGTGCATGGTCCGTAAGAATACATGACTCATCACTATGGGATTCTCAGGAAGAGAAACTTTTGTGTCACCCTGCACTGATCACTTCTGTAGCTCAGTTTCCCCAGCTGTGTAAAGTGGAAATCAAAAGTCCACCAAAGCTTTTAGAAGAAATGGAACAGGCCACAATCAACAAGGAAATGAATAGTGGTTAGGAATGTGTGCTCTGCCTGGGTTACATCCAGCTCTGCCGCTTAGACGTTCATTTGTAATTGCACAAACACGAATGGGCCAGGCACTGTTCTGAGCACCTTACACTTATCAGTTCATTTAATTCTCATAGCAATCTTCTCAGGTAGGTTCCATTATTCATCCCATTTTACCGATGAGGAGACTGAGGCATGGAGTGGTCATAACTTGTTCAACTCACACAAGGAGCCAGAACCTTGGGCAGGTTTGTTGACATCTCTGCTCCCCTAGTTCCCCCAGAAAAGGGAGAATCATAAATTATGATACCTACATCATTGAGTTGTTATGCGGATTAGATGAGTTAATCTATGTAAAGTACTTAGCAAACAGTCTAGAACATAGTAAGTTCTTGATACTTAAAGTACATTACTACTTAACTGGAGTGAGGAGTGACAATACACATATTATATGCTATATTTATCAAAAATATAACTGGTAGTTTGAGAAAATGGCCAGATGAGTAAAGTAGATAAAGTCTGGGACAGGGCAGGTACACAATATACCCTGAACTTAGGAACAGGAGTCCAGGCCTAAGGATCTTATTTGCACGAGAGACAATTCTCCCATTTCTTTGGGGAGAAATGGCAGAGGGGACTTTAAGGATTGACAATTGGCCCCCAAAATCCAGGCCTTATTTTCCTGAACTAAGGGGGACAATAAACAAGTCCTCACCCCTGGGAAGAAGTCCTCAAAAGCCCAAGAGAGGAGAGCTGAGGTACCCGGAGGGGCCCACTCCCAGGGCCAGGGACTGGGATGGCCAAGGAGACCTGGACACGCAGCCTTCTCTTGCCTCCTGCTGTGGAAAGCCTGGGCAGGGTCATGGTTCCAAGTTTCTACTGTGACCTGCTTGCTGGTGTGAAACCACTGTTGTCTTGGCATTATCTTCCTGGCTTTATCCATTTAGACTCTCATCTTTGGCTCATGGAACTCAGCCCTCTCCTCTTTACCTGCTCTAATTTTGATTTGCCTCCCTGATTCCAGGGAAGACACATGTCCATCTGCCCCAAGCAGGGGGAACTTGAAGGCAGAGGGGACTGGCCAGGGATGAGTGAGGCGAGAGGAATACCTCTGATGAGAGATGTGGCAGTGTGACTCACAAATAGCTCTAGGCTCCTGGCAAAGCCCTAGGAACTCACCCAAGTTCTCCATTAGAGGGGGTGTTAAACTTCATTTTGGAAACCTGGTAAGAATTGTAATTAGCAGCAGGGAGAGAACAAGAACCCTTCTCCGGGGTGAGTAACAACAGCAGCGAGCATTGAATGGACGTTTCTTGTCCAGCCAAGCCACCGTCCCTTTCTTCTTCTCTTAAAAAGTGGCTGAAGCTGTGCTCTCAGGCTCAGAGAATTCTTCCTGGCTGTACTGCTTCGCCTCCAAAGGGATTCTCCATCTCTCCTAAGCCCTTTTGTATAGATGGCTAGATTTTACAAGACCCAGTTTGCATTTCTGTTTCTCCCCAGGATGCTGCCCTCCTTAAATCATGGGCATCCAGGATTGGCAAATTTCCTTTCTCCCCCTTGTGTGGTTGCTATGCCCTGCCCAAGGCCAGGGCCTGGAGGCCCCTTGTCTGTGTGGAGGATTTGGGTGATGACTGTTGCAACCTCGGTGCCTGGCACTTCAACCGTGGTTTCTGTGGCCTTGGGTTGTGGGTAGGAAGTTGCAGAGAGGAGCCACCACATGGCAGAGGGGACCACAGCAATGAAGAGAATCCCTTCCAATGATTTTTTTGTAGGAGGAAAGAAGCACCTGGGAACCCAGTTGGTCAAAGGCAATTGAATTATCTTCCACAAACTTATGTCACCTGGGGAGACATAGCTAAAGTCATCACATGCCTCTAGGGTTCCTTTAGGAAAGATTCCAAGAAGAGACTGGAATTGGGCTTCAACTGGGCTTGCAGGGTGGTCCACCCACATGGCAAATTCAGGTCTGCATCTCTGCTCCAAGTGGTCCCCCAGACCAATTTTGCGTAACAGTAACACACTCTTTCCCACAGATGTTCTGTTTTGTTCTTCATATCCCATAGGAGACAGCCTGATAGTGACACCTTTTCACTTCTCATTGCCGCTACAAAAAGACTAGGTCAAAATTTTTGACACTTTTGTTTCTGTTTTTTAAGTTTGCTGTATGTGAAAATACCTATTACACAAATCAAGTAGTCTGCTATCCACTGCCAAGCATCTCTGGCCCAGGAGCTGTCAGAAGAGGTGTAATGAACAGGAAACAGTTTATAGAATTACTGACTTGATCTACGAAGCTGGCAGGACCCTCTCTGCCCATGCAGCCAAAGACTAGCCAGGTGGAGCATGTTGTTCCTTTGCTCATAAGGCTGTCGAGGTGGAGTGTGTCTCTCCTGGGACCTCATCCCCAGGCAGCCCCCACCTTTCTGATGCTCCTATTCCTGCCCTGGGGACTGGGGTGAGTGCCCTGCCGGTTGCCCTCCTGGCATCTGTGGGCTGCTTAGTCATCACTGGCCTCCTTGCTTAATCCATCTCCTGCGGATGGCGTTCTGAGTACTCACGGGGAAGGGAGCATCGTTGCTCTTCTCTCGGGATCCCTGTCACCTCCCCTTCCCACTTTAGCACATTTCTTTTTTTTTTTTTTAACCTGGGAAGAGAGTCTCTTCTGACCTTACATAGGGAAGCCTTTTCAATAAATCAAAACAAACAAACAAACAAAAACCATAGCCCACCCCAGCTACAGCCTTGTGCCCAGTGTCCTTCCCACCATCCCTTCCACAATGCCGTTGACTCATCTGGGCTGGCTGGGATATTTCTATTTATATTTCATTACCATATGGGTTTGAGGTGAGCCTGTCTGTGAAATAAAGTGGGAACTTATTTTATTTTTGTTTTTTTGTGATTTTTGAAAGGCAGGGAGGAGAAAATGAAGACTAAGAGAAGGAACAGGTAACTAGCATTTATCGAGCCCATAGAGTGCTTGAGATAGACGTCTCGCACACATTACCTATTCTTCCTCACACTGATCTTGGGAGGTGTTATTTATTCTATTTTACAGAGGAGGAAACAGAAGGTACTTTGTGGCACAGAGTACCACAGCTAGTAAACAGAGAAGCCAGTTGCTAATTTGCTCTTTTTTTAGTGTAAAAATTAATGAAATATTTCTGAATAATTCTGTCCTTAAAAAAAAAAGGCTTTATGAAGCATCCAATGAGCTGTGTGACCTGCGGCAAATCAGTGAATCTCTCTGGGCTATGGTTTGAATATCTGTAAAACCAGGAGGCTACCCCAGAGGGATCTACCATCTAAGAGCTTCTGACCAGTCTTGAATTACCCTTGTTCTCAAAGAAGGACTTCCTCCTGCCCAGCCCAAATCTCTCAAGAATCTACATCACACTAACAGGAAATAAAGATTAGTACTCATCAGGAGTGCATCAGGAATTCACCTCCTTTCTGGCTGGATGGCAGTTGTACATAACTCCCCTAAATCAGGACCTATGAGTAGGTAGGAGGGTGAAAAGAACACAATGCTGAAGGGTTTCTACATCACCTGGGTTTCTGCCTCACCGCCCCGCCACAGCCACTGCAGCCAGTGTGCCTCCAGCCTGCCGTTGTTCCCTGTACAGCCTGGGGGCTCCCCCATAGCTGGCCACCTGCACCATGGGAAGGGCCAGTGCCCACCATGGTTTATCCCAGGGCAGGCCCTGCCAAGGCAAACAGGCCAGACTTGCGTGGCCTCCCCTGCACCCTGGGAGAGCACCGCCCAGGTAAGGGAAACAAGATAATATTTATGAGAAACAATAAAATCTACAGCAGCACGTGCACCTTGAAATTCTAGGAGCCATGAACTGGAAGGGCTCTCCCTGACCCCCTGTGTAATGTGTACTCGTCTGCCCTAGGTAGGGGAAAGGGTCACACACACACACGTGTGTTCATATATATATGCATGTGTGCCTACCGACTGTATCCTTAGGATTTGCTAAGCCTCTCATATGAAGCATCAACAGCCCCAGGAAATCGTATTTATGAACTCTAATTCCACTGGAGCTTGCCAGCATTCCGAGGCCAAGTCAAGACTTTTAAAAAGCTGTGGACTAGATCCTGACCTCAGAGCATAGACTGGACAGAGAAGGGCCAAGAGATGCCAGAGAAGCTGAGTTCAGGAGGGAAGACAAAGCCTGCCTTTCTCACCATCCATTTCCGTCTCTCCTCCCCAGCTGCCCAAACCCACTCCCCAACACACACACCAAAAAAGCATTAAATTCCAGAATCAGCAACTGATTATAAGAGAGACAGACACTGGTTGAAGCTTTGCATGTGAGCATGGGTGTAGCTGTGCCCAGTACGTGACCCAGGGATGACCACCAGAGGCAGTGTCATCATTTAAGTCGAGTTGTCATTGGCACTCGCCTGCATCTCACAGTTTAGCCTCTTTGTTCCCCTCACAGCCCTCCTCAGGCACCCATCCAAGCTGCTCTGTGCAGTTCAACTAAATTTATAGGACACTCCTCCACTTGGCACTGTGCTGAGGAATCCAAAGCCATTCCGGTACCGGGTCTGTTGCAAGCTCTGTGACCTTGGGCTTTTTAAGTGACTGAGTTCTTGTTCCACCTTAGAGAACTGGCATGATGCAAGAACGATGATGAGGGACTCGTGCTCAAATGAAAAGCCTAGACTTCTCATCAAAAGACTGGCAAACAAACCCACATCTGTGTTTTAAGTTAAAGTGAGATGGTTAAGGCTAGTGCGTTCCATGGTTTCATTTGCCATAACCAATTATTTCAAGTAACTGATCAGCAGGAGTCTCAATTGCATTTGATGAGAGCATCTGCAATAATACCTTAATTCTTCTTTTTATTAACGCCTACAATTTGTAAGGACTGTGAGGAAGGGCTGGAGGGGCGGGGCTTGAGTCAGGCTGATTGACAGGAGGAAGGACCAGGCTGGGGAAGAACACAGGGCATGGACCTTGCTGGAGGCAAGGCCAGTGCTGGGGGTCAGAGAGGCAATGGGGTTGGCTGGAGCACAGGAACTAGTAAGAGAGAAACAATAGAACTGGACAGGTAGAACGGGAAGAGGAAAAAATGTTTATTATACACCAATTAGTGTAGCGCATGATTTCACATACTATATATAATTTCATTTAATCCTAACATTTGAGGGAGTAGGTGGGGCTGCGGATGATGGTTCCTCAGCCTCTAACAGGGTTCATCAGAGAAACTAACTTATTTGCTAAATCTCAAACAGCTAGTTAGTGGTAAAACCTAGATTTTAATCCTCCATTTCTTTTTTTTTTAATTTTTAAAAATTGACATATAGTTGATATACAATGTTATGTTAATTTCTGGTGTACAGCATAGAGATTTTTATACATATAAAATATATTATATATTATATATATATATTCCTTTTCAAATTCTTTTTCACTTTAGGCCATTACTAATCCTCCATTTCTGTCTCCAGGTCCAATGGTTGCTTGTTTTCATTTTACCTCACTTACGTAGTTACTACCGTGTTAATTTTCTAAAAATGTTGTATGAAATAGATTATATGTGCACATGAATGTAAATAATACACATGTATTGTTGAAAAAAACTAAAATAAGTGCTGATGGACCCACCACTCAACTGAAGTCATAGAATATTATCAATATTATCGAAGCTCCATATACCCCTCCCTTCCCAGCCCCAGAGGTAACCATGATCCTGAAATACGTGCCAGCGATTCCCTTGTCCCTTATCATTTTACCACATGGATTTGCTGTGTCGTTTCCATTTGCCCCTCCAGATCCAGGGACCAATCTTCTCTATCCGCCCCCCCCCCCAAGGCTGCCCTGTGTGGACTGCACTAGGAGCCTCCCTTGATCCCTGGTTTCCTGATGGGTTTGGCCAAAGTGAAGCACTTTCAAGAGATCAGAGATGAGGAGAATGAGGTAGAAGTGTTTGCTCCCCTGCCCTCCCTCCCCTGCCCTCACCCCCTTCTCCCCCCACCCCCGCAACCCTGTAACCCAGAGTAAGTCAGTTGCATTCCCCTACCAAAGGCAGGCAGCCGTCCGTTCAACTATTCCTTCCCTGCCCTCCCCTTGCTCCTCCAGGTCAAGGGACGGTGAGAACTCCTGACTGCTTTGCTAGCCCTAGGGCACTACACCCTTCTTTGCTAGTTACCCAAACCTAGTGTTTCTTATTGGGGTTTTTTTTTTCCCTTTCATTATCACCCCCACCAACAAGTAGCCTTTTCAGATTTTTTCCTAATCATCTTCCCCACCATGAAATTTTTATACCACAGACATACTATGTGTCTGTTTATGTACTGTACATATCTCTGTGCTTTATACAAGAAAAGAAAAATAATTTTTTGCCCTGGAGAATGAACTCTCACCCCTTTAGGAGTAATATTGCCTCACTGAGAATGCATTCCCTAACCCAACTCATGTTTTCTTATAAAGAGTCCCATTACTAAGCTTTCCTAGCCACCCGGTTTGTCTGTCCCATCTCTTTCTTGCCAGAGCACTGACAAATACATACCTGGGTATCCAAACAGTGTATTTTTAGCTTTGCTGGTTTTCCACCTTTACATAAATGAAACAACACAGTGTATTTTTCTCAGTCTTGCTATTTTCATTCCGCATCGTTTGTGAGATACTGATTCATCCGTACTGATGTGTGTTGTTCATTTTCACTGCTGTATAGTATTGCATTGAATGGAACACATCAAAATTTTTATGTTCATTTAGTGTTGATGGATATTTGGGTTGGTTATTCTGAACATGTGGCATGAAACATTCTTATACATGCCTCTGGGTTTAGATACGGATACGGAGATACGTACAGGTATAGATATAAATGTAGAGAGAGCGTCCCTAGGATTCATTCCTGGGTGTAGAACTGCTGAGAGGTAGGGTGTGCCTATCTTGCCCCTGACCAGGAAAAGCCGGGTTGTTTTCCTGTACCTGTGCCAGTGTTCACTCACACTAATAAGGAGTTCTGGTTGCTCCACATTCTTTCCAGCATTTGTTGTTAGACTTCAAAATTTTTCCCATCTGGTGGGTGTGAAATGGGTGTCTCATTGTAGCATCTTTTCACTTGTTCATTAGCCATTTGTGTTTCCTTTTCTGTGAATGCCTGTTTATGTCTTTTGTCCCTTTTTCCATTGGGGTGTATCTCTTTCTTGTTGATTCATTGGCGTCCTTCATATATTCTGGACACTAATCCATTACCAGTTACACATATTGCAAATATTTCCCCAGGCTGTGGCTTGTCTTCTTGCTCCCTTTAAGATGGATTCTGACGAATAGAAGTTTAAAATTTTAATGTAGGAAAATCTCTTTATCATTTCCTTAATGATTTATGCCTTTTGTGACTTATTTGAGATACTCTTTCCTATCCTGAGTTCCTAAAATCATTCTAGAGTTTTTTTTTAAGATTTTTTAAAATAGTGCATTTTTCATTTAATTTTTATTCTATCAGAAATTGATTTTTGTATATAGTAGGGATCCAGTTTCTTTTTTGCCTTCTATTAATAGAAACGAATTTTCCAGTCCCACTTATTGAATGGACCCTCATCTCCCTTGCCTATCTTTAGTGCCTTCTCAGTCATATACTTATATGTGTGTGGGTTTGTTTCTGGACTCTTCTATTCCATTGGTCTATTAATATTTCCCTGTACAATAACACCATTCTGATTTCTATAGGCTTAATAATAAGTCAATTTCTAGTAGGGTGAGTCTCTTTTCTTTTTTCGAAATGTCCTATCTATTGTTTGCTCTTGGCTCTTCTTGTAAAAATTTTTAAATGCTTTGTCAAGTTTCTAAAAGGACTTGTCATGGGTAAAAGCAGGAGCAGGGAGAAACATCTACATGCAGAACAAAGAGGGCCACTTGAGGCAGATTAGGTGAGGAAAGGTGGTGACAGTGACCAGAGCATATCTAAAGTCCAGAAGCCAAGGCCTCTGGGGGCCAGAACAGGACCACCTGGTATGGGTAAGCCCAGCCAAAAGGTGTTATGAGGCTCTCTTTGCTTATTTTTATTAACCCAGTTGCCCAGGGACATCATAAAGGTACTGACCCTCTATCATAAGCCTCCTTTGGAGAGGTTTATTAAGAAATTGGAATTATTTATTCTAAAAAAAAAGAGAGAAAAACTAGGAACGACTTAATTGTTAAGTACTATTCTAGGCTTAGGAGATAATGTGAAAATGGGGAAAGAGGCCAGAGTTGGGATCAGACTCACAGGAATCAATCAATAACATGGAGACAAACCTAGCTAAGCCCACAGCACCAGCCTGTTTTCTCCTAAAGAGGATATAGATGGTTCTGGTACAAATTCATGTCCATTTACTAGTATTTTTGTTTGTATTTTTTTGTTTAGGCAATACTTACTGAGCATTTACTATGGGCCTGGCTCTCTTCCAGGTACCTACCATGTATTAATTTATTTAAATCCCACCTACCCCAGCCCAAATCAACTCACCGTACAATCCAACTGATGACTGATCTGTTGGTAAGTTCCCACAAGGAATAGGTCACTGAGGAGAAAGGTAAAAAAATTCTATGTATAGACCTTCCACAGCCACTCCTTAAACCAGGCTTTTGAACATTTCCTAGTGGATTTTGTCTGTTTGACTCAGATGGGAAGATGTAAAACCAGGTATCAGGTGGTGCAGTTGAGAAAAAAACAGAACAGAAACAGGATCCTGGCGACCGCACTCTCTCTGTGGAGGCAGACAGAAGGAAGGGGATGAGCAGCAAGAGGGGATTTTAGAACAGACTACCGGAGCAGCCATTACCCTCCGCAGAGGCTGTGTGAATAAGACTTGGCCCTGTGCTCTGGGCCAGGAAGTCCGCGGTATCACATGCCAAGTATTGGCGTCAAGGGCTTTACAACAAGAAGGCAGCACCTCAGATCCTTTGTAGAGCAAGACGGGTTATAAATAGAGCTATAATTGTTTTTTTTTTTTCAACTAGAAGGCAACAGGCTTAGCACAGCTATTCTTCCCTTCTGGTTCTCCTCCCTGCACCGCTTTGCCTATTAAATCCCTGCTACCAGGCAGATCCACCTGCCTCTTAGCCAATCCGCTGCAGCAGCCTCAGCAGAGCCAGGATGGAAACTGGCTTCTATTACAACTCCAGGCTGTGACCCTGCCTGTGGAAAAGAGTAAATCTTCCTATCTTATCTCTGGCTAATTGGGCAGGAGGTGAAGGAGACAAGAATTTATTGTACAATTTGCTACCTGCTGACTAGAAAATGAATGTATCCATTTCAGAGGCAGGCTCTGATTTTGGAGACAGACTGAGGAGAAAAAGGATGTAGGCTGGGTTTCTGGGACATGTAGTGAAGACCTGCTCACGGAGCTTTTAACTATAAGATCCAAAAACTGGTATTTTACTGGCCAAGTTGTATGTGGTTTGTGGTGTGTGAGAGAGAGAGAGAGAGAGAGAAACAGACAAGAGAGATTGACTTAATCTCTCCTACCAGATCTGAAAGCATTTGAGCATGCAGGGACTTAGAAATTATTTAGCCCAAGGCGTCTCAAACTTTGCTGTGCGTCACAATCACCTGGAGGTTTGTTAAAGCACAGATTGCTAGGTCCCACCCCCAGGGTTTCTGATACAGTAATTCTGGGTGGGTCCTGATAATTTGCATTTCTCATAAGGACCAGGTGACGCCGATGCTACCAGACTGAGGGTCACACTTTGAGAATCACTGATTTAGCCCAACCTCCTGGTCACAGATGAGGAAGCCAAAGCCCAACTATTAATAAAAGTACATGTTTAAGGGCCCACAACTGGTTGCTAGCTAAAGCTGGATGAGAACAGACTCCTGACTCCTAATCTGGCGCTTGCCCCACCGCTTCAGGCTGGTGCCTGGCCAGAGTGTCAGGGAGGTGCTATTCTAACAATAAACCTGTTATCCTTTATGGCTGAAGATTACCAGTCTTCACGTTGTTTCCCCCTTCTGCTGCCTTCCCCAGCCCAATGTCACTGGCCCTGCTGGCTCAGTACATAAATAGCCCAGCCCAGCCCAGCCCACGCACTCCACCATCCAGTGGGACTGAGAATCAGGTCCTGTTCCCACAGCCCAGTGCCCACTTCCCTCCTGTCCTCACTGGTAAATGAGCTGGAGATCTGAGGCCTTTGCAGTGGCCACTATTCATGCATATTGGCCCTGAGTTATAGCTCTTCCTACATCCTCCATATCCACTAGAGCTTGAACCTTGGTGTCTGACATTTCAGTCCTTTATCATGCTTAGCAACTAAGTCTCCTTCTGAGGCTTGACCTCCACTCTGAATGGCCATCCAATGTTGGGGGACTGTGTTTCTGATGGTCCCCTTCCTGGGTTGGAGTGTTGGCCTGTACCAAAACCTGGTAGCTGGGTCCTATAGCCCATGAATAAACCTCCTACATGGTATTTGCCCACCCAGAGGTCTTCTGAGCACTGACTGTCTCTTGAATTTCCTGGGGCTACATTCTGCCTGCCAGATTGGAAACTCCAGGCTTGATGTGATTTAAGTCAAAGCTGAGGTTTTCATCCAGCCTTGGGATGTTTGTCTACCTGTCACATGCCAGCTTCTCTGTTGGATCAGTTCCCCAGCCCCATCTCACCCTTGACACATTCCTTGGTTTGCCCAGTGAGATACAGCACAAAGAGGTCCTAAACAGGGCAAGTGCTTCCAGTGGGTTTCCCCAGCATGGGGAAGGGATACACTGACCCACCCACAATGGCACCTTAGAGGCCTGTTTTCATTTGGAAGTGACGCTTCAAAGGCATGGTCTGAAAGGAGACAAAGGCTAGATTATTCTGCATAAGGAATTGGTAGATACTGGAGGTGAAGGAGAGAATACAAAAGAGAGGAGGATCCTGGAGAAGATTGGATTAGTTTGAATGATACAGCAGGATGCTGGGACCTAGGGGGAAAGTAGCCAGTAAGATCCCCTATGTGAAATTAGGAGTTCGGGATTGACAGATACAAAATAAACAACAAGGACCTACCGCATAGCACAAGGAAATATATTCAATTTCTTGTAATAAGCTATAATGGAAAAGAATCTAAAAATATATGTACATGTATGTTTGTATGTACGTATGTACATGTACATGTCTGTACATATGTACGTATACATGTCTGTATATGTAGAGCTGAATCGTTTTGCTGTACACCTGAAACTAACATTGTTAAAAAAAAGAGATTCCCTACTGGCATGGCCAGACGGCTTTTGCTGTTCAATTTTAATTTGTCTGCTATGGGACAGTATGACCTCCTCCCTGTTCCAAATCTGGATATACCTGTACAGCTTTTGTGGCAGGCATGGGAGGAGTGAGAAAGCAGGATAATATACAGAAACGTGGCCTGTTCCAGTCACCCCAGCTGAGACTCATGTTAGCTAGCAGCATTGTATCTCAGTTCTAGGCTGGAATCTGCTAGTTCCAGGTGGTCAACACCAGAGGGGTGAGGAGAAGCTAAAAGTGGGGCTGGAAAAAGCAGGGAGGAGTCCTTGACATGGAAACAACGGCCAGGTGGATTCAGGCAGGGACGTGAAATTTCCCCCCTGTTTGCCAAACATACTGGAGGCTTTGAAGGCAACTCTTAGATGACTGTGCTGGGTTATTCTGGGATTCATTGTCATGACACTGTAACCATTTGAGAGAACTAGCCTGATATGAGACACACTAGAGATTCTTAATTTGGATCCAATTAACTTGGAATCTGTGTTCCCATGGTCAAGGGTTTGGGTGAAATTTATCTTTTTCTTCTTTATAAAGAAACAAATCAGAATTACAGACAAGATGGTAGGAAATATGTTTAGCCTTTGTAAATTTAATAATTTTTGCAATCTAGCAAAATGTTTATCACCCTAGGGGAAAAACTGCAATAAATGCATTGATAGTTAATGAGGGTTTATGGTTTTAGGAAAAATTTTTTAAAACCCTCAATCCTTTTTTTACAAATTGATTTGAGGATAGTTCCTAGCCACTCCCTCCCCTCTGGAGTTTATTCCTTTATTTCTCCCAAGCAGACCTTGCACGGTAATAAGATGCTATGAAAAGCCAGGTTGCCATTTTTAAAGGCTCCCTGAAGCATCCTGGAATGGGACAAATTTTCTTTCTCCCCTCCAAGTAAGTGTCAATCATCAGGGCTGGAGTGATGGTCAGGATGTGGCAGTGGGAATAAAAAGGAAGGAAAGGAAAAGGTTCTTGCTGAAACCGTTCCCTTCCCTTCATCTGTTCCTAGTCCAAGAGCTGCTGGAAAGTGTCTCTCAGAGCACACCTTGGTCATTTTCTTGAGAAAGCCAAACTTGGAAGTGACTAGCAGGTCTAATTGTGCCTCTGTGGAATCTAAATTCTGGAAGGAGACAAAGAGAGGTCTGGAGGCCTCTGACTGGAGAGCCTGATGGATTAAATCCAAGCCTCTAACAGTCCCAAAAAGCTGTCAGGGTGCCTGGGCAGTGTGGAGCCAATCTGGACGATGCATTCCAGATGGTTTGCCTTCCTTCCTTGGGTTTGGGGCCAGTTGGAGCTCCCGGGCGGTCTCCCAAGGTAGACCCCCAGAGAGCACAAGGCAACTGTCCAGATGGGAGGGACCAGGCTCAGAATCACTGTGGCAGGTTCGAAATTAGAGGGAAGGGCCCCCTCCTTTATGGTGAGCATCTGGATATCATTTTTCAGGCTATTAAAAACACTAACTCTACTCTGCTAAATGCAGCCAATTCTTTTTTTTTTAAAAAGCATTTGGTGGACAATTCCAGGCCAGGCAGTTGCCCCAAAATGGATCCAAATAATTTGGGGGGAGATGACGAAGCTCCGAGAAGGGGCTCCAAAACCCCCTAATAGGCATCCAGCCACCACCCCCACTCCCACCTCCCAACTTCACCAGTTCACGGGCAATGACACCACCAACTGCCAAGACTCGGGACAATGCCAGGCCTTTGCAGTATATTTTACTTTGGGGGTTTTATTTTAGCTTGTGCAAAATGTACAAGGCAGATGTGGAAGATTTTCTTTCATGCTCAAGGCTTCGTGACTAGGTTACTGAGAATAAGGATGAGACAGGTAGAAGGGCAGGGATGGGCGAGTATGCGAGAGCATGGAGAGAGGGAGCAGACTCGAGCAACCACCCGGAAATTCCCCGTGGTCTCCCTGGTCTGTGAATCAGCTCTAGCCATGTCTGAGTTTTTTTTACTGAGGAAAGGAGGCCTATTTGCCCGTGGTTCTGTTGCAACCACGTGGTTGGATGGCAACCTGAGGACAGGCAGCTAAGAGAAGTCCCCTCCCCAAGGGTCCTGGGAAAGAGACAGGAGGTGAGGAGTAAGCGTCTACCCAGGAGCCTCCCAGGCTGGTTGGCAGAGAACCGGTCCCTGCTCTGAGGACATCCTGGCTAGTGAGGCTGCAGGTCCCAGCTCTGGGGAGCTTCTGGGTTCCTAGAAAAGAGTAATCACAGAGCAGCGTGGGATAAACAGTTGTAAGGGAAGGGAGTCCATAAATATTGACACAGGGAAGGGGTGAACAGAACAGTTCAGAAGGAGAAGAGTTGCTCACAAGGAAAACTCTTTCCAGTCTGATAACCTTACACAGAGGAAGCCCAGGGACTGATCCTTCCCAACCATCCCAATGTCTATTCTGTTGCTTTTGCATCTGAGCTTTAGTGAAACTATTTTGGACACATTTCCAGAGGGGAGGTGTCAGAGAATTACAATCTTACACATCCAATTAATCACCAAAAGTCACCTTGTTTGAGGAATGGAAACGTCTTCTATATATATATCTCCCGACTCTGTGAACTACCTCTGATGGTAAAAACAGTTTTTCTAAAATTTTCAGCCTAGTCCACGTTGGAGAAAGTAATGACATTCAATACATAAATGTCTCCTGTAAATATACATCATTATACAAAAATAAGCCATGAATAATCAAATACTCAGATCTATAAACTGCAAAGTTGTGGTGATGTCCCCTACACGACGTATCCACATGCCCCCGAACTCTTACTCACACTTTGTCCTTAGGAATTTGTCAAAAGTATTGTCATCCCCATTATTCCAAGACCTCACTTGACTCTGGTCCTCCCGGATTCCTCAGCGTGCAAATCTTCAGCCCTGAGGCTCAGACCCTCGCCTGTCTTGACAGGGCTTTTCTAGGCTGCCAAATAACTCCCTGCTGTATGCCAAGGCGTTATTAATTAATGTTGATCTCGCTCATGGCAGCTCTGCTGTGAAATGCCAGTGCTGTCAAGAGCTCGCCATCAGGCTCCGCGTTTGTCTTCTAGGAGTTATACCTCAGGACTAACCTTTATCTTCTTTTATGATACTCGAGCATTGACAGACTCTAAAATGCCATAAACAATAATTTTCTGAAACTCATCTGCTTTGTGGTAGCTGAAACATTGTCGTGGGCACCAGCCAATCCTTCTGAAATAATACTGATGTAAGTGACAGGCATGGAAGGAAATGATAGGTATGTTTACCTCCAGATTTAAATGGGAGTGTTTTGATATTGTTTTCCAGACCAGGAGACTTATACAATGAAGAACTTCCCTCAACTGAATGTCTCTTGCTCACTTGAGTTTTCAGAGAAACTTTCTCAAGAGGTCCAGACAAGTGTTGCTCTAATTCTTTCCACAGAGCAACAGTAGCTCTTGTCTTGTTCATACCTGGTAACCGGCAACATTGCTCTTCTGCACGAGGTTATGTACTTTCCCACTATGGTTGGACCTCTCCCCTTGTGACTCCTGCTTCTCCATGATAGGTTGATGAATGGGCCCAGGATTCTTCCAATCAGAGAAACCTATGAGTGGTTGCCTAGGGAATAGAAGCATTAGGTTCAGGGCATCCCTACCCAGCCCCAATTCCACAGCCAGCCAGTCCTCATTACTTTTCCTGGACCTGCCATTAGGTCTACTTGAGATAGATGCTTCAATGCTTGCTAAGAAAGAAGATGCCTAGGGAACTACTCCATGATGAAAACTGGAGTCCTTGAGGCTCTGCTCCGTAGAAGTTTGGTCTAGATTTTCTAGGATAACTCACCCCACTGAGGGAAATGAGCTCATCTGGTCAGTGACCTGACAGATGGCAATGACTTTGGTCAAGAGTGCCAAGAAAAACTCCCCAGAAGATTGCTGCTCCTCCCTGTGGCTTCAGTGGCAGTGCCACATGGATGGGTCTTTCTGCCTGGTAGCCTTCTCATACCCACAGAGTGTAAACACCAAAAGAAGCCACATTCCCTGGGATCTGCATTGGGGAATGCCTCAGTGTGTCTCTGACCTGATTTGAGTCAGCAGAGGAGGATCTGTCAAACGAAATCTCATTTGGGAAATGTGGGGCTGTTTTTAGATTCTGACCTGATAGAGTCCATCCTGGAATGTAAGGGCTGAGGAAAGTTGGCTGAAAAGAGCAAGAATCATCCAAGAAGCAGTGATGGAGCTGCACCCATCCTGCCCTGGTGGCTGGCTGCCAAAGTAGATTGGCTCCAGGTAAGTCATGGGCAAAGAAAAAAATACTTCTTCCTGCTCTGCATCAGCAACCCGTGCATGGATCATAGGCTGCTGGAGCAAGGGCACAGTGGAGATTTGGAAGGACACCCGGAAGCTTTTACAATCTGATGATATTCCTGGGGCTCAGTGAATTCTTCCATCCAACTTCCTACTTCTAGGAAGGCTCCTCTCCTCCCTTCTCTCCAGGTGCCATGATGGACCTTCCATTTATTGATTGACTTTTAATTGAAGTATAGTCTCTTTACAATGTTGTGTTGATTTCTGGTGTATAGCATAGTGATTCAGTTTTATATATATATATATATATATATATATATATATATATATATATATATATATATATATATATATATATATTTCTTTTCGTATTCTTTTTCACCATAGGCTATTACAAAGTATTAAATATAGTTCCCTGTGCCAGACAGTAGGACCTTGCTGTTTATCTATTTTATATAGAGTGGCCTTTCATTTAATACTGAGCAGCTATTTCCATACCGCCTCTATCCATGTCTCCATCTGAGAGACTTCGTTATATTCTTGGCTGACTGAGGTGATCACAACCTGGGTTTTCTTCCCCTGGTTTCTTCCACTTGTAACTGAGAGATGAGATTACCATGCAGTAAGTACTCTAGGATGAAGGTACACATATTTGCTGTTACCAAGAATATCTAAATCTACTTTCATCCATAGCAATTCATGTTTGGAGGTAGGGCACAGTAGTCTTCCTTTTCCAAGAGTTTTCCATCTGATTGTTCATGGGATACTTGTAAGTCTTAGAACCATATAGGGACTAGTCAAATTACTTCCACTTGACCGCTGAGGACAGTGCTGCTCTATTGTGACTTGTTTGAGGAAGTCCAGAGAATTGGTGACAAAACTGATGCCTGGTCTCTTGATTTCCATTCTGGGGTTCTTTTTACCAATCTTCCTTATTTTATTTATTAAATGTAGCAAATAAAATAAAACATCCCTACTACATGTCATGGAAGAAACAGGTTTCTAGTCTTACCTCCCACAGCCCTCCCACATAAACCATCTGTCCACCGCACCAAAACAGCTTTGTGTTTCAGCCTTTGCACCTTTGCTCCTGCATTTCATTTGCTCGAACTGTCCTCCCCCAATTCTCTGCTTAATGAAACCTAGCCACCCTTTAAGCCCAGGCACAGCTGTCCTCTCTTCTATGTTCTCTCCTGATTATAGCAGCAGGAAGTAATTTTTCTTCCTTGGTATGCAGTTAATAAAAAGGGGGCAACTTTGATACCATCATATACTGCCTTGGAGTATGGCTGTTTTGCAGGCAAATTTTATCTCCCCAAATAAACTGTGAGGTCAAAAAAAGGCAGAAACTGTGCTTCACACACCTTACTGTTCCCTATAGAGTCTTCCATAGACTGTAAGCTCAATATTTTATCTAATGAGCGAATGAGACATGGGGGAGGTTAAGTGCCTCCTCCAAAGTTTCACAATACTGAGACTTGAATTTAGAATTCCAGCATCAGATCTCCATGTTCTTTCCACCAAGACATGCTGAGAACAATGCAGTTTTCACTCTGATTAGCCTCCTTGCAGGTCTGAATGGTTGAAAATAGGCTACTTCATATAGCTCAATCTAAGGCAATGCATATTGAGCTATTCTGGAAAAAGAGAAGAGTTCAAATGATTGGGCTTGAAAAACTGAACTTCCTGGACTGTTGGCTAGAATGAAATGAGTAGTCCTGTCCCAAAGATGCCTCTTCCTTTCATAAACGAATTGATTCTTACCATGAGTCAATGTGGGAAGAAAGTATTGTGCTCATTAAGGTGACTTCATGGGCCAGACAGAGAGGAGAATGAGAGAGTAACCCAGTGTTATCTTCTTTTGATCATCCATGCACTATTTCCATCAGTATTGACTAAGCATGCTCTGTCTGCCCACAGTGGACAAGATAATGTGGACCCAGAAATAATACAAAATCCCTCATGGAACGCCAGTCTAGTGACCATCTATAGCTACTACAAATAGTTGAAGAAAAAAATCATACATTTACTGGATAATTTTTCATACTCTTCCTTTTGTTTATCTTAAGAGTTGAATTAAGGGTGGGGCTCCAGCCATCATTCTGGAAGTGAAATGTATACTCAGTCTGTATACTGAATCAATCTATATACTGAAATGGAATAAAAGAGAGATCATCATGCTTACTCGGAATGTCTCAGAAAGTTGCTTTGGGTGGGAAACTCCCAAAGGAGTTCCTCAAGTGACAACAAAAGTTTACTCACTTGCCTTCAGAGAGAGGTAGGATGTGGCTAAAAGTAGAGCTCTTCTTCTACTGAGCAGAGGGTACAAGTTTAGGTCAGAACTGAATTGTTCAAGCCAATAGAGAAGAGACTGATTCTATCCTCTTTCCCCTGTGTCTGTCAGGCTGTCTTTAAAGAAATATTAAATACATGTTTAAAGAAGCAATACCAAATTGACCCATGAAGGCAACTGTCTGTCTTGGTCTAGGCTTGTTTATCACTGTCATTTTACTCATCAGAGGGAGTGGACCACTCCTTGCATAGTCACAGAAACCACAGTGGAACTCAGGAGTCTTGCATCCTTTGCATTAACATCCCGTTGCTAACAGTAATTCATTCCATTTGTTTATTTATTAATGACAGTGATCTGGATTGCTCAAATGACTTCCTCATGCAAATTAAATATTAGGATATTAGGTCAACAACGTCAGTTTTCTGAAAGCCACATCTCTCTGAAATACAGAAGAGGTTCAACGAATCAAGCAAAGACCAACAGCCTACTTCCTACCAGGCACTGTGCTAGGCACTGGATTCACAGTAGGTGAGATCTAGGATGGTTTATTCAGAAAACTACTCTGATAGACAAACAGAGGGATGCTTTTGTGGAAGGATAAAAATAATCTTCAGCACACCATATTTACAAAATTATAGACATAACCAAAGTAGCTCTGGCTTCCTTTAAAAACTCCTCAGGAGTTCTTCATCCATGCAGTTTACCATTTATTTTGTTCATGTAGTTACCACTTCTTGGTATGACAAATTTATAACTCAAAGAGTAAAAAGCAGAATTTCCTCTTACATGTTCTAAAATTACTTCTTTCAAAATTCAAAGTCTCTTTCTTCCTTTGAGTTTTAGCTTTGAAAAATCTGGTGAATCATTCCTGATTACACAGTATGTAAACTTTGTATTTTCACAAAATCGAATCATGTTCCTGTTTGGTCTTCTTTCCAAAGTGCTTTACCCCACTCAGTGAGTCATCAGTCCTCACGTCATTTCTGAGAACTTTCTGGAACTTTCCTAGTTCTTCATGCGTGTACGGATGTGTATTGTTTCCAAGAGAGATGGCAATAAGTACTTGAAGTGTAGACTACTGTGACTTTGCTTATATCCCAGCTGATGTCTACGTGGTTCTTTAATAGTAAACAGGTTAGTATTTCACACCATTTGTCATCAAACCGTGTTTCTTACCCAGACATTTCCTTGCTGTATAAACTTCCTTACCACAAAAAGAAACAGAACAGCTCTACTGCAACAAGCACCTGTCTAGAATATTCCTTCAAAATTCCTTGTCTGCTGCTGCATTCCCTTCCCTGATTTTGGTTTCCTGTGTATACTTAAACACTCACCTGTGTGCTTAAAATAAACACATACACAAAACAAACAACAAAAATATCCAACACAGCCCTCATTTCCTCCTGCAAAACATCAAACAACAAACTCTCTCTTGTTCCCTACACATCCCCATTTTTCTCTTAAACCTATTTCTACTGCCTCACTAAACTCCATCTTCTCTTCTGGCCCGTAGGGGTTCTTTGTCACCTTTTTTTTCTTTTTTTTCCTGCAGAGTTTGTGTTGAAAACACTACAAAAAGTAAAGACTTCTCATTCTCCAGCTAATGTGTAGCCAAGGCAGCGAGGAGAAAATAGGTCTCTTATGCCAAATAAATTTTAGCAATTAACAGTATCTTCTGTGCGTGCTACTTAAAAATTCAGCTTTTGACATTTCATACTTCACATATGTCAGCTGTGAAACTTGTGTTTAGGTAATAATTAACAACTTTAAAACTATACTCCGCAATGTTGAGGATGATTTAGCATGGCGCCTTGTGTATAAGAGCTGTATGGTAAATAATTGATGAGGCTTTACTCTGATAACTACATGAGAAGTGCCTCACTATCCTGGAAGTTATACTTCTTAATGCAGATGTCTGGTTTCAGTTTACTTAGCTCTATGAGTGTTTTTGATGGATGGATAGAAATCATGTGGTGGATTGATGAGGAATGGATGGAGTATATGGTTTTTAAGTTTTTAGGAGGTAATATACCCGTTGGGACCGTCTGGATACTTTGTGGGCTAGTACTGGGTAGAATTAACACAAATATGACAGCAATATACATTTCAGTAAATTAATTAGTTCTAGAAACTCATGCTTTTTAATGTTTCATTTGTGTATCTTTAAAAGTCAGCATTATACCTGTTCCCTCAGGAAAAGCTTGTAAGTTTCTGGTGTACACTATAATGTTTCAGTCATACATATACATACATGTATTCCTTTTCATATTCTTTTTCATTATAGATTACTACAAGATATTGAATATAGTTCCCTGTGCTATATAGTAAAAACTGGTTGTTTATCTATTTTATATACAGTAGTTACTATATGCTAATTTCAAACTCCCAATTTATCCCTTCCCACCCCTTTTACCCCCTGATAACCATAAGTTTGTTCTCTATGTCTGTGAGTCTCTTTCTATTTCATAAATAAGTCCATTTGTGTCATTTTTTTTAAGATTTCACATATAAGTGATACCATATGGTATTTTTCTTTCTCTTTCTGGCTTACTTCACTTGAAATGATGCTCTTCAGGTCCATCCATATTGCTGCAAATGGCATGATCTTGTTCTTTTTATAACTGAGTAGTATTCCATTGCATAAATATACCACAACTTCTTCATCCAGTCATCTGTCGATGGACATTAGGTTGCTTCCATGTCTTGGCTATTGTAAATATTGCTACTGTGAACATTGGGGTGCATGTGTCTTTTCAAATGATCTTTTTTATCTGGATATATGCCCAAGAGTGGGATTGTTGGATCATATGGTAAGTCTATTTTTAGTTTTTTAAGGAATCTCCATACTGTCCTCCATAGTGGCTGCATCAATTTACATTCCCACCAACAACATAGGAGGGTTCCTTTATCTCCACACCTTCTCCAGCATTTATTATTTGTAGACTTTTTAATGATGGCAATTCTGACTGGTGTGAAGTGATACCTCACTGAAGTTTTGATTTGCATGAGCATCTTTTCACGTGCCTGTTGGCCATCTGGATGTCTTTGAGGAGATGTCTATTTGGGTCTTCTGCCCATTTTTGATTGTGTTGTTTGTTTTTTGATACTAAGCTGTATGAGTTGTTTGTACATTTTGGAAATTAGTCCCTTGTCGTTTGCATCATTTGCAAATATTTTCTCCCATTCTGTAGGTTTTCTTTTCGTTCTGTTGTTGGTATTCTTAGCTGTGCAAAGCGTTTAAGTTTAGTTAGGTTTCATTTGTTTATTTTTGCTTTTATTTCCGTTACTCTATGAGCTGGTTCGAAAAAAATATTGTTGCAATTTATGTCGAAGAGTGTTCTGCCTATGTTTTCCTCTAGGAGTTTTATAGTATCCAGTCTTACATTTAGGTCTTTAATCCGTTGTGAGTTTATTTTTGTATGTGGTGTTAGAGGAAAGCTTTTTTTCTTTTTTAAGCAGATTAAATTGGAAAATTGGTAGTATAGGTGCGCCAGGGTTTCTTCAACCTTTCACTGAACTGTCCAGTCTAAGAACTTTTAGTCTAAGGAATCATTATTGGCCTCAAAACTTCTCAAAGGAAACCTCTACTGAGTTTTTGTCCTGCGTTTTCTAGTGACAAGTTCAGTGCCGGCAGGGCTGCATGGACATGTGTGTGGGAACTTCACCTTTAGGCCACTGAGTAGGTGGCATCATATTTCAGTGAACTGGGAGTGAACACAAAGTTCACAGGGACAAACATTGACCCAAGCATAAGGGAGAAGATCACTGAGTTTAATAGTCTAAAATATGTAATTAGTCAATGACTAGGCACTCTGCCACACATCGGTCTGGAAAGACAGTCACATGCAGAATGTTTTCTTTTTCTACCTTAGGTATTTGCACTAATTGACTTGATAATACTATGTCAGTTGCTAATTTTAGAGGCCTTGGACTCGTTTTTACAGTATAGACATAAACTAAATGTGAGGTTGAAAAAAGCTAAGTTTTTAAAGAATATAAATAGAGTTCCTGTCAGAAGCTACATGTTGTTAATGAGAAGCCTGTAGAAATAGAAAAATATAAAAACCAAATGTCCTTCCCAACTGACTCAATTTTTGAAGAAAGCTGAAGAAACATAGGCATATGACCTGTGGTTTGAGAGATGCCCAAATAAACTCCTCCAACGTATTTATATTCAAACTTGACCCCACAGAGATCTTCAGTTTTTGCTTCAAAGATGTTCTGGCTTATGGAAGGATCTATGTGCACCTTCCTCCTGATTGGGCCTCTGAAATGCAATATGTTCCCCTGTCCTCCAGCTGCATTAGTCATCTCAGAGAAGTCCATAAAAATTCTGTAAGGATTCTACAGAATTGAAGATCCCACCAGCTCTTATTTACAAAGTGCTTTGATACCTATTTACAGACTTCTGGTTCAGAATGAAAATGCACAGGATGTACAGCCTCTTCCTAGAATGTTCCCTATTTCCCTTTTGCTATTTAGGAACAGGAAGTCTATTAACCTAAAGTGCATATCCACAGGAACCACATCATTCTCCAGGTACTTTGGTCATATCTACCAAATTTTAAAGTGAAGAGGGAACTCTGGGAAGACGGAGGAGGTGGTAGCAGAGCGTTGAATCTTCCCAGATCCCTTCACAAGAACAAAGTAACTAGACAGCAAAACTCAAAACCCTTGAAAATATTTACAGTAAATCTAGGTGACAAAGTGTCTCCGTGAACATCAAAATACAAGCAGGAGAGGGTAGCCAGAAGACCGGCATGTTATCGGCATCTATGCAGGAGGAAGCAGAAAAATCCAAGAGAAACAATGTGTCCCAACGATCTGGAGACGGGAAAGCTCAACTAGAGCCAGCAGGTGTTCACTGGAAAGCATAGTGGGCTCCTGGTAACAGCTAAATCTGGAGGGATTCTGTCCTCCGCAGTGGGTGAGAGCATGGAGCCCAAAGTGAGGAGAACTGAAGGGGCTGAAGCCGTCTAAAGCCTTTGAATGCTTGAGACAGACAAGCCAGGGCCTCTTTCCAGGACAGGGTCCACACTGAGGAGAAAAGAAACTTCTGGGAGTAGAACCAAGATCTAGCTGGACTAGGACAATAAAGTCAAAGGAAGAGGAATTTCAGATAAAAATGGGGGAAAGCACAGAGCCAGGAAATCCCAGGAAGCCAGTCACTTGTTTTTGTACGCCTCCTAAAAACAGCGCAAGAGGGACCTCGGTGAAGTTAGCATTTCTAACTTCTGAACCATGCCTTTTAACTAAACCATGCCTCCTAAAAGTTCAGGAAAATGGCTTTTACATCAGAATGAACAACAGAAAAGGATGCAGGTCAAATCCTGTACAAACATTATTAGGAAAAAAAGAATAAGGAGCAGAATAGCATTCCTACAGACAATAAAATCACTCCAGAAAAGCAAACCCTTAAACAGAGTCAATATGGTAACTCACCTTTTCAAAATGAAGTGAAAGACATTAGGAAAGTTATACAACACTTGAAAAGATAACATACATCAAAACTGGGGGAAAAAAATCAGAAATGAGGAGACAGAACTCAGAAACAGTTAGAAATAAAAGAAAAATTTATTTCAGAACTAAAAACTAAATTACAAGGACCACAAAAGCAAATAAATACAACAATTAATACTTTAAAATAAATGAATATTAAAAGGAGAGGAAATCTTAAAAGTCTATATTGAATTAAGAAAGAAATTAAAAGATTTAAGAGACAGTGACCAATATCAATAGCATGCAAGAAAGATCTAACATACAGTAATGGGAGTCCCAGTATTGGAAACCCAAAGCAAAGGACCAGAACAAATATTTCTTTTAAAATAATCAAGACAATTTCCTGAAATTAGAAAACAGAAAAGATACATGTAGAACTGCATATAGGAAAAGCACACCACGTACCTGAGAATATTGATTCAGAATGATGAACCAAGACATAGTCTAATAAATTACTGATTTTTAAAGAAATAGAAAAAGTCCTTTGGGCATGTAGTTTTAAAAAGACAGTAACTATAAGGAAAAGGAAATGAGGTTAGCACCAGATGTTTCAACAATAACACTTCTGTCTGAAGAAAATGGAGTAATTGATTCATAATTAAATATGAGCTGAGGATTTTATATTCAGAAAAACTGACTTTTAGGTACAAAGGACACCGAGTGTTATCAACATGTGAGAACTCCGGGACTAGGGTTCCTGTGAACCCTTCCTGTGTATCCTCTAGAAAACAAGCTTCAGAGTGACTAGCATCATATCAATGCGAAGACTTGTCAGCATTAAATATATAGCTACTTGTAGACTCAAGATAAAGTGAAGATAAAGGGTGTATGTATTGCATACAATGGCTCTATACTCTGACAGTGTAGATAGAGTAAAAATTACTTTTAAAAAATAGAAATGGAGCCAGCAAGGGCACCTGTTTCTTGTTCTTGCTCCCTTGTGCTGTGGCACAGTCCCAATAAAGCTTTGCCTGAGTTTCTCGTCTGGCCTCTTTATCAATTTCTATTGATTAAAGAGTCCAAGGACCTAGGTTGGTAACATACTTTGTGGCTACTCTGGCGTGATGCCCATGGCACTTGTCACCCACGGAGAAGCTGCGTTCAGAGGTCCTGGAGGTGCTTGGATCCTTTGGGCGGGGGTGTGGGGATGAGAAACCAGCTAAGCTGTACCTGGATTCCTGACAGAAGGAAACTATAAGATAATAAGTGTTGCTGTTGTAAGTTCTAAGTTTGGGGATATTTTTTACACAACGATACAGAATTAAAACAATTAACTAAATCCCATTCCTTTTGGAAGTAGGCCATGTAAAGCAAGACACACGCCTTTGAGAGTAAATCTGGCACTTTGGGTGGATGGCTTGTTTTATAGAAAATGTCCTCATCAGCGCCACTTTGTTGTATTTCAGCTCCTTTTCAGTGAGGTGACCTTATCTCTGAAGGCTTAATTCAAAATAGGCTTGCTTTTTTAAAAACTGAAGTATAGTTGCTTTACAATGTTGTATTAGTTTCTGGTGTACAGCATAGTGATTCAGTTATACATATATATTCTTTTTCATTTTAGGTTACTACAAGATATTAAATATAATTCCCTCTACTATACAATAGGACCTAAGTGTTTATCTATTTTGTATATAGTAGTTTGTATCTGCTAATCCCAAACTCCTAATTTATCCCTCCTCCTCACCTCCACTTTCCCCTTTGGTAACCATAAATTTGTTTTCTGTGTCTGTGAGTCTTTTTCTGTTTTGTAAATAAGTTCATTTGTGTCATTTTTTAAGATTCCACATTTAAGTATATCATATGATATTTGTCTTTCTCTGTCTGACTTACTTCACTTAGTATGATAATCTCTAGGTCCATCCATGTCGCTGCAAATAGTATTATTTTATTCTGTTTATAGCTGAGTAGTATTCCACTGTGTGTGTGTATACATCTTCTTCATCCAGTCATCTGTCAATGGATATTTAGGTTGCTTCCATGTCTTGGCTATTATAAATAGTGCTGCTATGAACATTGGGGTGCATATATCTTTTCAAATTAGAGTTTTCTCTGGATATATGCCCAGGAGTGGGATTGCTGGATCATATGGTAACTTTATTTTTAATTTTTTAAGGAATCTCCATACTGTTTTCCATAGTGGCTGCACCAAATTACATTCCCACCAACAGCGTGAGAGGGTTCCCTTTTCTCCACATTTAATATTTGTGGACTTTTTAATGATGGCCATTCTGGCTGGTGTGAGGTACTACCTCACTGTAGTTTTGATTTGCATTTCTCTGATAATTAGCGATATTGAGCATCTTTTCATGTGCCTATTGGCCATCTGCATGTCTTCACTGGAGAAATGAAGGTCTGTCTGTTTAGGTCTTCTGCCCATTTTTTTCATTGAGTTGTTTGTTTTTTTGGTATTGAGTTGTATGAGCTGTTTGTATATTCCAGAAGTTAAGCTCTTGTAAGTCTCATTGTTTGCACATATTTTCTCCCAGTTTTTAGGTTGTCTTTTCATTTTGTCTATGGTTTCCTTTGCTGTGCAAAACTTATACGTTTAATTAGGTCCAAAATGGGCTTTCTTTACAAATTCATATTGTTTTCTTTTCTGGAAATGAGTTTTTTCAATCTCCTCTTTTATTTGAAAACTTCAATTTGAAAGTTATTTAGTCAAGAATCATCCCAGACTCTGGTTTATTACTTTATACACTTATTAATTGTTTTCTGTCCTTTACTGTCTTTCTCCATTGTCTGCATTCTTCCACCTTTCTTTAGAGCTTTTCTTAATTCTTTTGGCTCTTGGATGGAGCATAAGATTTACTTGAATAAGACCTCATATTGTTTCCACATTTTAACATTTTTTTCTTTTCTTTTTTTTGGCTGGAACTACATTTTTTATATTATAGTCATTGCTCTGAAAGCTTGTACATTACTTCCCTTTATTTCTCCCTTAATTAGGAAGGAAGGAATAAATTCTACTTTAAAGGTAGCCCAATAACCACTTTTAGTAGTTTCTATCAGGAAAAGAATATTTACATTATTTTTTGAAGATTTTCCAGAATACTTTGTTCTTTGAACAATGTAAGTAACTCAGATTTAGGAGGCTTAAAATTAGAGGGAGGCTCCTCTCTTTCCCTCCCTCCCTTCCTCTCAGAATGGCAATTCCTCAGCGATGTGGGAGAATTTAGAAGGATAAGAGGAAAGGGAAGATTTCTGAATACCATTTTACTTTGTTTACCAAGTTCTGAGAAAGCCTATTCGGTGTGAAATGTGAAGGGACCCGAGGATTATTTTGATTGAATCAGGATTATAGGCCCTCTACAGGCTGGATAATAAAGCAAGAATCTTCAATATGCTGCATACAAGAGACCCACTTAAGGGAGGACACATATAGATTGAGGGTGAAAGGATGGAAAAGGATATTCCATGCAAATGGAAAAGCCAAAAAAGCAGGTGTAGCAGTACTGATTTCAGACAAAATAGACTTTAAAACAAAGGCCATAAAGAAAGATAAAGAAGGACATTTTATAATGATTAAAGGAGTAATACAAGATGAGGATATTACAATCATCAATATATATGCACCCAATATAGGAGCACCTAAGTACATAAAACAATTACTAACAGAGATAAAGGGGGATATTGATGGGAATACAATCATTGTCAGAGATTTCAACACTGCATTAACAAATCTTCCAGACAGAAAATAAATAAGGCTACAGAGAAATTAAATAATACAATAGAAAAATTAGATTTGGTGGATATTTTCAGAGCATTACACCCCCCCAAAATAGGATATACATTCTTTTCAAGGGCACATGGAACATTTTCTAGGATTGATCATGTACTTGGGCACAAAAGAAGCCTCAACAATTTTAAGAAGATAGAAATTATCTCAAGCATCTTTACTAACAACAATGCCATGAAACTAGACATGAACAATGGAGAAAAAAAGGAAAGCATGGAGATTAAACAATATGCTATTAAAAAAACCAGTGGGTCAATGAGGAAATCAAAGCTGAAATTAAAAAATACCTTAAGACAAATGAAAGCACAACTACACAAAATTTATGGGATGCAGCAAAGGCAGTGCTAAGAGGAAAGTTTATAGCAATACAGGCCTTCCTCAAAAAAGTAGAACAATCTCAAATAAACAATCTAACCCACCAGCTAAAAGCAATAGGAAAAGAAGAGCAAAAAACCCCAAAAGGCAGCAGAAGGAAGGAAATAATAAAGATCAGGGAGGAAATATATAAAATAGAGATTTAAAAAATAATAGAAAAAATCAATCAAACCAAAGCTATTTTTTTGAAAAAGTAAATAAAATTGAAAAACTCTGGCCAAACTCACAAAGAAGAAAAAAGAGAGAACACAAATAAGCAAAATAAGAAAGGAAAATGGAGAAATTACAACAAATAACATAGAAATACAAAATATCATATGAGAATATTATGAAAAACTATATGGAACCAAAATGGATAACCTAGAGGAGATGGACAAGTTTCTAGAAACATACAGTACACCAAGACTGAATCAAAAAGAAACTGATCACTTAAACAAACCAATTACTAGAAATGAAATTGAATTAGCAATGAAAAATCTCCCTACAAATAAAAGTCCAGGACTGGACAGCTTCACCGGGGAATTCTACCAAACATACAAAGAACTCATACCAGTCCTTCTCAAACTCTTCCAGAAGATTGAAAAGGAGGGAATACCCCCAAACTCATTCTATGAAGCCACCATCACCTTGATACCAAAACCAGGCAAAGACACTACCAAAAAAGAAAATTATAGGCCAATATCACTGATGAACATAGATGTCAAAATCCTCACCAAAATAGCAAATAGAATCCAACAGCACATAAAAAAGATTATACATCATGATCAAGTGGGGTTCATCCCAGGGACACAGGGTGGTTCAACATATGCAAATCAATCAATGTAATACATTACATCAAAAGAAAGGACAAAAACCACATGATCATCTCAATAGATGCAGAAAAAGCATTTGATAAAATTCAACACCCATTTATGATAAAAACTCTCATCAAAGTGGGAACATACATAGAGGGAACATATCTCAACATAATAAAAGCTATATATGACAAACCTACAGCCAGCATAGTACTCAATGATGAAAAACTCAAAAGCTTCCCACTAAAATCTGGGACAAGACAAGGCTTGTCACCACTCCTATTCAACATAATCTTGGAAGTCCTAGCCACAGCAATCAGGCAAGAGACAGAAATAAAAGGGATCCAAACTGGGAAAGAAGAGGTAAAAGTGTCACTATATGCCAATGACATGATACTATATATAGAAAACCCTAAAAGGTCCACACAAAAACTACTAGAGCTAATCGAAGAATTCAGCAAGGTAGCAGGTTACAAGATTAATGTTCAAAACTCAGTTGCATTTCTTTACACTAACGATGAATCAACAGAAAAAGAAAGTAAAGAAACAATCCCCTTTAAAATAGCATCCAAAGTAATAAAATACCTAGGAATAAATCTAACCAAGGAGGTGAAAGACTTACACACAGAAAACTATAAACCACTGATGAAGGAAATTAAAGAAGACTTTAAAAAATGGAAAAATATTCCATGCTCCTGGATTGGAAGAATCAATATTGTTAAAATGGTCATACTGCCCAAGGAAATCTACAGATTTAATGCAATCCCTATCAAATTACCCAGGACATATTTCACAGAACTAGAACAAATCAGAATAAAATTTATATGGAACCACAAAAGACCTAGAATTGCCAAAGCATTACTGAAGAAAAAGAAAGAGGCTGGAGGAATAACTCTCCCAGACTTCAGCCAATACTTTAGAGCTACAGTCATCAAGACAGCATGATATTGGTACAAAAACAGACATATAGACCAATGCAACAGAATAGAGAGCCCAGAAATGAACCCACAAACTTTTGGTCAACTAATCTTCGACAAAGGAGGCAAGAATATACAATGGAATAAAGACAGTCTCTTCAGCAAATGGTGTTGGAAAAACTGGACTGCAGCATGTAAATCAATGAAACTAGAACACTCCCTTACACCATACACAAAAATAAACTCAAAATGGATCAAAGACTTAAACATAAGACAAGATACAATAAACCTCCTAGAGGAAAATATAAGCAAAACATTATCTCACATACATCTCAAAAATATTCTCCTACGACAGTCTATACAAGCAATAGAAATAAAAGCAAGAATAAACAAATGGGACCTAATTAAACTTACAAGCTTCTGCACAGCAAAGGAAACCATAAGTAAAACAAAATGACAACCTACAGAATGGGAGAAAATTTTTGCCAATGATGAAACCGACAAAGGCTTGATCTCCAGAATATATAAGCAGCTCATACAACTTAATAAGAAAGAAACAAACAACCCAATCCAAAAATGGGCAGAAGACCTAAACAAGCAATTCTCCAAGGAAGACATACAAATGATCAATAGGCACATGGAAAAATGCTCAATATCACTAATTATCAGAGAAATGCAAATCAAAACTACAATGAGGTATCACCTCACACCAGCCAGAAAGGCCATCATTCAGAAGTCCACAAATGACAAATGCTGGAGAGGCTGTGGACAAAAGGGAACCCTCCTACACTGCTGGTGGGAATGCAGTTCAGTGCAGCCACTGTGGAAAACAGTATAGAGATTCCTCAAAAGACTAGGAATAGATTTACCATATGACCCAGTAATCCTGCTCCTGGGCATATATCTAGAAGGAACCCTACTTCAGAAAGACACCTGCACCCCAATGTTCATAGCAGCACTATTTACAATAGCCAAGATATGGAAACAGCCTAAATGTCCATCAACAGATAACTGGATAAAGAAGAGATGGTATATTTATACAATGGAATACTACTCAGCCATAAAAACTGACAACATAATGCCATTTGCAGCAACATGGATGTTCTTGGAGAATGTCATTCTAAGTGAAGTAGGCCAGAAAGAGAAAGAAAAATACCATATGAGATCGCTCATATGTGGAAATAAAAAAAAATAGAACATAAATACAAAACAGAAACAGACTGATAGACATAGAATACAAACTTGTGGTTGCCAAGGGGGTGAGGGGTGGGAAGGGACAGACTGGGATTTCAAAATTTGTAGATACTGACAGGCATATAAAGAATAGATAAACAAGATTATACTGTATAGCACAAGGAAATATATACAAGAAAAAATGAGACAATATATGTATGTTCATGTATAACTGAAAAATTGTGCTTTACTTTGGAATTTGACACAACATTGTAAAATGACTATAACGCAATAAAAAAAGTTTAAAAGAAAGGTTATAGGCCCTCTAAATTATAATAATAATAATAATAAAACAAAAAATTACATCACTTTTCCTTCCAAAATATTTAGAGGGAAGTATGCTATATGAGGAAAATGGCCTTAGAAGAGCATGGCAGTATATGTCTTCTATCATGAAAACACACATGAGATCCTATCAAATAAGTGCTTTCCAAAATAAAAAAAGCTGGCATCCTATTCTGGATGGTTTTTGACTTGCACTAAGTATTTTACCCCTTTCTAAGTGTCACAGTCCTAAAATAATTACACCAATCAAACCACAGTGGCAACAACAACAACGACAATTGCATAAAAGATTTTCTAAGTGTTATCTTGTTTTGTTTGTTTTATTAGCACATGACCCCAGAGAAGCTAAGCAAAGACCCCATACCCTAGCTATGTGGGATTACTCTAAATTGGTGCTTAAGGCAACACAGACATCAGATGTGTGTACTTGGAGATGAAAGATACTCCTTCCCAACATGAAAGAAAATATTTAGTGATTTGGGAAAGAGCATATGATGTTTTTGCAAGATGCCACCAGTCTTTCTCAGTAACGTATCCCAAATGATAAAACCTGGTGGCCAGAAAGGGCTGGTGAGGGAAAAGTCTGACAAGGATAGCTGACAAAAGAAAACCTTTGGTGAACTCAACCCAAGGGGAAAATACAGAGAGAGAAGAGAAATCAGTATTTCTCAAAAAGTTTTTCTCACCAAATTCCTTTCATTTTAGAATTGAGGAAACTGAGGTGCGGACATAATGACTAAAGGTATACAACTAGTTACTGTCAGAGCTGGCTTTTTTTTTTTTTTTACTATATCACAGTGCCTCTTCACTTTTCTAATTTCCAAACTCTGTCCTATTCTAAATTGCCCTTGTTCATTGGCACTTTAGTTTCTGCACCTAGAGGTTTAGACACATTTGGAAATTTCTTTTAAACACGTTGATTCACTTAGGGCTGAATTCTTCGTGACAGGAAGAATAACTCCATCCTGGGGCGTATCCGGCAGGGTGAGGGATTCAGGAACCAATCACAATGTGTTCCCTTCTTCCAGGCTCTCCATATTTCATAGGAGAGATCAGGTTCCTGAGGGTGCACAGGCCCCCAAAAGCCATCCTAAGGATGTCTGTGGAGAAAAGAAGGCCAAGTTCCCTGGGTCCAGTTACCCTTCACAATCATCCTTAGGACGACCTTGGGGAATGGATTCCTCCTGTGGCAATGATGTAGGTGGACTGGGTGGGAGAGGCAGGTTAATGAGCTGTATGTATATAGTTAAGTCTTCGGTCCTTCTTAGCATCAGCTGACAAGACCATGTCCTTCTCCCTCTGCCTCTCAGAGCCACTGCATCTAGGCAGGGAGAGGAAGAGGGAGTGATATTGCAGCTAAATTTGAGAGTAATCGTTACTGTATCAGTGTGGAAATGACATATTCCAATGGGCAGTATAGGAGTGCACAGGATTGTCTGGCTATCTTGTATCTTATAGGAATGGTCTAATTCTTCTTCATATTCTTTCTTCTAACAATGAATTGCGAGAGAACAGGGTGTACTTGTGCTTTATAATCCAGGCAAACAATACAGGTATTGGCTAACATGGTTTGACACGATCAGCTGCTTTAAGCCAGTCTGGCAGAAAAGCACTGGACTATTGTGGGGATTGCATGGGCCCTTCCAACACTTTTCTTTTCAGCCCATTAATCAGCAGCAGAATTGCCAAGAGAACACATTACTGCGCTGTAGCTCAAAGAGGTCTGTGGTTGTGAATGGGTTGACCAGGAACAAAGTTGTATCATTCTAATTCTGATTGATGAATACTGAAGTCCTTGCTAAATAATGATTACCAGTCCCAGGGTCCACAAATCATTCAGTGGGTGAATAAGGGCTAAGTTAAACAAACTTGGGCTTGTGAACACAGATTTTTCTTGCAATGGGGTGCAGAGGTGTAAAGATGGTGGGAAGAGGGAGAGAAGAACTAGATTTGGCTGAATAAGCAAAGAGAAAACAGCTGCAGTCTGGGTTCTCTTGATGCCTTGAACATTTCCCTCCCTCACACCTTCCCTTGTCCTGTCTGCACATTCACCATCTCTGTAGTCAGATTACCTCTGAATGGTACCACCGTAGTCACTCCCTTCTCTCACCCTTGGCTCCCTCCTTACAGACTCCCTTGTCTAGCCAAATGGAGTTATTGCCTACTCAAATGATTTAAACCTCCTCTCTCTCAAAGTTTTCTACTCAAATTCTCCAACACCCCCTACTGTTTCCCAATAACTTGCTTCTAGCATAGTACATTTTATGCCATTCCCTTTTTCTCTTTTAATTTCTCTCTCTCTCTCTCTTCTTTTTAATCACTCCTGTATCCTAGAATGCTCCTGTGGAAAGATAGCATTCCTCTACTTGGGTTAGATGAACTTTGCAAAAATGCTTAGCGTATTTCTACCAATTCTGGACACAGACTAGGTAGGCTATCAGAGTTGCAAAAATATTTTGGACAATATCAAATTTAAATATTGCTTTTCTGTTTGGGGTTCCTTGAGATATATCCAAACAACTAATGGAGGGTTTTTTTTGTTTTGTTTTGTTTTGTTTTTTCAGTTTTAAATAAGCTCTGGTTGCTTTGGTGTCAGCAATCTCAAGTGTCACTTCTTGCCAGCTTTCCACTTGGTAGAAGGTGCTTCCTAAAGATGCACTTCTGTGAAGTCAAAACCAGAATAGACTGAGCCAAATTACTGATTAAAATGCTTGCTGGCTGTTCCTTTCACCAGTATAGTTCTGTGTTTCCACTTTTGGGGAATATATCTGCCTGTCGATGTTTGCAAACGCCAGTACCTTTTTGATAGTACAAACCCACAGTGTTCCTCTTCAAGAATGCCAGCATTCATAATTTTGAAGCCTCAAACTTTCAAGAAATGAAAGTAACTGAATTTCTCTGCATTTTAAAGTAGAAATGGTAATATTACATGGCTGGACATTTCTATAAAGTGTGGATTGGCAATAATGTTGCTTATGCTTTCAAAAACAGGATTCTTCTAAATTTATGCCTAGGTATCAGTCATAAGCTAACATATTCTTTGACTCTAAACTTTCTTTCTTGCCCCAGAAATCCCAAATGGTTGCTGAGATGCAGAAATTTACAGAAGTTTGACTAGAAACAAAATGTTTCCAAATTCAGGTAGATGTAAATTATAATTTATTACTGCAAGGAAAACACTCTCAGTTGCAACATCTCTTACTGGAAAGTTTTTGAATTTTCTAGATATGACAAATAAAGATTCATGAGGTGTGATTTCACAGGAGAAAGGGCATTTCAGTGATAACTTTTTTTGTAGGTATAATGGGAAATCACAATAGAAACTAGATAAACTTCATGGAAATCATCTGTGAACTTAACTGAACAAATGAAATCCACTGAACTCTGGAAAGCCAAACATGCATGTTAATTATTTAGTTTCTGGTATTAAGCCCTTTCCATTTCCCTGCAGAGTTGTTTGTGGGATCTATTATTTTGAAAACATTCTATTTTAACTTGAATTGTCAATAACTTGATCCTAGTAGTATGTTAGAAAGGGCATTAGATTAGGAACCATTTGGCCTGGGCTTCATTCTCACTCTGCTACTTACCAGGTTGGTGACCGCTGTCATCTCTCTTCCATACTTTAGATCTGTCATCTCATCTGTTCGGTAGGAATAAGAAATACCTAATCTTGTTGCCACTGAATGTTGTTGTGGGAATCAAATCAGGTCCTAGTTGTTAAACCACTCTGAAACTATGAAGTGCTATACAATATGAGGCATTCTACTCATTATCATCTCAGAATTCCTCTCGGATTACATTGCCTCCAATGCATTATTTAGGAAAAGTACGAACTTGAATGCCATATGGAGTCCCTGTTGACACTGCAGATGTTCGTTAATTTTAGACTCTAAAAGAACAAAAGAACAGAAGCGCTACCAAGCAAATTAGCCTCTCTATAGTTTTTTTCTTCGAAATCTCCTATTATACAAATACCCAACTAAAAATGGCAGGCAAAATATTATAGAAAATTACATCATCTGAAGCATTGTGATTCTGTATAGCCAAGTCCTTTCGCAGTTTATTTTTGCAGTAATTTATTCCCCTCAAAGCACATCGCCAATGAATGTAATGCTATGAGATTAATTGTGATTATTTGAGGATCAAGAAAGAGGATTTTAACCTTTAACTTCAAATAACACACAGATAGGGGAAATGTAAGTCTCAGAAGAGTCACAAAAAGAGATGCAATCCATTTTGGTGGTCATAGTCTCTTGAACTGGTAGAAAATGGAGCTAAACTCAGCTAGCCTTGGGCTCTGATTCTAAAAATTCATATTTAAAAGTGGGAGTTTCCTTGTAGAACAGGTGTGACAAATATGCTCAGACTAAATGACAACTGCTTTTACAGCCACATCAGTCTGGGAAGACCTTGTCCTGCTCACGTGGGCCATCTGTAAGGCATCTCTGCATTTTATCAAATCTGACTGCCTGCTCACACCTGCACAAGCAAGGGATGTTTTTGTAAAAATATATAGATGGCATCTGTCATTCTCTCTCTTCTTTGTGTAACCACTCACTAACAAAAAATATCCTGGAACAAGCTAAGCATTCTGTGTCTTGAAATTATTTATATAATATGATATATATAATATGATATACATATTTTTAAAAGGTCCAATTGATATTCCAAACGTAGATTTTTATTTTTTATTTTAGAGAATAATCATGTCCTAAAATTGCTAAGTCTTAGTGCCTTAAGATATTGACAGACTATCACTTTAATTAGAAATAATTTTTAAACAGAGGCCATAAATGTTTCACATATAAGGCACTTCTTTCTCTATAAGAGGCAAAATTTTCAAAATATGTTTTGATCATATCTTTTAGTAATTCAGTGAACACTCTATGATATGATGTTTCAAAGTGTGCTCTCATGTGGATTAGAAATATTAAAAAACAAATCCAAAGAGTAGATTTTATGACACTGCTTATTAGGAATGCAGTCTAGGCTGATTATTTTAGTATTAAGTATATCATTAATCACCCCCCTATCCTGCCCATATGCTACCTCTTTTGGCATAAAAGGCCTAATAATAAGACAGGTGCAACTTGATTCCATGTTACAGAGTTCTCTCAAACTAGAACCAAACTTTAACTCCCCCAAATATTTTTCCCCTGTGAAGGACTTTGGATTACTGCAGATGAGTTCAGGCTTGAACCAGAAATGGATTCAAACAACTCTCATTCACTGCTGAAACTGAACTGGAACTGACCCCCAAAGTAAATTGGCTTAATTCCCTGTAAGAAGAATATGAATCAGGTTGCCATCTGTTCCCTTCCTTCTTTAACTTCACCAGTGGGCTGGGCTTAAGCATAGAACTAGAGGAGTCTTTGGAGGAAGGGGAAGAGAACTCTGGCTTGGTGTTTAGACAGGTACACTGCAAGGGGAGAGTCACTCCAAGTGCAAGAAGAAAGGAATCTGGGAATTAACTGGCGAAATCATGTAATTAGACAAACCATGGGGACAACATGAGTTTAATTTCCCTAATTTTATTTGAAGATATTGCATCAGCTAAAAATTCTTTGCTCCCCAGAGGTGAAAAACACAACCCAAATTAGCTTAATCAAAAAGGTAAATTTATTGGCTCATGTAACTGAAAAATTTGGAGTATCTGGTTCAGGTGAAGCTTGATCCAGGGCTCAAACAGTATGAGCTAGGACTTGGTATCTCTCTGTCCATTTCTCAATTCAGCATCTCTGCTCCAATCTTGGGCAAGCTCTCTGCTTGAATAGGCAATATAGATGCAAGCTGCTCAAAGAACCACTTACCTTGGTTCAAATCTAGAGCCAACTTTTCTAGTAGGTATAGAACAGATCACTGTGGCCAGGGGAATAGGATATTCTAGGTGACCTAGACCAAGGTCACATGTTTCACCCCTGAGGCAGAGGGGTAGAGATATCACTTTTCTCTTCAAGCCCTGAGAGGAAGGGAGGACCAGAGTACCCAGAACGAGAGGAGAGTGTGGTCAGTAGAACTGATGTTCTCTACAAATACTCAGGGACCAGATGCACAAATAATTTTATCAAGTATTCTTTCTCATTTAGAAGGAATTCTGGCTATGTTCTAAGCATAGAGTCCAAGTCTAGAGCTTGCAATTTGTTAACCGGGGCATAATCAAACTGAATTTTACTCTCTTTTTTCTTCTGTTTTAAAACATTATATCAACTATTATTGGTTGCAGGAGAGGCAGATTAAATATTTTAAAATTTCCTTATTGGAAAAAATACAGATATAATTTACAGGCCCAAAATGAGGAACTATTATTAATGGAATGTAAGAGTCAATTCTTGGAAAGCTGAGGTTCTATTTGGAAACCCAGTCACACCATCTTAGAATATTCCTTTGGAAGATTTTATTAAAGTGCTTGGGAGACTTCTGGGGCTTTATCCTAAGGATATACCTGCAGACATATGTGTCACGTTATCCATTACAGCATTGTTTGTAGTAAGTAGCAAAGACTGGAAACCGTCCAAGTGTTCATTAATAGGGGAATGGTTAAATAAACTGTGGCATACCCTGCAGTGTAGTGCTATGCAGCTGTTTAAAAGAATGAGGAAGCTCTCTTAGTACTGATATAAAAAACCTCCGAGATATATTGTCAGAGGGGAAAGCAAGATGCAAATCAGGAGATATAATATGCCACCTGTTGTGTAAGAAGAGGGGAAGAGATCAAGAAATAGAAGAATGCTTGTATTTGCATGAAGAAACATTACAAGACACATAGAAAGACCAATATAAATAGTTATTTCTACCTGTGAGGGTGGGTGGGTGTGGAGAACGGGGTGGAAGACCCAGAGTGGGAGGGAGACTTTTCACGATACCCCTTTTTATTGTGTTTTGATTTTCGAAACATGTGAATGTATCAGCTGGTCAAATGTAAATAATTAAGAAAATACTAGAAAGAGAAAAGCTTGAGAGAAGTCATTCAGGAGTCCTGTGGTCACTGAGCTTTGTATTCTCAGAGCCTAGCACAGCACCTCCAAGGAAGGCACTGTAAACTCAGTAAACGGAACCTTTACCCACTTCATTGCTTAGATCATAATCCTAAGAGTCATCTTTGATGTCTTTCTCTCACTCACTGTCATTAAATCCATCAGTTCTCTCTGCCAAACATACCCCCAAACCCACCACTCTTCACTTTCTTCAATGCTACCCTGCTAATCCAGACCACTGACATCTCTAGTCTGGACCAAAACCACTAGGCTGCCTTCTGATCCTCTCTGCCACCACCCCTAGAATGCATTCTCCACATATAGTTAGGGCAATCTTTTTAAAAACAAACCAAATCATATCATACTCCTGCTTAAAATCCTCTAGTGGTTTCTCTTACAATTAGAATACAATTTAAACTCTACCTGGAACTTCCAAGCTCCACGAGTGATCTGGCCCGCGTCTGCTTCTTTGATTTCACCTCCTACCACTGCCCCTCACTCCCTCCAGACCATCTAGGCCTTCTTTCAGTTCCTCACGTCTACTCTGTCTCCTCCTGTCACAGGGCCTCTGTCTGTGCTCTTCCCTCTGCCTGGAAGACGATTTCCCCTTTTCTTGTAGGGTTGTCTCCTTATTGATGCGGAAGGGCCACTTTCTCAGGGTGGCTCCCTCTGACCACTCCAGTTAAATCAGCCCTGCCCTCCACGTTGTTCTCTTTGTAGCACCTTTAACTATACAGAATGCCATCTTCATTTGTTGGTTTGTGCTTATTGTCCCCACTATCATGTAAGTTCTATGAAGTCTCTTGTTCACCTCTGTGTGACCAGTACCTAGAACAAGGCTGGGCATTTAATGGCTTTAGGAAGTTTCTGTTGAATAAAATAAAGGCACTGAAAATCAATCATGGATAGACTATACATTCATTTCCTCAGAACCCTTTGGATGAAACTATTTAATTATAAAGGCAATAAACAATTATAAAAAGACATGAGGATGTCATGATTGGCTTTTGAAAAAACACTGTAGAAAGTAGGTTAAGAGAGTAAATGGAGAAAATACGATTCTACAAGACATGGGAACTTTATGTCATAAACCAGTCTAGGCAACAGGCAGGTCCAGGCACTATGTTAGGTATAAAGATGACCCAGTGTTGGTTTTGTACTCAAGCAGCTCAAAATCTATCAGAAGATACAGCTTTGTAGTTATAATCTCAAATATCTGCAGAGTGCAAATCACATTCACATTTTTAATTAATTCATTTAATCACAAGAAGGGTCCTATGACATAGAGTATTATTGTAACTGTTCTCATCACAATTTTATAGATTAAATAAATGAGGCTCGGAGAGGTTATGTGACTTGCCTTGGATGGCACAGCAAGTGATGAATGAGATTTTAAAGTTAGACCCAGATCTTCTGACTCAGCTCTCCTGTTCTGTTTCACCACTCTGTCCAGTGTGATAAATGTATGTGCAGCATGCTACAGGAGGTCAAGTGTAACAGAGAGACTATTTTTATCTGGAGAGGTCTGAAAAGGCTTTACCGAGGAAAGTCAAATAAATGGGGCTGTGAAAGGTGAGAGGAGTTTCCTGGTGGAGGAGGAGTCACATTTTCAGACAGAGATCTGATGAAAAGCACAGAAAGATGAAAATGTATAGCATGCTTTACATGGTGAGGAGCAGAGGAGTCCAGAGAGACGATTGGGGCCATACTGTGAAAGATTTTCAGTGCCACTTTGTATGCAGTTGGGCAGTCTCTGGATGCAGAGGTTTTGAAACTGCCAGATCTGGATTTTCAAAAGAAAATGAGATTGGCAGATGGGTAGATGAATTGGATCATGAAGAAACAAGCTAGGAGCTTTTTGTGATTGTGCAAGTGAGATACGTGCCTGAATGAGGATAGTGGAAATGGAAAGGACTGATTACAAAATGTTTGTGTGAGGAGAATCACTTTTGGGGGAGGTCAAAGAGAGGGAGGTATAAGGATTATTAAAAATTTTTTTCTAGCTCATGTGACTTGGTAGATGATGATTACATCAATCAAAGTGAAGAACAAAAAACTGGTTTTAGAGGGGATTGGAGGTGGGAGGGGGGGTTTTCTTGTAGCTAAGATAAAGAAAGGGCTTGCTTTACTTTTCAGTCCTGTTTGATTTGAGGTGTCTGTTTGTAATATTCAGGTAGATATGTCCAGTAGGTAAGTAAAAATATGGGCCTAGAATTTGAAAGCAAGACTGAAGCTGGAAATCTAGATTTTGGAGTAATCAAAATACATGTCGTATTAAAGTTCCTACTGCAAAAAAGGGCACAAGGGAAATTTTTTGGTGATATAAGTGTTCTATTTCACGATTATGATAGTGGTTACAAGGTATACATGTCTCAAAACAGATCAAACTGTACACTTTAAATGCATTTTATTGAATCTTAAATTCCTTTTAAAAAACCTACTAAAAATACTAGAAGTCAACTATCTTGTACGACATAGTGCTAAACAAATTGTTTTTTTTTAATTGTTAATCAATTGTTTTAGAAAAAAGGAAGAGAATGAGAAATTGTTGTACAAATCAGTTAAAAACAACTGCTAGGCTGCAGGGACAGCTGCCATAGCTTCAGCTGTTCCAGAAGCCAGTACTCAAGGTGCCAGTTTATGGGCCATTTGGGAGTTCTCCATCCAAAAACATATTCCCTCCCCAAACCACCATCCTCTACCCTCAGCCTACCCTTGTACCACCTGGGTTGACTTCTGCATTTGGAAGAGCTGAGATAATAAAGGTACTTGAAGAATATATGACTCATCGCTGAACAAGAAATCTTTCCTTATTGATTGATTTCAGGCTTGTGGCCAATTTGGCCTCCTTGTTTGGCTCCATTCCCTCAGCATCACTTCTGAATTGCCTGACAAGGCTCAGCTTAAAATCTACTTTGCCCCAAAAAACCATTTTTAATTTGATAGAAGGAGGTGGAGTCTGATACCTAACTTCATCTTCCAGTGTGGACACACCTACCATGAGTATACAATCACCAGGATTTGTATATTTATGTTGGAAGCTCAGTTCTGTCACTAAGTCTTTGAGACCTTGAGGAAAATGAGGATAATAAAACGACCTTGCAGGGTGGAGGGGATTAAGTCAGTCAGCACACGTGAAAATGCCAAGTATGGCATTGAGTAGGTGCTCAATAAAAGGCAGATGCCTTGTTAAGCCTGACATTGCTTTCTGAATTATTTAGTTTGTATTATAAGATTCTTGAAAGTAAAAGCAATCTTTCCTGCACTGTGTACTCCCACCCTAACTAATACATCCTCAGGACACATTGGGGAATGATGTTTATAAACCTGGCAGGTCAAGGATAAAGCTGAAAAAGATTTACACAATAAATATGTAGAAGAGAAGAGATTGTTCTGGGAACACGAAGGGATGGGGGAGAAGGAACTCCATTTAGAGTTGGTGGCAAAGGTCTTTCATTACATTCCCTCTTTTCATTCATTTAAAATTTTATCTTGCCAAAAAGAAGGGACAGAAGTTTCATCTTGATGAGTGGAGCTGTGGGACCGTGTGCCAATACACCTGGTATTGATTCATGCCAGCTGGGAGAGGAGCTTGGCTTCTTGGTGTTTTACTACTGTGGTTTCCTGGGCTGGGCAGCTGGGTGCCTAATAATGATAAAAACCATAATAATACCTCATAATTACGCACTGCCCTTTGCCAGAACTCGGGTTTAATTACAATGACTATGACGGAACTGGCAACATCTTGTTCCCTGTTAGGACGCAATACCCAAGGGCCTGGAAATACAGGGTGAAGTGGTAACTGCGTCCTTCTCCTGCAGAGCCTCTGCTGGCAACTCACCCAGAGTGCTCTGGGTTTGAAGCTCGTCATCAAAAACAAAGAGTACTTTTCAATTGCCCACATGTACTTGGCACTGTCAAGTAAAGTAGTGTTTGGGAAGCAACGACTGCCCCGCATGGGGCACAGCATCAAGGAATCCCAGACCTGGAAGGGACCAACATAGGTAATCTCATTCATTATTACCCTGCCCCCCTGCCATGCGGCATCAATGTGACTGCACTCTAATAGATGAGCTCACTGACCTTCTATTCTGATTTGGGCTGGAGATGCTTTTGTGGCAGCCTGATTTAGGGGTCAGGGGATTCACCAGTTCATTTTAACACTCATTTTATGAGCACCTATTCTGAGCCAAGCCACCATGGAGGTGCCATGATGTACGAGATGTGATCCCTGCCCTCAAAGTAGCTTATCTTCTACTTGGGGGAATCTGTATTGAGGCAGCTGTAACATAAAGATAGAGGAAAGTCCTAGCGGGTGAAAGGAAATAAAATCACTCCAGATGAAAGGATCAGGGCCATATTCTCTTTCAGAGTAAGAAGAAAGGATGAGAAGGTATTGGGTGGGCATGGGGAGGTGGGCGGGAAGGGGTTGGTGGAGACTGAGGTGCAGAGCTGGGCAACTGCCAGAGGCAAGTTTCTCTTTTTTTGGTGGAAGGAGATCTTCATAGCACACATCAGCCGCTGAATTATCTTACTGATTTGCTACTTTACTCATATACGCTTTGTCTCACCCTATTCGGGAACCTTGTCAGTTTTGTTCACCACTAAATCCTGAGCACCTCAAACAATGCCTGGCCTGTTGTAAAATGCTTAGTAAATACTGGGCTAATGAATAAATGGCCCAGGTGAGGTAGTGGCTATAGAAACTACTACGAAAGGGCATTTAGCAAATATAATCAGCAGGACAAATTTCCAAGGAGTAGGCAAGTGTTACAGCAATGGAGGAACAGCCCGGAGGATTACTTGCAGGTTCTGCTTTGGCTAAGTGAATGTATGGTGATGTTATCAAAGAAGATAAAGAGCAGATGGGAAGGAGCAGGTTTTGGGGACTTCTTAGGGCATTTGAGTTCTCATTTGGATATGTCATGATTAGGTGGAAGTGTGAGATGTCTAAAAGCACTTATTTTTGCAGACTGGGACCTCATTAAAGGTACACTTGGCCATCAAAATAGTTATGTAAATCCTTTTCACCTTTATCCTTGACCTGCCAGGTTTATAAACATCATTCCCCAATGTGTCCTGAGGATGTATTAGTTAGGGTAGGAGTACAGAGTGCGGTGGGCAGTAGAATGACTAAGTACCTATTGAGGAGAGGACTGAGGATCAGATCCTGGGACTCTCTTAAACGGCCAATAGAGAACAGATTTAGAAAAGTTAACTGGAGAGAAAAACAACCTGAGGTTTATGGTTTCAGGGTAACTGGGGTGAAGCGTGTGTAAGGGGAAAGAAAAAGCTTCAAGAAGGATGTAGTCCATAGAATCTACTTACCACAAAAGAGATTATGTAAGAACTAAAAAGTGACCTTTGAGCTTGATCATATGGATGTTACTGGGGCCTTAAGAGGAGCATTTTCAGTAGACTAGTAAGGAGTATAATTTAGCCTGTACTCGAAGCATGAATTGAAATAAGGATGGGAGCTGGACAGGACCTCATAGTCAAGGTTTTGTTTTGGTGTGGTTTGCCTGCTGTTTCAAGTTTGGGGGCGTTGGAATACGATCATGGGCATGTCTAACACAGAAGTGGCCGGTAAGTTTGTGAATGACGGCAAGGCTTCTAAAAGGCCAGATGGCCTGTCCTGGCGGCGCCACAGTGCCTCATCTACGCTTTTACCCTTTCAGCCATATCTAGGGCGGGGGCCCTTCCATATAAAGTGCAGGCAAAAAGTGGAAAACAAACACCTCTCCATCCGACCCACATGTGAGTCACGTTTGTGACAGCTGGGAGTGGGGATGGGAATACCTGAACTAAACGAAGTGCCCAGGTTCCGGTGGATCTTGGAATTTAGTTAACAGGGAGGCTCATTCACATTTTCCGACCCGCCACTCACGCCCTCCATTCATCATTTTTCCTTTCCTTTTCTCTAACGGAGTTGAAACCAGGGACAAAGCTTTCCTCTTTCTCCTACCTCGACGTTGACCTCCCGCCCCCAAGCCCACCGATGCCCCTTCTCCAACCACGTGACCCTCCTCAGTCCCCGTGACTCGCCACCGCCGACCCCTCCCCTCGGGCCGCAGCCCGCTTCACCCCGCCCCTAAAGCCCACGTGACCACCTCTCTACCACCTGACTGGCTCCTCCCTTTCCCCCGGGCCGGACCCTGCCGCCGTCGGCAGCTGCCCGACTCCAAAATGGCAGCCGCGCAAAGCGCGCAGCCGAGCGGCCGGACCTCCCTGACTCCCGGGCCGCCCCCCTCTCGCTCCCTGCCTCCCTCCTTCGGCCTTCACCTACACGCCTCCGGATTGGCCGCTAGGAATCCCGCCCCTCCAGGGTCCCGCCTGCTATTGGTCACGGTAGGCTGCCCTTCAGAGAGGCGTGCCCCCACCGCCCCCCGCCCCGGGAGGTATTTTCCATTCCGGTGGGGGTTGGGGGGAGGGGGGAGGGGAAAAGGGTGAAGAGGGGGAGGCGGCCGGGGAAGGGGGTGGGGGCCTGGCGGGGGCATCCGGCGGAGCTGGGGGTCCCCGGACTCCGTCCGGAGGAAGCGAGACTGCGCTCGCTCGGACAGTCGAGGGAACAGGACGGGGCCGGTGGGCAGGCGGGCGGACTCGCCCTCTCGGTGACTGCACCGTCCGGGCCCGTCCTGCCTGGCCGCAGGTGCCCCTGGATGAGGCCGCCCCGCGCGCCCCGACTGGTGAGTGTCCCCGCGGCCGGCTCGGCCAGTGCGCGCTCCCGGGTCCCCGCGCCACCGGTAGCTGCCTCCTCTCCGGCCCCCGGTGCTTGCGCCCGGCGCAGTCCGCCTCCGCCCGGGCGGAGGCAGCTCCGGTCCTCTGGCCGGGAAGAGGTCGGCGGGCGGGGGGTGGCGAGCCCGGGCCGCTAGCACCGTGCAGACCGTGCGGCGCATAGTGGGTGCTTGCGCTTAGTGGGCTCTCGATGCATTTCATGGAATTGCTTTTCTGGTTGGAGGAACGTGGGGCGCCTAAGGGGAAGGGGGTCGCTCCGGGCTAGCAGGAGGGCGTTCATGATCCGGGTCGTGGTGGATCGGAGGGAGGCCACTGGAGATTGTGGGGCGTTTGCGTGCGCTGCAGGAAAGGGGGCACCGGCCAAGTCACTTGGGGCTCTAATACTGCGATCCGGGGCCCTCAAGGTCGATGAGAAGAGAGGTCCATAGAGAGATGAGAGAAAGAACTGGAGAGCTTGGATAGGGAAGTGACAGGAGCACCTCCGGAGTTTAACCCGAGATGGAAAAGGATGCGCAGGTCGGCTCTGTAAAACCCCTCTGCAACTACTTGGCGTCCGAAGATTCTTCGGTGCTAGGATTTGGGCATTCAAGTAGGTGAAGCGTAGTGACTTTCTGGAGAGGGAGTTGCATTTAAAAAAGGATGCTCAGAAACAGTTTAAGTACACGTCTTGGCTTGCTTCTGAACTTTGAGAGGCTGGGGGATTGGGGTCACGAGGTGATTTTTGACTTTTTTTTCGGCATTCCAACCAAAAGGTGGACCTTAGCAATTATCTTTTATTTTAAAATGTATGTGTGTGTTCGATGGTGTTTTACCAATTATTAGTTTTGCTGGAAATTTTCAGACTGCACCTTGAAATTCTTATAGCAGCTTCTCCATCTCCTGAAGAGCCTTTCTTTGGGTCTCTCCATCCATAGCAGTGGCTTACTTCTCCCAATTTAGTGTTTAGACTGGACTGTACTATTAGAGTTTGCTACTGACTTTTATTCTACAAGATTAATAAGTAATTCCCATACTTTCCCTTGCTTTTAATTGTTTCTTTACAAGGTCATGCAAAATTGAACCAGAAATTCTGAAGAAGTTTAAAATATTTTACCTTTAAGTGTTGAACTGGGAAGATGCTGGTAAGCTAGGAGCTCTAGAAAGCATAGGAAAATCAGGTTGAGTTTTCTAACAACTGGGAATCTTAATGTCAGATCCTTAGTTTAATTTTAATAATCTTGTATTTGCATAACACTCTTGAGAATAGGTTAAGAACACAAAAAATGCATACCAGGGTTAAGCAGTGGCAGTCCACAGAATCCACCTCTGTGGCTGCCCACTGAGGTTCTTCATATCACTGAGAAGAGGAAGCTAAAATTTGAACAGCTAGATCTTTAATCTTTTTAATGTTTTCTTAATCATGTATGTTATCTTACTAATTACTCACAATTTACAAAACAAAAGCTTTTTCTTTTTTAGGGGGTATTTAAACATATTTGAGAAAGTCTTGTAGATCATATTTCCCCTTTAATGTAAAATGTAATTCAGCAGTCAGAGAAAACATTTCTGCAGAAAGGTATTAGTCTTTTCAGTTGGCACCTTCTTAGTTCTTGAATAAATAACGGATAATTACATTTTTTTTTCTCCCCATTGTCCTTGAATTTTACTATTCGTCCTCGGAGAATGTACTGGCACACAAAACAGTAGCCTAAAATATTGAAACCCAACACCTTTTAACATTATAATAGCTTCTACATTATTCACCTTGAAAGTAATCCATGGCAAACCAGTGGTCTGGAAGGCCTTCCCCTATCACCTTTGTTTAGAATGGGCTGTTTTCTCCTATTGTAGAACTAAGGAAAAATAATTCTCAATACCTGCAGAGTATTGGTAAGAACTAAGCAGAATGAGGATGGGAAGCTTGGAAAAAAGATGTATGCGTATGAGTCACATTTCTTTTAGAGCCGGACGAGTAGGCCATAGAGATGATTATTTTACAGATCAGGAGACTGAGGTCCAGACCAGTGGAAGGAACCAAAATTCTAGTTAGTCACTGAGCCAGGATTGGTGGGCAGGTCTCTGGACTCTTGGCCGGGGTTTTTCTACTTGATCACATTCACATTGTTTATTTCTAAAGCATTCTAGTGCCAGCTGTAAATGGTTTTTGGATTATCTGTGATGTTGTTCCTTTCTAAGGATGGGAAGTTTGAATTGACTACTTTTATATGTGAAATAAGATAAAACTAGATGAGTCTTTATTGAAAAGTTTGAAACAATATGCTGTATTGTTAGCGGAAGTGCTGATATTTCCCTTTCATTGGAAAGAGACAAACCATCATCTAGATGAAATACAACATGAACTTCTTAGAGTAGGCTAGTGTACCATAACTTTCATGCTAAAAGTTAATTGCTTAAAAATTCTCAGAATTCAAAAGGCTCTCATATTTTCAAAGTAGATTATATGAAAATTATTTTAAGTAAGTGTGTGGGTTTTGTTATGTTAAAATGGATTTTAGTACCTTTAAAAAGAGCTGTAGTAGAATTACATGACAATTTTAAAAACATGATTTTGATTGTAGCTGTAAAAGAGAAAGACTGGTTTGTATAATAGCATTATGATCCCTGGCAAGTGATTTAACCATTATGTACCTAGGTTTTCTCATCTGTAAAGTGAGATCAATAAAAGTACCCACCTTATAGGGTATTAGTGAGTATTAAAAGTGTTTCTTTAGCACAGAATATGGGTGCAAAAATATTAGGCATTATTCTCAAGGTTCATTAGGTATATAGAGGCACTTTTATGCTCATTTATTTCCTTGTTGTTAACGAAGTCACTTTGTGGCTACAGAAAATTCCTAGATAAATACATGATCAAATAAGAGTCTGCCCTAGGGGGACTTAGTGCAAATGATGCCCTTAGTATTTATTTTTTCCGTCCTTCTTCTGCTCACCTTGGACTTTGAATTAGGTGTGCATATCAAACGAGGATGAATGTGGCTCGTTTTCCTAATGTCATTGGGAGACCTTTGTTGCAGTTTCATATTCTAGAATTAAATTTTTAATGATTGATTTGTAGATATTCTGCTGGAAATACAGTGAGTTCTTGAGGCCTTCAGGTTAAGCTTAGATGAGGAAACCAGGACTTTATAAGGTGTATTATTAACTGTAACCCACTTCTGCCAATGGAACCGTGAGAAAAACCATTGAACCTTGTTTTCTATTAAGTGAATATTTTTCTGACGTCATTCATTAAACTGTTAGGTTTTCCTGATAAAATTTGTGTAACTCCAATTTTGTAACATTTTGTCCTTTTTGATTTACTATAGCCCAGGTCTAATTAGTGTCATGAACATGTGGTTTAGCAAATGTGTGTGTGTGTGTGTGTTAGCAAATGTTTTTTATGGTGACGATGGTGGATGTCTTCTGGATATTCTGGAGTTCTTCCTTATCAGGTTCTTCACCTTTTGTGGTTTTTTTGTTTAATAGCATCTCGTCTTCCGTTTATAGTCCCCTTAACTTTGATTCTCCTGCATCTTTGTGATCTTTCCTTCTCACAAAATCTTTGCCACCTGTACCTCCATGAAGCTACTTAATAGCTGTCACACATGAGCTTACATTTTTTATACCTCTTTTTAAACATTAAATTATTTTTCAATGGATATCACATAATATTTTTAAATTGCCCTTATTCTTAGAGTTTCATTTAATTGAGCCCATTTACAGTTAGAGATTAAAATCAGAAACAAGTTTTAGTTCAGAAGCACTTTTATTATGCTAGTGGTCGATTTTTGCTATTTTGTTTTAGATCTCAGGTGGGCATTCTGTTGGTGGTACTTCAGATGATAAATACATGCATGGGTAATCCCTTTATTCTGAAATAATGCTAGCCAGCAGGGCTAAGAGAGTTACATGGAACCATCAAAAGTTTCCAAGGTCATATTTTTCTTTCCTTGATACAGAATTTTAATGTTTGAGAGTGACCAGCTCCTAATCTTCTTCTGGCTAATTATTGTGATAAAGATTATGAAACTATTACAATTTATTGGCCACTTTTGGATTCATGACATGCTTTTAGGAATTTTGTAGAACTTAGACATGCAGATCTTCAGATCTGTTATGTAATCTAATTATGTGAATTAAATGTTTAGCTAAATATGGTTCCAGAAGATATCAGAAATACCATGCTATAATGAAAAATGAAAACAGCCATTGCTCAATTTTTCATTAAGTTGAATTTTCTTTATATATTTAAAAATGATTATGGCATTGCAAATCGCCTGTTATTCATATTTAAAATTCATGGGTACATGGATGGAGTAGATACAGACCATGCAAATCTTAGCTTCATTGTGGATGCTACAGAATGACAGAGGGAAAATATGACTCATTTGCCTTGCCCAACTTAATAAACTTTTCATCAGAGTTAGTCAACTATCCTACTTTTAAAGGGGGAAAGGGGCTTTTGAATCTGGTTAGAGCAGAAGTCATCTTGAAGGGTCAAAGTGGCTGGGCTGGACAGTTGATTCGTGTTAGTGTTGGGTAAATTTACACCTGAATTGTTTAAATCAGAATGATTAGTTGCTTGCCTTTACTCTACATGCAGGTGAAAAATTCTGAGGAATGACTTGAGGGAGATCATAATGACGGTGTTGCCAAATAGAGTAGAGTGAGAATATATTTCCACAGGTTCTCTAATTGTCCATAGGCATTTTACTTGTATGCTCTTTAACACCAAAACTAAATTTACCTTTCCTTTGATGAGATGTCATGCAGTAGTCTTTATCAAAGCTAGTAAGAGAAAACAGTGATGAAGATAATTTTGGAACAATTATTTTTGAAATGGGCTTCTCTGCTCTGGGATTGTCTTCAAATTATAACTTCCTTATTTTATTTGAAGACTACTGTACAGGAATCATATCCAGTCTTTCTATTCTGAGCAAGATTCTTTAGTTAGAGGTGGTAATCAAGTATTCATATGCTGTATTTCAAGCAGTTGAAAAGGACAGAAGCTTATTTAAGTTTTATGTGTGTATATGTACATATACACACACCCACCTACCTACACATCACATCCACACACCCACACCCACTTAAAACGGAATGTGAGAGAAAGATGGAATGAAAATGATTTGGGAACTGAACTTCAGGCCTGCGTATGTGGTTGATAGAGGAAGAGAGTAAAGAACTGGAAGTTGGATAGAGAAGAATGTTGAGGAAAACCAGGATTTGGTAGGTGTTTAGCTCTAGCATAGATGCTGAGTTCTAAAGATTAGTGTGTCTTTGTAGCAGGGAAACTGAAGTATACTGTAAAGCGAAGAAAACAAACTTAATAAAGATTAAATATAATCTGTTGGGAGAAGTCCAGGCACTTTCTTAAGGGTTAAAATATGCATGTAGCCAAAGGGGAGCTGATTTATCTAATTATTAGGTCTTTGGTTATTAACATGAGACAACAGAACATCTTTATTACCCTTCGGGTGATCAGTGCTGAGACTAATTTTATTTAACATTTTTATAAATGATTTAAAGAAAGACTGGCATTGAAAGTTGCCAGCTTTGCAGCTGACTTTGTGTGCTGTTCCAGGCAGTTAAAAGCCAAGCCAAAAAAGAGAAGCTACAGGAACATCCTTTGATGAGTTTTTGTGTGGCAGAGAACAAGATAATGCATTTAGGAGGAGATATTCCAAATTATATTTATAGGCTGAGTTGTGACCCAGGAAGGGGATCCAGAAGTCATGAAGATAACTTCCTTGAAGGCATTTATTGTAGTTACTACTTGCACAAAGTCCAAGGAAGAACATGTTGAAGGTTATGGGGCATGGTTCTGAAAACAAAAATGATGAAAATAATTTTAAGAGGGGTTACTACTTTTTAACTATTATGTTCCAGGCCAAGTGATTTGCATTTATTCTTTCATTTACTTCTCTTAATAGTTCTGAAAGGTGGGTGGCATTATTAAATTTTATCAAAGAGGAAATTTGATTCAGGGTGGTTAAGTGACTTTCCCAAGTTGGCCAGTATGTGGTAGAATTGGAACGAAGGCCCTGCTCTTTTGATTGTTAACCCTAAACACTTCCCAGGATATTAGGAGGTATCTCTTAAAACTTGTAATAGTTTAATTTAGGATTTATGAAATGTTGTTTTATTCTTTTGCAGTGGCAGCTTTGGATGTCATCACCACAAAAGCTAGTATCTAGATTTTTTTAGAGGATTTAGAAACATTCCTTAAATTCCTGATTTTTAAGGAAAGCTAGAGATGTTTTTACAGTCCTGCCGTCAGTGCTGGCTGCCAATAGAATGTTTCTCCTGTTGACTTTATAAAATGCTAGATCATTAATGGGTGTTAATAAAGGTAACATTAACAAAGAAAATAGTTTTTGGTAGAAAAGACACCAGAGTAGGAGTCCAGAGACCTGGATCCTTCTAGTGGTATGAGATAGTGGTGTGAAAACATTAGGATAGCATTGCAACAGGTATAACATTCTTTCTCTGGGAGGAGGGGAAGGCTTGAGCTGTGTCTTAAGAGAGGGGCAGGTGAAGAGAGGTGGTAGAGTTGTAAGCAGAGGGAATACCAGTAAGATTGAACCACTGAAACTTTTTGAACTGAAATTTCTTCCAATTTGAGTTAAAATATAAGAAAATTCTTATATTTTACTTAAAAGGGTAGCATCTATTGTATATAAACTGTTACACATGTATTTTATATTTGTTCATTGTGGAATACCCAAAAATGAGGCTGTAAGAACCAGGTGAGTAAATAAATGTGAAGGTGTTCTGTAAATTTTTAAGTGTTCTACCAATAAGAGTGATAGAGGAATCCTGATGTTCTTGTGAAGGGTAGACAAAGTGGATGCTGGGAAAGCTTAGGCAGCAGGAGGAGAAAAGTACAAGAGGGAGAAACAGCAGAAATGGAGAAGGGAGGTGTTGATGAAAGAAAGGAGAATAGATGTGAAGAACTGAGTTCTAGTTCTCGTTGTGTCTGTCAATCAAAAGGAGGGTAATAAGTCTGTAACTGAAGACCTTTAACATTAACTTGTGGTAAGGAAGAAGCTCAGCAGGTAGATGAAACATTTTATTCACTTTTCCATTTAACTGACCATGTTAATATGGCTATGAAAATAAGCTTAAGTGAGAGTTGGCTGATTGTCTGATTGTTTCCTCACTCATTACTTCTGTATGGGTTTGGTTAATGGCTTTAAATTGTATAAGGGTGCTCATCAAAATAAAATAAGCTGGACTGAGTTATTGTTTATTGTAGATTATTAAAAATGAAAGGGCATAATGTGTTTAAGGAGAAGGCTAAGTTTTGATCTGTCAAAATGAGTGCAAAAGAAAACTAGGAAATCAGACTAGAATCAAGGTAGAATGGGAACAAAATGCCATACTAGGAGTTTGGAGTTTTATTTTATAGGTGAGGAAGTGATACAGATAATTTAATGCTTTAGAAAGTGATTATAGTCACAGTAGAGAGAACAATCTGGAGACATTTATTCACCAAGTATTACATACGGCAGGGTGAGTGAGTGAGGCATTCTTTCTGGCTTCTGGTAGGTAGATCATGGTCAAGGATGCTATTTAAGGCTCTGCCCTAGTTCAGGAAAGAGATTATGATGGTCTGAATGAGGGAATTTGGAGTAGGGATAGAAACAAGGACACTGATTTCAGAGATATCTAGGAGTTTAAGTCCTCTAGACTTGGTTGGTATTTGGAGGTGATAGAAGTTGAAGATGAGTCTAAGGTTAGAGTAATATGCACAAGTTTGAGAGAAGGGGACTACTGAATTTGCTTTCAGATAAGGAATTACGCTTTTTAGATGAGTAATAACAAGATATCAGTTGGAAATATGGGTCTAGCTCAGGAACATGGTCAGGTTTATAGATATGATTTGGGAGGCATAAAGTTTATAGTTGAAAGTTTTGAAATTAGACAAGTAATGGCCATAATTCCTAAATAATAATGCAAGCAGAACAAAAAGTAACTGCTAGTACTGCCACGAAGTTCAAGAATGTAGACATTTTTTAATATTTATTTTAAATTTCACCCACCTCCAGTCAACCCCCCCGCCTTACAAAGATTATATAGAAATATTTGTTGCCAGAAAGCCAGAAGTATTTTACTGTCCTTGAAACAATATACTGCATCCTTTTTGGCCATCCAGCATAATATGGGGAATTCGTAGTCAGATGCACTTCCTTATTCCTCACTTAAAGCCCCCTTTTGGAATCCTGCTTCCATCCTTGGGCTAGTCATGTAGTCTGAACAAGTCCTGAAGTCTTTTTCACCTCCTTTAAAATCTAGGCCAGAGCAGCCCTAGTCAACCACCTCTTTGCCTCTCTTTCTCTCCTATTCCTTCAGCTCAAGGCTTTGGCAAATAGGATGGTACTCCAAGAAAGAAAAGTAGAAACAGTACAAGAGAACAACCTTGAAGAGGACTGTAATCTTTTCAGTTCTCCCCCCAAAGGTTCTAGTCTCTAAGCCAGGGCATGGAGTTGATGAGTCATTAAGAAGAGTTGTCCAAATTCAGTAAAATAAATATATCTATTGGGAGTAAGGTCTTCAAGTGCTGAGGGAATTTGGAAAGAATCTGAGGTGGTTTAGCACTTAGTGGAAAAGATGAGTTTTGGGTTCAGTTTTAAAGGCGGTAGAAAGACAAGGCTGTGCAGCAAAAAGTAAGAATAACACTGTTAAAGAGGCAGGGGCAACAGTATGTACTAAGGAAGTAGAACATTAAGAAAAAAGCAAAGGAACGGATGAACAGGATTCCTTATCTAAAATGCATAGTTTGAGTTGAGGTTAGTGAGAAATTAGGGTAGTTAAATGAAGACTAAAACTTGGAGTCAGTACCCCTTGAAGCACATAAGTACAAAACTGAACACGAACAGAGGAGTATTGCCATATTATTTAAGTAGCAATTAAGCAATTATGGAAGATGACAACTGTTATATATAGTTTATGATATTAATGTATGTACTACCCAAACCCTATATTTTCTCTTTTTGTTTTATTACGCATTTTTCTACCTGTAGTTCTCAAACCTTCCTGGCATAAAAATTACATGAAGCTATTGTTTAAAATATAGGTTTATCCACCGTTGATTGTAACAGTAGTTAGGTCCTTTCAGTTGCTGGGTAGTGTTTCATTGTATGGATATACTGTAGTTTCTTTATTGTTACTGTGGAAAGGGTTGTTTCTAGTTTTCAACTGTTATGACTAAAGCTGCTATGAACATTCTTGAACAAGCTTTTTGTGACACATGCACTCTTTACTTGTGGGTGAATACCTAGAAGTAGATTGCTGGGTCATGGGATAGGTGTATGTTTAACATGAGAAACCAGCAGAACAATATCCAAGGTGGGTTTACCATTTTAAACTCCTACCAGCAGTGTTTCCTCTTCCTTTCTTTTAGAGAAGAGTTTGGGTACAACTGGTGTTCTTTGTTAAATGTTTGATAGAATTCACCAATGTGCTCATCTGGGCATGGAGTTTTCTTTGTGGAAAGGTTCTTAATTAAGGATTCAGTTTTTAAAAGAATGAATCTAAGACTTCAGATTTTCTATTTCTTTTTGTACTTGTTTTGGTAATTTGTGTCTTTCAAGGAATTTGTCCATTTCATCTAACTTGTCAAATTTTTTAGCTTGGAAATAAATTATATATTTTATAAAAGAGTATTTCCTTTTAATGTAGGTAGGATCTGTACTGAGTTTCCCTCTTTCATTCCTGGATATTGGATTCATTTTCTCCTTTTCTCTCCTTGATTAGTCTAACTAGGGGTTATCAATTTTATCAGTTCTTTCGAATAATCAGCTTTCGGTTTTGTTGATTTTCTCTGTAGTTTATCTTTCTATTTCATGATTTGAGCTCTTATCATTTACTAATTCCTTCTCTCCTCCTTACTTTGGTTTTAACTTGCTCTATTTTTTTCTAGTTTTTAAGGTGAAAGCTTAGATCATTGATTTAAAATTTTTTTTTAAGTATCAGTATTTAAAGCTATAAATTTTCATTATCATTCCATTCAAAATAGTCTCCAGTTTCTCTTACAATTTTTCTTTGACCCATGGGTTGTTTCAAAGAGTATGCCAAATAATTTCCATATATTAGGGATTTTCCAGGTATTTGTTACTGTGTTTTCATTTAATGCCATTGTGGTCAGAGAACACAGTCTTAATAATGTCAGTCCATTTAAGCTTTTTGACTGTTTTATGGCCCAACACATGGTATTTCTTCGCTGAATGTTCAATGTGTACTTGAGAAGAATGTATATTCTCCTGTTGCTGGGTGGTGTTCTGTAACTGTCAATTAAGTTAGATTGGTTTTTGTATATCTTCTTACAGTTTTTCTAATTTTCTGTCCACTTGTTCTACCAATTACTGAGAGAACAGGGTTGAAGTTTCCACCTACAATTTCGGATTTCTTTGTTTCTCCTTTCAGTTCTGTCAGATTTTGTTTCATGTTTCAAGCACTGTGACAGCGCTGTTAGGTGCATGCACATTTACGATTGTTAAGTCTTGTTGATGAATTGACCCTTCTGTCATAACGAAATGTCTCTTTTTATTTCTAGTAATTTCCCTTGTTCTGCAGTCTCTGTATCCTTTTGATTAATATTTGCATGGCGTATCTTCTTCCATTCTTTCTCTTTTAATCTATCTATATCATTATATTTAAAGTGAGTTTCTTGTAAAAATTGTATAATTGCATCTTACTTTTTTATCCAGTCTGACAAGATCTCTTCTAACTTGGTGTTTTTAGGCACGGGTTGACAAACTGTGGCTGGCAGACTAAACAGTCTACCACCTGTTTATGTAAATAAAGTTTTGTTGGGACATAGTTATGTCCATCATTTACATGTTGTCTATGGTTGCTTTTGTGCTACAGGTGGCAAGGTTAAGTAGTTGGAACAGAAATCAAAGCCTAAAATGTTTTCTGGTTGTTGATAGAAAAAGTCTGTCAACCGCTAGTTTAGACCGTGCATACTTAATATAATTATTGATATGGATAGATTAAAATGTATCAGTTTAGTATTTATTTACTATTTGTTCTTTTTTCCTTGGTTTTATATCTACTTTTGGATGGTTATTTTTTATGATCCCATTTTATTTCTTCTATTGGTTTATAACATTTCTCTTAACTTTTTTTTGTGGTGGTCCTTCTAATCAATTAGTAACAGTCTGCCATCACGTACTGTTATACCACTTTATGAGTAATGCAAGAGTCTTACATAATGATACACTCCCAATTTCTCCCTCCCATCTTCTGTGCATTATTTGTCATACATTTTAATTTTATGTGTGCTTTAACCCTGTTGCTGATCTTTTTGATTTTGTTAGTCAGTTACCTTTTAGAACAATTAAAAATGAGAAGAATGTCTTTCATATTTATCTCATTTTAATCATTTCTTTAGAATTTCATTTCTTTGTGTACATTCAAGTTTGTATCTAATATCATATTGCTTTTGTTTGAAAAACTTTATTTTACATTTCTTTTAGTGCAGCATTCCCTCTCTTTCCCTCTTTCCTCTCTCTCTCATTTTGCTTTCAGTTTTGAAAATTATTGTTACAGAATTCCAGATTTTCGGAGTTTTCCCTCCTTTCAGCACCTGAAAAATGTTATTCCACTGTCTTCTCATTTGCATGATTTCTGACAAGAACTCGGGTGATTTTTATATTTATTTCCCTATAAGTAATATGTGTTTTCCCTTTGGTTGCTTTTGAGATTTTTCTCTTTCTCACTGGTTTTCAGCAACTTTATTATGATGCTCCTTGGTGTGGTTTTACTGTGTTTATTCTTGGGATTTATTGAGCTTCTCGTATCAGTGGGTATATTGTTCTCATCATATTTGTAAAATTTTTAGCCATCTAACTTCAGATTTTTTAATTCCCAAGTTATTTCGTTTCTCCTCAGACTCCAAACCTACATGTGTTCATTCAGCCACTTAGTATTAATTCACAGGTCATTGAAGCTCTCCATTTTTCTTCCAATCCCTTTTTCTTTTCTTTCAGTTAGTAAAGTTTGTGTTGTCTAGTCTTCAAGCACACTGATTTATAAAAATTCTCCTTTGTCTAATATGCTGTTGTGCCCATCCAGTTAAATTTTTATATCAGATAGTCTTTTTTTCAGTTCTAGAATTACCATTGATTATTTAAAAATGATTTCTTCTTCTCTGTTAAGATTTTTCTTTTTTCTTCATTATGTTCATATTTTCTTTTAAGCCTTTGAATTCTTTTCTAATAACTATTTTGAAGTCCTTGTGTTAAAATTCTCTTTATCCCTGCCACTTCTGGATCCTGATTACAGGTAACCATTTAATATTTTTCATGTATCTGGTCATTTCTTATGGGGCTATGGTGTTGAATATTTGTCTTGATTTTCTTTTTTTCTTTCTTGAGTATTAAGCTTTATTTTGGCAGGCAGTTAATTTGTAGGTCAGCTTGATTTTGGAGTTTTGCTTTCAGGGTTTTTGGATTTTGGTTTTGGACAGTTCTAGAATAGCTTTCATTTTAGGGCTGGTTTGGGCACATTACTGAGAAATGCCCCTTCTTCTGTCTGGCTTGATTGCCACATGTGTTCATCAAGGTTTATTCACCCCAGCTAGTAGAAACTGAACGCTCGATCCTGACCCTGTGTAAATTCTGGGAGATGTTTGGCTTAGAGCTCATCAGTCTTTGTTATTTTCTTGGAAGTTTTTCTCTGTCTAGCCTCATAGATTTAACACAACACACATATGTAGATTGGTATTTAGCCAGAAACTCCAGGAGACCCCTTCTGTAGGTTGTTGAGCACTTCCTTTGTGGTAATACGCCCTGCAAATTCTAGCTACCTCAGACTCCACAAATTCCGGGCTCTGTCACCTCAGCTGTTGATTCTATTTGGGTTCCCCCTCCCTTTGTTGTAGTTCCAGACAGAAAGCTGGGGCAATCTTTGGGCTCACTTCGTTTGTGAGGCTTCTTTCAGAGGTCCTATTTCCATACTGCCTGTTACCTAGTGTCTGAAAATAATTGCTTCATGTTTTGTCAGGTTTTCTACTTGTTTGTGTCAAGAAGACTTCTGGACCTTGTTACTTCCTTTTGCCTTCATTTTTGAAGGATATTTATGCTGGATGTAGAATTTTAAGTTGATAGTTTTGTTTCGTTTTTTTCTTGTAGCACTTTGAAGTCATCATTTCAATATCCTCTAGTTTACATTGTTTCTGATGAGAAGTTAGTGGTCATTCTTACCATTGTTCACTTGATGTAATGTCTTTTTACCCTCTCTGGCTGTTTTAAAGATTTTTCTCTTTTTCTCTTTATCTTTGGTTTTCAGCAATTTTATCTATTCTAGGACTAGCTTAGCCCTCATACTGAGGCACAACCTTTCTGAAATCTCTGTCAAATGCCTGCCGTGTTCATTGAGGTCTCTCCAGTCTGGCTGCCAGGAATTTGACTGTATCTCACCCAGATCTTTGCAAGCCCAGGTAGTTGTTCAGCTCATGCTCCGTAGTTGTTCTTTCCCCAAATTTTATTCTTTGGCTGGCCTCATGGAATCTTGCTTTGTACATTTGTAGCTTAGTCTCCAGGCAAAGAATTAGGAAATCTCTCTCCGGACTGTTGAAAGTTTTTCTTTCCACAGCTTCCTTCTTTCTTGTATTCTCCTTAAATTCCATTGACCTCCGTCTGTAGCTTCAAACTTGGAGCTCTGTTTCCACAAATCAGTGAAATGTCTGTGTTCTTTTGGGGTTTCCCTGCCTTGTGGCACAAGCAGAAAGCCAGTGTGTTCATGAGCCTCAGGAATCACAGTCCTGCACTGCCTGTTGTTCAACATCTGAAAATAATATTTCATACATATCGCCCAGTTTGATGGTCGTTCACAGCAGGAGGTCTAGCCTAGGAGCAGTTAGTTACGCCATCATAACTGGAAATAGAAGTGTAGAATTTCATTTTAATTTTTCTTCTTTTTAAAAACTCTTTATGATTTTTGGTGTGTTGAACTTTATTTAGAGTATAGCTTCATTAAAAAAAATAATGCCAACTCATATTTTAATTTTCAAGCCATACAGAGAGATACAAAGAAAAAAGTTTGAAAAAAAGCAAGCCAGCTCAGTATTCCACAACCGAGATTACCCTGGTTATTTTTATCACTTCATATCTCTTATTGCAAATATGCATAGAGAAGAATAACTTATTTTAAAATTGATTTATATAATTCATACTATTTAAGTTCAATTACCAGAGGTAAATTTCTTAAGTGAAAGCAACACTGGAAAAATTGCTCAAGCACAATACCTGCTGTTGGTAGGGGCATAAATTGGTACAAATTTCTAAATGGCTATTTTAGCTCAAGCTGCTGTAACAAAGTACCACAAACTGAGAGTATTACAGGTGGTTTATAAACAAAAGAATTTACTTCTCACAGTTTTGAAGGCTTGAAGTCTCAGATCAGGGTGCCAGCCTGGCTGAATTCTGGTGTGGGCCCTCAGGGTTGCAGACTGCAGACTTCTTGTATCCTCGGATGGCAGAAAGAGAGCTAGCTGGCTCTCTGGCCTCTTCTTATAAGGGCACTAATCCCATTCATGAGGGCTCCATCCATCTCCCAAAGGCCCACCTTCTAAGTACCATCACATTTGGGGATTAGATTTCAACATGAATTTTTAGGGGGACACAGACATTCAGTCCATTACAGTGACAGTTTGGCAATATTCAGAATCCTTAAAAATGTTCACATCCCTTGGTCAATATTGCTAATTATTAGAGAAATGCAAATCAAAACTGCAATAAGGTATCACCTCACACCAGTCAGAATGACCATCATTAAAAGCCTACAAATAATAAATGCTAGAGAAGGAGTAGAGGAAAAAGGAACCCTCCTATACTGTTGGTGGGAATGTAAATTAGTGCAGCCACCATGGAGAACAGTATGGGCTGTAAAAGACTAAAAATAGACTTATCATATGATGCTGCAATCCCACTCCTGGGCATGTATCTGTAGAAAACTCTAATTTGAAAAGACACATGCACCCCAATTCCTAGCAGCACTATTTACAATAGCCAAGACATGGAAGCAACCTAAATGTTCATCAATACAGATAAAGAAAAAGAAGATGTGGTGTGTGTGTATATATATATATATATATATATATATATATATATATATATATATATACGATGAAAATTACTCAGCCATTAAAAAAAATGAAATAATGCATGCAGCAACATGGATGGACCTAGAAATTATCATATTAAGTGAAGTCAGAGAAAGACAAATGTTATATGATAACTCCTACATGTGGAATCTAAAAAAAATGATACAAATGAATTTATTTACAAAACAGAAACAGACTCACAGACATAGAAAACAGATTTACACTTACCAAAGGGGAAAGTGGGGGCAGGGGGATAAATTAGGAGTTTGGGATTAACTCCTAATTTATATACTATATATAAAAAAGCTAAACAAGGACATACTATATAGCACAGGAAACTATACTCAATATCTTGTAATAACCTATAATAGATGAGACTCTGAAAAGAATAGATATATATATATGTATAACTGAATCACTTAGCTGTATACATGAAACTAACACAATATTATAAATTAACTGTAGTTCAGTTTTTTAAAATGGTTTTTTAAAAAGCTGCTTAAAGCAAACTGAACAGCCTACTTTATTTAAAAATCAAAACTAAAAAACCCCAAAATTTTCAAATTACTTCTGTTTGGAATTTAACCTGATTATAATGAAAAATGATTTGGATTTTCTTTTGGAAAATATACTGTTTGCTAAATAGATAACAATTCAGACATGGTTTCAGTGGAATCACTTAACAGAAAATGCAGCCTTTAGAAATATTTATCTGAAATCCCTTTCTAAGATACATGTATTACAGTGTTCATAGCAGCACTATTTATAATAGCCAAGACATGGAAACAACCTAAATGTGCCTTGACAGACAACTGGATAAAGAAGTTGTGGTGTACACATACACACACAATGGAATACTACTCAGCCATAAAAAAGAATAAAACCATGCCATTTGCAGCAATATGGATGGACCTAGAGACTGTCATACTAAGTGAAGTAAGCCAGAAAAAGAAAGAAAAATATATATCACTTATATGTGGAATGTTTAAAAAGTGGACATTAATGAATTTATTTACAAAACAGAAACAGACTCATTGACATAGAAAACAAACTTATGGTTACCAAAGGGGAAGGAGGGGGAGGGATAAATCAGAAGTTTGGGATTAACAGATACACATTACTATGTATAAAATAGATAAAATAGATAAACAACAAGGATCTACAAGGATCTATATTTAGTTCCTAAGCTATAATGGAAAAGAGTCTGAAAAAATATATATATATGTATGTATATGTATAATTGAACTGCTTTGCTGTATACATGAAACTAACATTGTAAATCAACTACATTTTAATTAAAAAAAAAAAAAGTTCACATCCTTTGCCCAGAATTCCACTTTTAGGAATTTATTATAAGGAAATAAGAGATGTGTACATACTCATGAGTGGTGTGTGTGTGTGTGTGTGTGTGTGTGTGTGTGTGTGTGTGTTATTCATGACAATCCTGTTTATAATATTTAGAAATTAGAAGCCTCTTAAATGATTAAATTATGCTACAGCCATACATTGTAAAATCATTACAAATCATGTTCTTTAAATTTTGGTTTGGTATACTAATTAAAATGTAAAAAATCAGTAGGTGATAAAAATCATGAGCTTTAGGATGTTTAAGGGTATAAAATGAAAGAAAATATTCACAATATGGTAAATGAAAAAAGTACAATAATACTTTTGAGTTTCTTAAACAGGAAATATTTATTAAAAAGATGGGATATAAAATAAAATATATTAAAAATATATAGAAAAACTATTTAAAACTCACCCATAATCTTGTGCCCTAGAATATGATTAAATTTTGGTTTTATGTTTTACTTCCTAGTATATTATTTTTGCGTATGTATATATGTGGTCTTTTTTTTTTTAAACAATTAAATTGTACTGTATATGCTAAAAATATGTTAACTTTGAATAGATTATGGGTTATTTTTCAGTTATCTTGTATACTGCTTAATATTTTTCACATCAACAGTAAGCACGTACTATGTTCATAGTCATATAAAAACAACTTAATTTTTTAAATTCTGCTGAAATTAATGATTGAGAAAGATGAGTGAAGAAACATTTATGTAAGTGACCATAGTTTTTCTCATCTTAATCATGCCTCTTCTCCATTTTTGCACATACTTTTAGCTTGAGCATTATCAGTATAGATTTTAGTGAAACATGTTTATTCTTATACTATATGTGTAATATATATCCCAAACATTTTCCAATTTTAAGCAGTCTCCCATGTTTCCTAGTTTAAAATTATGAGTTTCTGTCAACTACGGCTTGTACACTTGAAGAGATTTAATATTGCTTTATTTCCTTTTTCCTTTTTTTCTAGAGCTGTTTTTTTTTAAAGTTTTTCTCTTGCTTTCTCAGCCACTGTTACTGCCCACCTCCTGGCAGATGTGGATGTACTTAATGCTAAAGAGAGAAGTCATAGTCTTTAATTTTTTCAGTAAAATATTATATTTGCTGTCTCCATCCCTGGCATCTTAAGCATATGGACCTGGTGCTCTTCAGGAACTCACTCTAGTGACTCAGCTCCACATTTTTTGCTATATATAGAACATGTTAGAAATCCAGTGGAGAAAGTTAATATTCTAAAGAAGAGACAAAGGAATGTTGTGGTTAGTGAACAAAGAAAAAATAGATATGTCCTCCAGGGAGGCGCCGTTCATACCAGACCTCAGAGAACGACCTTAACTTGAACAGCCTGTTGTCTGTCCTCAGCAGTTGGAGACCCAGAAACTCATTTTGGTCAGGGGAACTGATGTTGTGCTGAGCAAGTTTACTGAGGACTCATATGGGAAGCACAGTTAATTTCTTAATTTACATTAAGAAATAGGGGGAGGGTATACTCAAGTGGTAGAGCACATGCTTAGCATGCATGAGGTCCTGGGTTCAATCCCCAGTACCTCCTCTAACAAATCAACAAGTAAACCTAATTACCTCCCCCCACCAAAAAAAAGAAGAAGAAGAAGAAAATACATTAAGAAATAATATCAAGCCATGATATTTTGATAACCCACATCTTCATTTTAGGACATCTTCCAAAGGGATGTGAACAGCTGGGTCTACTATCAGAGTGTTTTCCTGAAGGTTCAAGGCAGTGCATCCTTCTTTGAGCACCTTATTTTTAGGCTTTGTGAAGGATTCCGTAGCTGTGGGCAAATTTCTTATCCTCTGAACCCCAATTTTCTCATCATTAAAATCATGTTTTGCCTCCTAAGCTCGTTGTGAGAACTAAATTAAGGTAATTAAGGTGACTAGCCCAACGCCTAGCACATAGTTGCATTCAGGAATTGTTCATGATTCATTTTCTCCTGCTTCTAGATGTGAGGTCTGGAAGTTAGGCATTCTTGATCTTTCCTTGCTCCCTGTAGGCATTGCTGGGAACTCTACTGGGCTTGGTGTTAAGGTACTAACGCTGCTTGATTTATGAGAATATTGTTGTTCTGAGTCATAAAATTTTGCTCAATCTAGTGAAGAACTGTGATGAATCTTTGGATAGGTTAAATTTTCACTGTGAGATCTAGCCATTTTAGTATTTTGAGACTAAGGTAAAAATCGTTCTTTTAAGAAATTCAGTAGTGTCTGCCTTTTCAATTTGGCATTTCTAAAGTAGCTTGATATTTCTTGTGAAACAAACAAGTAAAACCCAGATAATAAATTTAATAAGCTGTTTTTGCTCATAGCTGACAACTTAGTAAGGTTTGTGTTCCTGTTAATATTTCCCCTTTATTATATTCATAGATTGTGATGTTGTAAAGGACCTGATCCCACTTCCTTTCTTCAGACGAGCTTACTGAGACCCAGAGAACCGGACTGAAACTAAGCCAAACAGCTGATGCATCAGAGGGGATCCGTGGGACTGTGAGGTGCCAGTGCAGCTGGGCCCAGGACAGTGAGGCCCTTGATGTAAGAGTTTGTACTCTGGAGGAGGCAAGGAGAGCAGCCAGCTCCTCCTTCAGGGTGTCAGCATCCTTTTCTTTCGTATGGTTGTGAGAAGGCGGTATTGAATTCAAGCAGCAAGCTTGCCATAGTCCTGAGTGGCAGACATCCTGAGTGAGTCCCTTCTAGAAGGAGCCTCTGCCTGCCGCTCCTTCCTGGTTTAGCCAAATCCAAATCAGAGTAAATGAACAAATGTCCTTTTTGTGTCAGGTACCATGTCTACTAACTAGGCACTGTGGAGCAGCTGGGACTTACCCAAGAGTTGGCAGAGCTGAGACAGGTCTCTAAACTCTAGCGCACTCTTCTTTTTGCCATATCCCTGTGCCTCCCTACATTAGACGAATTTATTTTCTCTTCTGAATTACCATTTGACTTCTACAGGAGACTTGTTAGAAAATGTTTTGACATCTATTTAGATGTTATTCTCTAACTGTTCTCCATAGTACTTTCTTATTTACAGTTCTGCTGTTGCATCTCACGGGTATGTATTGTGTCCTCAGCTTCAGGACCTATTCCTTTTCATCTCTTTTGTATGACCCTTAGGGCTTGGAATATTTTAAGCATTCAGTAAATTGTTGATCAGTAGGTAAATATTTGTTATCAAATTTTTGACTGGGCCAAACTTTACATCTTTTAAGAAAATAGACTGATGTTTTATTCCAGCTGTCAAGATTCAGAGAGCAGGAATTAGACAAACATTTCATTATGCATCAACCTTTACATTTTAACATATTTTCAACTTTAGAAAGATCTGGATTTGCTATTTAAAGCTCATAGCCTTAGAAGATTTAAGATTGAAAAGTTATAAAAGTGTTATTGTCATTTGAAAGAAGTCGAGAGCTCCCACAGCACTTTTAATGCTTTAAAAGCTAGGAAAAGTTATGGATGGTGAGGTTGGTCACTTACTTAAATTTGTGACTTGTGGTCTTCTGGTTGTGTTTTTGTTTTTTTAAATTACAGTCTAAGATCTAACTTTTATGGCAGCCATTGCAAAATACATATGGTTATAGAGGATAGCTGTCTTAAATTATTATCCTTTGTGTGCTTTGGTGGACTCATTTGCTATGGGTTTATTTCTTGGGAGGGAAGAAAAAGAAATATTTCATGCCTTCTTAGAGTGGTTTACAGAGTAGTGCAGTTAAAACGAGTCTTAGTACTTGATCCCAGTCAGCAGTTAAAAATTGTATATATTTAAGGTATACAGTGTGATGACTTGCTACACTTATACATTGTGAAATGATTACTGCAGTCAAGCTCATTTACACATCCATCACCTCACACAGTCACCTGTTTTTTAATGGAGGTGAAAATATTCAAGATCTGTTCTTGCAAATGTCGAGTATACAATACAGTGATATTAACCATAGTCACCATGCCATACATCAGATCTTCAGAAATTATTTTATAACTGAAAGTTTGTACCCTTTGACCAACATCTACCTATTTCCCCCACTCCCCAAGTCCCTGGCAACCACCATTCTACCCTCTATTTATTTATTTATTTATTTATTTATTTATTTATTTATTTATTTATTTATTTATATAAAATTTATCCAGTCAGCATTCTTAAAAGGGGATTCAGATGAGAAAAATCTGGATAAACCATTGTAAATCTATAATTGCTATTAGAAAAACAAAGCACATACCATACTGCTGATGGATAATGTCATTTTTATTTCAAGGACCAAATGAACATTTAGTATGAATGTGGAATCTTCATTCAGACTTCCTTTTGACTTGATATATGCTCTATTTGTTTTGTATCACATTATCTTTTTCACATTGTGATATTACGTATTTGTGTTTAGTTGTTATTAGGTATTAACAGCCTGTATGGTTGGTTGAGGGATATAGTTGTTTCTGAGTCTAGAATTTATACCTATGCCATATCTTTGTATAATTTTTAAAAATTTAAGTCTCCTGCCAGATGTCTCCACATGCTCCCATTTCATACTCAAAACATTTATTTTGAGCTTTAATTTGTAAAGAATTAGAAAGTTCTAAGATAATTTATGCTATGCATTTTTTAAAGTTTAAATACTTTTGATTAACATACAGGAAAATTTACTTTTTTGGTATATAATTATTTAAATTTTAACTCATCTACAGATCCATGTAACTACCACCACAATCAGGATACAAAACCATCAGCCCCACACCCCAGACTCCGTCATGCTACCCCTTTGTATCACACCCCAAACCCCTGGCTATCCTGTCTTAACCTCTTGACAACCACTGATGTCATATAGATGGAGTCATATGATGAGTAACCTTTTGAGACTGGTTGCTTTCACTCACAGTAATGCTTTTGAAATTCATCCAAGCTATTGCATATATCAATAATTCATTCCATTTTATTGCTCAGTAATATTCCATTGATAAACTGCCCTTCAGTTTGATTATTCACCTATTGAAAAAATTTGAGTTATTTCCAGTTTGGGGTGATTATGAATAGAACTGTTATAAACATTTATGTACAGGTTTTTGTGTGAGCACAAGTTTTTATTTCTCTAAGATAAGTACCAAGGAGTGAGACTGCTGGGTTGTATGGTTAAGTATATATTTAACTCCATAAGGAGCTGACAAACTTTTTCAGAATGGCTGTCCCATTTTGCATTCCTACCTGTAGTGTATGAGTTGTAGTTGATCTCTGTGTTCTCCAGCATTTGGCGTTACCACCTTTCCTTTTAAGTTTTAGCTGTTCTACATTATGCCTTTAATTTGGATTTCCCTACTAACTAAAAATATTGAACATATTTTAATGTAGTCAGTTGCTCTCTATCTAGCTCTTTGGTGAACTTTCTGTTCAAGGCTTTTGCCCAGATTTTAATTGGGGTCTATGCTTTCTTACTGTTGAGTTTTGAGAGTCTTTCCACACTCAGAATACAAATCCTCTGGCAGATACGCCATTTGTAAATATTTTCTCCCAGTCTTGTAGCTTGCTTTTCATTTTCTTGACAATGCCTTTCACAAAACAAAAGTTTTTAATTTTTAAGTTCAGTTTACAGTTTTTTCCTTTCATGGACCATGCTTTTGGTGTCATGTGTAAAAAATTCTTTGCCTAACCCCATGTCACAGCAGTTTTATCCTGTAGATTCTAAAAGTTTTACAGCTTTGCATTTTATATTAAGATCTGTGATCCACTTTCAGTTAATTTTTATATAAGATATGAGGTGTAGGTTATATCTTTGCCTATGGATATCCAGTTGTTCCAACACCATTTTTGGAAAAGACTACCCTTTCTCCGTTAAATTGCCTTTGCAACTTTGTCCGCAGTTGGCCATATTTGTGTGAGTCTGTTTCTCAGCTCTATTCCATTGATTTATATGTGTTTTTATATGTCTGTTCTTTAACCCAATACCATACTGTCTTAATTACTATAGCTTTAAAGTAAATTTTAATATCAGTTAGTAAGAGTCTTTCAATTTTACTCTTTTTTAAGAATTGACTATTTTAGTTCCTTTGCTTTTGTTTTTAGAATAAGTTTGTATATATAAGAAATACAATTGTGTTTAATCTACAGATCAAATGGGAAGATTGATACCTTTACTGTGTTGAGCTTCCAATCATGAATATGATACATCTTTCCCTATATTTAGGTCTTCTTTGATTTCTTTAATAGGGGTGTAGTTCTCAGCATATATAGCTCTTGTATGCATTCTGTTAGATTTGTACCTCAGTATTTCAAAATTTGGGGGGCTATTGTAATGACATTTAAAATTTTCAGTTTCTAGCTGTTCATTGCTAGTGTACAGAAACGTGATTGATTTTTGTGTGACTTTGTATCTTATGACCTAATAATTTTACTTACTAGTTTTAGCAGATTTTGTGTACATTCTTTGAAATACCTATGGAGATAATCATGTTGTCTGCAAATAGGACTTACTTTTTCTTTCTAATCTGTATGCTTTTCTTTCCTCCTGCCTTCTCATACTGGCTAGGACTTCAAGTACAGTGTTGAATAGAAGTAGTGAGAGTAGATATCACTGACTTGTTCCCAGTCATAGGGGGATAATATTCAGTCTTCCACCTTTAAGTGTGATGGCTACAGGCGTGTCCTTCTTTGAGTTTATTTTGGTCTTCTTTTTTTCTAATTTAAGGTGGACACTTAGTTTTTCTTTTGAGAATTTTCCTCTTTGCTAATATAAGCATTTAATGCTATAAATTGTCCCCAAGCATTGCTTAACTGTATTGTACAAATTCTGATGTGTTTTTATTTTCTTTCAATTAAAAATATCTTCTAATTTCCCTTAAGATTTCCTCTCTGACCTGTGGATTATTTGTAAGTGCATCATTTAATTTCCAAATTTTTAGAGATTTTTCTGTTATTGATTTCTAGTTTAAGTTCATTATAGTCAGAGGATGTATTTTGTGTTAGCTTAAGTTCTTTTAAATTTGCTGAGATTTGTATTATGACCCAGGATAACATCTATCTTGGTGAACATTCTCTGCGTACTTGAAGAGAAAGTGAACTCTGCTCTTGTTGGGTGGAGTGTTCTGTAAATGTCAGTTAGATCCAGTTGGTTGATGGTGTTGTTCATTTCTATATCCTTGTTAATTTTATGTCTACTAATTATATAGATTACTGAAATCAGAGTGTTGAAGTCTCCAACTATAATTGGAGATTTATGTATTTCTCCTTCCAGTTCCGTCAGTTACTGCTTCATGTATTTTGAAGCCCTGTTGTTAGGTGCACACACATGTAGGATTATTGTGTCTTCTTGGTGAATTGATCCTTTTATCATCATATAAATGTCCCTTTTTATGCCAGGTAATTTTCTTTGTTTTGAAGTTTATTTGATACTAATGTAGTTTTTTTAAAAATTAGTATTTCCATGATACTTCTTTTTCCATCCTTTTACTTCTAACCTATTTATATCATCATATTTGAAGTAAATTTTTTGTAAGTGGCATATTATTATTATTGGTCCATATTTTTTTAATCCATTCTCATAATCTTTGTCTTTTAATTGGTATGTTTAGTTGCTTTTCATTTAATATCATCACTTATGTGTTTGGATTTAGTGCCACCATTTTATTTGCTTTCTCTTTGTTCACTTTGGTGTTTGTTTTTTTTCCCCTCTTCTGGTCTTTTGGGTTATTTGAAGAACTTTTAGTATTCCACTTAAATATATCTGTTGTGTTTTTTACATATCTCATTGTAGTATTAGTGTGGGTATGTGTGGCTGCTCTAGGGATTATAATATCTAAATTCTTATAGTCTACCTAGGATAAGTATTTTCCCAGTTAAGTGGGAGGTAAAAATCTTAACACTATATATTTCTTTACCCTCCTCTTCTTTTGTTGTATTGTCTTATATGTTATATCTACATACATAGAAAACCCCATCAGATAATGTTACAGCTTTTGCTTTCAACCACCAAACATATTTAAAAGAATGCAAGAAGAAAAAGATACTATATTGTATTTACCTAGATGGTTATTATTTCTTTGTTCTTTTTCATTTCCAATGTTCCATTTCCCTTCTGCCATTTAGCAGTTCTTTTAGAGCTGATTTGCTGGCATTGAATTTTCTTCGTTTTACCTTCACCTGAGAGTGTCTTTGTTTTGCGTTCATTCCTGAAGGGTATTTTCCCTGGATGTAGAAATTCTGTGTTGACATTTCTTTTCTTTCAGTCTTTTAAAAATATGCCATTTTCTTCTGGACTTAATGTTCTGGTGAGAAATTCACATTCATTCAAATCACTGTTCCCCTAGAAGACATGCATCCCTGAGATACTACATTTTGGTATTTTTAGCTGCTGACTTTTGGAATAGTTAAGGTTTGTGCAGCAATGTAACTATTACAATGTGAAAGTAAAAAATTCCCGTACTATGTCAGGCAGCTGTGAAATGAGGACTTGCAGTCATTAGGTCTAGGAAGGCCATCCAGGCAATAGTTATAATCTGTGATCCTTGAACCCCTGGGCCCAAGAATAAACTTTAGAGATATGTGAACCCCACAAATTACATGTAGAATTATATGGCAAAAAGAAACAAAGCAAGAAATGCATCACTTTTTTTTCCTGGCTTTCAAATTTTTTCTTCGCTTTTAGTTTTTATCAGTTTGACTATGATGTGTCTAGGCATGGATTTCTTAGGGGGTTATTCTATTTGGGTTCTCTGAGCTTCTCAAATCTATATGTACATGTATCTTTTGCTAAGTTTGGGAAGTTTTCAGCCATTATTTCTTCAAATGCTTTTCTGCACTGCACTCTTTGACTCTCCTTTTAGGATGCCAGTGACACCAGTGTTAGACCTTTTGGTGTCACAAAGGTCCTTGAGCCTCTGTTCATTTTTTTTTTCCTTCTTATTGTTCAGATTTGATCATTTCTATCAATCAGTCTTCAAATGTACTGACTTTCTTTTGTCATCTCCATTTTGCTTATTGAGGCCATCCAGTGAATTGTTTCAGCTGTTGGATTTTTCAGATCTAAAATTTACATTTGGTTCTGGTTTTTTTGCCAAAACCATCTATTCATTTCAAAAGTGTTTGCCATTCTTGGATCATTTTTATATTGGCTGCTTAAAGCCTTTGTCAGATAATTCCAACAACTGTGTTGTCTCAGTGTTGTTGTCTGTTTAATGTCCCATGAAAGTTGAGATTTTCCTGGTTCTTCATATGCCAGGTAATTTTTGGATTGCAGTATTATGAGACCCTAGGTCTTGCTTAAATTCAATGGAGAATGTTCATTTTTGTGTTTTAGCAAGCAGTTGACCCTGTTGGTTTAGTCTGCAGGATGCAGCTAGCTTTCTGTGCATTGTGATTTCAATATTAGTTCAGTTTTCAAAGCCTGCAGTGCTCTGCTGTTTGGATCTGCCCACTGACAGTTTGAGATAAGTGACTATCTCTTTGTTCAGTTCTCAAAGTTTTTAGTTTGCTGTTAGGATAAGATCCATGCCGTGTTCAGCTCTGGAGTGAGCCCAGGCATTCATAATCAACTTTATGGAGTCGCTTTTCTGAGTTCCTCCCACTCATCTGTTTCCCCTATGCTTTCTGCTTCCCTGGGATCTCCCCCTTTTTAATCCTCCAGCCAGAAAGCTTTGTCTGCTGTGCTCACTTCCTGTGATTGTGCCCACATCAAGGGACAAGTGGTGGGAGCACAGAGAGGAGAAAAAAAAAAAGTTGGGAGAGAGGTTTGCCCTGCCCTCTTGAAACCGCAGCTCTGGGATTGGAGAGGAAGGAGTCCCTCCCTAGGACTTTTCTATACCTACAGGCCCCCTGCTGTTACTGCTAGATCCCTTTTCTGCCCAAGCCTGAGCCAAAGGTCTTCTCCTAAAACAGTGTCTACATTCATGCCCACTTCCAAGTTTACCCAGTCTAGGTGGCAGGATACAAGAGGGAAAAAAGTAAACCTACCCATAGTTCTGTGGTGCTTTGAATTCTTCCATAGTCTGCCTGCTACCATTTACTTGTCAGTCTTTAAATAGCTGCTTCATACATTCTGTTTAGGTTTTATAGCTGTATTCAGTAGGAGAGACAGGGTGGAGTGTTTTTACTTTATTTTAGCTGGCACTGGAACCCTGTATTGTGTACTTTTAAGTATGGCACTCATTTATTCAGCCAGCCTGTGTCCTTATCATTTGAGTCCTCACCCTGTTCTGAGCACTTTAAATATATTATTTGTTTAATTCTCTGACAACTGCCCCCTTGTAGACATGAGGAAATTGAGGAGTAAAACTCTTAAATTAGGTCCAGAGAACACAGATAATAAGTGACAGGCTGGGATTTGAACAGAGACCCAAGGTGTGATCCTGGGACCAGCATCAGCAGACTCACTTGCTAGAAATGCAAAATCTCTAGCCCCACCTCAGATCAGCTAAATCAGAATTCTGGGAATGGAGCCCAGTCATTTGTTTTGATGAGCCTCTGTTAACCTGATGTATGCTAAATTTGAGCACCACTTCTCTGTGCTGTAGGACTTCACAAGAACTAGGTATGTTTTAGTTTCTCAGCAAAGCTTTAATGTAAGAAACTTTTCACCATTGAGACATATAGCAGTATGCTGAGTAAGAACTAATTTTCTTACTAAAGTCACTAACATTTAGCTTTAAAGTCACACTTTCCTATATTCAAGGTAACATTAGTTAAAATATAAATACTATGAATTTTAAAAGTTTAAGTGTGTGTGTGTGCAAAGAAATCAATTTAGATGTGGTTTTCAGCCAATAAATCACTTATCCTCTGGTAATTACTATTTATATAATACTCTGTATTTTAAATTTTAGGATATTAATGCTAATTGCCCTAGACTTAAGCATAACTTTTGATACAGGCTTAGATTGAGGTTTGGTTGGATAAAATGGCCCATATTTGGCAAATAGGTCCTATTTTGTATAATTTTATTTTTTTCACAATAAAAATGTGAAATGTATCACTCAGTTTAATTTGCATACCCCTGTAAGACATTTTATATAAACTTACCAATCAAAAAAAAAATCTATTAGAACACATCTCCAGTATCTGTTTTTTTAATTAGTCCATAATCCACACATTCCTTGAAGTATATGAAGTTTATTAGTACATTAGATTAGTGGGTATCTGTAGGTTAGTTTTGGAGTATTATCTTTTGTGATAAACTTTGGAATTAGAAACACTGTTCAAAAAAAAAAAAAAGACTGTTTAAATCCCATCTCTCCTTTTACTGATAGGGTGGCTGGGGGTGGGGCAGAGCAAATATTCTCCATTATGGAATTTGGCTTTATAGTTATCGTTATTTATATTAACTTTTAAGTCTGTTACTCTGTGATATCTGCATTAGTGAGACACATACTGATTGCTGAGTACTGCTGAGGAAATGTCAATATTAAGGTGAAGAGGCCCCTACCCTCAAGGAGCCTAATACCTACTGAAATAAACAGGGAAACAGTTGTTATTCCAAAAAAATTACTGTGAAAAAGATATGTACAGAGTATTGTGGTTATAGTGTTTTGGAGATAGGCTAGACTGGAGAACCTGTTAATGTCTGAAATCATCTGTGATGGTAAGTACAGCACAGAAATTCGTGACTGCTGCATACATACAGTCAGTTCTGCTGGGACAGGACATGCACACTCCTGAGAATCATCAACTCTAGCGGAAAATAGGATTGGGCCCAACACTTAAAAACTTCCTCGGAAACACATTTTTTTAAAAAAAGTGGGGACCTAGTTAAAATGTTTTGCATGTTAAAATGGAAATGGTTAAGAAAAAATAGATACTATAATAAGTATGGTGCTTTGCCTTGAAAATGACCCAAAGGTTGCTTATGAAGTGGGCATGGGAGAGGCTGCCTCTTGTGAGTTACTGTGCAGTGGTGGAAGGAAGGTGTCTGAAACCTGAGGAGGAGTTAACGGCAGAGGTGGCTGGGTGTGGCTCCGGGCAGAAGGTGAGCTGAGGTAGCCCGGAGGTGTTTGAGGTCTGTGTGTGCTGCGCATTCCTGCTCAGAGCAGCTGGGTGCAGGTTTCCGCATTCATCTAGGGTTTAAGGGCACAGAAGCAAATGAAATTCGTGTAGTGCTTATGTTGCTCCCTAGTACAACAAGCACAGTGAAACAAATTTGAGTTTTCCAAACAAATATTATAGCAGCACTGACTGTAACAGGGCTTTTCCCTCCTTCTGAGACTAGTTTACCAACACACCTCTGGAGATGCAGCTCTTTAGTGAGCCTGGTAGAGTCTCAGAAGACTTGACAGAGAAGATGACTGTTGAACTGAGACTTGACAAATTTTTGCCAGTTATGGCAAAATAGAAGGAGGGCATTCCAGGCAGGGGGAACAGCAGCGCCTGAAAAAGCATGCAGATGGAAGCCTGGTATGTTCGGGGAAACGCCTATGTAGTTCATTGTTACAGGATTAGAACTTGGAAGGAAAGAAGGAAAAGGAAAAACACTGCTAATAAAACATACAGGCAGGGGCCAAATTCTCAATGACGCTTTATGCCACTTGAAAGAATTTATATTTTATCTCTCGGAGGGTAGAGAACACTGAAAATTTTTCAACAGTGAATTATATTTAGAGCGCTCACTGTAACAGTATGGTGGGTGAATGGAAAGAGATCCAGCCAGAGTCTGGGAACCTAGTGGGATAAGGAGGAACTAGCGCGGCTCTTTCGTAGGCTTGACCCCTTTGAGAATATTCTAACAGCTGTAGATGCTTGCCAGCATCTGTGTCCTTTCTGTGTTCCTAGAAGTCACAATTACCGTAATCCTCTTTCTTGGTTTCAAGGGCTAGGCCCATGACAGTCTTCTATAGGGTGATGCGTCAGGTGAACCTATAACCAGCTTTCACAGTAGGTGGTTTCACTGTTAGCTTTATTTATAGTGTTTAGAAATGATGTGGTGAATCGTTACTGGAGAAGTCTTATCGTTGCAATGTGCATTCACTGAGAAAGAATTACATGGGTCAAAGTTCTCTGCCTGTTGGAGTCCTATTTTTGCCTAAATTATTTTATAAAGAATAACTATTGTAAGGGATATCATATGAAATTCAAGGGTTAAAATATGATATAACTACAGTCTTTCAAGCAAAGTTAGATACAGATGATTTGAATTACAGGTTTAAATTTAAGTCTAAATTAGGAAAGCCATCTAGCTCACCCTTTAAAAACTTTAATCTTTTCTCACAGGGTTCCTTAGCTTATTTGATGCTTGTTACCAGAGGGTACTGATAAACCCTATAATCTGGTCGAAGGTATCAAAGATACTCTAAAACCAATTGAAAACAGGAATATCAGGATAAAACATAAAAAAACACATCCTACAGTTTTCTAGTTAATAAACCTGATCAACATGTAGTAAATACTTGTTAAAAGGCTAAAATGCAGTACTTAACGTTTAGGAAGAGCTAGTGACAAAAATAATGGAAACATTAAGATACTTTTAAAAAATTTTTCTGATCTTCGAAACTTTGGAGACTATAATTAATGGATTCTGGATTTACAGACTATATTCCTTCTCAGTAATTTGTCTTTGATACTTTTATGAGGTAATAGTTTGGTGCTGTTTTTTATTTTTTTGATGGGGCATTGGTGGTTTTTTTTTTAATTCTAAAACTAAAAATTTACAAAAATAATACATGATTATTGCAGAAAAATAAAAGAATACTACTTGCATAAATAAAAATTAAAGCTCTTAATAACCTTAAAGAGTGCTGGTTGTTTTCATCTCTCATCATTTTTATAACTCTTCTTTGATAGGGTAGGATATTTGATTATCAAATACCAAGTTCTGACTATAGACTAGATGACGTTCAGTTGTTACTTAATAACTTTTGACAGCCACTTGTGAAAAGAAACCATAGGTATATGCATATAATAAAAATGTGTTATTATCAGGTGGTCATAATTATAGTCTAATTCACTGACCTCAGTTCACTTTAAAAGGCAGATTCTAATCTTTACCTCAACCAGTCATTGCCAAATTATATGAATATTCCCTTTTTTCTGTGTTGTTTATATTCCTCTCCCTTAACTCTCTCAGTCTTTTCTTTGTGCCAGGTATTATTTCTTCTAGCCCTCAGCATTTATGGAAATAATAGTGTGCCTTTAATAGAAACGAGGTTTCCTTTTTCTCCCTGACCCTGTCCTCACCATACCTTAATCTACATTTTTTTGTTTTCTGACTGAGCCATTTGGCGCTTCTAGACTATGCAGAGAATCATCTGTGATGTCATAGTCATTTAATAAAACCAAGTTCAGGAATAAAAAGCACTTTTTTTTAGCATGGCATGTAAGACCATTTAGTCTTTCTTCCCAGCTTTTCAGGTTGCTTTTTCTTTTACTTCACTCCACCTACCCTGTACTCTAGCCATCTGAACTACTCCTCACCTTTTGAAAGCCAGACCCTTTCCTGAGTCTGTTGCACTCTCTCTGCCTGAAATGCCTTTCTCTACTTGGCACAAAATTATTCATTTTTTAGAACCTAGCTCAGAATCACCTCTTCTGTGAAGCCTTCCCTAACCCCTCGCATTGTTAGGATCAGGAACTGTGACAAGGAACAGAACCTTCAAAATAACAATGGTCTAAAAACAAGAGAGAATTTATTTCTCTCCTATAAAAGTGGAATTTGCAGTGTAGGGCTGAAGTGACAGCTCTGCTCCATTAAGTCATGAGGGAAGTAATTTCTACCTCACAGCTTCAGAATCTCTCAGATTTAACCCTTGTCCTGCCTGTCCACACTGTTTTACACAGTGTGGTGTACAAAGAACAAAAAAGGGTCTAAGAGCATTTGTGAGCTGTCTCTTTAAAATTTCCCTAAAGCCCCAGCACTACATATCTGCTTACATGTCACTGGTCCCAAGGAAGGTCTGGAAATAGTCTTTATTCTTGATGGCTCTGTACCAGCTAATTGTATTATTATGGAAGAAAGGGAGAAAGGTACACCCAGCAGCATGCCACACTTCCCTAGCGAAAGGTCGTTGCTTTGTGCTTTGTGTTCTCGACAGCACTCTAATTAGCGTTTGGGTTGTATTATAATTCATTTGCTCTCTCCACCAGATCGTGGACTTCTAAAGGTATTCAGGAAAATTATAGCAAAATTATCAGACATAAGCAGGTGACTATTTAAATATGCATGTGAACAGGGAAACTGCTTATATAAACACTTCTTAGACTTAACTTTTTTTCTTTTTTCTCCACTTTGTGGAGAGAAGTGAACACTGCCAATAGTAGAGGGTATGGCTTCTTTCCAGTAATGCCTCAAAACTGACCACCCAGATAGAATGCAGTTATTTAAAAGGTTATATATTCTCTGTGTTATGCTGTATTTTAAAATTGTGGTCAAATATACATAAAAGTTACCATTTTAACCATTTTTAAGTGTGGCATTAAGTACATTCACATTGTTGTGCAGTCATTCCCCACCATCCATTACCAGAACTTTTCTATCTTCCCCAACAGAATCTCTGTACTTACTAAACCCTAATGCCCCGTCACTCCCTCCCCCAAGCCCCTGGCAACCACCATTCTACCTTCTATGAATTTGACTACTCTAGGAATTTTATATAAAGGAATCAGACAATATTTGCCCTTTTGTGACTGGCTTGCTTCGCTTAGCTTAAGGTCTTTAAGGTTTATCCGTGTTGTAGCATGTGTCAGAATTTCTTTCCTTTTAAGGCCGAATGTTATATATATAGAATCTCACGTTGTTTGTCCTTTTATCTATCAGTGGATGCTTGAGTTGCTGTGTTACATGGTTTTCTGTGAGATTTCTGTTTTCTACAGATATTCTTAGCACAAATAGTGTATTACTGTATTGTAATTTCGTCACAACTGCCCCCAGACACAAATCACATAATTACTTACCTTTTGAAAGGAAATTTAACACAAGTGCAAAGATAAAAACAATCACCTATATTGGAAACTTATTTTCGTAGGAGGTAATGCCCCCTCCCAACCCCAGTTTCTGAAGTATAAACTGAAAAATAAATTATGAAAAATAAATGTGAAAAACATTATCCTGGTGTCAAATTCGGAAAATAGTTAGAAGAGTGGAATTAGAAAGAAATATAGTAGCTTTTCACAAGAAAAATATAGATTTTGTTGTAATGAAGAGTCTCTTGATGATGTGTTAAAGACACAGGAGGGTACAAGCTGTGAATCCCGATCCTTGTGCAATGTGGAGGTTGTACCAGGACTAGACAATGAGAAAGACATTGTTACAGCTGTGGCCTGCTGGTTTTGCTTTTATGAAGTTTCTTTAGCATTGAAAAAGGTGATATATGGGTGGAGTGAGGAAAATTAGCTCCATTCCTATCACCTGACTTCCTTTGTTATCAGATGGAAGTTGTTTTAGTGACAGTAATTATTACTGGATGTTTGACTGCCAGTAATATGACTGATGCCTAGAAAATTATGGCTTTTGGTCCTCTCTCCCATTAAACACACAGTGCAGATTAGCAATTAAATTCTTTTATTAAAATTCTGATTAAGTTTTCAGATAATTGCTTAAATAGAATACATGTCCCATGGTTTAAATAGAATCTCATACTTTCCCATTGCCGCTGATTGGTCAGTTTGGAAGTTTGGTGAGTCATACTTCTCTAGCCAACTTACAGACCAGCTGTTGATTTACTCAATTAACTGAGCCGAGACCGAAGCAGCAGAATAGAATAGAGCACCTTGGCTCTGACACTGTTTTGTCTTCTCTCTCAAAATCTGGATGTAAATTTCTTTTCTTCCCCTAGGTGTTTCGAGTTACAGGAAGCAGTATAAGACCTCCTTGTCTTTTAAATCTTTTGGTATAGTTGTAGAGATAAAATTGACATGCCTGAAAGGATCTGAGAAAAGAACACATTGTGGTGTTAGCAGTAGACTCTTTTAGAGAAATTAGAACTTGATGCATATATTAAAAATAGAATTGCATGGTGAAGGACAAAGTAACTGGAGGTGTTTTAGAGTAAGGAGAATTAAGTTTGGATGAAATGGGGCATAATTATGGATAACAGTGAATAGAAAGTCAGGCACAAGAAGCTGTGTGTGACTGTTTAATGTTCCTGAAAGGAAGTGAGTCTGATGGTGTTACGAGTAGGAAGTGAGGAGAAACTAAGGTGTTGCAGAAATCTAGGAATGTGGCAACAGAAATCTGGACAAGGTTACTGACAGTGAAAGTGCAGGAAAAAAGGTAAATTTGAGAGCCATTCTGGAAAAAGAAACTGTTGAACTAGGTAACATTAAATATAATGGTGTCAAGTGGAGGAAAAGTAAAATAAAAATTTTCTAAGAAATTCCATAGAACTGTGTACTGCTATCCTAATTTGAGGAGAATTTTTAAAAAATGTGTGTATATATATGTATATATATATAGAGAGAGAGAGAGGGAGAGAGAGAGAAATACAGTTTACAGTGTTGTGTCCATTTCTGGTGTACAGAATAATGCTGCAGTCATACATGCACATACAGAAATATTCACTTTCTGGGGAGAATTCTTGATTTAACTTAAGATATGGTGAATGTGAGGTGTGATGAGGAATAGCCAAGTTGAGACACTTTGTAGGGTACTAGTGGACCGAAAAGTGGGTGGAACGTGGGTCAGATGTGTGCTTCTCCTACACAGCCAGCTGTGCTTGAGAAGGTGAGAAATGGTCCTAGAAAATACCTGATTATAACTGTAAAGGCAAGAACATATGTTCTCATAGTTTCCACATACCTGAAAAACCCTTAAAATCAAATAAGTTTTTGCCCATTAGCCTCATTTCAACTGAAGGGACTAGGTTAGTTAAATAGATGTAACTCATAAATTACATCCAGGAAACTGAAGTTCTTCTCCCATACTTAAGTAAGAAAGCAGAATCCAGATTGCCTTACGTAGCTAGTAAGATGCAAAACAGGGGCAAGAACTTATATTCTTTCATAAAGAACAACATCTTTAGTACAAATAGATATTGTGGCAGAATAATGTCATACCAAGGAGCATTGTGTTCTTAAATATCTTAACTTATTGAATTAACTATTTAAGTTGTAGTTTAATGTATAACATTTGAAGTAATCTAGTAGTGTGTAATTGAATGTTTCATGTTTTCCTTTAGTGGAACATTTAGTTGGAGTTGCTGTGCCAAACATTTATGGCTTTCTCTCAGAATGGCTCTTTGTGTATATAGCAAAACATTTATAACCATATGGAGTCAAGTAGAAGGAAAACTTTGCAAAAGAGTGTTTCTCTTATAATTAGAAATTATCTTAAGATACAGTATGATACAGTAATGATAAAGGTAGTGTAATGAGAGAAATAATAGTTTAGTATAGAGATGATTTGAGTTTCACTGAAGATAACTGAGGGGGTAGTACCTTCCTAGTGCCTGCAACAAGTACTGCTTTCTGCTTTCTTTCTCTTGTCTACACTTCTTTTTTTGCTCTTTATTTCTTCTTATGGTGAAATACAACATATATATATATAGCATAGTGAGTAAAACGTAAAGGTATACTTTTATGAGAAATAAAGCATAATCACCACCCAGATTAAGAAACAGAACATTGCCAGTATACCAGAAGCCTGCTAGATGCCCCTTCCCATCCAACCCCACTTGTCTCCACCACCCATGTGTGTATCCCTAAATAATGTAGTTTACTTATGCCTCTTCTGTATACATATATAGACATATGCATATACGTCAATATATAGTCTTTTGTGTCTGACTTATTTTTGTGCTACTCATCCATGTGAGTGTAACATTTTTATTTCTCTGATGCATTGTATGTATACTCTTCCACCATATAAATATGCCAAAATATATGTATTCTGTTCTGTTTCATGACATTGAAAAACTCAGCTATGACCACACTTCAGTTTGGATGTTTGATAAATTCTAAGAATGACTTTTTTTCATGTTTATTGGCGAAGTATGTATCTGATTTTGTGATTTTTTTTTTTTTCTAGACATGCCCTTTCCTATTTTCCATTGAGGTGTTGTTTTTTTATCGTCTTATAAATGTATTAACACTTTGTTATATGTTGAAAATTTTTTATCCAGTTTATCATTTGCTCTTTAATTTTGTTTATGGCATGTTTTTGACATGTAGAAATTTAAAATGTTAAGTCATTTAGCATTTTGATAAGTTTCCTTTTGTTTTTCTTCAGCATTTTGTTTAAATAAGCTTTCCCATCTCTTCTTTGAGAGGTCAAATGGTTTCTTATATTTACTACTTTACTTATGGTGAGTCTGTTTTTACAATCCATTGAAATGCTCACTCATTCCTTTTATACAGGAACATTTGAGATTATTAAATTTTAGACCCAGAAGTGTATAGAGTTTTCTAGTTTCAGAAAATCTGTTAACTTTTATTCCCATCTACTTCCAAAAAGAAGAAAAAGATAATGAACCCACACATGGACATTTAGTAAAATAATTGATTTAGACTTATGCAAGTGAGTGGGAGGGGCATCTTCAAATCTGTCAGAAATTCCTGTTAGCAGTAACAGAAAAGAGGAGGAACTATGCAGTATCTGTTTCTCATTCTCTGCTTAAAGGAAGCTTATCAGTTATCTTAAGAGAGAAATCTTGGCAGTAGAGTCAAAGAGGAATTTTTGTGTGTGGGTCTTTATATGAGGAATGATGTCTTTGATACTATTTTTATAGAATATGGAATAATGTAAAGGCCATTTATTTTGTAAACTCTTGATGAAAGTTGAGGGCATACTGTTAAGTTGTAATTCTGGTAAAGTACTCTATCTGTAGGGAGTCAAAAATAACTACAAACCACATATGTATCTTTCTGGTGAAGTAATCTGATAAGAAACAGAGCACAGAAAATCTCTGGTTGGTTAGATACTCCTTAAACTAGCTCTTTCAACATAATAACTGAGATTTAAGATTTTTTGATTTATGTATATTTGTGATTTCTAGTTAGAAATAGCAGTTGTGGAATGGTTCATTCACATTAGATCCAAGCGTTTAATTGGAAGGTTTGACATTTTATTGTGAGAATTAGTCTATTGTTATTTGACAAGATGAATTATCTTGTGTAAGTGTTTCCCAGGACTACCTGCAAGCAATAACAGACTATTTTTACTTGCTACACTTCAAACAATTGTAATGCGAACAGTTTAAGTAAATAGGAAATCTTACTTCATTTCAGATCTGACTGAATATCTTAAGAATTTTTTGTTGTCATGAAGTACTGCTTCCTTCATTATCAAAGAATATTGAGAATTAACTAACTGTTCTTTAAACTGTTCGATTCATCTTTAAAACTGCTTAAACTTGCTTTTTTGTTATCTGTAAAATAACCATCTTTTTAAGCTGTATTTATGGAAGTAAATATATCTTAAACTGCATAGGAAAGTTTGTGTTGACAGAATATATTGCTTTTATTAGGGTTTTTTGTTTTTTGGGTTTTTTTGAAGCTGACACTAAACTTGCAGTGTTTAAACTGAACATTAAATTAGCACCTGGCTGAAACATGACTAGTTCTAGAGTATGAGAAGATGTAGATAACTCAGCATGTTGGACATGAGGATTGTACTTTAGTTTAATTGGACAGTAGTATGGTTAGGAATCAAGTTGTAACTGATGTGCTACTGGTAGACCTTAAATAACTTGAGTCTCTGGAATGCTATGCTTATTTTTTAAATTCTAATATCTTTAAAAAAGTCACAGATCCCTGAGGTTAGTTAATGCAGTTGCTTGCAGAGGAAAGACTACCGGGGCTGGCTGGAGACAGAGGGTTGCTTATCCCCTTTAACATCTCCCATGAAAGACTCTTCACAAATCTCTTTTGGTTGTTTATTTACATTTTTAACTATTTGAAATATTAATTTTTTTCCCTCAGGGTTTCTTTGTTTTTTGTCTTTAGAATGATTGAAGAGTGACCCACTCAGAATTCTTCTTTTTAGAGAAAGACTGTATACATAAAAATAACCATTTGGTTGCCTTGTTTCTCCAGGTGACACGATTTCAGCTGTTACCTTTATATTCCTAAATTATAATACTAACTGTTGTTTTGTTACTGTTTTTGTGTTGACTTCTTAAAATGTAGAAGAAGTAGCCAGACATAGAATCCCTTGACTTTTTCTTAGCTGCTTGAAATCCTGGGTTCAGTATGCACGATGTTCTAGAGGAGAGTGAAGGTGGAGGAAAGTGTATTATTTAAGCAACTGTTAGAAGTAATACATGCAAATAATGAGGAAAATAGATCCTGGGAGAAGGGCAGTGGAGATAGAGAGGAGGGATGGACCTGCTGTGGCTCTGGAGTGGACTGCAGACCGCATTCACCGCTCCCTAGGGGAAGTAGAAAGGTGGTGGTAACTAGGATACCTAGCATATTTCTCTCCCTACAATTTCAACCTCATCCTTCTGGAGCATACAGAAGTTAGTGCTTTGGGTAAAGGCATTATTTTAAGGAAATGTCCTATTAGTCTGTTTATTTGCCCTTTAAGGTCAAATTCTTTGTTGCATCTCTTTTAATTTCAGTTTCTACATGTTTGTTTTTAACAAATAGATCTTGTATCCTGTAACCCTGCTGGGTTTCCTTTTCCTTTTTGTGGTGGGAGGGGGAGTTTGTTTAAGATTCCTTAGGATTTTCTTTGTGGGCAATGTCATCTGAAAATGGACAGTTTTATTTCTTCCTTTCCATTTAATTATGCGTTTATTTCTTTTTCTTGCATTATTGTGCTGGATGGTCGCTTCTCTTTTGACCCTAACCTCTTGCTCTGATCACTGGTGATTAGAAATCATTGTTGCTGGACAGATGGACTTCTGCCTGGAACACTTGCCTGGGGTAGTGCTTTCCTTATGCAAAGATTTTTAATTACTGATTCAAAGTCTTTTAGAGTTATGGGCTATTGCTTTCTTATTTCTTGTTGAGTCAGTTTTGAAAATTTATATATTTTTTAAAAATCTAGCCATCTCTTTTTAAAAAGCTTTTTAATTTATTGGCTTAAGGTTTGTCATGATGGTCTCTTTTAAATCTTTGTTTTATATCTCTGTTCGTTCCTTTTTTTATGTCTGACATTATGCATCCATATAGTTTGTGACTCCAGGCTACTAGGCTTTCTATGCTTTTTGGTCTTCTCTTGCTCTGGTTAATATACTTGCTCATTGCCTTTCATCTCTATAACCACGCCCCCTTTCTCATTTGCAGTTTCTAAACTCCAGTGCACTTCTGCATGTAGTATCAGTAAATGTTAAAGTGAATATATATTTTATTATCTTTTCATATTACTTGTTTCTCAACTTCTAATATTACTTGTTTTATTTCAGTTGTTACGGTGAAGGTTTTTTGATTGTCCTATTTTTTAAAAATAAAATTGTGTGTTACAGGGTAATATATAACACAAAACTGGGGTGTATTACTTGGAGTTTCTGTCTATAATTTTCATCAATGTGCTTCTCTTGAAATTAGTTTTCTTAAATGGTTATAAGGTATCCTGTTTGTCTTCACTTCTCCCAGTACTCCTCCTAGGTATCTTCCTGAAGTATAGACTAATTTTGAGATATTTAAATTTTCTATTTACTCAGGCTGGTAGAGAATCTAAATTTTTAAAAAAGGAAGTTGTCCTGATTATATTTTCCTTCCTTCTTAAAAAAGGAAGTTGTCCTGATTATATTTTCCTTCCTTCTTTCTTCCCTCCTTCCCCTCTTGGTTTTCTTCAAGCTTGTAATTTGGCATTGAAGAGTACTCTCCTAAAGTATCCTTTAGTTTGTAAAAGCGTGATAAATGTATTCTGAGTAGTTTTAGATAAAAGTAGAAGGAAAGTGTTGTTATTAAAAAATCATTTTATTTTAGTCCTTAGAGTCTTTGTATTTCTTGTGATTCTTCTAAACTACTATGGTTACAAATAGTTATCCTTCCTAGAGCAGGAAATCGTCCAGATTACAATTGCTCACTTACCACTGATAACTGAATATTCTTTGTAAATTATTAGCAGGATCACAATGAGCTCATTGTTAAGCAGTCCCAAATCAGAGATTCTTTTCTGGATTAAGGCTAGCCAGTGTAGTAGCTTGATCCACTAAGTTCCTCAACTGAAAGTTGTTTGGCTTTGTTGGCTTTTGTTTCTAACTTACCATTTGGTGTTAAGGGAGATTTCTGGGGGGCAGGAGGCAGGTGCTGGGGGATGATGCCCTGGGCTCTAGGAAACATTATCTGTAGGGGTAGTGCCAAGACAGCCCTGATCACATACAGTTACAGTGCTTAGTAAAGTTGCTTGATTTGCCTGACTGCGGTAGCCTCCCCTGAGGCAGGAGATAAAGGCAAGGCTAATTTATCAATAATCTCCCTCTAGACGTAAAACAGCTTTGCTTTTCGCTGCTACCACCAACTGTACCTTTTCCTGCCTTGGAAGGGTTGTATGACAGAAGCTACCACTTTTGAGCCCCTTTTATACATTCCACTATACTTACCTTTATGTCATGTTGTCCTCTTAGAAACCCTTGCAAGAGAGGGATAGTTGTTCCTTTTTTAAAGATGGGAAGCCTGAAACTTACATTTCACACAGGGAGTATTTGAATTTGATTTTTGGGCTCTCTGAAGCGAAAGCACAGGTTCCTTGTGTTCCACCACGGTGTGCCAATAATGCTGGCCAGGTAAGAAACATTTCAGTGAATGGTATATTTGTTAGTATATTATGTAAGATACTTTCTCCATAGAAAATGGAGCATAACTTACCAGGATTTTATGCCTCCCTGGTGTGCAGTATCTACGTGGTAAAATTTAAATTGTGGCAGTGTTACAGACTAGAAAGGAATTTTGAAGCAGAAAAATGAATGAGGACTATGTTCCTGGGCCTTGCCCAGTATGATACAGATCAGCTATGCTTGGTTTAGGCTGCAGATGAGCTGTAGCTTCGGCTGCTGGGGAACACTGAAATTCCCATATTGTTTCCTAGGAAATAATACAGTTTAAATGATTAATAGAACTAATAGAACTTGCAGTCTGGCCGATGTTGTACATAGGAAGAGACTGACATTTGTGGCATGAACCAGAAGTGAAAGGGAGAATTATTTTTTAAAAGAAAGAAAAGCTAAAGCTTTATGCTAGATAGTGCTGGTAACTTTTTAAAGCAGTTGTCTTTTGAGTGTCTCCTATGAGTTGAAAGTCTAAAGATATGGTTTCTAATCCTCACATCCAACCCAATAGGTGAGGTAGGTATTGGTATCCTCATTTTACCAAGAGGGAAATTTAGGTTCAGAAATGCGAAGGAAAACATCGAAGTTCACAGCATTCTTAAGCAGTAAAGCTGGAATTCAGCCTCCTCCTCACCCCACCCCCTCAACTGACTATCTCAGGCCAGTGCCCTTTTCATTATGTTGCCCTAAGCAAAGCATGGGCAGCGTCATTACCAGCAATCTGCGTTTAGGAGTCTGGGATTTTTATGGCCTGGAGCACCCTCCTGCATGACAGTGGAAATTAGAATGGAAATACAAATTTTAAATACTTGGGGTTTTTTTAATTAGAAAAAGAAATCGCTCTTAAGTTGTCTTTTTTGTGGGGGTAAGGTTAATGCAAAGCCTCTATAACACTGTGACTTAATTTGATTTTATGTTCTTTTTTTTTTCTTTTTTAAAATGTACTACTGTATTTCTCTTAATATGCAGAAAGAAATACAAGAACTCCTTAAACTTCATTCCTTGAAATTAGACATGTGGTTCCAAATACATTCCTAACTGACTAACTGGTTTAAAGTAGTATTCCAGAAAAGAAGTAGAATTTAGTCATATAGACCCACTAGAAATCAGAACATTTCTGAGTAGTATACAAGCCTCCACAAAGGGTTATGACTTTCATAGTAGGTGGGCATAGAGTATAGACACCAAAACATTCCCGGGCCTGTGGATACCTGCCTTTCACTCTGGGTTCTTTTGGTCAGAATATGGTTTCACACATTGCAGTCAAAATGGAACAAGCCACTAGTTTTCTTCTGCGTGTGCATGTGCTAGCTTGGTCAAACTTTAATATCAGTTCCATCCTTTAAGAGCATTTTGATAAATCGCCATACAGAAAAAAAAATCTCCCAAATATTAATACGCTATTTTCTGAATAGCCTATAATTTTCAGTTTTGAATTCCTCTTTTACCTAAGCGTTGTGAGAGCTTTTTATTTTCCTTGTGGCTTTTTTGATTAATACTTGATTTTTCCCATTGTGGTCAAAATGTGGCTGTCTGATTTTTTAAATTTTATTATGCAGTGTTATTGTATACAGGAAAGAGTGCATAACATTGTAAGTGCAGTCTGAAGAATATTTCATAAGTAAAAACCATGTACCCATTACGCAGGCAGACAAATAGGAAATTAAGTGTTTTAGAAGCCTCCTGCATATCTCTCCCTAATTCTTTATCCTGCCCTACAATAGGTAACCATTTACCTGCATTTTATATTCTTATTAGATACATATGCATATCTGAGCAGCACAGTTTGAGGTTGGCCTATTTAAAAAATAAATTGATTCATAATGTATTACATGTCATCTGTATCATATCTTTATCTGAGCATTATGCCTTTGAGATTCACGGGTATAGATTGATCCCTGCTGTATAGTAATCCATTATATGAATATACACTAACGGACTAATGAGGCTTCATCTGGACGTCTCAATGACAGTCTCAACTGCAGCGTTTTCTAAATTGAATTTGTTAACTCTCTTCAACCCCTCACTTGCCAGAACTGTTCTGTCTACTGTGTTTTCTATCTCTGAAATAGCATCTCTTTCCATCCATTTGCCCAAGCCAGAAACTTGGCATTCATTTTTTTTTTTCTTTTTAAATTGAAGTATAGTCAGTTACAATGTATCAATTTCTGGTGTACAGCATAATGTCCTGGTCATGCATATATATACATATACTTGTTTTCATATTCTTTTTCATTAAAGGTTATTACAAGATATTGAATATAGTTCCCTGTGCTATACAGAAGAAATTTGCTTTTTTATCTATTTTTGCATATAATGGTTAACATTTGCAAATCTCAAATTCCCAAATTTATCCCTTCCCATCCCCTTTCCCTGGTAACCATAACATTGTTTACTATGTCTGTGTGTCTTTCTTTGTAGAGTTGTCCTCTTTTTTCTTTTCTTTTTTTTTTTTTTCAGATTCCACATATGAGTGACATCATATGGTATTTTTCTTTCTCTTTCTGGCTTACTTCACTTAGAATGACAATCTCCACGTCCATCCATGTTGCTGCAGATGACATTATTTCATTCTTTTTTTCATTGCTGAGTAGTATTTCGTTGTGTAAATATACCACAACTTCTTTATCCAATCATCTGTTGATGGACATTTAGGTTGCTTCCATGTCTTGGCTATTGTGTATAGTGCTGCTATGAACACTGGTGTGCCTGTATCTTTTCAAATTAGAGTTCCCTCCGGATATATGCCCAGGAGTGGAATTGCTGGATTATATGATAAGTCTGTTTTTAATTTTTTGAGGGATCTCCATACTGTATTCCATAATGGCTGCACCAAACTACATTCCCACCAGCAGTGTAGGAGGGTTCCCTTTTCTCCACACCTTCCCCAGCATTTATCATTCATGGACTTTTTAATGATGGCCATTCTGATTGGTGTTAGGTGATACCTCGTTGTAGTTTTGATTTGCATTTCTCTGATAATTAGCGATATCGAGCATCTTTTCATGTGCCTGTTGGCCACCTGTATGTTTTCACTAGAGAATTACTTGTTTGGGTATTCTGCCCATTTTTGGATTGGTTTTTTTTATTATTAAGTTGTATGAGCTTTCATATATTCTGAAAATTAAGCCTTTGTCAGTAACATCATTTGCAAATATTTTCACCCATTCCGTAGGTTGTCATTTTGTTTTGCTTATGGTTTCCTTTACTGTGCAAAAAAGCTTGTAAGTTTAATTAGGTTCCATTTGTTTATTTTTGCTTTTATTTCTGTTGCCTGGGTAAACTGCCCTAGGAGAACACTACTAAGATTTATGTCAGTGAATGTTTTGCCTATGTTTTTTTCTAGGAGGTTTATAGTGTCTTGTCTCATGTTTAAGTCTTTAAGCCATTTTGAGTTTATTTTTGTGTATGGTGTCAGGGAGTGTTCCAAGTTCATTGGTTTACATGCTGCTGCCCAGTTTTTCCAACACTATTTACTGGAGAGACTGTCTTTCCTCCATTATATGTTCTTGCCTCCTTTGTCGAAAATTAGTTGACCAAAAGTCTGGGTTTATTTCTGTGTTCTCTGTTCTGTTCCATTGATCCATATGTCTATTTTTGTGCCAATAACACACTGTTTTGATTACTGTAGCTCTGTAGTATTGTATGAAGTCTGGGAGGGCTATTCCTCCAGCTGCATTCTGTTTCTTCAGTATTGCTTTTGCAATTCTGGATATTTTGTGACTCCATCTAAATTTTAGGATTATTTGTTCTAGTTCTGTGAAAAATGTCCTGGGTAATTTGATAGGGATCACGTTAAATCTGTAGATTGCCTTGGGCAGTATGGCCATTTTAATGATACTGGTTCTTCCAATCCAAGAGCATAGGCTGTCTCTCCTTTGCTTTAAGTCATCTTTAATTTCCTTAATGTTTTGTAGTTCTCCACGTATAAGTCTTTCACCTTCTTGGTCAGATTTATTCATAAGTATTTTATTGTTTTGGATGCGATTTTAAAAGGGATTTTTTTAAACTATCTTTTTCTGATATTTCATTGTTAGTGTAAAGACCTTCAACTGATTTCTGTATGTTAATCTTGGGGCATTCATTTTTCATACCTCCCTCTTCCTCATTCCTTATTTGAAATCAATCATTAATCCTGTAGGTTTGACTTCTAAACATTTCAAATCTATCTCCACTATCACTACTCTAGTTCTTACTGGACCTCTGTAGTAGTCTTTGTGCAGTACTGACATCCTTCCTTGTTCTCTGATCGTGGATTACAGGCCTACCTCTTCTGCTTCATCTTGGCACTCTTTCTCTCATTTGCTGGTCCATATTCATTTCAGCCATTGTTCATGCCCTGATCATTCCTGCTTCAGGACCTTTGCCAATGCTGTTCCCTCTGCCCGTAGAACACCGTCCTAATTCATCCTTACTCATCCTTCAGGACAAAATTTTGAAATACCCCCTCCTCAGGGAGAAGTCTTCCTTGCTCACCATCTCTTAATCTAGATCATGTCTGTTATCATTAGGACTTTGTACTACTCCCACTTGGCACTACTATAAGTTTTAATTAAATGGTTATTAAGGAAGGCCTCTTTGACTCAATCAGGACCAGTTTTATTAGTTTACAAAACCTAATAAAGCCAGAAATCATAAAAAGGGCTGCATACCTTAAATATTTCACTCTAAGAATATGACTGCATGTTCATTCGTCAGTCTTTTTACTAAGGGTCAAAGGCCTTTTCTTTGTGAGTAGGTCCATTAGTTGCAGTTCCATATTGCTTATCTTTCAGAAACCATACCTATAATATACCATCTAAGATTTCCAGTTTGAGGGTTTTAATGCATTTGATGCATTCTGAGTTTAGAATCTTTGTAAATTTTTGCAATATTTTTTTCCAATTTTTAAGACTATTTTCTTGCCTGTACCTAATTCAACAGCATAAGTATCTCACTCTTATTGAGAATTTCAGTCATTCAACTCAGTCTTCCCCACTCCCCCACATTTTATTAGATTAATTAACAAAGCACCTAATTACAATGATAAATACAAGTGGTGTGAACAGGTCTGGAAGCTAACATAGCTAACTCAGTAAAAGTATAACTCTACTGATAGGAAAGAAATATCTGAGTGTAGTAGGTCAGGGGCTCCACATTTTTTGAGTGCACATGTACGTGGTCTGCTGTGTTAACATACTATGTATAGTGTTAATACTGTAACTTGGAGGTTGAATTATATGACCACTACCCACAAAACAGCAATTTTATATGGTTGAATATAATATTAAATAGCAGTATAAAAGAAATAGGCATCCAGTTACATAACCTAGATCATGTCACAGTAAAGTGTATAAATAACAATTTGAAAATAATTTTTTTAAAAACCCAAGTGGTTCTCAGATTCTTTTAAGGGACTATAGCTCTGACAGCCATGCATCCCTGCATTTCAAGGTCAATCTTCAATAGTAGATACTGTATTTTTTCTAAAACTTATTGAAATGTCACCAAAATATCCATCAAAAATTGAATCTCCTAAGCCGCCTCTTGTACCTGAGTTTGGCACAGAAATACTTTACTTTAATCAGTCTATGTGTCCCAATTTTTGTACTGAAACTGCAGGGCTTCCTGTTGGAAAAGTGTTACCATGACTGAGTAAGGAGTCTAGACAGACTAAACAGTAGAGGAAGGATTTTAGTTGGGTCATATTCTTCCTCTTTACCCACTATGGCATGCCATGTAGTCTTAAAACTTGTTAAATTTATTTCTAATGAAGTGTGGATTAAGTCCCACTGAAATGAACTCCTAGGAACTATTTCAGTTATTTTGTTTTGTGGAAATTTTGTAATAGATACCTATGGCAATAAGAGGGCCATTGACTGTAGTCTTTAATTTTTTAATATATGTAAATTTTTATAGGAATGGAATTTGAACTCTAATTTTTCCAAATTCTGATTTATAGCTTATCCTGTTAAATATCATTTTTCAACAAATGCTATTTAACTCACTACAGTATTATAAAACCAGTTTTAAATTATAATCATAATGTCCTTCAGGGAAGGAATGACTTTAGAAATTTGCTTTGGATAGTTTTAAGGATAGCTATGCAGATGCAGAGATGTGAAAGATTGTAATGGATAATGAACTTTCAATCTAGAATCAATACAATTGACATTTAACACTTTTTTTAGAGCCCTGTGTAACTTTATATAAAACCATAAAGTAATAGAGTTGTAATTTAGTTCTCAAAGGGTTTCAGCTCAACACATTTCCAAAAATTTAACAAGACAAATTAAAGAACCTCAACACTGACTTTGTAAATATTAAGATTATCTAAATGCCTTCCTGATTCTTACGTGGATTCTTCTATGAATCATTATTGGTATTTTTTGCTTCCCAGTACTACAGCTGCCCACATAGCATTCCCCATGTCAAGAAAAATCCACTTTCTGTCCCCGGGGGGTGTGGAACCATAATAGTCTTTCTTTAAATTAGAATATTCTGTCACGATGCAATCTAGCAACCATTTCCAGATTAGGAATAAAAAAAAACACTCAATTTCATGCTCTGTGTATAAAACTGAACAAAGGTTCAGTGTTAGAAATTGCCTGCTGTAACCTGGCAACTATAAATGTTTTCTGCATGTCCCACTTGTTTATACAACTTACAAAGAACTGTATATGGAAATAAGTGGTTTTAAGTTTGGCCGCTTTCAAAAATGGACAGTCATTTTTCAGGTATAATTTTTGCTTGTCAAAGAAGTATCTTTAGATAGCTACAAACTTCATCTTATAAACATGGAGAAGAGAGACTGCTGGACTTCTTGAACACTGCCCTTCTAGTGTCTGCGGTGGTGTGGTTTATCATCTTACATACTCTAGACTAAGGTCAACAAACTTCTGTAAAGAGCCAGCTAGACAATACCTCAAGCTCTGCAGGCTACATGTGATCTCTGTCGAATGTTCTTTGTAGGTTTTTTGTTTTTGTTCCTTTAAAAATGTAAAAATCATTCTTAGCTTGAGTCCGTACAGAAACAGGCCACAGACCAGATTTGGTCTTTGGGCTAAGTTTGCAGACCCCTGCTCCAGATCAGTACTGTCCCAAAGAAATATCATTTGATCCATCTATGTAATTTTAAATTTCCTAGTAGCCACATTTAAAAAGTCAAAAGCAAATGAAATTAATTTCAATAATGTATTTTACTTATATTCAAATTATTATTAGTTCAATATGTGGCACTTGCCCATTTCAAGAACCCAATAACCATGTGCACCGGCCAGCACCACCCTAGCTGGTCCAAGCGTGGACCAGGAACTGGTGCCGGTCTGCAGTCTGTTACCAGCCTGTGACAAGTAAGAATAGAAATTGAAAGCAAGCACTTAAAATATTTTATAGCAATTTCAGTTATTTTATATCTGTTCAATCTAATAAGAAAATTGGCACTTGTATTTCATGTCTTTTATTTAATTTCATTTTTCTAGTAATTTATTTTTATATCTTAAAAAAGAATCAATTGTGAAATTAAAAATAAAACTGGCTCTTCATTATGGATAGTTTAAGAAGCACTGTTCTAGACATTTTCTAAGATTCTGCAGGCCTCTTGTATACCTGGCAAAAATAAAGTGAAATGGTGATGAGAGTGTGGTAGGTAGTTTATATTATACTATTTACATGCCACCAACCACTACAGAGCAGGGTCCTTTTACTTGTCTCTTTCAGAGCTACCATTGGAGCCTATGACGAGGGTACCCTAGGACAGTGGTTTTCTTACTCTACCCTAGAATCACTCAGCTTATTAAAAAATAGCAGTGTCCAGGCTCAACTCCAGACCAGTTTAATCAGAATCTCTTGTGAGGGGGCCTGTGGACAGTCTAAAAAGCTGCATATTTTACCAGTTGTATCCAAATTCTGTTCTGGTGATTATATTGTACAGCTAGCACTATTGTATGGCTCCCTCATCCCCCCATAATTTACTATTTCTCCATTTGGAAGAAATCATTGATCTGGGTGGGGGATTTTCTGTGTGGTACCATTCACTCCTTTAACAGTGCAAAGGGGAGTCACCAGTTAAATATGTCAGGTTGAACACTGGCATGTTAGCTTTACTCCCTCCTAGAACCTCACTGAAATTAAAGGAATAAAAAAGGTAGAAGGCATACACATCCACAAGGAGAAAGCAAATGAGAGGAGATAGAAGTAGAGTTGATTGGTCAACAGGTTTTCGACAGAAGCACATAGGTAGAAATCAGCAGAACTGAGAAAGCTATCTGAGTGCCTGCAAGGGAGGATGTTAAAAAGAAGCAAACCAGTTTATTTCTGGTTTCTGCTAGGCTCAGAAATTAAAGGAACCAGTTACCTCAGAAGATAAGGGTAGAATTTGGAGCTGAAAGCAGGGAAGGTTTGAAGTGTGTGCGTGTCAGTCTTGCACGTGTCCTCCTCTACCCTGAGCAGTCCGGAAGCAATTGTTCCCTTACCCTGGATAAAACTAGAGGTTAGAGCTGGGAGAAATTTAATCTAAGAAGTTTAGTCATAACTGAAGTTCTGATATCTTTTGAAGGTAAGGACAAATTTTGAAAAACAGGGACAGAGCGCAAGTCTGAATATTGAGGTTAAGACCTCTCCATTCCCCTTGCCCTGTTCTAGTGGTTAGGATTCAGCGCGCGCTGTCTGTCTCTGTCTCTGTCTCTGTCTCTTTCTCTCATCACCTTGTAAAGCCAACCAGTTGACAGGCACCGCCCACCTGCCCCCTACCTCCCCAAGCAAACAGAGCTTCTGATCAGCATGTTAGTGCTGATGGACAGACAGCTAGGGATCATCAGACACTTGTGGAAGGCTCTAAAGTAAAAAAAACAGAGACCTAAAGATTTAAGGAGAAAAAATAAGGTACTAAGAAGAAACAGATAAAAGTATTTAAAATGTTAAAAGAAAAATAAAAAGAAGACACTTTAAAACTTTGGATCCTTAAAGAAATCAGATATTACATCCAAGAAGCTAGACTAGGATGCTATTAAAAAGAGCATTCAGAGAACAAGAAAACGGTCTTGGAAGTTAAAATTGTGATAGGAAGAATTGTAACTGCAGTAGGACTGTTGGAAGGTGATGCCAAAGAAATCTACCCGACAGTAGAAAATGAAAAGAAATGCAATCTTTAAAAGGAAAAATACGATAATCAAAAGATGAACTTAAGTGATCTAGTGTCTAATCAAAAGGGCCTTCAGGAGGGAGGGTGGGAAGTAAAAGGACATTGAAAGGGCCCAGCACAAAGAATGCACAAAAGGCCCACACTAAGGATAAAGAGAAGCTGCAGTTTTTCATGAAATAAAAACAGATTCACATACAGAAAACTGGGAATTGGTGTGATATTAGACTTTCAACAGCCACAACGAAGCCATTAGAACATTGGAGTAATGTCCTCAAAATTCTGAGGGTAAATTATTTCCATCCTCAAATTTTATCAGTCAGTATCAATATGAACAGCTTTCCTAGAAATGATGAAAATACCAGCAAAAACAGCTAACAGAATTAAAAGTAAATTTCCTTTACTCCCTGGGAGTGGGAATCAACGACGGAGAGGGTGAGGCAGGCAGTGATATTTTTTGAAATAAGCCTTATCATAGTGTTTGACTGTTGAAACTATTAATGTATGAACTAGATAAAAATAAAAAGCAACTTAAAAATAAAGAAGTGAGAAGGAAGCCATGCTAGAAGAGGCTAGGATATTGGAAGACTACATGTACAAATTTTGGAGTCAACAAGAATTTAGCAGGAATTAGTTCTGCATATAACAGGGCCATGCACAAAGAACAGAAATCTTAAGGCAAAAAAAAAAGAATGAGTGATAACAAGATATGTTTAAATGGTGAACTTAACAAGAAAATTTTTTTGCAAGGAAGCAAAATGCTCTGACAGAGTTTAATAATATTTAACAGTTCCATCTAATAGACTTTATTAGAATATATATACCACCTACCATGCAAATGCCTATGTACTTAACAGTGTACGTAATAGAGATTCATAGACAAATTCTCTATGTTGGCACTGCCATTGCTCCAAGAACACTGTTAGTCGAGAGCCCTTTCTGTAGGAAACTAAAGGGAAGATAGATAATTTAAGAAAGTTTATTCTTTATTTCTCTTGATCCTAGTAAACTTCTTGAAATTACAAGTATTTATGACAAAGGAGATTACTCAAAGTTACGCAAGGATCAGCTCTAATGACTCTCACCTCTGTAAAAAACAAAAACAAAAAAACTCAAGTAGTTTTCCAATACTGAGTCTAAACTGTGCACAATGTGCATAATGAGATAATAACATGAATAAAAAATTCTAGAGGAAAAGTGCCATACTTAGACAGCAAAATAGAAAAAGAAACACTTTTTAAAATTTCTGTGTCAGGAGGGTGGGTGTAGTTCAGTGGTAGAGTGCATGCTTAGCTTGCATGAGGCCCTGGGTTCAATCCCCAGTACCTCCTCTAAAAATAAAACAAACTTAATCACCTTTCACCCCCAAAATAAAATAAATAAATAATAATAAAATGGTTAAAATTGTAAATTAAAATAAAAAATAAATAAAACTTCAGTGTCATATTGTGACAGAACTAGTTGAATTTTAAGTTTAGGTTTTTCCATGTCATCTAATGTTGACTTTTAGGTTACTGAATGAGACAGTGTGCCTGTAAATGTTGTAGTCTTAATTTATTTGTAAAGTGCTGCTTTAGATTTTTTTAAAGGATTAAGAATAAAGATGCCAAATTTCATACTTTTTGTTTTTATTTTTTCATTACTACAGTATCATAATTTTTTTCTATTACTCTCATTTTCAAATCATGGGTAAAATTTGTTATGTTACAGGGTGAGGAGATTAGATATGGAATTTTTACCAGTGGTTATCTATAAGCTTTAAAATTTTTTTTTTTAATGTGCAGATGAGAGATTGGGGGGGGTGTTTTTTTGTTTATTTACTAGAGGTACTGGGGATTGAACCTAGTACCTCGTGCATGGTAAGCATGTGCTCTCCCACTGAGCCGTACCCTCCCCCCAGCCTATAAGCTTTAGATTGCTAAATGAGTGGGGCACTCTTGGTAAGTGAAACTGGGGGGATTAGTACTTAAAGGTTTTTGAACTAATTAATACATTACATAAATGTGGCCCTGATTATAAGCTTTGACAAGTTGAATGCAGATATGTTTCAACAGTACAGAACGTATTTTCCCTTTGTAATACTTGAGGCAATACCTAAATTATTCAAAGTAAGGATAGAAATCAGTGTTATAATGAAATTAGGTTGATGCATGGGATAAAGCCACCAGAGTTTACTTAAGAGGGTTTGTTTCCTTTCGCCTGAGTCCTGAATTTTCTATCTGAAAGGAAACGGGCAATGAGATCTAGCTTAAATAATGCGCGGTGCCACAAAAGTGCCGGATGACCTGACAGATGCCAGACACTGTATCCATCACCTTGGCAGGGCAGCGTAAGGTGAATTTCTGCCCAGAACCACTGACAATTCCGATGAGGACAAGAGGGGTGGACACTGCCTTTTCTATTTTCACACATCACTTTGATTAACGTACTGTCCCTTTTCTGCTTTTGTCTTTAGGTCTTATAATCAATGGATAAAGTGGGGAAAATGTGGAATAACTTCAAATACAGGTGTCAGAATCTCTTCAGTCATGAGGGAGGAAGCCGTAGTGAAAATATGGACATGAACACCAACAGATGTTTGTCTGTCAAAGAGAAAAACATCAGTGTGGGAGACTCCGCTCCTCAGCAACAAAGCAGCCCCTTAAGAGAAAATGTTGCCTTACAACTGGGGTTAAGCCCTGCAAAGAATTCTTCAAGGAGAAACCAAAACTGTGCCACTGAAATTCCTCAGATTGTTGAAATAAGCATTGAAAAGGATAATGACTCATGTATCACCCCAGGAGCAAGACTTGCAAGAAGAGATTCCTACTCTCGACATGCTCCATGGGGTGGGAAGAAGAAACATTCCTGTTCTACAAAGACGCAGAGTTCACTGGATACTGATAAAAAGTTTGGTAGAACTCGAAGTGGACTTCAGAGGAGAGAGAGGCGATACGGCGTGAGCTCCGTGCACGACATGGACAGCATTTCCAGCAGAACCGTAGGAAGTCGCTCCCTGAGACAGAGGTTGCAGGATACTGTGGGCTTGTGTTTTCCCATGAGAACTTACAACAAGCAGTCAAAGCCCCTCTTTTCTAATAAAAGAAAAATACACCTTTCTGAATTAATGCTTGAGAAATGCCCTTTTCCTGCCGGCTCAGATTTGGCCCAAAAATGGCATTTGATTAAACAGCATACAGCCCCTGTGAGCCCACATTCGACATTTTTTGACACATTCGATCCATCCTTGGTGTCTACAGAAGATGAGGAAGATAGGCTTAGAGAGAGAAGGCGGCTTAGTATTGAAGAAGGGGTCGACCCCCCTCCCAATGCACAAATACATACATTTGAAGCCACTGCACAGGTTAACCCGTTATATAAACTGGGACCAAAGTTAGCTCCTGGAATGACTGAAATAAATGGGGACAGTTCTGCAATTCCACAAGCTAACTGTGACTCAGAAGAGGACACCACCACGCTGTGCTTGCAGTCACGGAGGCAGAAGCAACGTCAGGTATCTGGAGACAGCCATGCCCACATTAGCAGACAGGGAGCTTGGAAAGTCCATACACAGATTGATTACATACACTGCCTGGTGCCAGATTTGCTCCAGATTACAGGTAATCCCTGTTACTGGGGAGTGATGGACCGTTATGAAGCAGAAGCCCTTCTTGAAGGGAAACCTGAAGGTACATTTTTGCTCAGGGACTCTGCACAGGAGGACTACCTCTTCTCTGTGAGCTTCCGTCGCTACAACAGATCCCTGCATGCCCGAATTGAACAATGGAATCACAACTTCAGTTTCGATGCTCACGACCCGTGTGTGTTTCACTCCTCCACTGTAACAGGACTTTTGGAACATTATAAAGATCCCAGTTCTTGCATGTTTTTTGAACCATTGCTTACTATATCACTAAATAGGACTTTCCCTTTTAGCCTGCAATATATCTGCCGGGCAGTCATCTGCAGATGCACTACGTATGATGGAATTGATGGGCTCCCTTTACCGTCAATGTTACAGGATTTTTTAAAAGAGTATCATTACAAACAAAAAGTCAGAGTTCGCTGGTTAGAACGAGAACCAGTCAAGGCAAAGTAAACTCTCTGTCCCCAAGGGGCATTAACTAGATCTGCTTTTACATGCATCAGGCAGTACACCTATAGCAAGCACACATATCAGTGTTAGGTTTCTTCAGTACAGTATATAAGCTTAGTGTTAGTATCTGTCAGATGCGATCTGCTGTTACTCAGATAATCGTGGTGCCTATTGAGACAACGGAGGATAGAGCTACAGGCGTTCAGTAAGACTGCAGAAACATTTTACCGATTTAGCTGACAGTTTGGTTTTCAATGGCTGTAGTAATTGAGTGAAGCAACTCTGGGGCATTTGCTATGAAGAATTCTATTTCTTACTGAAGAACAAATTATTAATATTGGATGAGTATTTCAACAGTGTGACTAATGTTTGAAATTATTTTTTCTAAGAATTTTTCTATAACCTTCCAAAAGTAGTGATGTTTGTAGTTACTATAAATCAAGCTTTGGAAGTCCAAAAAATAAAGACTGCCTCCCTTTTAGGAAAAAAAAAAAAATGCAATTTTCTGGCCACAAGGGCATAGTGCAGCTCACTGAAGTGTGGACGTCGTTTATAGTCAGTCTCCTTTTCTCTTCTGCAAAAGGTACTGTTAAGTAAACCAGGTTTTCTAAATAGTAGTTCTTAAAATTTCAGACTTAAAAGTTGGTGGTAGAATTTTATTTAAGGCCTTAGGTATTAATTTTTTTTTAATGAGTGCTTTAACGTAAAACATACTGGGAATAGCTGCTGCAAGGCAGGCCTGCATGTGATTTTGTAAGTTGACACATGCAGTCTAATCGCTGATTCATAAAAGGTGGACCTTTTTCTATGCCCGTGATGAGTTTGTGAACCATGAAGAAAATGAGACTAGAAGATACTCAAACAAGTCAGATAATACTAACTACAGTGCTTGCTGGTTGTTGAGATTATTGTTAAACTGTAATTCATAATTTGGAGGGCAGTATTTATCTCTTTGTTGTAAACTCTCATAGCTAAATTGCTTAAGTACGAGTTATAGAATTTCAGTGCAGTTAATTTTTTAATGGAAAATCTGAAACCTAAATTGCTGATTTAAAAGGTACTGTACAACTGTTGTATCTGTAAATAACTTTACTTAGCACCTTTTTGTCACTTAGACTAGTATGCAATACTACTTGAGTGAGCTATTTTGGAAGTAATACCAAGTTCTAGTGTTTGCTTCTTAGTATTTAACTGAATTTACAGTTCCGTCTTAGACGTTTTGCACTAAAGTAGTCGAATCCATTCTTGTGTCTTTTTTGTTAGCGTGCTCTGTACCACTGGTGAGTGCTCCTTAGTTTCCTTACCTGCTGCTACAGAAAGTTATTTATATCCCAACGGCTAGCGCCAAGGCTACAAAAAAGGAAAGCTATATTTGTATGCAACACTAACCCTTTGACTGCTAATGTATGTTTCTGCTTGCTGTGCCTTGTTATGGCTGCTTTTTTGTGCTAATAAAGTATGTTTGGTGTTCTCCTTGTATATCTGCTGTTTTATACATTTGCAACAATTTCTCTTATAAATGGAAAGGTTTGGGGTTTTTAAATAGGCATTACCTGACAGCCTGACAACCTGTTATAGTTAATGCAGAATTACTGAACAGTCTAGTACTGACTTATTCCAAGTAAGCTGACTCTAAATTTAATTCTGTACATCTTTCCAATCGTAATCACATATACTGTGGAACAGTGTCTATAGTCACTACAAAATACTGTATAGTTTAGATTATAACTGAAAATGAACAGAGAAATACTGACTTAAACCTATTGATTTCTCTGTTTATAAGTGAAAGATTGAAACTATCACTGACATGTTATAGTAAATGAATATCTAAATAGCCTCCCACTGCATCAGAAACAAGTTAAATGAAGTCTTGTGAACTAATATGTCAGCGTTATTTATTGGTTTGGGGACCATTTTAATTAATAATAAATGCCCAAAATGTAAAACTTTAACCATTTAACCAAAGACTTGTCCATTTTAAAGCAAAATGGGGATTGAAGGGACTTATAATTCCTGTTATTTCTAATAGAAGTCCCTGAAGAACATATACCAAAGTGTTTGAGAACTTCATCCAAACCTACTTTAAAGCATTATGTGCAATTAAGTTGTTATGACATAATTATATTGCATAATTGTTGGGTCCGTTTTCTTGAGCTTGTAATGTACCTGGAAAATAAACCTCTTGGAAAAAAAAAAAGTCCATACTGATTATTGGAGAAAGACTATATATGCAAGCAAGGTCTTGTTTTAAAGAGGTAACTTGAAACTCCAAGAAAGCACTTGATGTTTTATATGCTTGTAGCAAACTGATGTTTTAATTGTAGTTTTATAGAAAGTATTAATGCATTTATGTATTTCAGAAATTTCATATGTTAAATGGAAATTGTTTTAAATGTGTAAATATTTGAGTTTATGTAAGCATGTATACACTGTGCTAAAAGTCACTTATGTTTCAGTTTGTGTGTAATATTAATATGCAACTTTTGGTTTAAATTTTTTTCTTAAAAAATTAGTGGCTTACATTTTAAAAAAGAAAAATCACCAGCATGAAATTGCACCTAAGTCTATATTCACTGTGTCTTTTTCTGAATCCCATTGTAGCCTGTCAACTAAATTTGTGTTTTCATGGTCTTTTTGAAGTGCATTTTAATACAAACCAGGAAGTTCTTTAGAAGTTTAGACACCTCTTCATAGTGAAGCAATTAACCCAAGGAAAAGTTGCTCTGATTTATATCCATTGTCATTCATTCATTCACTCACACTCTATATATGCACATATGTATACATATATACATTTACAATGTTAATATTACTTTAGACAGTAAAACTGACATCTGATTCAAAATCATTTAGAGGCCTTATTCTATATATATACTATCCTCGTACCACTCAGATTTGATTGTCTGCACCTAAAATAGTCTTGCAACTATAATCTTGTTTGTAATACAATCACCTAACAAAGAAAAAGCATTCATTAGTATTTTCTTTACTGTGTATTTCCAAACACAGTAAAAAAAAAAAAAAAAAAATTTAAAAGGAGAAACAGCTTAGTTTAAATACAGTAATTAAGAGTCATAATTAAATTTATATTTCCTAGATAAAAATTGAGCCCAATTAATCATACTCCACAAACTTGACATATGTTCTTATGGTCCATTAGAAGGTTTATATAAGATTTATAGTGGTTTGAACCATAAAAATTGATACTTGAATTCTAAGCTTCATTTTGACAAAATTTAAAGTTTATGAACATTTTTATTTGAGATGTGATCTGGTTGTTACTCCTTTTCATCCTAAGCTTCCTTTGCTCTGTGGCACCAAATACTAGTTTGGTAAGTCCTATTGAGGCTCATATTAGATCCCTTATTTTTGTAGCAAAGAAAGCCATAAAGTTGCTTTTTGGTAGAAGCAAAGAGTCTAGAGTGAGTCAGAACCCTCCTAGGAAAGATTCAGAGCCTGTATCTGCCTCTGGGAGTACAACACAGCACATCACCCCAGTTCCTTCACTTATTCTTACCCCGACACACAGTTTTACAAGTGAAATTAGATAAACATACATACAAAGGCTGACTTAAAGGTAAGTTTCCAAAGGGGACATACATTTGATGTATACATAAAAAATACAAATCTTATGAGGCTCAGGTTTTGTTTCATAGTTTTGCAACAGCCAGTGCAGAACATAGACCTTTAGAATGTAATACATTTCTAAAGAGGTTTGGAGTGGAATGTTTGTGGGAAGTGGGGTGGTTGTTGGAGGGGAAGGGGGTATGGAGAAACTGTCCTTGCAAAGTAGCAATCAGTTGGAGTAACTTTTTCATGCCCAGGAAGCTTGACTGAATATTCAGACTCTTTTCAGCCATTCATTCAACAAATATTCATTGAAGACCCATTTGCTAGTCACCATTTTAGATAATGGGTTTACAGTGGGTTACAAGACAAAGTAATAGGGTCTTTGGGGAATAGTGACCTTGAATGATAAGAAAATCACCAAGGTTAAAGAAAAGAGCATTTTGATGAACAGTAAACCTGAAGGTCTAAAAGCAGGAATGAGCTTATATGCTGAGAAAGAGGATGCCAGTAGGATGAGTCCATTGAGTGTCAGGAATGGTAGGTAATAAGGTTATAGAGATTGGCAAGGGTCTCACCACTTAGGACTATGGGCCCAAAGTAAGCAACCTGAACTTTATTCTGAGTCTGATGGTAAGTAGGGGAGTGACATGGTCTGCTTTATATTCCTCTAGTGGATGGAGAGCAAGTCATAGTGGGGCAAAATTAGGGCAGCTGTTGCAGTCATTTGGGTGAGATGGTGAGAGCCTGGTCTGGAGTGGTAGTCATGGGAGGAGTGTTGGTGGTGAAGCTGAGAGAATTTGGTGATGGGTTAGGTATGAAGAAGAAAAATCAAAGATGACCGATTTTGAGCAAGAATGGTGATGCCATGAGCTGAGACTTCAGGAAAACAATGGAGGAGCAAATTGGAGGGTGTAAATCAGATCTTGCCTTGGATATGCTGAGACACTGGGCAGTTGGATGTATGAATGTAGAGTTAAGGGGAAAAAATGTGGAGAGTTGCTATATGGATAATATTTGAAACTATAGGACAGGTAGGCAACAGCTAGGGATTCTGCAGGGGGTAAGGTAAGGTATTTCTTCGGGGGAAGTTTTACCCTAGTGTGCCAATTCAAGATTCTGTATCATTAGTTTTTTTTTTTTTAAGTCATCTACTTTCAATAGAGGAATTGCCTTTCAAAAATTGTTTAAATACTAGAATCAGAAGCCCTGCACTCAGTTTTAAAACTTTATCCATGTCAAATTAGGTGTCATGCCTTTCTGTGTCAAGTTTACTTGTGTATGTTTTTTAGTACAGATTTTTATATGGGAAATTCAGGTACATTATGGAATATATAGAAAGTACTAAAGATTATAAAGAATCACTGCCTCAAAAAAGTCCAGATAGTCATTTTCTCTAACATCACCAACCCCAACCCTGACCCTTCTAACTTCCGTTTTGTAATCATCAGAGGTAACTGCTATTAACATTATATCCCCTTCCACTATTTTTCATATTTTTAACAGTTGAAGGATGAAAGTTTATGAAATACAGATACAGATGGATGATAACACACAGAAAGAAGACAGTATTAGGCCTCGAACCACTTAGAGAGTGTGCTCAGATGTGCTTCAAATTCTGCGCTTCACTGATTCAGCGCGGACCTAGGTTTCTTCAGACTTTTGAAGCATGTCATTCAGTAGCTAGAGGAACTGACACTGCTAAGGCCCAATTACTAATCATTTTTTAAAATTAAATTTCAGTAGAAGATGAGAACCCTCACCTTATGTAACTGTCAAACTAATGGGGACACAGGCAAATTTATAAATACATAATGATGAGAATACGTGGACATAGACTAAGCAAAAAGGAAAAACTGCCTGCTTGGTGAGGAAAAACAGAAAAGTGACCCACCTGGAAGCAATGTGATTTGGTGTCTTAGATTTGCTTCATCACAAAAATGTCAAGAATTTGGCTTTAGCAGATGGTGAAGTCAGGTGTGGAAGTGTAGTGCTAAGTAGCAACTGATGAGGGCAGGGTTGAGGTGGAAGAGCCTGGTGATGGTAGCAGTTGAATACGCTGGATTAAAGACCCTGAATTTATCTAGGTTCTTGAGCAAGGTAGAAGTAGCAAGTATGCCAGCCGCTGTAAGACGGGTTACAGCCAGGAGACAGTGGAGGAAGGAAGCCCTGGGAAATTTGCCTGGATCAGATCAGTAGCACTGGAATTACGCTGAGGAGTATGAAAGAAACTGCAAAGGGGAAAAAATCACCACCATTTTGGGTAAGGAAAAGAATGCAGTTGGCTTGCATGGAAGATTTTCAGTTAAATATGTTTCAGTTAAATAATTTCTCCAAGTTCAAGCAAATTATAAGAAAGCCAAGCTAGTACCTCCCATTTAATATGAGTATGTATCCTGTTTTTAAGTAAAACTAAATGTGGACAGTGTATTTTTGAAAGGCATATTTTTAATGCAAAAAAAAAACCACTAATAAGCATTTGATCAAATAAAACTTCATCGCCACCAGGTATATTTATATAGAGAAAATAGGAAAATTACATAAAATCTAAAGCAACATCAGAAAAAATTTTTACCTGGCAAAAATGCTGAGAAAAGACGGCAAAATAAGATGTAAGGAATTACTAAATTTAACCCTCAAAGTGCTATTGTGATGGATGTAGTTTTTCTCATTTCTTAATTTTAGTAAGTGAAAACTGCATTGAATTTTAACTTAGTAGTCAGCATTACATTCAGAAATGCACTACTGCCTGGTATTCCTAAGTATTTACTAAACATCCCTTTCTAAATGGGAACCTAAGATTTTACGGTATTTTTTTAACTTAATATAATCTGTTATTACACTGGCTTAATCTTTTCTCATCTTTCTTAAAATACATTCAATTATGCACTTAACCCTACTTAACTTTTTATTTGCTTCTATTTTTTAAGATAAATTATTTTAAGTTTATAGTACTTTTAAAAACACTTTCACATTTTAAAAATTGAACTGGAATAATTTAAAGCTTTGTCATCTAATTTTATAAAATTTTTAGGTGCTCTTGGGTGTAATAAAGGACCAGTATTGGATTTTAATGACATTATAGGAATAAAGAAAAAATTGGTATACACCAGTAGTTACAACACTGTGAATGATAGAAATTTGTAAATCATATCTTTACTGTCTTAACAATTTCCATCTGAATAATAATAATAGGGTTAGAAAACTAAAATTTCTAAAATTTGGGTGCACTAAATTTCTTATCCTTCAAACAGATAACCTGAGAGGCGGTATAGTCTGTTGGTGATGTGAACAAAATAAACATTATGGGCCTACATTTGATCTATAAATTCTTTCAGAGTCTGAGTGATGTACCTAAAATAATTCCAGAGGGAAAGCTGCCAGAATAGCTTCCTGGCCCCGCAAACAAACCACACATAACCTGATGCAGCAGACAGATTATTATGTAATACGTAAGATTTACCTGAGCTGCTGCATCTAATCCTCTTCTTGTCTTCGATACCTGACTTAGAGGGGTGAAGTACTTGTCCAAGGTCATGGAGAGAGTGAATATTGGAGCAAGGTTTCAAAGATGAGTTGAGACCGGAACCTAAGCTCTTACCCATGATACTTCACTTTTGGGATCCTAATTTTGTCAGACAAATTCGTATTTTTTCTAAAACTTTGTCCTACTGTTTTCATTTCCAGAGGACAATAGATTCTTCAACAACTGATAAAAACAGATTCTAAGCCATTGATAAAAGTGTTGAAACAACAGGCCACTAGAGTGTCCTTAATTCATAGTCTCTAGTTTGGTATCTGGGGAGTCCTCCACTCATTTCTCCAGCTTTTCTAGCACTGTTCTCCACCTTGCTCACTTCTCTGCTTGTCACTGGCCTTCTTACTCTGGCTACACCACCTCAGTGTCTTTCCCACCTCCGGGCTTTTGCGCCTGTTGCCCCCTCCTGACTGAAATTCTCTCACTCCCACATAGCCAGAAAGGATCTTTTCATCTTCATCACCTGCTCAGAGACCTGATCATGCCATTTAAAGGAGACTTCCCTCATATTATTTATTCTCCATCTCTGCCCTGCTTTTGCTTTCTTCATAGTATTTATTACAAAACTTGCAAATGTTTTATTAATTTGGCTTTGGATTTTGACTTTACCTCTGGAGAAACTCAGAACAGAGCCCACATCTGTCTTGTTTGCTATTTTATCCTCAGTGCCCAGCCAAAGGCTTAACATACAGTAGATACTTAATATTTGTTAAACTAGTGAATGAATTAATAATCCTCTTTATTTATTTCTCCACTTTACTAACAAAAATATCACAAAAACCTTGTTGCATGTCCTTAAATCTAGATTGCTCTACCTGTTTCTGTAATCCCCTATTAAGTTGTTTTGTCCTATATGAAAAAATGTGAGGTTAATCTGACATGGTTTGTTCTTGGTGAGCCCACACTGGTTCCTGGAGAGTACTACTTTCTCATTGTCCCAGGCCCTATCTTTGATAATTCCATCCCAGAATGTTGCCTAGGATTATGTCAAGTTCATTGATCTGCAGTTTGTAAACCACCTGCCTACCCTTTTCAAAGCTAAACCTCTCTCTGGTCTTCCAGCAAGCTTTCCATTTTCCTCAACACCTCTGATGACTCAGCCTTCAGAGACCTTATTTGGAGACTCTTAGTTCTCTGGAAAAAAATAATCCAGGCCAGAATATTTGACTATATTTCCAGCAGCTATGTCTTTTCTAGAATCTCTTCACCCAGTTGCACCATTGATTCCTTCTTGTCAGCATTTTTCAGAAAAGGGAAATTTCCCATCATCCACTAACACTATACCACTGACTGTTTCTGCATCGTCATCCACTTACCTCACATGTAACTAAAACTGTGTGTGTGTGTAAATTGAAGTGCTTTCCTAGTATTAAGAGTGGATATCTTTTTCAATATATTTGGACCCTCTTTAAACATTCCACAGCTATCTAGCAAAAACAGGTGACTCTATAAGACAAAATACACTGTTGTATATGCTAAAAGTACAACTAGATATTTAAAAGCATGCATAGTAAGATCTTTCACTAAAAGCAGGAAATTGGAAATATACCATATCTGAAACTAAAAAGTGTTTCAGAGTAGATTTCATACCAAAAAAATAATATAGATTGTGTTTTCTGCTTGAAAATCCAGAATACAGGGCCTTGTGGATGATAAAATCAAATGGACACATCTTTACTTTCTGCCCCCCTTATCTGTTTCCCTAACATTGTTTTCATACATAGTGTCCAAATCATCCTCCTTTTTATGTTAAGAGATTTTTAAGAAGCATGCATTTTTTCCCAGAACTCTTTGGTAGCTTCTAGAGAGTTCCAACACAAAGAAGAAAATGTGTATGTATACACACACACACACACACACATATAATAAGCACAAAAGATAAAGGTAATTGCCTTTACACTAACACCTTAAAGCTATTTAGAACTTCAGTAAACCCATGAAGGAATGTCACTGTAGAAATGGCAAAATATCCCGTGTATGGTAGGGTGCTTTCAAATGGATTGTGATCACAGAGTCAGTTCACAGAACCTCTAAAGGACAGGTTGCTGGTCTTACTACAGGGGTGAAGAGACTCAAGGGGTCATGTTTGAATGGATGAAGTGTAGGTATGGAGACTGTTCTCTCCTGTGGTATGGGCACCAGGCTGTCCATCCAGATAGCTCTAAAAAAGAGACACGGAGATAACCAGTCTGACAGCCCTCCTGTGGTGAATGGGGAAATCCATGGATAATACACAGAACAAAGCAATGAGTGCTGGAAACACGAAGGCACTCATCTCATGCACTTGGAGGTAACTGTATCTGTGAAACTACAGGCCCTGAGGTATACGGTACTGAAAGTCATCTTTTTTAAAAATAGAAAACAATACCCTTGAAGAAAGACTGGACGAAGTTTTGTGAGATTTTAGGGAGTTGAGATGTGATAGGTTTAGAAGATTTGGGTTTGGGCTTCGAAGTCACCACTCATCTCATCTTGGTCAAATCACAGGTTTCTCCTGGCTTTTGTGTCTTCTCATCGCGAAGAAAATATCAGCCCATTTTGTGGAATCGTATTTTGGAAATCATCTCAGATAAGAAATGACAGATAAAGCACCAATCACTGATTTTCAGAACTTTGTGGCATTTGGAAAAATGGATATTTTGTAATATGTGAGTTAATATAAGACTGAGAAGATTTACCTAACATAATTTTTAAACTAAGAAAGAAGTCCTTCCCATCACATTCTCCTTGTGAAGAACTCCGGTTTACTTCACGGCTGCGTGGCTGCTGTCAGACCGCTCGGGTTGTGCTCAGCTCCGCGACATGCTAACGTAAGTTTCTCCGCTCTTCTCAGGCTCACCTGTCTGCCTCGCTGTGCTGGGGAAGTAGGCTGAATAATCCCTCAGACCCACACAGCACGGGGCCTGGCACATCATCAGTGGTCAGTAAGTGTCATTTTCTTTATCCTTACATCCATCACTATGATTCCATTAGTAGAAACGCAGAACTGGAATCTCGAGCTCCTGATCAAAACTGGCCTTCCCTTTTTTCTGTGGGAGGCTTGACTAAAATGTGAATTCAGCCAGGAGTCCTCCTATATACTGCTGGTCCACTGTGGAGTTTTACTGAAGGATATAAACTGTTAAACATTATCTCTAAATCTCAGAAAATTACTGGGAAGCAGATAGAATAAAGCGAACCATAATTCTATTCAGATTTTCATTTCGGTGCTCATAAGATGTTTTAGTTTTCCATAAAGCAAAAGAATTTATCTTTGGAATCAACAGAAGTATAGTTATTATGAATTTAGTTCCTGTTTTTACATCTGGGTAGAAACATGACAATAAGCATAGAAAAGTTTCATGAATTATTTTTCTCCAAGTGCATCATTTTATTTTACAACCTTGGCTTTGAATGTGGGCCTGGGAAACACACACGCACAGCACGGGCTTGGCTACAGGCTGCTGTCAGACCCGTAGAGGCTCTCTTGTACCACCAGCACGAGTGCTCACAACTGTGTCATCCTGTGGGAAATCCACACTGTTAACAACAGCTGCCTGAGGCTTTGAAAACAAGTGTGGCTCCTTTCATGACTGACATCTTTGGAAAAATTTACTAGTGTCCCTTTTCATCAAATTTGTTTGCCACCTCCCCATTTTACAGGCAGAATCACTGCTTCGGGAGGGCAGAGACCTCACCACTAAGTTCCCAGCTGGATCTCTAGTGCCCAGCCCACTGCTTGGCCCGTGGCAAGCGCTCAGTAAATATTGTTCAAAGAACAGATTAATTTTCAAAAATAAAGGAACTGAAGTATCTATTGTGCCTACATTTAAAAAGCATAAAACGTGATGTTTTGCCCTAAAACGTCTATCTCTTCCATATGAAGGAGTTAAAGAACAAGGCGGCATCGTGTAACTGCTTGTTTTACCTCACCTTGTGTCAAAAACATTAATAAAATACTCGTACTTTATTCTAACTTTATGGTTTAATTGGCTGACTGACTTAGAGTTAAAAGTCTCTTAATTTTGAAATTGAGATTTAACCTTTTTAGGTTTTATTGCATCATTTTGCTGGTTATATAACCCCTTTAAACCATAGAGAGACTGCATTCACAGCGTTTGACTCTAGAACTGCTGGCAGTTTAGATGTCGGTTTTGCTTTGATGCTGAAGTGCCTGCCATCTGTTGAGAGGTGAGGCTCAGAGGACCTGCAGTGTACATCAATCATGGATAGGAGGAACGTGCTTCTACCTGATTAAGTGCTTCTACCTAATCAAATTTTTCCTGAGAGACAAGAGACAGTGGGACATAGATAAAAGCCACAGAGTTGTCCTTCCTGAATGTGCCAGTTTATGCTGGGTGGACATCAGAGTGGTGCTTTCATTCTCTAAGGCAAAATGTTTAGAATCTTGGGACCTACACTGGAGCAGTTTCTAATGGAATGCTCTGAAAACTGTATGACTCTTTAAGGAATGTCTCTGACCACCATTATACAGATCAAGCCAAAGAAAGCGGTGTTTTGATTTTAATGGTTTGTGACTTCTAGTGCGTGTCCTGTCCTTGGGTCCTGGCTGCTGCCTCAGTGTGTGTGTTCTGCAGTGCAGAGGGTCCTGTTCTCCAGGTCTGTCAGCGTGGGAAGGAAGGTCAAGGTGAAGAGAAGGTATTCCAAAACAAACCACTTTGGCTCAGCTGAAGCTCAATTCTACTTAACTCATTTGATTCTTCTCTGAGTTCAAGAAAGCTAATAATACCGTGGGGTTTTTTGTTTGTTTGTTTTTACATAATCAAACCAGGAAATTTTTGAGGAGAGAATAGTTCTAATCTCTTTGGGTCATTCTAGTTCTTTTAGGTTTAAAGACTTTATAGTAGTTGACCCAAGATCAAATATTTTATTCTGTAATTAAATGAAAGGATAACATTGAATGACCCAAAATATACTTAATGTGAATATTTTGGTTAAATACATTAAGTAGTTAAAAACAGTAATTGTCTGGGTCTCCCAGCCTCACACCTTGGAAAAAGAATCTCTCCAAGCTTACCAGGAGTCTCGATGTCCAGTGAATGATTCCTTCAGGAAATGATATGGCCCCACCCTTACAAAAGCACTGCTTTAATCCGCACCAGACCCTCAGGTGTGGCAGTTGTGGGGTCTTTTACCTGTGTCTCTGTTCTCTTGTCTCTTTCTGGGATTAGTTAGAACCACTTCCCTCCTAACTGATGCACACCTCTGGTCACCTGAGCCCATTTCCCTAAACATCCTAAGTTCTATCAGTTTAGGGCAGCAGTCGTCAAACTATTTGGTCTCAAGATTCCAGTTTACACTATAAAAGTTTTGATGACTCCCCAAAAAACTTTTATTTGTTGATTTATCTGTCAATGTTTATCATTTTAGAAATTAAAACAAATTAAGATCTTTGTTATTTTTTAAATAAATCCATTATATTAACATAAATAATACTTTCTGAAAAATAATATATTTTGTAGAAGTTTAGTGATAAGAGCAGCATATTGTTTTAATTTTTGAAAGTCTTTAACATCTGGCTTAGTAGAAGACAACTGGATATTCTTATGTGCCTCTGCATTCAATCTGTGGCAGGATGCTGCTTTGGTTAAAGCACAGAAAGAAACTGGCCTCACATAGATGTGTAGTTGGAAAAGGAGAGGAGTATTTTAACAGCCTGTTCAAATAATTGTGGATATTCTTCAATGATACTAGAGTAAAACTCAGCACATGGTAGTTTCTTAATGGCTAGTTGCAAAGTAGAGTCTGAAACCATATCAATGAACTTTTAAAATTTATTACATTAAAACCCAATGATCTATCTTGCACTCTGAATGAGTTTTGTAGCACTGTACATTGGTCATCTGGAAAATATTAGTTCACTGAGTTAGGCAGTTCTTCCAAATATTTACTCCTTTCAATATACAATATCAAAAAAAGCACATTTGGTAAGAGCACCCCTGATCTCATCTGTAAATAAATATTGGGCAACTCAAGTTTTCCAAAATTCTAATTTTTGATTGAAGGCTCAAATTTTATCATCAGCAACAAATACTTCCAATTATTTTCTCTGAAGTGACATTTTCAAGAAAATGTCTGCCAGATACTCAAGTCTGAATAACCATAGTTTGTCATTCTTTCAGGTAAACATGGTTTTCCATTAAAAAGTGGCCAGTTCAGCTTGAAACTCAGTCACGCAAGTGCTTTTCTTGGAGACAACCATTTACTCTGAGATGCAGCAGAATGCTTCTGTGCACTTCCTATTTTGTCATGCAGAATATTAAAAAGATGTGTACTCAAGAGTTGAAACTGAGTAAAACTAACTATTTTCACTGCTTCATCCAGAGCTTCCAGAGGTGAAGCTGGCTCCTTCTGTTTTGCCAGTGCATGGCAGGAAAGAATACAGTAACTCCTACTACAGTTTGGTGCTGCCAACTTGATTGATGCCGGGGCACCCCTTTTGCAGAACATTGCTTTTGCTCCATCAATGCAAATTTCAACACAGTTGTGTACGATAAACCATGAGATTTGAAAAAGTTATTCAACACTTTGACCATTTCAGCACATCTGTTTTTGCCCAGCATTCACATAAGAGATCTTCAATGACTGATGGGGGCTGATATAGATAGATACAAGCAAAACAGCAGAGTCAGTCACATCTGCAGATACACTCATTTTTAAGGCACAAACGCAATCCTGTAGGGGAGATATTAACTTAGTCTTCACGTTTGCAGTGAAATCTTATATGACAAGTCCTTGTGTTTCTGGGAAGTGGCACTGATTTCTCTGACTGACTTCTCATCCAGGAGGCATTCAGCAATGTCAACTATGCAAGACTTTATTATTCTTTCAACTGTTGTGTGTACTTCTGCAGCCAATGCAATATAACTCACCCTATAGGATGATTCATTATCTTTTCCAGCATTAGTTTGAAAACCTGAAACAATTTTAGATTTTAAAGAGCGTATCATGTCTACATGTAAACTATTCCTTTTTCTTTAAACTCAAATTAGTCTCAAAGTGACAATTTGAAATTTTTTGTTGTATAAGACATAATGAGGTGAATTATTAGCATCCATAAAGGTGAGAGGAAGGTATCTTTCCTTACAAGGAAAGATTTTCATTTCTTATTAATGTTTTTATCCAGTTGCTTTGAAGTTGATGGAAACTCCCTGGGGCAGGAAACTCTGACGTCTCACTCTCACCTTCTTCAGTGTCTTTGGACGCAGATGCTACACTGCAGGTGTGGATTGAGAACGTGTGTCATCTTATCTGTTTTTTTTTTTTAAGCCAATGACCCATTCTTAAATATAGTGAAAATGTCCTTTAAATATTTATTTTTCCTTTTTTTGGTGGGGGGGTAATTAGGTTTGTTTATTTGTTTGTTTGTTTGTTTGTTTACAGAGGAGTAACTGGGGATTCAACCCAAGACCTTGTGCATGCTAAGCATGTGCTCTACCACTTGAACTATACCCTCCCCATAAATACTTCTTTTGATTTTAGAATAAAATAATGAATTCTAAAGAAACGATTTTAGATTAAAAATTAATTTGAAAAGCTTTTTTTAAATTTCATATTATTGCAGAAAACAACAAAATATATTTATTTCTTGTTGAATTTCCAAATAGATGCAGGGAAAACTTTGAGATTTAAAACAAGTCACTGGGCAATAATTAAGTTATAGAAATTATAACAGATATAAGGAAACATCGAATATAGTCCAAGTATTGTGAAAAAACTGAATTAATCTCTGAAAATGCACACATTTATACCCTTAACCTACCAACCTAGAAAGTTCTAGAAAACACAAGAATACACAAAGCACACATTCCATTAGTTGCCAGAGCAATGTCAAATTTATACCATGTGCCTTCTGGAAAACACTTATACTTGTGACAGAATGAAAGTGAAAAAAGCATATAGTGTCTTAGTATTGTTATAAAATACTTTTGACCTCACAGACCTCCTGAAAAGATCTCAGAGCCCCCGGACCCTCCAGTCGATACTCGAGGGAGCCATAAATTTTGAACACATTTAAATTATCTTAAATATGTCAAGGGGACTATTCTACTTTTTCTTTATCTGATGAACCTTTAAAAAGTCTAAGATTAGATTGCAGGAGTTGCTGATGGCTCAAATGAAATAATTGGTGTCCCCCAAAGTTATCAGTCCAAGAGCCATGGATCTGAATTTGGACGCAGTAACTCCTTCTCCCTGTGCAGTATGACTCTGAAAGCCCAGTCAGTCCTGGTTAAGAACCTAGAAATAGTTGTTTTGCTGTTTGATGAATGAACGAATATAAATTCCCACATGCTGCTCTCCCAGATCCCTTCATAATCACTAATTTCCCTTCAAATAGGAGACTGCAGCAGCCAGAAGTGTTTGTATATGGTAGGAATTTAATCAGTTTACATTTTGAACATTCCTTCTAAAAGAAATGTCCTTCAATTCAATACAAAAATACCTGAGGACATACCATGCACCCAATACTACTAGGTCCTCTGGGGAATAAAATAGGGGTATACTCCTATTTCTTCAAGTATTAGTTTTTGCAAAAACTTTCTGCATGAAACAAAGGATGGATAGTTAAGTGTCTCCTCAGATGTAGTTTGTGAGTAGTGGCAGTAGGGATTTGGGGTTTCGCAGAAAAGGTGATGGGCAGAAACAGGTGGAGGCCTATTCCAGGGGATTAATGACTTGGACAAAGGCACTGAAGCTGGAAGCTGGAGCCAAGCCTGAGGGATTGGAGGTCATCGGGACTGTAAATATTTGCGCATGGCCACATCCAAAGCTGGAGAGGTGAAGGGAAAGAGCTGGAATACTTTTTTCTTTCTTTGTCCTCCTACCCTCAAATTGCCTTTAGCTGAGCAAGGAGGCTAGAGAGTAAACCAAGAGAAGAGGGGGAGGCAACTCCAGAATGAGTCAGAGACAAAAGAGGTTGTCAAAATAAAGTGACCGAGAGTATCAGGGCACCACCGCCTGCGGTAGACAAGATGCACTGCCTAGATCCCTCTCCCAGAAAGGACCTGCTCCCCATCTACAGCCTCCAGCTGTAGGTCAGCTTCTTCAGGGTCAGCGTCAGCTGCAAAGAGCTACCTGGCTGCATAAAGCTGCCATGCTCAAGGTCATGCCCTTCCCAGGGCAATCTGCATCCAGTAACACAGAGCAGGGACCTAAAGGCACAGACATTCCAAATAACTCTGAACGACACTATTTGCTCCAAACTCCCTGCTGGATTGGCCAAAGCCTCACTGCAATTCCATTTCTTCCCTGTCCCATCCTACTTTCTCCTTCTTTTCTTTATAGTTGAGGATCCCCCAAAATAGCCTGCACCCCAAATTCTGTCTGACTCAATATCTGATTCTGAAGAATCAAACCTATATCATTCTCTCATCCAGAGCTGATGCATATATGTGTATATGTGTATATATATATACATATGTTTATGTATATGTGTATATTCTCACATTACTTTCCTCCATTCAATAGTACACTGTCTACCAATTATCAGCAAATTATGTCTTCAATCTGTTGGCTTATTTATTCTAAATATAGCTATTATTTTCCCCAAATGAAAATCTTGGTTGCCAGAATTTTTATAATGGCAAACTTATTTATTTTTCCCACAAATCCTTATGTAATTTTTGCCCATTTTGGAAATGGTAGGATCCCAAATACACACCATTTGAGAACAGCAGAGCGAGATACAAACAGATATAATCAGCTAATTTCCTGATAACTGTAGGCAGTAGCTGCAACCTTCGAATGACACAGCTATGAACATTGGTACCAGGCTCTCGAGACCTGACTGGGAGACGGGATACTGCCTAGCCAGAACAGTACCTGCAGCCGTGTACCCAGCCTCAGACCGCTGCACCCAGCAGTATTGTTTTGGCCTCAGTAATGTTAGTCATAAGTATGAGTAATTCCTGGTAAGCATTCCAGTTGTAACTTCAAAAATGTATCTGGAAAGTTGACAGGCACATTCTCAACAGCACCTGGTGTACATCTTCATTTTGATGCCCCCTATTTAGCAGCACACTCGGTCCTTCAGCCTCTTGTGCCAAGCAGAGGACCGTGGTCTGATCGCCTTGGATCTGTTTGGGCTTTTCCAAAAGACCTTCTATCAAAGAAGGAGCCGGACTAGGCGATCCCTAAGGTCCCTTCTCCTAACATCCCATGTCCCATGTTCTGGGCTGTGTTACCACATAGGTGATACCAGGTCCTGAGAACTAGATTAAACTATGGTTTTAAATTTATGTTTTAGGCAAGGCTTTTATATAAAGCAACAACAAGCAAATGTGACCCTCCTAAAATTCATCACGAGAAACAGGCGTTCCTTCCATGACGCCCAGGTGGGAGGACAGCCCTGGGCTGGAGCGTAGCCCAGCAGAGGGCATCGTCAGGGCTCTTCCCAAGTCTCCTCTCTGTGCCCTGCCTGGTGACTCAGGCCTGCCCCTCTCACCACAGCCCCCGAACATCACTTGTGTGGTCACTGCTCCACTGACTCCCCAGGGCCACAACATGCAATACAGATCCCATAGGCGGACACCAGGGCCTCTGTGGTCTGACCACTGACCACCCTGCCAACTGCCTCGAACCCCTCTCATGCCACGCACTCTGATCTCAGTCCCCGAACACACCGCTCAGCTCTGCCTTTGTGCCTGCTGTTCTTTCTCCTCGCACTGCCCTTCCCTCTGTCCAGTCACCCCCATTTCCTGGCAAAGCGCTGCTTAAACCCTGACCCTCTCACCTCCCTCTGTTGTTTCCTCTTGCTCTTCCCACCCGCTCTGGGTCCCCTTTGTACTCTGCTCATACCTCCATTATAACCAGGATCTCTGCACTGGAGCCCATTTGTTTTTTCACACCAGACACCTCACTTGGTGGTAGTTGCCTGAGGAGCAAGAGCAGCATCTCATCCACTTTTGCATCTCCGGCACTGCCACAGCGCCTGACACACAAGCAACACTCAGTGTCGCACGTAGAAAGTTGAATGAAGGGCTTCCTGCTACTGCCCCCCTCTCCCAACTCTGCTGAGAGAACTGTTTTGGATTGTTTTGTTCCCTTATTTTAATGTCTTTTCAAACGGCCAAAGCATCTCCAACAAATGGGAGAAGTCAAAAGAGTGAGTTCCAAACAAATCGTGTGCCCACCACGACGCCCAGCATCTCATACGCAAGTACTAAAACTTTGCTGAATTAATGAGTAGAGCCCCTATCAATAGGCGACTTTATGCCTTTCTTTTCTAACCCATTAGTAAATCAATTTCAGGCAGGAAGAGATGTGGCCCAGGGAGAAGTAGGCCTCTTAATGCCCTGAAGTCATGGCATATGGGGGAGCTGTGGTCTAAATGCTTGTGTCCCCCCAAAATTCCTGTGTTGAAATCTAACCCACAAGTTGAGGGTATTAGGAGATGGGGCCTTTAGGAAGTGCTTAAGGCCTGAGAGTGGAATCCTCATGAATGGGATTCATACCCTTAAGAAACAGACTCCAGACAGATCCCTAGCGCCTGCCACCGGGTGAGGAAACAAGAAGTCTGCGACCCATACAAGGGCCCTCACCCGACTGTGCTGGCACCTTGATCGCAGACATCCAGCCTCCAGAACAGTGAGCAGTGTGTCTGTGCTGTTTGTAAAGCTACCCATTCTCTGGCATCTCGTTAGAGAAGCCTGAATGGACTGACAGGGGCCACCTGCTCATACACCTGGTTAAGTATGACTCCCAGAAGCTAAAAAAGGGGATTACTTCAGCGCTTTTCCAGGACAAGGCATGCTCTGGCCCTGAGAGTGTCAGTATTAGTTTAGTAAACCAAAGTAAAAGGTGTTGGTAAACCCTGGGAAGCGGGGGTTAGGTGCTGGTGTGAGGCTGAAGTTGGAGTCTCCCGCATCTACACTTTCACAGGTGTGACTGATGTTTGACTATTGTCAAGTGGGGATGCAGGTTCCAACGGGGGCCTTTCACTAGGACTAGGAAACAGAAGAGGTGTGGGAAATGTGTCTGAGAAGCTCATCCAGCACAAACACATTTGCTGCCAAACTATGAAATTGTTAAATTCCTACTGCACAAGCCTGTTGTTGAAAACATCATGGTAAAACTGCTGCTGAAGCAGAAAAAGGACTTTGTGCACCTCTTAAGGGAGGGAATGTGCTCCCTGCCTCCTCTTCTCCTCAGTACTTAGTATCTATGCTTCCTAAGACCCTGGGCTGCTCTCTGCCCCATGGGTTTCAACTAGGATGTGAGTTCCTTGAGAACAAGTTCTTACTATCATCTCCCTCTCTCATGCTGGGCACATAGTAGCTGCTCAGTAGATGAGCATCTAACTTGACTGGAAGATGTTAACATTGCCGAAGCTGAATTGCCACCATGTGGCAGCATGGAAAGTCCAAAAATAGCTGTCCTTCATTGCTCTGCACCAGATATAAGTGTCATCTCTTTTAATCCTCATAACCATCCTATATGGTAAGTGCTTATTATTATCCCAGTTTATAGATGTGTACACTGAGGTTTGGAGAAGTTAATCAGCTAGCCTGAGTTCACAAAGCTAGAGGCTGGTGAGGCTAAATTTTAAACTCAAGAACTCACACTTCTGATACTGCCTGAGAAAGACCCTACCAGACCAACCCTCCTGCAGATAATAACTATAAACTCTGTACAGAATGCAAACGATAATTAAAGTAAAACACAGCCACTGAAGGCACTGGAGAGGGAACGAAAGCAGGCAGATACTGGTGAGAAGTCCATGCTTGGAGAAGGGGAGTCATATGGAACAAATGGTCATTTCCACAGCTTTTAGACTAGAACCAGGCACAGTCAGTGTGGGACAGTGGGTGTACTGGTGGAATAACTGCTGTCTTTCTGGGGAACCGGAAGACTGACTATGGGAGAACAAGAGCTGCTGGAGGGGGACTCCCAGAAGAGAAGGAGCTGGAGAGGGGATCCCCAAATTCTGCCTGCCCACGTCTCTATTGACCTCTGTCTGAATCACACTTATGTGGAACAAACTCAATGCAGCTCTGTTGAGGACAAAAGATCTGAATTGAGGTTGGATGTGGTGGCCCAAAAACAGGGTCTGTTGAAGTTTGAGTTCAACAGAGATAACTGCCTGCTTTAAAAAGAAAAGAAGAAAAAAAATAGAAAATCTACTCTATAAATTTAACAGCAGAATGGAGACAACAAAGGAAAAAGTAAGTTAACTTGAAGTTGATCAATAGAAACTATCCAATATGAAGAACAGATTTTTTTTTAAGATTGAAAAAATAAACAGCATCTCAGATATATTTTAGATAATGTCAGTTGAAAATATATGTAATTGAAATTCCAGAAGGGGAATAGAAAGAAAATAGGGCAGGATTAAAAAACCATAGTTGAAGAAATAATGACTGGAAATTTCTCCAATTTGTTGAAAACATAAATCTATGGATTCTAAGTATTCAAAGAACACCAAGCAGGCTGTGCTAAAGCATATTATAGTCAAAATATTGAAAGCCAAACAAAAAGAGAAAACCTTGCTGAGGTAGCAAGAAAAGAATAGCATATCACATTCAAGAAACAACAATTCAATAAATGGATGACTTCTTATCTGAAACTATGAAGGCCAGGAGAGAGTGGAACAATATTGCTGAAGTACTAAAAGGAAATCTGTCAGCCTCAAATCCTTTATCTAGCAAAAATATCCTTCAAGAGTCAAGGCAAAATATGGACATTTTCAGATAAAAGAAAACTATGAGAATTTGACACCAGCAGACCTGCACAAAGAAATGCTAATGGAAGTTTTTCAGACAGAAGGAAATGATATCAGAATGAAACAAATCATCACAAAGGAATGAAGCAAAAGTACTGACTAGGTGGCATTAGAGCCTGCTTTCTCTCTTTTGGCCCAAACCCCTCCACTAGCCTCAAAAGTCAGAGACAAGATTGCCAGGTTTCCAAACAATCCACATCATTCTGTTAAAACTAAATACCATTTACAGTAGGATTAAAAAAAAAAAAATCAAGTACCTAGGAATAAATTTAACCAAAAAATGTTACTACAAAACATTGCTGGGGAATAAAAGAGGAGACCATATTGGTGGAGCACATTTGGTCCACCTTCTCTGCAAGTTCTGCTTTGGTGGTCTAGCACCCCAATTTAGAATGGAGAGTGGGGTGGCAAAGACTGGCCCCTGGTTTCTCTCTAGCTCTTGAGTCTATGTTACATACCCAGCCACCTGGAGACAGTCTGACTTCTCTCTTGCTAAGTCCCTATTCTAAATTTCTAGCCAATTGACCCACCTCTGAAACAATTAACCATGCATTATTGCACAAATAGCTATCAGGACAAACTGCTTTTACCAATGAGTTGGTGGGAGGCAGTCTCCACAAAGTTGAATGGGATATTCCACAATGAGTTAGTGGGATAGCATTCCACAAAGGCTAGGGTGAAACCACGTCCTAGGAGAGTCTCCTCGTTGGGAGAATGCAGCGTGTGCTGGTAGGAAAGAGGGAAAAGGGAAGGAACAGGAGGAGCTGGAAGCTGGGAAAACATTTGGAATCAGGCATATAAGATATCGGCAGGGATAATCAGCAAGAATACGCCACTGCAGGCACACCAGTTATTAATGTTGAAACTTCCATAATGGTTGATCAAGAGTATAACAGTAACTGCAGCATGTAGTCAATGAATTAAATAATAATATAAGTTTTGGCACATTTCATTTATCTCAAAAAGCACACAGCAACGCCACTTCAGAATACTTTCTGGTTTGTGCAGTGGAGTTCAGAGCTGGGGTAGGAGTACCACTTGGAGGGTTGGCAGACATCTTGCTGTTCACTTGCATTTCTAGAGTCCTCTCCAGTGTTCTCCTCCATTTCCCCCGGGGCTCACAACATTCTTGAAACAGAACGTACAAGGACCCCATTTTCAACGGAAAAGGAGGGCGAGGCTTAGAGGTAGAGGTAGCTGCTGAGGGTTGGCTCTGAGGGCAGGGCCAGCTTTTGAGTCACCAGCGATGACATCAGCACCTTCAGTGAGAGCCCGCATGGGGGCCTTGGTCGCTGTGACACTGTGTCCCACGCACATTTCCTCAGCCCACTGGGAAGCCACCTATGGGCTCAGAGGATAACATATGCAGGTGATTTCCTGCCTCAAGCAGAGACTCTATCCCCAGGCTTTGTCTGGCCCCCGGAGCACAATCTGGCTGTGGGCAGGTCAAATTGAAAGTCTGGGGGAGTTAATGCCTTTCAGAGGCACCCCTCAAACCACAAGGGACCAGAATGGGTGGAAATACCCCAGCTTCCTCACTGCTCTAGCCTCCTCGCCTTGGACTCTGAGGCACATCATACACTGACCCTTGGTGGGTTCTCGGCAGGATGGCCTCTCAGTTGCCTGAGCTTAGGGCCCAGAGCTGACCGATGTCACCCTGAGTGGTCTCCTCCCTCCCCTGTCTCTCTCCCTCAGTCCCTTTCCATGCTCCTGGGAATCATCTCCCAAATGAACAACTTGCACCCAAATCCTTGTCTAGAGTCTGCTCTAGGGGGCATCCACGCTGGGACAGACGGCAATCCCCCATCCAAAGGTGCTGGGCATCTGAGCCAGTGGATCCCTCTGCCTGGAGGAGTCGGGAGACCCCTGGGGGTGGCTTGAGGAGGAATGGGATTGGGATTTGAAGTCAGCGGATGGCATTTCAGGCCGGGGGCCTGGCATGATTCTCGTCTGGAAGGTAGGCGTGAGGAAGTGGGAAGCCGAGGGGCAGCGGAACATTAGGCGTTTCTCTGATGAAAGGGGGCTCAGGGTGAGTCCAGTGGTGCTATACCTGGTGTGTGGGGAAGGAATCGGGAGTGAGACCTGCCTCTGCCAGCAAAGGGGACTGTGCCAGTGGGCCGCCAAGTGAACGCCAGGGAGGCCACAGTCACCCAGTCAGCTCATTCAAGGCTTTTAAGGGCTGGAACTGGAAATGCCATTTTCTGGCTTGCTGTTGGGCCAGTATTACTTGTTTTACATTTTTCCTCTGGAATGTCCATTGTCCTTACTCCTTAGAGGAGACCAGACTTTTGTGGGTAATAAAATATACCCTCTGGGTTAAATGTCATTTCAACAAGAGCCGCTGTCACATTTTTCGGTGCCTGGCCATCTACGTAGCTCTTTCATTTTGTGCTGATAAAATAGCCTCTTGCAGAAAGGCAGGGGCTAGTGTTTCCATTTCTGAGTTGCTGGTTACCATGCCGGAGGTGACCCAGCCATATGTGGCGGCACCTAGAAGAGTGGGACGGGGCTTCACTCCGAGCAGCAAGACCCTGGAGGGTGCAGCTCCTCCGCTCGGGCCAGTTAGCACAAGACAAGAGTGGGCAGGGCTTGCCCCCTGGGGGCAGAAAACCAGCACCTGGATGCAGACATGTGAGGCCCAGCCAGTGCTTCCCCCTCAATTCCTTGGCACCTGTCCTCTCAGGCCCCCACCACAGCTGGCTGGACCTCCTAACAGAAAGCTCTCTTTATCAACCAGATTTCCAAGACCTCATTCTTGCAAGTGGTTCTGGAGATGGCAGCGTTTGGGCAGAACATTGGCACCTGGCCGTTGTCTGGCCGTGCCAAGGGTGGGCAACCTGGTGACTCAGGGCCCAGCTCAGGATCAAGCGTGACCAGTCTCAAGTCCATCTGAATCTCTCAAAGCCCAGACAAAAGGCAAACTCTTTGTAGGTTTTGTATTTTTATGGCCTGATGCAGCTTCCAAATAAGTGTTTAGGATGTTGAAAAGGCTTGTGTTAATATGAAGAAAGCAATAATAATAAAGTGTGGTTGGTCTCTCAGATACTGTGTGAACAGGGCTGGGCTTCCTGCTCTCCTAACCTTGGTGAGGTGGCTGCTCTGTGGCCATGTTAACTTCAGCTCTGGCAGAATTCGGTGACCCTTCCAGCCATTCTGGTGCCCTGGCTCAGAGCCCTTAGCCTGTTGCTTCCCAGAGGGTGGTCCAGGCCAAGGAACAGCTCCAAGCCTTCCTGGCAGGACTGGCTGTGGAGCTGGAAGCAGGGGCCCTTCTCCATCCCTGCTGACTCCAAATCCTTCCGGGCATGGCCACGTGGAGTGAAGCCTGACTTATGGACGTGAGACTCAGAATCCCAGGGGTGGCCTGAGGTCTCCTCCTTGGGGCAGTGAGGATCCGGGGGTCAGGGTGGATCAATGCCCCTTCTGCTCAAACACCTGCCTGCTTGTCATGTCCAACAACTTCAGGGAATCACAACCTGTCCTGACCAACATTTCACTCTAACCTTCTCAGCTTTCTCCCAGAAAAGTGACGATTTAACAAAGCAAATTATGAAACTCCTCTGCTGGAATCAGACAAAAAGGAAGATCTTTAATAAGAGAATCAATTATGAATGAATGTTTCAGTGTTAGGCCTAATTCTCCAGGAGGGCAAAGATGACAGTAAGAACTCATGTTCTCTCAGCTCCTTTTCAAACCTTTGGGGTCTCAGTCTAGCCATTGCCTCTCAGAAGCTTTTTCTCTGTGAATTCTCTAACATTCCCATCACCACAGAATTAACCTGGATTTTATAGAGGACTTTTTCTTCTCTTTGGAGAGTATTATGAGAAGCCCATCTCAAAAGAATGGCTTTTGTCTCCTCTGTTTCCATTAAGGAAAAAGCTGTCAGCTGGGAGGCCAAAACTGCTTCACCCTCCACACCCAACTCCCATAAGAACCTGCCTCCTCACCCATCCCAGGTACAACTATCTAGACCAGGTGGGCCTCTGTCCTAAGGGACCTCTCCCAAGACCGCTGAGCTGTGGCCTGGTGAAAAAGACAGTCTGGGCCACTAAGATTCCTCTTTCAGGCTGTCAGTGTGGGAAACCGAGAGGTGACGTTTGGGAAATGGAAACAGAAAGCAGAAGGTTGTGGTACAGAAAGAGGACACAGCAAGAGATCAGCATGGTGGTCACATGCGAGATGAGGGCATGAGGGAGACATTCTGACAACAGCAACAACTAGAGGTCATGGGTTCCTGAAAAGATGGGGAGTGTGGCCTTAGCATGGGATGGCTTTCCCATCTCAGTCCCCACTCCCATGAGAGCCAGCTGAGTCAGGCTCCTGTTGTAGGGGTCACCATCCCTTCTTCTTAGACCCTTGCACTAAACCCCTCTTCCCTGAGCCAGCTCAAGGCAGGTGGGGAGGTCTCTTTCTGAAACTCATCTCTTCAGCAAGGGAAGATGTTTAGATCATTTACACTTAATGTAGTTGTTGATAGAGTCGGGTTTACAGCTACCATCTTGCTACTTATTTTCTATTTGTCCCATTTATTCTCTGTTCCCTTTATTCTTTGTCTTCTTTTGCATTAATGGTGCATTTGTTAGTATTCTATTTTATCTTCACTAGAGATTTGCTGACTATATCACCTTGTCTTTTTTTTTTTTCAGTAGATGCTCTAGAGTTTAAAATATGCATAATTAATCGGTCACAGTATACCTTCCAATAATATTATACTACTTCAGATACAATAATAGAAGCCTCCCAACCCTATGCTTCAATGTCCCCTCCTGAATTTGTGCTACTGTTGTCACACATTTTACTGCTGTATATGTTATTAACACAATACATTCTTTTGCTTTAAATCATTATTCTTTTAAAATTTTTAAATAAAGGGGAAAAAAAGGTCTTTTATTTTTACCCACATTATTTACCATTTCCTGATCTCTCCAGTCCTTTGTGTTGATCCAAGTTTCCATCTGGCATCATTCTCCTACTGCCTGAAGAACTTTAATATTTTTTAATATTGGCCTATTGGCAACAAATGCTCTCATCTTTTGTCTGTCTGAAAAAGTCATCATTTCACCATTTTAAATTACATTTTTGCTAGATTTAAAATTCTGAGTTAGCACTTTTTTTTTCTTTCAACGTTTAAAGATGCATTCCACTGTCTTCTGGGTTGCACTCTTATAATAAGTCTGTGATAAGTTTTATCTCTGTTCCTTTGTACAAAATGTATCTTTTTCCCCCCTCTGGATGATTTAAAGAAGTTCCATTTGTCACTGTTTTTCAGAAACTTGATCATATTGTGTCATGGTGTGAGACATTTGGATCTGTAGGAATTTATAGTTCTCGTCAAATTTGGGGGAAGAAATTTGGCCAAAATTTCTTCAAACATTTTTTGTTTCCTCCTCTCATCTTTCTGGAACTCCAACTTCATGGGCTGCTTGATATTATTGCACAAGTGACTAGGACAGTGCTATCCATTTAAAATTTGTGCATTTTCTAAACTAAATACAAAGCTAAAACTAAATACAATTGATTTAAATAAATAAGACAATATATACAAGCCTCCCAGGAGCATTCACGGCACACAACAGGTGTTTAATAAACATTATTTCTCATCTCCCCAAGCCCAAGTCTTTAATTTCCCTCTGTGCTTTTGTTCTTTTTGTACACTTTCAGCCTCTTTTGCTTCTCACATCCCTCTGCCTCTCCAAATTCCTCCTATCCTTCAAGGTGCAGCTTAAAGCCCTCCACCCTGGATGCTTTCCAGGTTACTCCAGGTCACAGTTCACAACTCCCAGAACACTCACTGCTTGCTTACTCAGAGTCAGCACCGCTGTGTCATCCTCAAGGATGAGCACTACTCCCCCACCTCCTGCAACCTCATCACTGCTTGATCCAGCACTGTCAAGAGTTGTTTCTCGTTGTCCATTACCTTGGAGCCTCCCAAGCGTCCTGAAGCCCCACAGGTCTCCTGCCCCTGGCCAACAAGCTCCCAGGGAAAAGAACCTGGTCTAGAGCAACAGTGTGATGGTCTGAAGTAAAAAGGACTGTGGAGCCCACCCAGCCGGGTCTGAGCAGCCCTGCCTGCTGCCCACCTGTGTGAATCTGGCCCAGTTACTTAGCCAGACTGAGCCACAGTTTCCCAATCAGTTTCATGGCTGTGATTGTTGGAGTAAGATGAGAGAGAACTGTGCCAAGCGCCTGGCTATTATCTGCTGTCATGAGACCTAAATGAATGCAGGACAGGGCCCCAGTCTGGCAGGGAGTCTGTGGAGCTGGTACCTAGACTTGTGGAATGTTTGCCAGTCATGAACTCACCTCCCCAGGATTGTCTAAGGGCTCTGCATCCCTCACAAAAGCTTATTGCGTCTCTTCAGCCCGTCCACACATCTGGTTGTACTTACTGATCTAAAAATGTATCCATCCCGCTTGCCATGTTCACATTCCAGAACATGGTACAGCCCCAGGAGGAAAAAAAAAAAACTTATAAATACTGTGCATTAAAAAAATTAATGCCATGTGTTTACATCCTTCCAAAAGAGGAAGGTCTAGGACAAGGAATATAGCCTCCTGTATGCAGCAGGCACCTGGACAGCTCTGCACACCAGGGCTGACACAGCAGGGTCCCTAGGACTTCAACCCAGTGGTCCTAGGCTAGGAAAACCCCTCCAAAGCAGTGAGGAGGACTTTCAGGGAAGGAATCCAGAAAATAAGTGGTTCTTTTGACTGCCTAATAAAGGTTTACTTCGAAGATGAGAGGAATAGCCAGAAGAGATCAAGAGACAGATTGTCTTTAGATTTCCTGAGTGACCAAGAGCGTGCCACTCAGGGTCTGTGGGCCTCTCTTACCCGTCTGTTCATAATTGCTTATGTCTCCATTGCAGCTGTGATTCTGTGAATGTCTCTGAAACGAATGAGACAGAGGTATTTGTCAATGTGTTTGCATTTGTCTATGTTCTCAATGCCTATTACAGTGCCTGGCATGTAGCAGATACCCCACAAATGTTTCTTGAAAAGATAAATATTATAAGATTGAAATTGTAAGCTTCTATTTAGATATGAGCTTTGCCCTTGACTACTGTGACATCAGGCAAGTAATTTCATCTCTGAGCTCCAGTTTCCTCATTTGTAGAACAGATAATGAGGCCTACACATGATGATTGTGAAAATTAATAAAGGAAACCTCATTTTAAATAGAATCAAGAAGCCCTGAAGGGGAAGATATCATGTATACTCCACCAGTTGCATTTTACTTTATAATTATGGGCAGAAGAAAGCTTACCTTCCTACTCTAGTAGGAGGAAGGAAGATTTTCTCTTTGCCTAGCAACAGCCCAGACAATGAGAAACTGCCACAACTCAGCAATGAGAAACCGTCACCACCCTAAACTCTCAATTTCCAAGCATGGATTTTCATTCCAAGCAGCCTCTCCCAACTTCCACCTCCTTCTCTATAAAGTTACATTCCTCTCCTTTGTTCTCCAGACTTGCCCATGGTTTGCTACAGCTTGCCTGTCTGGCATTGCCAATTCCTTGGCTATTCCCAAATAAACCCATTTTGCTGGTAAAATAACTGTTTTATTTTTAAGGTTGGCATGGTCAAATGAGATGTCTGTAAAATTCATAAAGGGTGCCTAATACAGAGTAGATGCTCACTAAATGGTAGCTATCATGTTATGGATGCATCTACCACAATTCTGCTTGTTGGCTTTTGAAACGTCTGTAGGAATTTCCTCTTTTTTTGGTTTTTTCCCCACCCTCCTACTCCCAGGTGCAGAGCCTGAATTTTCTTACTCAATGAGCTGTCTCTGAGGATCAGACCAGAAGAACTGGCTTGTGTTGTAGTAGGAGATTAGACTCAAGGTAGAGGTGAAAAAGGGGTATCCAATATTGGGAGAAGTTATGAAACAAAATGGGGAAGCTTTCCCCAGGAAATCTACTGGGGTACATAGATGTTTTCTTCAGTGACTGGCCCCTACGTTGACCCATGAGGAGCCATGTGGGCTATGTGACCTTCCACTTGATGGCCTCTCAGGGCATGAACATCTCAAGGACATTGTGGTGAGGACAGTGGGCTCAGCCAGAGATACTGTGTGTGGTCTGCTCCAGTCACACACAGGTCTTTGAGGTTAAAGAGCTGCTGAGATGCGTCAGTGCTGCCCAAGGACAGAACTGAAAAGAATATAAATAAGTACAGCCTTGCCTGGCACCCAGCCGGCCCAGATGTCTGGCTCTGAAGGAGGGAACAGAGAAAGGCCCCACTAGACCTGCTTTCTCATGAGACTCACATGTGCTGGGTCTTTCAGGAACCTCTGCACAACCTTTAAAGCCAACCTAGGGGCACTTTGGAGCCCTGCTGGTGTCCCAGCACAACCCCAATGGCCAGGCCAGGGGGGCCATGAGCCTACAACGACCCCAACTCCCCTCCGAACCACTTCACCGAGGGCTCGGTGTGTAACGGGAGAAGAGGAGTCATGCTCTAGGCTGAGCTGAGTGCCCTCCAGAGGCTTTCCCATCAGTGCTGGAGATGGCCAACCATCGGCCAGGTCCAGTTCACTGAAGGAGCTGAGCCCTTGGATCTTGTTAGTAGAGACTGGGATGGGGGTAGGTGGAGTGAAGGGGAAAGACCTGTGGTTGGGGGTGTGGGGGGAGACAGAGAAAACTTCTCTGTTTGTGTGTCCTACCTATCCCTTTAGCTTTGTCCGTGGCAGTAGCAGCAGGGGAGGGCTGACCTCGGACTGGCAGGAGTGTGAGGAGCAAGTTAAATCAGGCTGGGCTGAGCCGCGCTAAGTGCAGTTGGAAAGACGGACCCTGCCCTCTTAGCAACCCCTGGGATGAGGCATCCATTCTGTGCAGAGATTGAGTCAGTTTTCATCAGAACAGCTTCTGGCAACTGAGGAAGACAAGTGCTTTACTTGTGGACCAGACACCCAGGAAGACCATCTCAAGCCCCTGGAGCAACCCCCCCACAGGTCCCCATGAAGCCCATGGGCTGCCTCCATTTCCGCTGCACCTTCCCTTCCCTGCTCCTCATTCCCACCGCACCTTCCCTTCCCTGCTCCTCATTCCCACCCTGCCTCTGCTCTCACTCCTTTCCACCAGGGGGATGACTTCCTGGATTCAGCCCCAAGAGCCTTTCTGGAATAACCCTGCACCATCCAGAGCTTCTGCACTCACCTGACTCTATTTTACCTGATACTGACCCCCATACTCCACTTGTTTTATTTCTCTGGGTCTTTTCCCCTGAACAACTGACTGTGACAAAGGAGAAGTTTGTAATTCTTTGGTATCTCCCGGAATTCAGGGCTCAGTACACAATAGATACACAATAGGTGCTCAATAAGTGCTTCTTGAATTAATGACTGAAAGGCTGTATTACTTCATATCTTAAGATGCAATTCTAAAAGGTTTGGGTCATAACAGATGTATACACTCAAATTACACCTCAAAGCTTATTACTGAGAAATGTGGGGTTTCTCTGGCTCCAGGCTGAGTGCTTGGAGGCTGGTGAGGAGCACTGCACTAGGAGTGAGGGGGCAGGACTGTAGCCCAGCCCTGCCACCAATTTGCTTGTGATCGACAGTAAATCATATAATCCCTACTTCCCTACCTCTGCAGTGGACTACCGCCTACCTGCGTAGAGTGTTGTGAGCATAAAATGGGGCAGAGTTTTGAAAGAGCTTTGAAATGCTGAATAAATGGAGATTATTCTTCTCAGGAGCTCATGAGGGATTCATTGAACACACCTTCATGATAATCTACTCTGCATCAGATACTAGAAATGCAAATATAAAGGTGCTTCAGACTTTGCCCAAGGGAAGTTGGAAGAAAGACTCAAATACTAACAATGGGATAAGCATTACAGGAAAAGAGGGAGGGAAGCGTCTTGGGGTGCGGACGGGAGTGCATTTGAAGAGAACTTGGAGACTCATCAAACGTCAACAGCAAGAAGGGCGGAGAGGCAGTAGCACACGCCTCACAGTGAGCTGAAGGCTAGCGGAGTGGATGGGGGCAGCTCACGGTGCCTTGTGGCTACAGCAGAGAAAAGTGGGTGATGAGGCTGCAGGGTAGGTGAGCAGAGACGCAGGAAAAGGCAGCAGGGCTAATGAGCTCTGCCACTCCAGCAGGCTGGGGTGGGGTGGGAGTGTGTAGGGGCGGAGTACGTTTCAGAACCCCTCTGGGACTCTGGGCAGGTGCAGGCAGGGCCTGGAACTACTTGGTGAGCAGGGAGGCTAGGCCTCTGGGGAGCTCAGCTGAGACAGGCAGGAGCATAAGGTCTGGTCCTTCCTTCCCTTATGAGCTCCAAGGGCAGCCAGGCCAGATTACGCTCCTGCCCCTCAAATATGTAAAGCTCTCCTTGCCTCTGCACCGGCGCTCCCTCTGCGTGGAATGTTGTCAGTAGCTCTCATAAAAGTCCCAGACTACATGTCGCTCCCCCAGGGCCCTCCTTGCCCATGGGTCCTCCTCACCGTTCTCTCCCCATCATGGTGCCTGCTTTATTCCTTTTGCAGCACTGAGCACAGATGTTCCCCATTGGCTTTCTTGCCTGCCTCTCCCCACTGAAGTGTCAGTTCTGTGAGGTTGGGGACTTCACCTCTCATCCCAAGGTGTTGCTGGCGCCTGATACACAGTGTCTGGCACATAGTAGGCGCTGAGTAACTGAATCAATGGTCTGGCTGTGCAGCGTGACTTGAAGGGCGTCACATTTAAACGTGCGGTATCATCTGTGGGTTACAGTAGGCATCAGCATCCCCCATGGTAGAAATCAAGAAGCCAGGGTCACATTCTTAGTCTTACAGATGTGACATTTGGTTTCATAGAAGGTAACAATGAGAGTTGAACAAAAGTCCCATGGCTGAAATCTGGCTCTATATGCCCCGCCCCCAACTCAAGTACCAAGCATCATGTCCTAAGACCTAAATCCCAAATCTGGCCAAAGTGGGTAGTCCAGGGTGGACCCAGTCCTAAATCCAGCCTGGTCAAGGGAGCCCGGCTGGCTCTTATGGGGCCACAGCCAGCTACGGAGGCTGGCAAGAACAGGCTTCAATGGGCAAAAGCTGCCATCTCCTTACTCAGCAACACACGTGTCTTTTTAAATAACAGATTTAAATAAGTAATGCAAACTGTGAAAATCTGTGGTTAAAAATGAAAGGAGAGGAGTGGGAATAAAGACTCTAACAGATGGTTCCCTGGCCTCCCTCTGTGACAGGTGGGATGGAATCAGCTGCACCAACATATCTTTAAACATCTAAAAAGTTTTGTATGGCACCCTGCAGAATGAGCCCTTCATGTTCAGACTGTATCGTCAACCCAGCCCAGAGCAGCTCTGGAGAGGAAGACAGCGATGGCTGGGCCTCTCCTGTGGCCACAGAGTCATCTCCTCACCAGAAAAAGGACAAAGAGAGAAAATCCCACCTGCCTAGGCAAATGCGTGGAGGTCCCACTGGAGGTGGGGAGCGGGAAGGCTGCTAACCCTTGGGGTAGCTAAGTCAGCAACACACACACACACCCTCTTGCAACCCCTTGGCCTTCTTTCCACCCACACCTGCTCTCTGACGGCCAGGACCGCAGGGCCTGAAAAGATCCCACCTGGTCCACTAATTGGTTCATGTAATTGGTTGCGTACCCCCTGCCAGACTGTGCCCCACGGGGAGCTGGAGACCAGCCCATGTCCTCCAGCATCCCCACAGCCAGTCACAGGCTCCCAGTGTCCAAGGGGTCAGGCGGAGCTATCCTCATTTCCCAGCATGGCCATCGGTTTGGGGCCAGTCTCCACCTCTCATCAGGATTTTGCCTCTGCAGCCGCCACTGCGTGTCGCCGGCAGGCCTCCTCCCCATGTCCTCCGGCTCTCACAGGGGTGAGCACTGAAGGCCAGATGCTGATGCTGAGTCAGCAGGGGTCCACAGGGTGCCCCGGGAAGGGATGGCAGGGAGCTCTTCTGGGAAGAAAACCCTAGCCTTGGGGACGCCTGCCGTTACCAAGCACTTGTTGGGCCGGCCACCATGCTAAAACCATTACAAACAGAATTGCATTAAATCCTTACAACACCCTAGGAGGTATGCCATCGCCATCACCATCACCATCATCATCATTTACTGCAAGAGGAACCTGAGACAGAGAAAAAGCAAGAAGCTTGTCCATGGCCATAGAGGTAGCCATGGGGAGCCAGTACGCAGATCCCGCAGTCCCCTCCTGCCCCCGACACCTTGTGCTCCAAACCCCAGTGAGGCCATAATGGTGCTGCACACCCATCCTGACCTTGCCTGTCCCACAGCATCACAGGCACCCACGCAGAGGCCACAGGCCGCGTGCAGGCTCAGGTGGGCGGCTGCCTCTCGATGCTAGTGCTCCAGGTCAAGTCATCGCCCCTCCCCGAGCCCTCAGCATCTCATCATTAAGTAATAAGGGGTTTGTGAGAGAAGCTACCTCACAGGCCTCATTAGAGGACTGAATGTGCTAATAGGTGTAGCAGGCTTAGAACAGTGCCTGGTACCAGACACACTTAATAAATGTGAACCTCTGACACAATTATTAATAATATGATTGTTCCAATGGAACGTTCCAAGTCTCTATCTGATCCGCTCTCTCTCCTCCACGGGGGTTCGTGTATTGACTTCCAATATCCACTGTCTTTTTAATGTCTCCCTCCATCTCATTCTTCCACCTTCTCCTCTTCTCCTTCCAGTCCTGATGTGCCATTGAATCTTTTCAATTCATTTTAATGCTCGGAGTCCCAGATCCCTGAATGTGACAGATTGAGGGGGTGGAGATGGAGGTGGAGAACGGAGGAGCTTGTGTAATAGGACATAAATAAACTTGCACACGCTTCTCTTTCTCACTTGTAGATTCTATCCCATCACAGGGCAATCTTTGCTTTGTCTTCTCTTGAATTGGTGGGAGGATGTTTTATTCATGCCCATCTCCCCAGCACGGAGCCCAGGAGGCACCCAGCATGTGTGTGTCATGGGTCGGTTCTGTGAAGCCCAACCCTTGTGCCAGGTGCTGTTTGTTCTCAGCGCCTCATGCACTCACTCACTGATGCTCTGATACCATCTTAACGTCCCCACACCTGGCAAATAATAAGACTCCAATGTCTGGCTAACAAGAAACGGTGTTCTGTTTCTACCCTCTTAATGGACTCACCATTTTAAATCCTCAACTTGGTCTTTGTGGCTCATTACCGACCCTACCCCCCTTATTTCTGGCATCACTCTCCTCTAACATCTAAAATGGGGGTTTCAGCACAAACTTTCAACTTGATTATGGACCCAGGTGACAATGACACAGGTGAGCACACACCTAGAGGGGCTTAGATGTTTTCCCACAGGGTTTGGTTTGAGCAGCATCAAGAAATCCCCTCAGATCATCTAAAAACATCCCCCTTGGCACTGGAAAGACATTCCTTTGCTTTACTTCTCTGAGTAGCCCTCTGGAAACTGCAAACCCCGGAGGCTTTAACACATCACACCAAGTCATGGTCAGATAGGCCTGGGTTCGAATCCTTGTCCTATCATTTTTTTGAGCAAATTCCAGACACCATCTGAGCCACAGCTTCATCAATGGTGGAGCAGGGCTGGCGGGTCTGACGGTGACTGGGTGCCTTCCTCACTCTAACAGCCCACCGAGTACAGGCTACTAAGGGGAGAAGAATTTCGAGGTGGAGAGAGGAGGGAGAAGACAGGAAAGCAGGATGCTTCTAGAAGCTGTCAGGCCCGGGGTGGGACGGGGTGGTGGGTGGAGGCTGGGAAGGGAGGGAGCTGTTTACCGGCACAGTCAATAAACAAGGATTGAGACTATAAAGCAAGGCATTGTGCTAAGTGCTGAGGAAGTAAAAAGGAATTTTTATTTATAAGTTATACTCCACCTACTTCCCAAGAGAATTTGAAGGTGACTCACAATGAAAACCACACATGCAACACAATCACTAGAATAGGAAATCAAATTCATGGAAATGAAGAAAAGAAACCGATCACCATGTGCCAAGTGTGGTCCACCATCTAATCCAACAACCCCATTTTACAGATGAGAAAGGCAGAAGCCAAGAGGCACGCCCATGCCAAGAGTAGGTGCCAACACAAGAGGCTCAGGGCCCATGATGCTGCAGGAGCCCATGAAAAGGTTTCAAAGTTTTCTTTTAAAAACAGAAGAAAAAAAAGTTTAGGCTGAAGAAAATGTTTTCATTTATAATATTAATACAGTTTTCTTTATACCAACATATTCATAAAATATAATTTTTACTATCTTTTAATGGAGGAAGGGGCCCAAAGATGTAAAAGTGCCCCCAAAGTTGTCCTGCAGCCCCAAATTCTGGCTGGCCCAACTCCAAACCTGAGCTCTCTCCCCGCCTAAGTGAGACTATTTGTTGTCATTAAGCATCACATGCAAGTTGGCTCTGAAACTAAAAAAAGAGTATAAGTAGCAATTTTCAGTCTCATAAATGGGATGTGTAGTGGGGCTCACGTACTCACTCTACAGTGTGATTGTGGGGGGGGGGGGAATGTCGTTTTCTTATTTCCTTTGTAACTAATCAAGTCTTTATTTAGCAGTTCCACCAGATAGCTGGTCCCTAGTTGGCTGGGAGTGTTGACTAAATTTTGCCCAATTTGATAAAACTTCCAATCTGATTCAGTAACAAAATGGTCCTTCTAGGTAATGGGTGATTCCATTAATCTCAACCTTCGGCAGACTGCTTTCTCTGCCTCCTGAACCCAATGTGGCAAACGGTTCTGGCCAGATCCTCTGGCAGCCTGGGAGAAGGTCCTTGGACTCCTGGGGCAGGCCTGGACCCTCGCTGCTCTCCGCTGCCAGGGGCTGAACCAGCCAGCTCCTAGAACTGATGACCACTGTGGTGGGACAAACCCCATCTTGCTTCCCGGGGTGCTGTGCCAGGATGCATCGGTGGAGCTCATGGTCCCTGCCAGCTGCCCAAATGACCACTCAGTCTGGCACCCAGGCCTGTGTTCTGCCATCCTGCTGGCTCTCTCAGCACCTCCTCAGGTGCCGTCTCAGGCTTCCCTACCTACCCCTTCCTGCCGCACCTCCATGCCATCATGTGGATGCTTCTCCCCCATACGCCTGGGGGGCAGATGGAGTACTAGCCCAGGCACTCTCTGTCTCCTTCATAGTTTCCTGGATGCCTTAAAAACTCCGACAGGTTGTACACTGACATACTGGTGGGGAAGGCAGAGGAGGCAATAAGGGTAGTGGCAGAGAAAAACCCTGGTGCCCAATTTACCTGCTCTCTACCCTCCTCCCCCTTCTCACAATCTCTCAGAATAGAAGAAACAGGATTTTTCCCTTGTCATTCTCTAAGAACTAGTCTGGTGGGCCTAACTCTTGATATGGTAAATGAGAGTTAAGGGAATTTAAAAAAACTTTTCTCTTAACAATGACTACATTTCACCCAAGAATCTTGTTATAGACCCAGATAAAGATCTAATCTGAATATGCTGAACTAGTATTCTACCTGCTTACGCCTCACCTCCTGCCCCAAACATTGCTTCAGTGGACAAGAAACCCCAAAACAACAAGATTTGTAGGATATGAAAATTCATCTAAAAATAATTTCAAAGAGTGTTAACCCTGTTGCAGAAACATGTTAGTTCAACAGGGAAAACCAACTATGCTGTATTAAATCTCCAAAGAAATATATTGGGTGAGTCCTTATATAAGGCATATTGAATAACATGGTGAACACAATCTTCAATGCTTATTTTGCAAACCTTCTCCCAATAGCTATTTGTTATATCAACCCTCAGGAAAAGGAGACTAGAACATGAGGCATTCCTCAGATGAAAGAGGCTCATCAGGTAAGTCCAGTTGTGCTATACCTGGTGTTCCTACAGCTGGATGCAGCTTAGACATCCCAGAGAAGATATCAGAGCATAGCATGCCTGGGTCTTCCAGGCAGGGTTTAGATGGGGGAGCGAAGTCACTGTCCGCCTCTCCCACCTTAAAGGAGATCAGGGAGAGTTCCAAAAAAACCAACCTCTCAGCCATCACAGTACTTTTTTTGTGTTGTTTTTTTTTTGTTTTGTTTTGTTTTTTAAGATTAGTCATGATTCAAAATGTGAAGTATAAATGGTCTGAGAGTTTGGAGAGGAACTAAGTTTTGGGAGAAAATTATTCTACAAGTCGGAAATGTTGGAGAGTAAGAGATCAGACTCTAGGATCTTCTAGAGTCAGGCTGGAGATGTGCAACTGCTAAAGGTCACCAGACACAAATTATGACTCTTATTCTGGACCAGGAGAAAGACTCTAGAAGACTGTGAGCTGCTGCCTTGGCCAGAAAGAATATGATCATAAGGAAAATCAAGATCTTAGCAGTGGAAGGGACTCAAGAGAGCATCTGGTCCAATCACTGCCTTCAAGATGGAGAATAAGACAAGCATGGTCATTATCATGATTTCTATCAACAGTACACTAGAAAGTCCTACTCATTTCAGTAAAGAAAGAAAAAAACGTAAGGGCTGATATTGAGAAAAAAGAAACAAAGCTTAAAATATGTACAAATAATATTATTGTGTGAATAGAAAATCCAAGAGTCTACAAATATTATTAGGCCTACTAAGAAAGTTTAGCAAGATTGCTGTGTATAAAATTAACATATAAAAAATGAGTTTATTTCAATACATGAACAATAAGCATGAGAAAATGAAACAATTTTAAAGTGATCATTTACATTTGCAACAAAAACGAAGTGTTTATGAATGAGTCTAACAAACTTCATGCTGGACTTCTAGAAAACATTATTAAACTTTATTAAGAGACATTTTTAAGGATGCTCTAAGAAATGCAAGGGTATACTATATTCATGTATGGATGAGTCAGTGTTGTAAAGACGTCATTTTCCCCAAATTTTATATAGAGCCAATGCATCTCAATCAAAATCCCAATATATTATTACAAGTAGAATCTGGTAAGCTTACTGCAAAATATCATATAACAGTGCAATAAGGAGAAGACAAAAAATGAGGTGAAAGAATTATCCTTCCAGGTATCATGACTTACTATGAAGCCATAGTAATTAAGACAGGGTGGCACTGGTACAGCTGTAGAGAAATAGATCAGTCAAATAGAGTAAAGAGCACATGAACAGATCCACACATATATGGATCCTTGATATATGGTGGAGGTAGGATTACAGAGCACCAGGAAAGAATAGACTATTTTTAAATGATGCTGAAAAGAGAGTTAAGGGGAAATGTGTTGTAAGGAGTGGGGAGTAAGTCCCTTGGGGGGGTCCTTAACGATTACTCCAACATGGCCATAGAAATTACACTCAAAGAGGCGTATGAAATGAAAGGATTTATTATACTCACAGATCCTGGAAGAGGCAGGTAGGGCAGGCTATGCGACATTAGTTATATCTCAATTTTTTTTAAAAAAAAAGAAGGTATATAGTATGTTACTTATTTACCAAGCCTAAAAATAGGCTAAACTACTAGCTTAAACTACAGTTGGCCTTCTGTATCTGCAAATTCCACATCTGTGGATTCAACCAATCAGGTATCAAAACTATTTGGGGAAAAAAAAATTCCAGAAAGTTCTAAAAAGCAAAACTTGAATTGGCTGTACTTCAGCAACTACTTACATAGCATTTATATTGTATTTATAACTATTTACACAGCATTTACATTGTATTAGGTATTATAAGTAACCTAGAGATGATTTAAAGTATACAGGAAGTGGGTAGGAATAGCTCAATGTAGAGCACAGGCTTGGCATGCATGAGGTCCTGGGTTCAATTCCCAGTGCTTCCATTAAAAATAAATAAATAAATAAGTAAATGAAGTTTAAAAAACTTTAATACAATTAAGTGTACAGGAAGATGTGCATAGGTTATTTGCAAATATTACACTATTTTATACAAGGGATTTGAGCATCCTAGGATTTTGATATCTGTGGGGGTCCTGGAAACAAGCCCCTGTGGATACTGAGGGATGGCTGTATATGAAACTACTGTTATTCAGCAATTTTCGTGAGACAAAATGGCAATTTCCTACAGTTTACCCTAGTATTATTTAGGGTACATACACAGATGGTAAAACCATAAAGGAAAGCAAGGTAACGATGAAACAAAAGGTCAGGGTAGTGTTACCCCTCTGGGGAGGAAGGAGGGAAGCTTGACTGAGACAGGTGAAGTTGGGGGAGGGGGGACATCACAGGTACTAGAGATGTTCTAGTCTATTTCTTGACCTCATGGATGGTTACAAAGATACTCCCTTTACAGTTCTTTAAACTATAGAAAGTTTCATGCACTTTTTTAAAGGAAAGTAAGAAAAATGTAGATGCCAATTTTAAACTCTGGGCACACTAGCCAAACATGTCTTCTATCTATGGTTGGGTGGTGGAAAGAACAAGATGCCTCCTGCTGGAAGCCAGGGGCCCACATTGCAGACTACCTGCCACAGCTGCCTGGCACCATTGATTTGTCTTGTTTATCAGAGATAACAATTGGGAATACTTTCATTATCCCACTTACAATGATATGTCATAGTAAATTACTTATGTGTGTTTGCCCAATAGAGGGTGAGCTTCTTGAGGACAAGGACTGAGAAGTTTCCACTGTCAGCCCAGTGAAGACAAGTGCCTGGCACACTGTAGATACTCGATGAAAAGCTGGCTGAAAGGACAGCCTCCGGAGGAGTGGATGGACAGGCAGGTAGATGGGTGGACAGAACGGTTACTGCGCGCAGGTCTTTACTGAATAGGAGACTGCATTTTCAGAACTAGTGAAGAGAGTTTTAAAGCCAAATATGAAGAAGAGAATGGGTTTATATGTGTAAAAGTGCTAGCATGGTAAAAACAGAGGCTAAACCATATTTAATCATTTAGTGAGTGGGACAACACGCTCTGTATTGTGAATACTCAGTGATGCCCCTGTCTAATTATGCTGCTAAGACTTGCTTCTGGGACTTGCCAGCCACACAGAACCTGCTTGTGTTTTCAGTAAATAGTGCTCCCCGAGTTGTGCAGGGAGGAGGTTGGAGCCTGCCTTTGCTAGGTGGACCGTGGAGCAACACGCACAGCAATGACCCAGGAAGGTTTTGGGAAAGCCACCTGTGTGCGGGCAGGTTCCTGGATGTGCCCACCCCACCTGCAGTCTTGGAGGCCACACTCAGGTGACATGGTGCCAGTGCCAGGAGACATCTTCCTTCCTCACTCTCTCCCCTGCCCTTTCCCTTCCTTCCTGCCTGCTTCCCTCCCTCCCCTCCTCCTGTCCTCCTCTCCTTCCTCTCTCTCCTCTCTCTTCCTCTTTCCCTTTGATTCCATGTTGTCCCCTCTGCCTCTCAGTCCCTGTCCTTGTCTTTCTCTCTCTCCTTCCCCACCCCTGCACTCAGCAATCTTTCCAGTCCCCTATTTATATCTCTGACCACCATCAGCCAGATGGACCCCACATAAAGAAACTCAAATATCTTAACTACCTTCCCCTCACCACCCTCCTTGAAACCAGCTCTGCCTGTAGTTTTAGGAGGCTAAATTCTCTCGGGGCTCTTCACCCAACATACATTCATCCACCCCCACAGTCCACGGACCCCCGCCCTGAGTGGCCTGGAACCTGCTCCACCAGGTGACCACGAAGCCCCCTTGGGCTGATCTGTTACCCCTTCTCCACCCACAGCCAGAGAAGGGGCCATTTGTTACTTCTGAACACATCCATTCTCAGGTCCATGAGCAAACGCCCCCCTTTTCTGGACCCCATAACAGAAATACAGATTTTGGCTGCCCTTCTCTTCACCCCAAAGAAGGGCTGCTTTTGCAATAAGGGGCATTAGAAAATTGTCGCCTTCCAGGAATACATAGATGTTTTTTCTCCCTAGTCTCTGCCCCGGGCTGATCTGGCCTGATTGACAGAGGAGATAGAGATCACGGGACGGGGGGAGGAGGAGGGTGGGAAAGAGGCAGGAGTGGTGGAGTCTGAGAGGATAGAGAGAAGCAGAGAGAAAGAAAGATCAAGTTCAAGAATTCTAGAACTGGGGGAGGAAAAGGATGTTCAGCCAGTAGGACTGCCCCAACACACACATCACCCATTTTGCAGAGGAGGAAACTGGGGCCTCAGAGACAAGAAGCACTTTTCTCCCGGCCCAAGTTGATAGTTGGCAGAGTCTGAACTAGCAGGCTGGTCTCCTGACTCTAATTCCAGCCCAGCACCGCCCCTCCGCCTGACTCAAGGCAGAGAAAGTTGACTGTCTTGGCAGCAAAATGAAACCTTTTGATTTACGAGGAATTCTGAGATATCTTCCAGTTGACAGTCTGGAGAATTGCATAAGCCTACACTTTTGTGGGGGCAGCATTTAATGAAATGAACACGAGTTATTCATTTTTCATTAAGGATGACATGCAGAGAGTCCATATCTAAGGATGAAAAATAGGTCCCAACCTGGAGCCCCACGGTCCTAAGGACTCAGGGAACCCTTGCCTCTACACAGACGTTGACTGTCATACTCATTATCTCTCATAATTCTCACAGGGACCCGGAAAGCTAGATCCTATTGCTCTAGTGTCAGACACAAGAAAACTGAGGCTGAGAGAGAGCAAGGAACAAGCCCAAAGTCACCCAGCTAGTCAGTGACAGAGCCAGAATTGACATCCCAGGAGGCTATGGCTCAGCTTCAACAAGCCGTTCGTGCAGGAATAGGGGGTCGACTAGGCAGGGTCTGGGGTCCAGTTGTGCAGATGCTGCTCAGAACAGGGCTCCGGCTGCAGGCACTGACTCCAGATGGATGCTCCAAAGACAGAGGGGCCCTGGGTACTGGCAATAGGATCCCTGCAATTTGGTGGGCAGCCAGGCCCAGCTGGACAGTGGCCAAGATGGCAATAGAAGAGAAGTCTAGGGGGCAGTGGGACCATGGAAATGTTGCCCAACAGGCTCTGATTTCCCTGCTTTCTAGCTCCCTAGCCTCAGAGCAGCTTGGCATCCATATCAAATAACCTAGCTGGGCTCCATTTCAGATGCAGGTACAACAAGTGTGGGCCTTGGGGCCCAGCAGACCCGAGTTTGAATCCTAAGCCTGGCACTCATTAACTGTCAGACCCTGAAAAAGTGCCTCAGTCCCTCTGGGGCCGCAGGTTTCATACCCATAAGAGTTACATAACAATTCCTACTTCTGGGCAATCTTCTGAAAATTATTATTATTATTATTATTATTAATAACAGCTACTTAATAGTAATGACAACTAATATGTATTAAGTGCATTTCACGAGCCACGTACTAAGCTCGCATTTTACTACATTTACTGAATTGACCTTCAATACAACCCTCTGAAGTGTACTATTATTAGCTCCATTTACCTACGAGGAACCAGAAGCTCAGAGAAGCTATTTGCTTGCCCAGACCACAGAGTTAGCAAGTGACAGGATCAGCATTTGAACCCAGGTCTGTGTGTGCCCCCAACCCACTAACATGACTCTTTATAAGCAAGGTACCGAGCACACAGAAGACAGTCAACAAATGGGAGTTCCAGTCCCTTCTTTTTCTCCTAAAAGCCCAGATTCCCACAGTGCCCTCCAGGACTTGCTTTGGGGCTTGCCTACATGGAGTTCTCTGGAAGTCAGGAGAAAGCAGGAGGTGAGGGGCGGGAGTGGGGGAATTTCTCATTCCAGGCTCCTCTCCCCTCCTCCGGCTTCCTTATAGGGTTTGGCAAATGCTGCTTCACTCAAGGCCTCTTGTGTTGCTGGACACAATGCAAGTTTATTTTGGCACTGTGAAGAGAGCCTGACTCTCCCTCTCTGGACGCCTGTGTGGGAAGAAGACCCGGAGAATGCGGCCCAGACCCCGTCAGTTCCCGTTATTCTCCCAGCATGTCCACAGCACAGACGTATCCATTACATGCAGCTTGGAGAAGGAAATGAGATAAGAGCTTGATTTCCACTTCATACAGATCATAAGATCTGCCCGCCCCCTGCATGCTCCTCCTCTAAAACGTCAGGCTGCGGGCATGGTGCTTCAGTGAACCGCCCACTCCTACCCCATCCCCTCTCCACCCCGTGGGCACTCTGGCTGGTGGCATCCACATCTGGGCATTTGGCTACCTGTGCTGATTAAAGTTATCAATACTCAGAGTTGCATGGGATCGTCCAGTCCGAGCCCCCACCTAGCTTAGATTCACAGTCAGCCAGCATGTTATCCAATGCCAACCCGGAGCCAAGCAAGGAGTACTTTTGCATGTGTTAGTTCATATTTCAGAATCCTCAGATCGCCTTTTTTCCAAAAGGCCTCATTTTCCCATTTTCACAAATGCGGGGCCTGTGGCTCAGGAAGATGAAGCAGCTGGCTCAAGGTCACGGAGCGAGTGGGTCAGAGGTGGAACCGGGATGTGGTGTTCCAGCTCTGACACCACCCCCATCTTCCCCAGCCCTGGAGGTGTCCCTTCTACAGCCTTTTCAGTGGAAGCTTCATCCAGGCTTTATCTGAGCTCCTCTAGTGTTCCCTGAGAAAGCCTCATCTGAAAGGTTTTTTAGGTAAGCAAAAATCTGCCTCGCTGTCCCTTTCTCCCACAGGTCCCCAAAGTCCTAAATCTAACTCCAGGCCGAAAAAAGGAAACCCAGATCTCTGCCCTTGGCCATACCCATTCTCCAGAGATGGGAAAATGACCTCAGATGGTCCCTGATACTGTCAGGACTGGGTGGGGGTGGGTGCCCTGCAAGGAGACTGGCTGTCAGAACCCTGGCTCTGTGGGCCTTCTCTGGCCCTCTCTTCTGACTGCCCCACTTAGCTCCGGGTGGGAGTTAGGAGAAGCTGGAGTTGAAAGCTGCAGCCAGGTGAGCTTGCTAGGCAGGCCCCAGTGAGAGGGATGGATGGGGACTCCTGCCCTGACCCAAAGAACTGGAAACATCCAGCAACACCAAGGAAGGCATAACTGAGTAGGCAGTGACTTTGAGTGGGGAGAGCCCTTAGGCTCCAGTGGGCACACACTCCACACCCCACATACCCAAGCTTGGCCCAGGGCCAGGTAAGGGAGGCACAGATCCACCAGCAGTAGTGGCCTGGATGACGGCTTTCAGAGCTCACTGAAGGAGGTAGGAAGGGCAAGCTTCATCATGGTTTACAGACGTGGGAATGGAGGCTCAGAGAACTCAGATACCTTCCCAAGGCCACACAGCCAGTGAGGGGCAGAGTGAGGCCCGAATTCAGTGCCTTGGGCTCCCAAGCATAGTGGACTTTTTCCTCTGCTGTGCCACCCCCTACTCTGTTGACTCTAGGAAGATGGGTCTGGGCACAGCCACAAAGGCACAGATGGGAATAAGCAAGCTCGGCCAAAGGGCAGTGAGGAACGGGAAGGATCGACTGCTTGATGGACAGGTTGATTGAATCAGTGAGACCTCATCCTGCGGAGCACCTACAGCCCAGGCCAGCCCCGCTCAGCCCACCGTTCCTTTTGCCTCCCTACTTTTTGCAGGAGACCAGATCTGTGCTTGCAGTTGCTGCCCAGGGCAAGGCTGAAACATTTATGGTTCCTATTTAAAGCCAAATTCGTCATTTCAGCACCAACCAACAATTAAACCTGATTAAATCAAGCGCTGATGACTAATTTAAACCCAGCTTCACAATCGGCCTGCCCTGACTATTTAAAACCTCTTCTAGCCTCTGGGACCCTTCAGAACGGGGACTGTTTGTCCTGCCAAGAGCGAAGGTCCGCCGGCCTCATTCTGGACCCAGATCAGGGCATGTATAGTGTATAGGGCCTGCTCTAGTGGCCCAGGCCCCCACGGTCCTGTGGTGAGGCTGTCAGCTGGCTCTTGGGCGGGGCACAGGGATGGCTCCTAGGAAGGATGGCTCCTGGGAGGGGTCAGGGATGCCAGAGAAAGAGAGAGCAGGGGGAAGCAAAGAAAAGGCAAAAGCCCATGTAAGGGGTCATATGAACCCCAACTGCACACATGTTCGGTCCTTTGTTGGTTTTATTCAGACTCTGAACAATTGTGGCTGCCTGGGGAGTGCCGGGAACACTGGATTTGAATCCTGACTTGGCAGTCAATTACCCAGTCCTGTGACCTTGGCTGGGTCTCTTGGACTTTCTCAGCATCACCTTCCTCACCAGTATAATGAGAATTCCAAACATCTCTCACAAGCCATCTCCCTGTGTTGCTAAGAAATCCCTCACATCTGACCATCCTGGAAAAAGCGCTTGGAAAATGAGAATTCCTAAGACATGGAAGTTATGAGTAAAGCAAGCTTGAGCTTGTATTGGGCCTGGTGCTATGGGGGCAGCATGGCAAATTCCAACACATGGTCATAAGAGTGATGCCTGGTATTCACATGGCTCTCGGGGGCTGTAGGAACACACAACAGATCACCAAGTGTGAATGATGACCCCTCCAGGCTGAGGACTCAGTCCAGACTGGTGTAGTCAGGGAGGTCTTCCTGGAAGCAGCGGGCTTGAGCCAAGATTTGAAGGCTAGGCAAGACTGGAATAAGCCGAGAGTGGGAGGGAAGCCGAACTAGGTAGGGCCACTTAGAGCTGGCAAAGAACTTCCACAGCCACTTCCCATTTAATCTTCATGACCACCCCCATTTTAAATGACTGGCCACTGAGAAATTCAGGCAGCCAGACACTGGCTTGGAGCCCCTGACGCTTGTTGCCTGGTCCACTCTGCCCTACTCTGTCCCATCCCAGAGAAGAGCATACCAGAGATGGGAGAGGGGAAATCCAGGAGGGTGGGAAGGCGGAAGGACTCCCAGCAGGGCCCTTCCCTCTGGGATTCCTAATGCATATCCTTCTTGAAGAAAAAGCACAAGAGATGCCTTTGGAGGCTGAGAGATTATAGGAGACATTGGGAAGGGGGCTGCTGTGTCAGGGTTTGAGCAGCAAGGGATGGTGACAGCCAACCATCCCTGTCCCTGTGGGGAGCCTGAGCTGCCTGGACAGGGGAGAAGGGTCTCTCAAGTCCCTAAGTTATGGCGTGTGGGAGGAAACAATAGCATCTTCTCTGAGGCCCCAGGGATGAGGAGGAGTGAGATCACGTCTGGGGAGGGAGGGGGCAGGGACACAGGATATGAGCGGGCTCCCAGGGGAGTGGAGGCTTCAGAGCGGCTGCCTCCCTCCCTGAAGTCCCCCACCGCCTCCGTCCCAGTCTCCCTTCCTCCTCCAGGTTCCTGGGCCGTAAATCAGGACTATCTGACCCTTCTAGGATTCTTGGAGGGTCGCTCAGACCCAAAGAGACTGCAAGCCCCTCCATGGCAGGTCCAGAGCCTCACATGTGTTAAAAGCTCAGGGTCTGGCATGCGGTAGAGGCTTGAGGGGGCCCTCCAGTCCTGCCACTTATGAGCTGTGTGATTTTAAGCCTGTCCCTTAACCTTCTTGAGATTCTCCTGTGCAATGAAGGTAAAAATAGGATCTATCTCACGAGGTCGTAGTGGAAATTAAATGAGTTAATCAGAGTACATCCTTACCAAAAATATCTACCCCAAAGCAGCTAGCACAGACTCAGTATTTAGCAGGATATAACTTGACGATTAGTTGATTAGCTATATCACTGGGGACGGGGATTGGGTAGGAGGGAACGCTCTCTGACATGGATCCATGATTCTAAATGAAGGGCAGAGGTTATCTGGGGAATTTCCTGTCTTTGAGGCCTCAGGAACACAGCTGTCCCTATGTCAGTCCACCATGAGGGTCTCACACCCCCATATCCCGGGCAAATCCAGAGCCCCTAGACTCTCCTTGGGGGAGTCTTAGCCTCATGGTTGGGGTGGGACAGGAGACCCAGGAACAGAGCCTCCCCCTTCTGGCTGAAGTTTAGCAGGAAAACATGAGGATGCTGGCTTCCTGGGAGTGGAGACAAGGGGAGGAGAAAGGACCTCCTAATCTAAAACCGTGCAGAGGCTACTTGAGGATTAAGTAAAATGTCACACGTCAGTCTCTAGACCAGGGCCTCTGAAGAGTTTTGTAAAGGACCAATTTTGAAAATATCCAATCTGTCACAAACCAATGCTTTTGTAAAATACAACAAACATGAATTACTCAAAAAAACTGATCACACACTTGGATACTATGGCAATATCAATCAAATGGCTCTGAAAATTTGTGTTTATTCTCAGTTTCCGGACTTATCAGAAACCAGTGACAAACAGTTTGTAACAGATGACAACCACATTGCACTTGGAGCAGATACTCAATAAAGGGTCATTTCCCTCTTTTCCTTCCTGCAGTTTTACTGCCTCCTTGACTGGATAGGCAAGGGGTTCTGGCAGCCCCACCCCAGCTCCTCCAGGCCTCCCCTAGTCCCCCATCTATGGCCATATGGCCTCCGATTTTCTGGGACAGTCCTGATTATACATATTCTGTCTCACGGCAATGTGTTCTGACTTTTTTTTTTAAGGTCTGCCATACAATAGATGTGCTTCTGAAAGGATAAGCATAAATAATGTGTTTGGTGCAAAGGAGGATGTAGAGAACTGGGTCCCAAGGCAGAAAGCCCTTCCCAGAGGTGGGTGTAGAAACAGAGCATCTGTCTGTTGGGATAAAGTGCAAAGGCTTCCCCTGGGAAGTAGAAGAATAGCAGTTACTATTTTTTGAGCACCTAAAATATGCCAGACCCTGAGCTCCTACAGCAATCCATCTGTCTTTCCCAGCGATTCTGCAAGGTAGATATTATTTTCTCTGATTTAACAGGAGACATCTCCACTTTGTGAGTTCCTAGAAGGAGCTATGTAGGTGCTTCATAGCAGCCCAGAAGATTTCAACTCAGCCCCTCCCAAATGCTGGTCCTGAAGGGGCTTCTTAAAAATGCAGATTCTCTCAGGCCACTCCCTAGATTCTGATGCCAGAAGCCAAGCCTGGGCGGCCTCCACTGTGCCCAAGTGATTCTGATGATAGGCCAGCTCTGGCATCATGGTGGGCCACTGTAAGCAGGATGGCTCCCAATCCCGAAGGGGCTGAGAAGACTGAAGACTGAAGGGGCCTGGGAAACTCCCTGGCTCCCAAAAGACATCTAGTCATTTCTCCAGAGGAGCCTATGGTAACCCTTGACATGGCAGGTGGAAAAGTACTTTTTTTTTTTAACTAGATAAGAGGGCTGCCTATTCTTTGCTGACTGATTTCCCTGGACCCTTGTTCTCCCAGTCCTGCATAGTAACGGGGATCAATGGACAGCCCAAGGCCAATCGATTCACTCCCCCCTCAGCTGCTTACTAGGAAGTTCCACCTTTGCACACTAGTTTCTGCTCATGCCCGAGTGCCCTGTCCCCTTGTTGGGAAGGGATTTGCTAACTTCCAGACAATAATTCAATTCAGAGACCCCCTCAGAGAAGGCACCCACTAGGAAATTACTCCTGGCCATGGAGCCTGCCTCAGTCAAAAGTGAGAGGGGGTCTCCCTTCCACCTCATATTGTTTCTCAAGTAAACACCTCTGTCTGGGATTCTAAGGTTCCTGGCAGAGCTAATCATGTGCCCTAAACTCAGATTTCACTGAAATCCATTGCTAATTATGCTATACTCCAGAAACTGACACAACATTGTAAACTGACTATACTTCAAAAAAAAAAAAAAAAGTTAGAAACTTCCCCCCCAAAAATTCAATGCTGATTACCTGTGGAAAAAACAGTATCCCTTGAGTCCTGAGTCCCAATGAGGTATAACCAATAATAACCAAGTTATTAAAACATGAACTGTTACAACTCTGCCAATCTTCGTATAATACCCCATTCTGCCAATAAAAACCCAAAGTATAGAGTACAGATTTGTTTAAGACCTGAAGGTAGTTAATGAGGCAGTGGTCCCAGTTCACCTGACCCATACACCATACTGACACAAGTTCCTGAAAATGCAAACTGGTTTATAGTGCTAGACCTAAAGGGTGCCTTCTTTTGTATTTCCCCGCACCCAAACTCTCAGTATCTCTTTGCTTTGAGTGGACGGATGCAGACACTCATAACACTTCCCAGCTAACTTGGTTAACCCCTGGGACGAGGACTCCAGCCTAGGAATGAAAGGAAGCCATTATAACCCTTCATCCCCAACCCCCCAAACAGGCAACTGAAGGCCTTTCTGGGGAATGGCAGGATTTTGCAGGATCTGGATACCTGGATTCAGGCTCATAGAAAAGCCTCTTTTTAAAGAGCTAAAAGGAGGTGACCATGAGCCCCTCTACTGGGATGAAAATTGCCAACAGGGGTTCCTAGCTCTAAAACAAAACTTGGGGGCCATCCCTGCATTAAGCCTCCCAAACTTAGAAAAACTCTTTACTCTCGATATAGCTGAGAGACAGGGGTAGCCCTGGGTGACCTTACCCAAAAACTCAGAGACCTCCCTAGACCAATAGCTTTATTTCTAAAAACAACTTGATCAGGTGGCCACTGGATGGTCAGGATGTCTTAGGGCAGTGGATGATACTGCTCTGCTAGTAGAAGAGGCTGATAAGTTCACCCTGGAACAATCACTGGAAGTCCTAACTCCTCCAGGCACAAGGAGCCCTAGAAGCAAAAAGACACCAATGGCTGACAGGTGGACGATTGCTTGAATACCAAGCCCTCCTGCAAATCAAAACTACAATGAGGTATTACCTCACACAGTCAGAATAGCCATCATTAAAAAGTATACAAATAATAAATGCTAGAGAGGGTGTGGAGAAAAGGGAACCTCCTACACTGTTGGTAGGAATGTAAATGGTGCAGCCACTATGGAAAACAGTATGGAGGGTCCTTTAAAAATTAAAATAGAGTCACCACATGAGCCAGAAATCCCTCTCCTGGGCATGTATCTGGAGGAAATGCCAATTCAAAAAGATGCATGCACCCCAAGGTTCATAGCAGCACTATTTACAATAGTCAAGACATGGAAGCAACCTAAATGTCCACCAACAGATGAATGGATAAAGAAGGTGTGGTATAGAAATACCATAGAATATTACTCAGCCATAAAAAAGAATGAATTAATGCCATTTGCAGCAACATGGATGGATTTAGAGATTATTATACTAAGTGAAGTAAGTCAGACAGAAAAAGTATCATATGATTATCACTTATATGTGGAACCTAAAATATGACACAAAGGAATTTATTTACAAAACAGAAACAGACTAACAGGCATAGAAAGCAAACTTACAGTTATCAAAAGGGGGAGGAATAAATTAGGAATTTGGGATTAGCAGATACATACTACAATATATAAAACAGATAAACAACGAGGTCCTAGTATATAGCACAGGGAAGTATATTCAGTATCTTGTAATAAACCATAATGGAAAAGAATATGAAAAGGTAATATATAAAAGGTATATATAGATATAGATATCTGAATCACTTAGCTGTATACCTGAAACTAACACAACATTGTAAATCAACTATACTTCAATTTTAAAAAATGTAAACAAACAAAAAACAAACACCAAGCCCTCCTACTTGACAGCCCCGGCTTAACTTTCAGAGTTTGCCGAGTCCTGAACCCAGTTACTATAATGCCAGACCCTCCACCCCAAGGGCCCCTTGTTCACTCGTGTGGAGATAATTGAACAAGTTTCTTCCAGTAGGCCCGACCTCAAGGATAAGCCCCCGACCAGTCCCGATGCAGAATGGTTTACCAATGGAAGCAGCTTCCTACACGGAGGGGTGAGAAAGGCCAGCTCTGCCACAGACAGCCAGCAGTCAGTTGTTGAGTCTGGAACTCTGCCCTCACATTTTCACCCAAAAGGCTGAGTTAATTGCCTTGACCAGAGCACTCCAGCTGGGAAAGGGATTAGAACCAATATATATACTGATTCCAAGTATGAATTCCTAGTGCTCCATGCCCCTGCTGCCATAAGGAAAGAAAGGGGACTACTAACAGCCAAAGGGTCCCCTATAAAACACCAGGCAGAAATTCTAGAACTCCTAGAAGTGATCCGGCTTCCAAAGGAAGCTGCAGTCATTCACTGCAGGGGTCACCAGAGGGGCAGCACCTGCCTTATAAGGGGAACCGCCCTGGCTGACAAGGCTGCTGAGACAGCAGCCAAAGAATAGCCAGCCCTACCAGCTGCAGCTCTCACACCAACAGCCCCCTTCCCAACGGTGCCATCCCCCATCCTGTATGCCTGGAGAACTTGAGTGGGCTCAACACTGGGGACTGGAAGGAGACCTCTCAGGGTGGTGGGCAAAATTTGATAACAGGCTTCTCATTCCTGGGGCCAAGGAATGGAAATAATTAAGCACTTCCACAAAACCTCCCACTTAGTGTGGGACTCCCTAGTCAAACTGGTTACTCAGGTGTTCCTGGGTAAGGGACCATCTCAAACTGTTAAAAATGTCACCAGGGCTTGTGAGCTTTGTACCCTCAGTGACCCAGGAAGTCACCCCATACCTCCACCCCTAACTCAGCTCATACAATATCGGGGAACCTATGCAGGGAAGAGAGGCAAATGGACTTGACCCAGATGCCTTCATGTAGGAATAGAGGTACCTACTGGTATTCATAGACACTTTTACAGGGGGATAGAAGCTTCCCTTATTAGAACCGAAAAGGCAATAGAAGTATCCGAATTGCTGCTTAAAGAGATAATTCTGAGATTCGGGTTACCAAAAGGCCTACAGAGTGATAACAGACCTTCCTTCACTGCCAAGGTGACCCAACAGGTTTCCTCCACTCTTCTTGGAGGCCCCAATCCTCAGGCAAGGAAGGAAAAGCAACCCATGTTCTAAAAAGAATGCCTGTTAAGCTGTGCCAAGAGACTTCAGAAACCTTGGTCTCCCTCCTCCCTTAAAGCCCTTCTACAGACCAGGATGGCCCCAAGGGAATTTTAAAACCTAATCCATTTGAAGTGACCTATAGGAGGCCCTTTTTGACTTCAGATCTCTTGTTTGAAGGGTAACCCACAAATTGGTCTCCCACATTGTTAGCTTAAGCCAACTTCAATGGGCTCTCCAAGAATACAGAAACAAAGTACTGCCTACCCCTACAAAAGAAAAAGTCGAAGTCTCCATTCAGTCAGGGGGCTTTGTCCTACTAAAAACTTGTAGGAAAGTGTCCCCTGAGGACCAGCTACAACCAAAATGGAAGGGACCATATAAAATGTTATTAAGTACCCCAACTGCTGTCTAGCTACAGCGAATTACTAGTTGGGTGCATCTGTCTGGAATAAAACCTGTATCTTTTAAGTCCTAACAGGAACCCAAAGAAACTGACTCCTGAGAGCCAGTAGAAGACCTCAGATAACTGTTCAAGAGAACAGATAAGTGACTTCATGTGGCTGTGGTGGGTTGGCCTAATAATCCTTGTGTTTCTGACTATCATGCTCTTATTCTGCCGCTTTTTAGAACCCCCTTCCCCTGGTAAACATCTTCTTTGCCCCTGCTGGGGCTGAAAGAAAAAATATAGTAATAAAAAGCCATAATACTCCTAGCAGGACTTCTGGTAATGGTCACAGCTCAGGGAGAATGGGAAAATAATGGTTTTGTAAGCATATCTAAAATCATCATCCAGGGAGAAAAACTGGTTAATTGTTGAGTCTGCCATAAGAATGTGGGAGTAAAATCCCTGAGCAGGAAGTGAGACAGGAGGGAAAGGGGCAGGACACAAGCGCTAGATAAATGAAGAAGGGGCGCAGCTGTTGGGATGCGATAAAGACCAGGTGGAACCAGCTGAAACCAAGGAGGCTTCGAGAATAGTCTGGTCATTAACCTTTAGCTCATTATACCTTCATTGTAATACTAAACATACCCCCCTTTACCACATGACAGTTCCAAGGTGAACCATAAAAGGCCAAAAAAGGGGCACTGGTCCAATTCCTGGGAAATCCCCACCCGTCCCAAAATGGCAAGAATATTCCTCCCATTCATTAGCGTAGGAAATTACTCAGCCCGTAACAATTGAGACCCCCATGCCCTGGGGCCATTCTCACTTCCCCAAGAAGATCCGCCTTCTGCCTAAGGAGTGTGTATCACTCTAAATAAACTCGCTTTCCCTTTTCTTTGGCTCGCTCTTGTAAATTCTTTCCTGCAGGAAGCCAAGCACCTTCACCTGGCCGACTGTCCTAAAGACTCCAGTGGGTCCCAGGATGTAACATTTCGCTCTCCTGCAACAGTTCTTCCACAGGAGTTAGAGTTCTGAGCCACACATAAGGCTCCCCAGCCCGGGGGTCCAACAAGAGAAGACAAATCGCCAGAGCATTTGGCTTTGACGGCCACTGGGGCTTAATGGCAGGAGCACCACAGGACTGGGGGAAATGGAGGCTTCACCCTTAGACAGCGCACAGAAAATCTCACGTCCACCAGGACCCAGAGCAAAAGCAGTAATCTGATAGGAGCCTGAGCCAGACCTACCTGCTGGTCTTGGAGAGTCTCCTGGAGAGGCGGGGAAGGGGGGACTGCGGCTCATGCTGTGGATGTAGACCACGGCGGCAGCCATGTTTGGGAACTCACTTTTATCGCGAGGAAGGCGGTGCTGGCGGGTGCCAGGTGGGCTCCTCCCCCCAGCTCATTAGACCTGGCCCTGCCCAATAGCCTGCAGGTGCCAGCGGTCTGCTGCCTCAGGCCAAACAACGAACCCGGCGGGGAAACAGTCCCACCTATCAGCAGACAGGCTGCTTAAAGACTTCCTGCAGCCACCTCTAGACACGCCCCCTAGATGCAGCCCACCCACCTGAAAGCCAAGACCCAGCTCCGCCCACCAGTGGGCAGGCGTAGGCCCCTCCTGCTCGGAAGCCTGCAGTAGCCTTTAGACCAGCATCGCCCTCCAGGGAGCACACCCTGGACCCAAGAAAACTACAGTCCATAGGCAGTGGAATGAGTCCACCAACACAGGCCAGATCCTGCCCTGGGAGGAGGCAGGCCATGGCCCTGCCCACTAGCAGGCCAATGCAATCTTCAGGACACCCCAGACCCCACAACCAACTGTGTCAGGAACCAGCCCTCCCCCTCCCCCTCCCCCTCAATGAACTGAAACCAGCTCTGGTATCCCTGAGCCCTTCAGCCAGACTACAGGAACCAGCTCTGCTTGTCAGTAGTCCAGCACTAATCCCAGGATCTGGCTTTACCTCCCAGTGGGTGGGCAAAATCCCCAGAGTCTTTGAGACCCTGACTCCATGTCCCACCCCACCATGATCCAGCACTAGCACCAGGGACCCCCCTAGGGTTCTGCAAGCAGCTGCCTGGTGACCAGGCCCTGCTAAACAGCAGCCAATGACATCTGCACAAGGCAAGGCCTGGCAACCAGCCAGACTAGGAGCCTACGAGACCACCCACATAGTTAGCCCACCACAGCAGGATCCATGCAGCCCTCTTAGGGGGAACCCCTAGGGCATATAGCTTGGGGGATGAGAGGGGAGTGCACTGCTGGGCCACATAGGATGTCTCCAACAGAGGGTCACTTCTCCAAGGTGGAGAAACATAAGTAACCTACCACAACATAAAAATACAAAAGCAACTTAGACAAAATGAGACAACAGAGGAATATGTTCTAGACAAAGGAACATGATAAAACCCCAGAAGAAGAACTGAGTGAAGTGGAGATAGGCAATCTACCTGAGAAACGGTTCAGAGCAATGATTGTAAAGATGATCAAAGAACTCAGGAGAAGAATGGATGCACAGAGTGAGAAGTTAGAACTTTTTAACAAAGAGAAAATATAAAGAACAACCAAACAGAAATGAAGACTACAATAACTGAAATGAAAAATACACTAGAAGGAATCAATAGTAGACTAAATGATTCAGAAGACTGGAAATCACTGCCACTGAACAGAAAAAAGGAAAAAGAATAAAAAGAGACCTCTGGGACAATACCAAGTACACCAATATTCACATTATAGGGGTCCCAGAAGGCAAAGAGGGAGAGAAAGGGCCCGAGAAAACATTTGAAGAGATGATAGCTGGAAACTTCTCTAACCTGGGAAAGAAAACAGTCACCCAAGTCCAGGAAGTATGGAGAGTCCCAGACAGGACCAACCCAAAGAGGAACACGCCAAGACACATTGTAATCAAAATGACAAAAATTAAATATTAAAAACAGCAAGGGAAAAGCAACAAATAACATACAAGGGAACTCCCGTAAGGCTATCAGCTGATTTTTCAGCCGAAACTCTGCAGGCCAGAAGGGAGTGGCATGATATATTTAAAGTGATGAAAGGGGGAAACTTACAACCAAGAATACGCTACCCAGCAAGGCTCTCGTTCAGATTTGATGGAGAAATCAAAAGCTTTACAGACAAGCAGAAGCTAAAAGAATTTAGCACCACTAAGCCAGATTTACAACAAATGTTAAAGGAACTTCTCTAAGCCAAAAAGACCACAACTCGAAACAAGAAAATAATGAAGTGAAAAAGCTCACCCATTAAAGTAAACATACAGTAACCATAGGAAATCCCCCCCACACACCCACAAAGCTAGTTAAGGAGATTAAAATTGAAGACTTTTTGACAACCTGGGAACACACTTATGTTAAGGGAACAAGGTAGGTATTGTATATATACAATGGTATATATAGTTTGTATATATTGCATATATAAAATTGTATATATAGTTTTATCTCAACTGTGTAACAACAACAACAACAAAAAAAAACCAGAAGGAAAAACTCAAAATGTTGACATCAGTGATCTCCCTGTGTCGGGATTACATGTGATTTCATTTTCTCCTTTATATATATAGCACTGTTTTTAAAAGGGGAAGTCCCCCATCCTCTACGGCACCCCAGCCTCAGGAGTCAACTTCAACACTCTGGGGTGAGGCAGAAGTTGCTGGGGTTTTGTTTTCTTCTATTTAAGGGCAGGAAGTAACTATTTCCCACTGGGTTTCTTGCTGGAGTTGGAAGCGGAAAAATTTCTGGCTGAAGACTCATGACAGGTATAAAAATACAAAGATGTGCAGACCTTTTGAGAGGGGCTTCTGCTTATCTCTGTGGCCCCCTCCCTCTCCACCAATTGCTTTGAGAGTCTGTTCCAGAAAGTACCATCATTGCTCTTACCTTAAGGACTTTGTCCCCACTGTCCTCACAACCTGGAAGGCTCCCTCCACTTAACTACCAATCTCCAGGCAGCATCTTTGGTGTCCTTGTCCTCTGAAGAGCTTCCCTGACCCCAATACTGAGTGAGGGTCCCCAGGAGCACCCAGAGCACCTGCTAGCAGATGTGTCACATTTGACGGCACACATGGCTTAATTCTGTGCTTCTGCACTGACATTTAATATCATGAGAGTGGGGACTCTGAATCCCCAGCCTGGCACGGAGCTGGCACTCAGCAAGTGTTTACTGAGTATATGAAGGAATCCTGCCTTGAGATTTGGGTGGGTATCACTCCAGGCTGCTATAGGTACCCGCCCCTCCCAGAGCCCCTTGGGAAAAAGCGGCCCCAGATAGTTCTTTCTGCATGAGGGTGTAATGACCGGTGCCACGTGCCCAGCAAAACCACCTCCTTGACCTGCTCCGGTGGATTGGACCAGGGGTTGGGACCCCAGCCAAAGGCAACTGCACAGAGGCTATCAGGAGGGAGGCTGGCCTCCCCTCTGATAGTTTGCCCTGAGATTCTGCCCAGCACAGGGATGCTATATGGGATGGTGGCTAGCTGGCCAATCAGACAGCTTCTTGAGAAGAAGGTTGTTGGCACGGAAGCATTTTCCTCAAAGCCGTTGAGTTTCATTCAGGCTCTGCAGCGCAGTCTGGAACCCCTGGAGGGAGAGCCCCCTTCATCTTCCTATGCCTCAGAACTGAGGGTGTCTCCATCTGTCTCTTCCGAATAAACTAGAGCCTGTGTCAGATGAGAGGACGGCTAGCCACGCTGTCACACTCTTTCTCTATGGCTGCTCAGGAGCCACCCCATGGCCACTCCTCTGGGTGCCCCTCCTTCTCATGCTGGGCAGGGAGGTGGGGGTGCTTGCTCCCTGTGCCAGGGGCACAGCACAGCCGGCCACGTTCAGGGAGTGACCAGCATGCACACTGGACCAAACCCCGACTGGCACGTTTGCATTTGGTTGATGAATTAGGGCCTCAGCTGTCCTGTCTCCCCAGCCTCCCCCTGCCTGGGGCATGGGGGCCGAGGAAAAGATGACCACCCCTCCCTCACATACACCATCTCTTGACAGAGAGGTGGAGGCATTTGGCACCCAGGCTCACTTTGGTGGGGTGGAATGAGCTGCACCAGGGAGACGGGAAAAAATAGAAACATGATGCTGAGGCTGCAGGAAGTGTGCTGGGAGCAGGGGTCCCGAGAGGACAAGACGGGGAGGCTTCCAGGATCTAGGAGGGATTGACCCGCACTGGTCTGCAGGCAGTGGCCATCCCAAGCCAGCCCTTAGTAAGTCGAGAGTTGTGCTAGATTGGCTTGGTCCCCACCCTGCCCACCTTCCTCACCCTCTCAACACTCTCCTGGCTTCCCCTCCCCCTCTTTGGGAAACCAGCACCCTCCTGGTTCTGGAAAGCACATGTTCCCATCTCTGAAGGATAACTCAGATTTAAAATATTCTCATCCCACATCAAAGCGTGTGTCACTGTGCTGTGGCTGCCCCAAAGCCTCCTGCCCAGATTAGTGGCTGACATACTCACCCACATGAGGAGCTGGGGTGGCTGGGGGCAGAGGGTGAGGAGGATAGGATGGATTGAAGAGAGTAGCCCCTGAGAAACAAGGCTTTATCAGAGAAACACGTCTCTTAGAAGTGGTCACCTCCTCCACCAACACAGGAAGGGCTGGCTCCAGGCAGGAAGGTGGGGAGGGCAGCCTAGTGGTCAGTGGGACACTGGCTGCCCCACCCCACCCCAACTTTAGAAGATGAGCTGCCTCCTCATATCAGAGGTGGAAAGAGCCCAGAGCTGGGAGTCCAGGGCCCTCTCATTTCTGGCCCCTGGATGAGCTCTGGGACCTTGGGCAAGTCACCCCCGGGCCTCAGTTTCCCTACTGGTAACAATGGGAATAATCTTACTACATCTCAGGGCTCTTGGGCGTTTCACTGAGATAAAAGACCCAAAGGATGCAGGCAAGTTAGACGCAGGACCCTGTGAGAAGGCAGAAGGATAGTGAACAGGGCAACAAAAGGTGAGTCTCGCTGTGTGGCCTGGGGCCAGGTGCTGCTCCTCCCTGAGCACTGAGCAGTTGACCAGCCAATCTCAAATGCATCTCGGCCCCTCTCACCTTCATTCATGAAGAACCACACTCCTGGCTTCACTCTTCTTAAGGGATCCTTTCCGAGGAGGTGCTGCCAGCAGTTTCTACGTGGTCCCTCATGGCAACTCAGAGCCACTGCCATGGACCTTGCTCTGGACATTGACCTTCCTAAGCCCAAGGCAGAGTGAGGGAGGTGGGCCCCACCATTCTGTCCCCGAGGCCTGGGAGTGGGCTATTGTGTGATTTCGTCCATGAGAAACATTGGGTTTGAGGAAGCTGGCAACCACAGCTCTCTGGCCAGCAGCCTGTTTTTGTAAATAAAGCTTCACTGGACACCGGACACTCATTCGTTTACGTCTGGTTGATGGCTGCCTCCACGTCTCAACACATAGCTGGATCATTGCAACAGAGACCACACAGCTCCGCAAAGTTGTGAAAGTATTTATCATCTGGCCTTAGAAAAGTTTGCTAAACCCCAGGTTCTATGAACCCAGAAAACTGCACCCAGGTGAACGGAGCTACAGGGACAAAACACACCATCTCTCCAGTAGGAAAGATGGTCAGTAACCAGACAGTGACAGCACAGGGCAACGGAGGGGACTGTGATGCGAATGAGACAGGAGGGAAGGGGGCAGGGCACAACCACTCAAGGAATGACAGCAACCAAAATAGTGGAAGATTCACCTCCTAGTTGACCTTGAGGATTAAGAGGTTTGACTTCTAGTAGACCTTGAGCTTCATCATATGCTCATTGTAGCAGCGTGATCAAATAACATGCCCACAGGCGCCATGACAGCCCCAAGGCTAACCGCAAAAGGCCAAAGAATGCGCAGTGGCCCAATTCCTGGAAATCTCAGCCCCTTCCCCAGGATAGTTGGATTGATCCCACCTGTAGGCGTGTGAAGCTACTGAGACCATAAAAGTTGACAACACCAAGTCTAGTGGCCCTTTGCGCTCTTTCTCCCCTTTGGAGACGGCCCGTACTCTGTCTATGGAGTGTGTACCTACTTTTACTTTAACCTGAGCACTCAATTCCTACACCTCTTTCCTTGCCTTTCTCTTGCCTTACACTCTATGCAGTATGTATCTCTCTAAATAAATCTACCTTAACTCAACGGTGGCTCACACTTGAATTCTTTCCTGCGCGAAGCCAAGGACCCACACTTGGCAGGGCATGTCCCAGGGGCTCAGTTGAGACCTGGGACACGGCCCTCCTCATGCCCCACATCCGTTTTCCTCCATCACACAGAGGAGGGCCACCAGAACGGAGAGGATCAGGAAAGCCTTCCCCAAGGTGCTTATGACCCTAAATACAGGGATTAAAGTCAGGTGAGGGACAGAAGCCCAGGGCAGGAGAGCCTCCAGAGTCCTTTGGTGGCCACCTGGGGTTGTATTTCCCTGTGGCCCTGCCTCTGAATGGGGGGCACCAGCCATCACTTCTGGCACCTGGTTGATGCTCTGAGTCCCCACCCCGAGCCTTCCTCAGAGTCCCAGCAGAAAGCAACACTGTAGCAGATGAGAATATTTGGATTTGGAGAGCAAGGGTGTTCGAACATCTCGGCTGCCACAACCCTTGGCCATACTCTAATTTCCCCAGACATAGTAAGACCCTTTTGACCATTGTTTCTATTAGACACCAAGAACTGAGACCAGAGAGAGAGAGAGCTGCTAGCAGAGACAGAAAATGAGTGCTAAAGTCCGTCTAGGTTTTCATTTTCTGCGAGTCACCTAAGCTCAAGTTAGAAACAAGACTCTGCTCAGCAGCTGAGGATCCAGCCCAACGCTGGGCTCTGTGGGAGCACCTAGGGGACACCTCTGCAGCATCAGCGTGAGAAATGTGCAGGAGGGGCAGCGCCCGAGCTGTAGAGTCAGGCCGACCTGGGTTCACATGTTTCCTTTGCCACCTACTTTGTGATCTTGGGCAAGTCACTTGATCTCTCTGAACCTCAGTTCCATCATCTGTAGAATGGGATCCAGTGTCTGCTGCCTAGTTTCTCTAAGGATGGGGTGAGATGACCCTTGCCTGCAGGCGATCCCTGGGAGCCACATTTCTCCTGGCAGCAGCCCCCTCCTCTCCACCCCTGCTTCAAATAGGACTGTCACACTGAGCAGACACAACTCAGGGGTGAAATTACAAAGCATCTTTATTTTTGCCTTTATTCAACAGGAGAAGCTCTTCTTCTGTCTCGAGACCTTTCTGTTCATTTCTAGATAACACAGACTCACAAAACACTGTTTTGATCAAGACACTTAGAATATCCAGTCCCATGAAGTAGCTCATAAATTTAATTCAAAATTACAATTCCTCTCCCTCCTCCAGCTACCTGCCAGCCACCTGAGGAGGGCACTGGCTTCCTCTTTCTCCTTTACTTCCTCTCTATCTCTTTGGCTCTTATTTCTGACTCCACTAGGGATGGGCAGGGGGAAGAAGCAGGAGAGGACATGAGAATAGAGCTGCTCTTAATTGACTGGTGCTACAGAAGTTGATTTCACGCATTCCTCGAAAGAGGAAGAATATGGCGTTCAATAAATAAGTCCTTTTGAGGTGGGAAGCCCCATAAAAAAAGATGGGCAGGACCCCCAGGCAGGGCCACTACTCTCCTGCCAGCACCATCCGGTCCCCTGGCCCAGACGCTCTATCTCACTTTTTGCTTCTGAAAGGGCTTACTTCTAGGAAAGTGGAACTTACCCCTAAAGTTCTATTGGTTCCCTTAGCTCACTCCTGATTGGTTATTTCTCTCCCTCCTGATTGGTCCATTTCTACAAAGCTTGTTCCTAATTAGACAACTTTTGTTGTAACTTATTTGCATATGATGTTGCAAAGTGTAAACTGGCAGCCTATAAAAGCCTGTGTAAACCTACAGATGGGGTCCAGAGCTTGGAGTGTTACCTCCTCTGGGCCCGCTGGCATAATAAACCTGAGTTCTCCAACTCTCTGAGTGCTGCTTGGTCTCTCGCCCGGATCCAGGTTGCTGTCACAATTGAGTTGTAACACTGAGCTGTAACACGTTTTTCTGCAACACTTTCCCCAAATCCTCATTAATCTCCAGCAACGTGACCCTCAACCACAAGAAGAGCTGTAAGATTTGTAAAGCTTTTAAATATCTTTGTTTAACTTGCATTTTACTGCAGTGACTCTGGGAACCAACATCTATCATCTTAAGATCTCAGCAGAAACTTCCATTGTAACACCACATTACACCCCACTCTCCAGGCCTGAGGAACTGGAGACCAGTCAGACCTTCACAGATAGCCTCCCCCACTGGCCAGTCAGACCTTCTCCAGGAAAGAGTGGCCTCTAGGCTTTGCCCCCAGCCAGCTCCTGCCTGCTCTGGGGACATCCCTACTGTGAGCAGAACCCTAACAGTGTGGTGGGAAAGAAGCACAATGGACCTGGTATATTGACTCTTCCTCCATCTGTGACCTTAAACAAGCTCTCTACTTCACTGACCTGCATTTTCCTCACCATACAATGGAGATTTAAAAAAAATAATAATACTGTCCCAATTTCCCAGAGCCGTTGTCAGAATTAGATGTGTTGAGTGTGACCCACGTGGAGCCAATGAATTCATTCAGCCCTCAGACAACAAGTCTTCACTGAAGCCTCCTGGGCAGCCCAGAGCTCCGGGGAAGGAGAGTCTGGGGGTCTTGCCCTCAGAATGCTTACCATCTGGTTGGGCAGATAACAGGCACATGACTGAAGACAAAAATAACACCCCGTATCACATAACAGCCACAGAGAAGAGTCAAGACTGGCCATGGATCCCTAGTCAAATCGGAGGCACAGGATGACTCCACAGGGATTTGGAGGAAATACCTAATGCTGATTTGGGACAGCCTCCTAGAGGGGGTGGGCCTTGGGCAGGACCCGGCTGAAGGAAGATTGGATTGGGAGTTGGGGAAGGGGAAGAGGAAAGAAGTCTCTTCCTACGGTCTCCCTGTGATGAAGGCCCCGACAAGTGTGCATGCTAAACAGTTACACACATGCCTCACGTGCTTGTGTGTTTTAGATTCTCAAACCAGCTGGCAAAGTAGTGCAGGGGCTGGTGGTTCCCAACCTTGGCTGCTCACTAGAATCACCTAGGCTGCTTCAAGAACTACAAAAGCCCAGGTCTTCACCCAGAGACTCCCATATCATTGGTTTGGGGCTTGGTCTGGGCACTGGGGTTTTAAAAGCTTCTCAGGAGATTCGAATTTGCAGTCATGGTTAAGAAACATTGGTAGACTCTCAAACCTCAATGGGAGCGGTATGGCTTCTGTTTAAAAAAAAAAAAGTGCTAAAAGAGAGAGCAACTATATTTTTAAATGCAAAACTGCCAGAGTTGGGTGGTGGTGTCAGATTTCTGTACCACCTTTGCCTGCCTCCAGCCACTGCCCCCACATTCTTACAGCTGCTCCAGTAAAGCCAAGCTCCTGCTCAAAATGCTTCTTTCCCTTCCTGGAAAATTCTATTCCCAGGAAACCCCCTCCGACTGTGTGGGCATCTGGTTCTTAGTGCTTTGCTGTGCTCGTCAAAGCGCTCAAATACCCCGACATCATGCTATTTTGCTCAGATGTCGTCAGATTGCAAAGAACTTTCCAGAGGGTCAGAAGACCTCTTCCTGAGGAGGCACTGCTGCAGCAGAGGACAAGTGGAAAGGGTGCTGGACTTGGAAGCCAGGATCCCTCTCACCCAAGTTCTGACACTGCCGCTGACTGGCTCCCACTGCTGAGCCCCAACTCCCACATCTGTGAAATGGGGGTGCCCTAGATGAGCCCACAGTTACTCCTCGCCCTGGCCCCCTGAGACGTCAGCAGCTGCTCCAAGCTGAATACAGCTGGGCCTGAGAGCAGCTCACCTCCAGCCTCTGCTTCCTGGGGCCTCAGCCAAGCCCTGGGCTTCCTGCCTGGCAACCCACGGGCACAAGGGGCCTTACAGAGTCTCTGCGTGGTTTTCCTGGGGCGCAGGGCAAGGAGGCGGGGAACCTCGCAGAGTAACACAAGGCTTCATCTGTGTCCCAGCTGAGGGAGGGGTGGACTGAGCGGCCCACAGGGACTTTACCTTGCCTCTGGATTTTTCCGTGGCCTTCTTCAGAACCATTCATTTGATCATTAAATAACCCCACAGCAGTAGAGACCGATAAGGACAATTAGCCCCATTTCACATCTGAGGAAGCTGAGGAATGGAGGTGCAGCGAGGCAAAAAGCGATGCTGGAGCATGCAGTACATCAGAGCAGTCAGGACTGTCTGCTGCTCCACCACTTGACCTTTCTAAGCCTCAATTTTCTCACCCAAGAAAGTAAATACTCTTAACTGCTCCAGTAGGCCTGCCCATGCCCCATGGCAATGGAGGCTCGGGGTCACCTTATGGCAGGAGGTGGGACCCAGGAACCAAGTCAATGCAAAGGCAGGACCCTGAGAGATTCAGGATGGGCCAAGTAGTGTTCTAGAACTTTCTGAACTTCATCTCCAATCATCTTTAAAACAGCCCTGTCAGTCAGGCATCCTTTGCCCCCTTTTGCAGGAGGAGGAGAGGCTAAGGGTCCAAGCACAGCCAGGTTCTGAGTCCTGTTTTCCCACCACCCAGTGCTGCCCCCTTGCACATGGGTTTAGGTCTAGAGGCAAGTGCTGATTCTGGGTCCGCCCACCCCCAATAGACACATGGCCTTCATGACACAGTCAGGCTCAGCCCCAGGCACCGAGGCAGCAGAAAAGGAAAGGAAACTGCTCAGTTTAAGAAAGTTGTGCTTTGAGATCATCCCCTTTTTCAGACCAGCGGGAGTTTTTACAGAGAAATTTTACAGGGATTAAAGAGTTACATACTTTTTAAAAACCTAGGAGAACTAGACAAAGAGAAGCTTAAACTGTCAACAAATCTCTGGAGGGAAAATATCTTTTATTAAACTTGGAAATCATTGAAATCACAAAGGAAAGATTAGAGGTTTGACTACTAAAAAATATACATTTTCTGCATTAAGGAAAGACTAAGTATGAAAAAGAATGTACGCGCGTGTGTGTGTGTGTGTGTGTGTGTGTAGCCGAATCACCATTCTGTACACCAGAGACTAACACAACATTGTAAATTGACTACACTTCAAAAAAAAAGAACAACTAATCCGTCCTACAAAGCCAATGCACTTTAGTACTATGAAAAAAAAGAAAGAAAAGACTGAAAAAGGGCAAGTGGGGAGAAATACTGACAGCACATAAGGGAGATAAAAGGTTATTGTCTGTTTTTATTTATTTATACTCTGCCTCCTTTGTAAAAAGTTTTGAGGAGGGAATATTTCATAACAAGCTCATACAAACTGATAGTTAAAAAGCAAAGAGCCTTATATATAAATAGGCAAGGGGCATGGAGAGCAATTTACATAAAACAGATGACTAGTAAATGGGTTTATAGAAAAATGTCCAACCTAGCTAATCAGCAAAGAAATGCAAAGTTAAATAGAAAAAATTTTCAACTTACACCCAGTGCTCATGCAGGGGTGACAAAAATTACACTACAGTTTTTAAGGAAAATATGGTGATAGATACTGAGAACTATAAAAATATTTGTTCTCTTTGGCTAAGTAATCATACTACTGGGGATTCATGCCAAAGATTCTAAAATGTGGAAAGAGTCAAGTACACGAAGATGCTCATTGCAGCATCAAGAAACAAACCCCGAAGAGCTGAAAACTGAAAATGACCTCAATGTCCTAGAGCAGAGAAATCCACTAATAAAATACAATGCAGCTTTTATAAAGGAAGTTCACAAAGACTTAACGATAAATAAAAATACCTATAATCAAATGTTCAATTTAAAAAGCAGAATATAGAATTGTAGCGTTCATAACATAAAATTGATGGTATGATTATAGCTATGTGAAAAAACACATGTACAGATATGAGAAAGACAGGTCTGTCACCAATATATGCAGGGTCTGGGGCGTGGGTACACATGGAGACCATATGCCAAATGCCTAAATAGTAAATAATTATTATTTACTAAATATTATCCTATCAATTTAATAACTAATGGTTATTATCATATATTAAATTAATTTATTAGTGGTTAAAATTAATATAAATTAAATATAGCAATATTAAATATTTACAAAAATCACTTATTGCATATTAAATTACTAAATAGTTTATGCTGATGAATTCTCAAAGTGTCAAATATTCTCCTACCTTGTGATAAGTTAAGATGCCTATGGTAATCCCTAAAGCAACCACTAAGAAAATAATTCAACAAGTATAGTTTTGAAAACAAATAGAGAAATTAAAATGAGGTGCCAGAAGAATATTTATTTAACACAAAAGAAGGCAGTAAAGGAGAAACAGAGAAACAATATAGACATGAGAAATATAAAAAACAGCAAAATGGTAGATGCAAATCCAATCATATCAATAACTACTACTATGTACTGAATGTTTGTGTCTCCCCCAAAATTCATATGTTGAAGCCCTAACCCCAAGTGTGATGGTATTTGAAGGCAATGCTCTTAGGAGGTAATTAGGTTTAAATTAGGTGATGAGGATGGGGCCCCCATGATGGGATTAGTGTCTTATAAGAAGAGAAAGCGAGACCAATCACCCTGCCTGCCATGTGAGGAGCAGCTAGAAGGCAGCCATGTACAAGCCAGGAAGAGGGCCCTCAGCAGGAACTGAATCTGCCAGCACCTCGATCTCGGACTTCCCAGGCTCCAAAACTGTGAGAAACACCTCTCTGTTGTTTAAGCCACGCAGTCTATGCTATTTTGTTATATATAGCAGCCCAAGACAATCATGTCTGCCTAAGACAATTATATTGACTCATAGCAGCATTATTCATAATAGTTCCAAACTAGAAATAACTCAAATGTCCACTGACTAATGAATGGATAAACAATGGAATGCTAGTCAGCAATTAACAAGAAATGAGTTACTGACATATGTTATAACATGGATAAACCTCAAAAACTTTATGCTAAATGAAAGAAGCCAGACACAAAAGACCGCATATTGTATGATTCCATTTATACTGACATGTTCAAAACAGGCAAATCTATCATGGCTAGCTAGGGCTGGCAGCTTAACAGAAATTAACTGCAAATGGCTAAAATGGTTTTTTTTGGGGGGGGGAGCAGTGATGGAAATGTTCTAAAACTAAATTATGATGATGATTATGGTAATGCACAACTCTCTAAACTTACTAAAAATCATTGAATTGTGCATTTGAAATGGGTGAAATTTATGGTACATGAATTATTACTCAATAAAGCTATTTTTCAAATATGCTAAAATTTAAAAAGTTGTGCTGCAAATGATATCACCAAGAAAATGAAAATACTACCCACAGAATGGTATAAAATATTTGCAAATCATATATCTGATAAGGAAGGGACTTGTATCCAAAATGTATAAAGAACACTTACAACTCAATAGTGAAAAGATAAATAACCCAATATAAAAATGGGCAAAGGAGCAAAACAGACATTTCTCCAAAGAGGATATGCAAATGGACAATGAGCATGTGAAAAGATGCTCAATATCATTAAGAATTAAGGAAATGCAAATCAAACCCAGAAAACCACATGAGATGCCACTTCATACCCACCAGGATGGGTATAATCAAAAAGACGTATAAACAAGTATTAGCAAGGTTGCGGACCCCACATAAAGTTGGAGGTGCTGTCACTTTAGAAAAAGTTTGGCAGTTCCCCAAATTGTTAAACATAAAGTTCCCTTATGACCCAGAAATTCCACCTCAGTATATACTCAAGAGAAATGAAAACATGTGTCCACATAAAAACTTGTACATAAATGTTCAGAATTACAGTATTCATAACAGACCCCAAAATGGAAGCAACCTAAATGTCCATCAACTGGTAAATGAATAAACTAAATGTAGTACACTCATATAATGGATTATTATTCATCATTAAAAAGGAATGAAGTACTGATACAGACTGCATCATGGATAAACCTTGAAAATGTTATGCTAAGTTCAAGTAGCCAGTCACAAAGGACCAAATATTGATTAGGCAAATCTATAGAGATAGAAAGTGGCCTAGTAATTGCTTGGGACTCGGGGGTTTGGAGGAAAATGGCAAATGACTACTAATGGAAATAGAGTTTCTTTAGAGGGTGACAGAAATGTTCTAAAATTGATTGTGGTGATGGTTGCAGAATTTTACGAACGTACTGAAAACTACTGGGTTGTGTGGTATGTGAATTTTATCTCAATAAAGGTGTAAAAACAAAACAGTAGTGTATGCTACTGTCGGGAATATCACTGCTATGTTCCCAGAATCCTCATGTCACTGTTTTCTTGACGTATCCACAGTTCTTCCCACAATGGCCCTTTGGCCCTTTTTGCAACCCTCCCCTCACTCATTGGAAGGAGCACTGAGCAAAGAGTCAGCAGACACTTGTAAGTCTCAGCCCTAGAAGCCTGGCTTGGAAAACATCTTTGGGGTCCAGTTTCCATGACTTTCCATACTGATGTGTTTTCTCAGACATTCATCAGATGTGCTTCACTCATTTATAAGAACAAACATTTGCTGAGAGCTCATTGTGTCCCGGGCACTGTTCTTGGTGTCTTGTTCAGCTGTGAGCAAGACAAAGTTGCTGCCCTCCAGAAGCAGATGGGAGCAGGGAGTACAAACAAGTAAGTGAATTCTGTAGATAAATTACAGAAAGCATGTGTCTCTGTCTCCTTGAGGACAGTATCATGCCTGGCTTCTCCTGCTGAGTCTCTCTCTGCCTCATGCAGGCAGGCACCTATATATCATAGACTTAGTGCTTTAACTGGATAATACCTTGAATGAATCCTGTGAGAGTTGATTCCCAAAGGAGCACTCCTACAGTAGGAGGGAACAGACCTTCAGTCATCCATCCATCCATCCATCCATTCATTCATACAAGTTGTTTTGAGCATCTTATATTAGTTAAATCATTTTTGTCTGACAGTAATAGAAACCTGATTTAAACTGGCTTAACCATAAAAAGGAATTTGTCAGCTAAAGTAACCAAAAAAATACAAGGGTGGCTAGATCCAGGTGTGCACACAGCATTAACAAGAAAACCTTTCAGACCAGTTTTCCTCTGATTGGTTCCAATCTTGAGTCAGTGCTCCCTCAGAGGAGACAAAATGGCTGCAAATTGTCCCAGAATCTCATCTTCCAGTTCAACACCCCACCCATGGATAGTGAGCTCTTCCTCTGCTATCCTAACTTCCCCTTCCAAGGCTCCCTCTGTCCTTCCCCCCAAAAAGTCCTGCCTGGGCTCCTATTGGATTGATGAGTCCTGAGCTCAGCCTTGAACTAAGCACTGCAGTCGGGAAGTGAAATCCCCCCATTCTTAATTCAGTAGGCCCTGGGGCATGTGCAGGGTTGGGTAGGGGGCAGGGGCTTCAGCTCTGTCCGAAGCACAAGGGCTCACAGCAAGGAAGGGGGTGGCTCCCAAAGGAAAACTGAGGTGCCACTACCAGAAGCTGGAGAATAGATACTTTGTAAACCAACTAAAATAACCCATATCCCCAAATCCTTCAGAACCAGGCTCGTCAATCACTGTCTTATACATGTAATGCATATAGAATATGAAAGAAAGATGACAGGGGTTTAGATAAGACGCTATGGAAATTCAGAAGGTGACAGATTATCCTTCCATATGGGGAATCAAGGCCACCTCATGGAGGAGATAGCATATGAACTTGACTTTGAAGGATGAATGGAATTTTTCATATATATTCATGAGAGGGGGCACTCCAGGCTGGGAGAACTCTATGGCCTAAGGCCATAGAGGATGCAGACTAGAAATGGAGAAAGAAGAGGCATTCTGGACTCTGTGGGAGGAGGTGGAGGCAGGGATCAGATCTAGGAGGCTTCAGGTGCCAGGATAAAGAGCTTAGATGACAGTCTAGAGAAAGCAGGAAACCACTGAAGGTTGTGATCATGGCAGTGATATCACTTGGGACATTAACTGGGTCAGATTAATTTTATTTAAAAATGGAAAAATGTGGAAAGCAACCAGTTTAGCAACCAGACATGGTCTATGCAAAAAGCAAAGAGAATCTGAACGTCCCATTGGCACCACCAACCTGCATGTCAAAGACAGAAGCCAGCCAGCTTGGCTTCCCCATGCCTCTCCTCTGCCTGCGTTCCTTGTCCTAATGAATGGCATCAGCATCCCCATGAATCATCCCAGACTCCTCCCTCTCCCATATCCCCCCACAATAAACTCATCCACAAATCCATTCATTTTTCTTTCTAACGTTTTCTTGAATGTACTTGTCTTGTTCCTCTGCACCACCTCACTCCTCAGGCCATAATCATCTCTTGCTTACTTGGCTCCAACAGCCTCCTAACTGGCCTCCCAACCCTCAGCCTTGTCCCCTTTCAATCCTCCATGCAGCAGAGAGAGTCATCTATTTAAATTACAGCCAGCTGAGGACTCCCCAGTGACCAACCCCCTTCAGGATGTGGTTTCCTGCCTCATATCTTCCTGCACCCCTAGCCAATTCACTCACCAAATGTAACATGATCTCTTTCCCCTCCGGACATTTGCACTCGCTGCTTCCCCTGCTCTCCCCGTGCCCCACCTCTTTGTTTCTGGTGTCAGAGCTGGAGGGCTGTTTGTGGTGAGCATGGTTTAGGAGACTGAGAGACAAGAGAAAAGAGTAGGGGAGAGCTGGGAGCTCCCTGAGGTGGACACACTCCTTGTCTGCCCGACACTTGCCTTCTCCTGGAAACATCAGCGCTCCCCTCCATTCTGTGAACTGCTCCCCACACTCAGCTGTGTGATCCAGTGGGAGCCGCCATCTTACATGGTCTAACCTTCCTGTCACAGGGATTCATCATGAGGTAGGTGACCCAACCAGGCTGGTCAGTGTCCTTCCCAAAAAGTTTTCTAGCTAGAGCTATGGAGAAATGGCCTCTTTTCTTTTGGGCTGTAGATTAAAAAACTAGATTGTGGAGCTCCATGCTGCCAGATACCCCACCTTGTGGCAAAAGGTGACATTCAGAGAGAAATGAGAATGAAAAGTCGAGGGGGAGGTCCTCACAAGGTTCCCGTCACTTCTAAGATCCAGGGCGACTTGTTAACTTGCCATCCCCTAGAGCTGTGATTCTCAGACTCTCTGTGGGGAAGGGCCCAATTTTTTTGCCCAACCCACTGTAAATCAATACTTTTTAAAAATACAACTGAAAACTAAAAAAAAAGAAAAGTCATACACACACATACTCACACACACACTGGAATACTATCAGCCATAAAAACACAAATGAAGTAATGCCATTGTGGCAACATGGGTGGACCTAAAGATTATTCTACTAAATGAAGTAAATCAAATAGAGAAAGACAAATATCGCATGAAAGCAGTTACATGTTGATTCTTAAAAAATGATACAACTAAACATATACAAAACAGAAACAGACTCACAGATATTGAAAAGAAATTTATGGTTACCAAAGTGGGAGAGGGGCATAAATCAGCAGTTTAGGATTAACATACACACTACTCTGTATGAAATAGATAAACAACATGGACCTACTGTCTAGCACAGGGAACTATATTCACTATCTTGTAATAACCTATAATGGAAAAGAATCTGAAAAAGAATATATATATAACTGAATCACTTTGCTGTTCACCTGAAACTAACGCAACAATTTAAATCAACTAGGCTTCAATTTAAAAAGTCCTGAAAGGGACTTCAGCGTTTAGCCCCTTCACTTTATGGGTGAGGAAGCAGAGGGCAGGGAGAGGAGTGACTTACCCAGGCCCCACAGTTGTTTGCTCCCACATCTAATCCCCACCCCCCCTCCATGCATCCAGGACTTCATAGTGTGCCCTGGGCTAAGACAACTGTTTTGTTTTGTTTTTTTAACTCAGCTATTTTATTCATCACTCTACACGTTGTAAAATGCCTCTTCTACTTCTCTGTTCCTGTGCCCTTTCCCTGCTTCCCTGGACACAGTGGCTCATGAACCCCTTGTTCCTGCCAAGTGTGGTCCGAGGAGACGGGAGCAGCTGCTGGGCTGAGTGCACAGGAAAAGATGCACTGGAAGGGGTGCTGGTCCTCCAGCCCTGCCAGGACCTCAGGACCCTCAGACCCCATCTAACTGCATATTCCTCTGCCTCCAGCAGAGAGCCCTGGGGTCTTCAGTTTCCTGCATTCCTTGCCTGCGTGGTTCTAAGATCCTGGCAATAGCATCACTTGCACAAGATTCGGAAGGCCAAAGATGAGGAGAGCCCACCTTCTCTGAATTGCATGGACAGGCAGGAAGTTTACCGTGGCCTCCAGGTGAGCTCCTACAGGTTGTTCAGTTTGGTGCCAGTGGTGGCTGGGACGGTCTCGGCATCTTCTCTGCAGTCTCGGCACTTCCTGATTTTGTGGGGTCGGACAGCGGCTTCCCTGACCTGCCCTCATCCAGCCCTCCTGTCTGTCATGTAAGCCTCTAAATCCCCTGTATTAAAACCCTGCATATTGGGAACATCTAGAGTGGCTTTAGGCACAGGTGATGAAGTTATATAAAATGATGTGGGGGGGGAAAATCCTGGAATGTAGAAGTTTCCTCCTAGAAAGTGAAAATTTTTATATAAAGTGATGAATCAGCCCCTAGGTTTGTTTTTTGTTTGTTTGGTAGGAACCAGCATGGGTGTGTGACCTTGGAACCGCGAGGCTAACATCAAAGCTCTCCTCTGAGATGTGTTCCAGGCAGGAGAGGCCCTCTGCCCCACCCTCACCCATCACGAGAGAGCCAAGAGGCTCGTGGTCACCAGGGCCAGCTCAAGGCTGAGTCTTCCTTCCCTCTAGGACTGCTGACACACAGGGAAAAAACCAGAAGCCATGAGGAAGCCCAGAGCAATCTCTTTGAGTATGGTCATTCTATTTTATAGGAACAAGGGAAAAAACCGTTTATATTACCTGATTTCTACTAAGAATGGGAACAAACATTAATCAAGTACAGCTAATCTTTTAAGACAAATTTCAGTTGATATTTTGGGTAAATACTAGTATTTGCTGCCTTTCATTGACACTTTTCTATGTAAGACCTGAAGTTTTTTATACATTATCTTACTGAATCTTCCCAACAATGCCGAGGTGATGATAGCACTCTTCCAGTTTCACAAATGAGAAGCCTGATACCCAGCCAGGTCAAAGCCGCCTGACCCTGAGCCATCCTCCTTCCCCTGAGCCATCCTGCCTCTCTCACTAGATGGGAGGGAGGAAGAACAAGAAGGACAGAGAAAGGCAGCAGCAGGAGAAAACGAGAGAGACAGACAAAGGGAGATGTGAGGAGAGACGCACGCGCAGGCAGAAAGGGAGAGAGGAGGGAGGAGGCCCAGGGTTATCAAAGTTGGGGAAACTCCTCCTCACTCCTTCTATTCAGACCATGTGCTTTAGAATGTTACCCTGGCTCTTGGCTGCACCAATTAGCCAGGTAACCACTGCTCACAGCTCTTCAATTGCTCCTTATTCTCAGACTTTCTGAGCCTCCAACGTGAAAGGAAAAAGCCACAACAATCCACTGGGTAAAGAGCTCTTCGTGCTGCCCCATCATTGCTCAGAATAACCTTACATAGGAGGGGAGATTACATCAAGTGGCGGGGCAGCCCGGGCCCCTGGGCTAATGGGGGATGGGAGTCAGGTTTGCCCTTGTGCCCTAGGGTAGCTGGTGAAGGCTGTCTCAGATACTCTTCTGCCTCTCCTTCCAGACCCTTCTCTAAGCACCCTCAGTCCTACCCTAGTATCCTATCTCCCCAGCTACCCTAGGCTTCCCATCACGGGATAATGACAGTCTCAACCCCCACTGGCTCAGAGAGCCCATACTTGCTCTGTGTCCTGTGAGAAAGCACCTAGGTTGAGGACGCAGGGCAGGGGCAGGTCTTCCTGGAGTCCTCCAGCCACACCCTGGCCATGGCCCCCTCTCTGCATGCATGGAAGCCAGGCCAGGGTTGGGAAGGTCAGAGGGGGCACTTGAGAGCTGGTCTATATCTCCTGAAATCCTGGATTCCCAGGGGTCCTGGGAGCCAATCCCTTCATTTTAGCAATGAGGAAACTGAGGGTCAGAGAGGTGACGGCTGATGCCGAGGCCACACCGTCTGCACTCTGCTCAGAGCCCTGAGGTCCTTCCCTCTGGCTTAGTGCAAGGAGCCTCCCAGGGCCCCAGCGCCCAGCGAGCCAGTGAGAGCCTCACATGTGATTACAATTACCGTGGGCTTGGCCTGAGCCCAGCCACACTGCGAGCACATCCAGGCCTGGTCGCTGGCCAAGTTTCCATCTCAGTAGAAAAATGAAAAGGTTCAAGGGATGCATGTTAATCCCAAACACATGAGCGGGAAGGAGTGGGGTGAGGGGGAGAGGCCAGCCAGGATCTCTCGGGGGCAACATCAGTCCACCAAGGGCTTCTGAGACCCTTTCAGGAGGCAGAACGCCCTCCTGCCAACAGAGAATAAATGGGCTGAGTGCCCTCTGCGGGACCAGGACTGCCCGCCTCTTGGGTGTTGTGGTTAAGAGCCACCTCGGGATTATTTGTGGTTACAACCCTGCCGGCTCCCAGGTCCAAGATGGAATCCAGCTGGCAAGATGTGGCCAGGGTTCCCCACTGCAGTCACCCCTCCTCAGTAGGCTCCTTCCTTGCACTAAGCATTTTCTACAGCCTTTACGTTTCTGTCCTTTCCTTCAGCATCACAGATAAGGAAACTAAGGCACAGGGATGAAGGACAGCCTGAGACCAGGTAGCCAGAGGCCAGGTAGCCAGAGGAGCTGGGATGGGCTAGCCTCAGGCTAGTTTGGCTCACAGCCTCCCTCCTGACACTCTTGAGCTGTCCTGGGCAGCCAGGGCTGGGTCGCCGACTCTCCTGGTTTCTCCTGCCTGCTGCCACGCCCAGCCTCTGAGGATTTACTTCATGAGCTGTTGGTTTCACCTGCCCCACATATGCCGCATGGCCCAGGTGTGGAGGGAGGTCCCAAATTCCACCCTGGCTGCCAACTTTTGCCCCCCTAATCATGACATCTCACATCCTTGAGGCTTCTAATGTTTCTGCAACCCTTCCACCCTTCTTTCCTCCCTGACCTGAAGCAATCATGAGTGGCACACCGCTCCCAGCTGACCTCACCTCCCAGAATTCCCATGTGCAAGCTGTGCTTGGTTGAGGCCTCAGGGAGGGAAAGGTATTTGAATTTTTGACCTATGATATAGATGTATCTACCCTCTGAGGGGCTTGAGACAAGTTCAATAGATATTAGAAGAACCACCACTCTCTGCCGTGGGGGCAAAGGAGTTAACGCTTTGCTGGAACTCTACTAATGCCATGTGATGTGCTAAAAACCCTATCTCCACAGGCTCCATGGACAGCAGCCTTCAATTAAATATCAACTGTCAGGTGGGGAAGAGCTGTGCCCCCCCCCCAAGAGAACAATGAACTTTTTGATTATTGATGCCTCTGAGGGGAAAAGATTCCTCAGAAAATGAGGTCTGCCGCAGAGAAATGTGCGTATTTACACCGGCTTCTCGACTGGCTGAGGGCAGCCCAGGGCCCACGGCCAGGCCTCTGAGCTGCAGGGGCAAGTTCCCGAGTGCAGCTTCTTGCCGGCTAGGGGACTTACGAGCTTCCTGGATGGGCCAAGCAGCCCGGTTTTGAGGCCAGCAGCTGGGCCAGGAGGTTGGCGGAGGTTTTCTTAGAGTTTTGCAAGCCGTTGGGCCCTGGGAGAAAATGCCTTTGAAATATGGGGATGTTACCTGGTCTTCCACCTCCTCCAGAGGCAAAGCCTCATGGAGGCATTTTTCCTGATGGGAGTGGGAGCCATGGGGGTGGGATGGGGTAGCAGATCATGGAAATGAAGCATTATTCTCAAAAGGCCAATTTTTTCTTTTTTTTTTTTTTCTGCTTTCAAAAGACCCCAGTGATTACTTTGTGTTTAAGCCAATCTTGCTTTTTCCAAGAAATGAAAAAAGAAAAAGATGTTTTACCAGGTCTAATTATAAAAATCATAAGGCTGGAAAGATATGGGAAAAACATGTCTCCTGGTTCTGCCTCCACCAGGTACAAATGAAGCCCAAGGGGAGTGTGCATTTATGAATAACTTGCCGGAGGTGGGGTGCTCCATCAGCAACCCCTGGGCCCCCCCAATCTCAGGACAACCCCTCACCCTTAGTCTATTCCCATCCTCATTACTGGAGTTGCTTCCTTTCAGTCCTCATGGGAACTGGATGACGGCCAAGAGACTAGAGGAGCTGGTGATTCCGTCCTTCTAGACTCTGAGGGAAAGTGGATTGAGGGTCTCTGACACCCCAGGGCACTTGGTCTTTAAAACCTGCCCTGTCCCATGAAAGGGCAAGCCCCAGAGCCTGGGCTGTCCCCTCGGCCCCAGCAGGATTGTTGTCTGAACAGCACGGCCAGGAGGTCAGCTTCCTAAGCAGATGACATCAGTCTCCTGGTCTTGGGCTGACCTAGAAAAACTGAGCGAATGTCCCTCGGTTTCCTGTTTGAGAATGTGCTGGTCAGAGGTGGGTGTCAGGGGAGGGAGAAAGCATCTTAGTCTCTCCCCATCTGTCACAACTACAAACCTTGGCTTCCCCCAGGTGAGGTAGAGGTGGGCTGCTGGGGCCCAGGGAGGTAGCATCTGGAGGAACAGCTGGTCTCTGGCAGCCCCTCCAACTCTGACAAGCTCTGAGCTCTGAAACCAGGCCCTGGGGGACCCCCGTCAACCCTGCAGCAAACCTCTCCTTGCTCCCACAGCCGCTCACAAGCCTGGCCACTCAAGACGACATTTTCTAAATGCTGGAGATAGATAAGCAGCAGGCGCAAGGAGGGGCCTGGGAGCTGGAGAGCAGAGGAAAGCAGGCTCCCTGCTGAGAAAGGCAGAGGCACCCAGACCCCCCCTGGGGACGGACTCAGGCCGTGGGCATGTGCCAGAGATGTGGCTCTCACCCTGGCTCTGACACTATACTGAGTTGGGGCCAGCACCACTCAGGCTGGTCCGACACAACCCTCGGCCTGGCCAGTAGTTGCTGGTCAGAACTTGTGCCCCACTGAGCAGCCTGAGCACAAGCCCTGCCCCTCCCTGCTGCACTCCTCCTACCCACCCCCTAGCCACCAGTGCCCCAGGAACTCCTGCAGAGCTGCCCAGAAAGGGGGGATGGGAGAGCTAATCCCATCAGTGTGTTTTATGAAGCACTGTTCCCTCTGTGCCCCAGTGCCAGGATCAGGTCTGGCTTGTAGCCTTGGGTGACACTCAATAAATATCTGTGGAAAGAATAACTTGCTGCATTACTCCACCTGGAATGAGCTGGCATTTTGGCTGGGACAAATTCCCCAGGGATAGAGTTTCCAAGGCAGAAAGGACAACCAGGTATCCCTGAGAGACAATACGGAGGGGCTGGGTTAGGGGCAGGTGGCCTGTATGGGGAAATTTGGATGATCTGAGCTCTTGATCTGTCTGGGGTGTTTTTAGGAAAATCATCCAACCATAATAATAACAATAATAATAGTAATGGGTGATACAGTGTGCAGAGGAAGGGGAGAGGATCTTCCAACTGGCTCCAGAGAGTAGTTTCAAGGTCACCTCCCGCCCCCTTGAAACATTCAGAATAACAAGAGCAGTCCAGCTGCTGCCTTGCAACCCAAGAACCCCTGAAAAGTGGGCTGTTTGGGGGTTCTGGGCGGGCTGCTTGTTGAATCCCTAGCCCCTTGTTCTCTCACCTCCAAAGGCAATCAGACTTTGAGGGAGCTCTTCACACCTTACCCATCCCGGGGATGATCTTTGGTTCCCTCTCCGCCTGGACAGAGTGCAGTACAGTCTCTGGCTACCTCCCAGCTCAGACGCTGCTGTCTCTGGGCTGAAACCTTGAAAGGAATCCCAGCTCTGGCCAAGGAAAACAGGAGTCGGGTCCGACTAAGCCAGGTGGCTTCTTTCTCCCCACCTTCTACCCTCCCCCACCACTACCACCTTCTGTAGCCAGTGAGCTGTTTGGGTAACCCCAAGACCCCTCTCCCACATGGCCTGCAGCCAGCACCGGTATTCTGACCAGATTCCAGAACCATGGCCTGCCTGTGGGTCACTGCCTTTGAAAGGATGAGAAGTGTGGGGCTCCAGCTCCCAGGAGCAAACCGGCCTGCCTTCTGCACACCTGGCCTTCCCTCAGCAGGAACCCCTTTTGTGGAGGGGCGGTTGTCCTCCAAGGAGGAGTCCACCCCCTGCCCCCAGGCCCTTGCCTGGTACAGCATCAGGCTCCTGTTCTACAGCTAAAAGAAGACATTTCCTGAACTCTCTTGCCATCCATCCAAGGCCCTCCATGTTTCTCCAGGCCTAACTTCACACTGAAAAGCTGACACATCCTCATCTGCTGGGTTTTGTGAAAAAAAAAACTTTCCTACCTTTGTGGCTTCCAGATCCCAAGCTTCGTCACTTCCTCTTCTCCAGATGAAGAACTCCAGTGTCTCACACAGTGTTTCATTCACTGTAGAACAGCGCTGTCCAACAGAAATAAAATGCAGGCCATCAATGAGAGCTGTATCTGTAATTTAATATTTTCTAACAACTGCAATTTTTAAAAAGTCACATTCATTTTAATAATGTTCTCTTTAACTCAATATATTTATATTAACCCAAATGAATATCATCATTTCAACCTTTAATTAACATAAAAAATTATCGATGAGCTACTTCACATTTCTTTTTCATGCTAAGTATATTAGTTTCCTAGGGCAACTATAACAAATGATTACAAACAGGGCGGCTTAAAATAATTGAAATTTATTCTCCTGCAATTCTGGAGGTTAGAAGTCTAAAATCAAGATGTCAGCAGGGCCACACTCCTGCTGAAGGCTCTGGAAGACTCCCTCCTTGCCTCTTAACTCCCGTTGGCTGGTTAGTCCTTGTTATTCCTCGGTGTACAGCTGCGTCCCTCAGTCTCTGCCGTTCTCTCCACACAGCCTCCTCTCTTCCTGTCTCCATCTCCACGGGCCTCCTTTAATGATACCAGCCCCTGGATTGAGGGCTCGCCTTAATCCAGTAAAATCTCATTTTTACTTAACCAATTACATCTGCAAAGACTTTCCAAAAGGTCACATTCTGAGGTTCTGGGTGGACATGAATTTTAGGGGGATGCCATTCAACCCAGTGCAATGTCATATTCAATGTCATCTGGTCCGTAAAGTCTGTGACCCTCTCCCAGATCTGATTTTTGGCTTCTTAGTTCCTGTCACTGCTGTCAGTTCTGTTGTCTTTGGCCCTTTATTTTCATCTCAGTGGCCCTTGGAGTAGGAACGCAGGTAAAAAGAAACAGGTGAGATTAATTTTAATGAGATTCATTTTAATTAACGTTATTGAACCCAATATATCCAAAATACTGTCATTTCAACCTCAAATCAATATAGAAAATGATCGAGATATTTTACATTCTTTTCTTCATACTAAGTCTTCAGAATCCCATCTGTACGTGATCCTTACAGCACATCTCAATCCAGATGAGCCACGTTTCAGGTGTTCCCCAGTTGCATGTGACTAGTGGGTACTTTATTGGACAGCACAGCTAGAGAAGTTAGGAGAAAAGAGTAAGGCCCATGGTGATGCGGGGGACACCCCCAGGGAAGTCGGGGGATTCTCAGAGTGGCATTTCCCTGCCGGCTTCACCACGCGGACAGTCTCTCCTGATTATCTCTCATCTGTGTCCCCCAGTAGTGGAGGGAGGCGATGAAGAATCTCTGAAGTTAATTCAGAGTTACTGCCAGTCTCTTAAACCTGCAAATGACATCTCTGGCACGCACGCTCTTTCTCTCTCTCTCTCTCTCACGCGCACACGCGTGCACGCATGCACACACACACACACATCTTGAGAGCCTTCCAATTTTCTTCTGCTATGCACGGACCTCACAAAAAGTGACTCAACCTTACATAAGAATCTGAGGGGGGCCCAGGAGTATGACTCACTGCCTTGAAATTTCCAGTGGGTTACACATGTCTTCTTAGATGATTTTTTTAAAAATTTATCTTTAATTGTTGTCAAAAGGAAAAAATTTGGTTTGGGAGGCAGATTGGGATGAGAATTGTGCCTCAGGGCAGGCAGGAATAGTTGTGATGGCCGGGAGGGGACTGGCACTGAGGACAAAGCCCTCTCAGTGTCAGGCCTCAGAAGCTTCTAGTGAGAAAGGCGAACTCTTCCTCTCAGGACCCCAGGGCATTTCAAGATACTGAGTGTTACAATTACCTCAAACAGCAAGAATCAGCCCCTGGGGTCTCCAGGAAGCACTTTGATTTGGGGAGGTTTTGTCGATTTCAGTGTCACTCCTGACTAAAGGGCTGCAGTACACTGTAGGGCGGGGGTTCCCAGCTCCGGTCACACACTAGAATCCTCTGCGGAGCTTTTTAAAATCCCTATGCCTGGTTACACCCCCAACCAACTCAATCAGAACCCCCAGAGATGGGGCTCAGGCATCAGTACTTTCTATAGGTTTCCCAGGTGATGCAATGGTGCAGCCAACAAGGAGATCCTGCCTCTTGCTGTCAGAGAGCCTGGGGCCCTTTTACACCAGGTGGATAATTATGGGTAGTAATGCCTCCCTGACTCTTGAGGGTGATTAGCCATTCCCTCAAATTCCAGAGCCAAATAGATGCGGTTCTCCATGGTACTTAAGAGTCTCCTCTTTTCAGTCATGTTGCAAAAAACTCAAAAGAAAGCAGTTCCCTGCAGGGAAGATTGGTGGTCCCCAAGAGCTGGCAGGTAGGCAGCTCAGGGCAGGTGGGCCAGCCTTTGGGAGGGACAGGGCCATCAGACTCTTTAACAGGCAGCTCCCGGGTTAGCCCAGATCTCCCCATCTCTCCCACCCCACCGCAGGCCGGGGGTCCCAGGCCTGCAGCCAAGCCTGCACCAGTGCTTCTCTGGCAGGTCAGCCCAGCCTAAACCTCTGATGGCTCCCTTGGACACAGGATAAACTCAGGGCCTCTTGCTGACACTTCAAAGCCTGCTCACCTTCCCCTGATGTTCCTCTCTCCGGTGTCCATGGACTCTGTCCCACCAGCTGTTCCTTTCTGTCCCAGATGCCCTGCCCCCTCCCACATCAAGACTTCAGTTCACACCCAAGATGTACCAGGTCTTCAGGCATCTCCTACAGAAAGCAAATGACCTCGGCAAGAAAACCCCTTGTCAGCCCACAGTCCAGTGAGGATCTCTGACCTGCGCTTGTGCTGTGCAGAGAACAGGTCCCTGGCTCCGAGATAGGCAATGGGGCAGAAAGAGCCCTGGACACAATCCAACGCACCAGGCTTACCTGCAGGTTCCTAGTGCCTGGGTCTGGCAACCCGCGTGTGACTTGCATAGCCCTGCCGGGACAATCACACACCCCCTGCACCTCCACAGGCAGTCTGTCCTCCTCACCGTTGTGTCAGATTGAGCCTCCGCTCCCAGAACTATAGAAAGGCGGTTGATAACTCAGGTCCCTCCCTCTCCATGTCCAGTTATATACCTATGTCTGAAGTCGTGGGGTTTCATCTTTTGGTGAGTCCATTTCTTCATCTGGAAAGTGGGATAATCACACTTGCCACATAGATTTGTTGTAAGGATGAGGTGAGACAGGTAGAGAACAGTGCTTGCTTGGTACCTAGTCAGCGCTCCCCTAAACACTGCCATAATCTCCATGTGATTATGTGTTTGTAAGCTCTCTTGATTCCACGTTGGATGTAAATGCCATGAGGACAAGGACTTGTCTGCTTCTATGCTGGGTGGCAAGCACATGCCTGGCACTCAGGAAGGACTCTGAATATCAGTTGACTGGATAAGGCATGAAGTGCTACCTTCCTGTTGTTTTGACTGTTCTCATTATGGCTGATATTATTATTCTTATAAGGTTCTTTTAATAACACTGTTAGGTCTGAAGAAATGGTGCCCCGTCCCTGGCTCTCTCCCTAAGCCACGTGGCCCTGGCCCTCTGCATAGTCCCAGCTGGCTGTGAGCCCCTTTTCCCCTCTAATTTCTTTGCAACCCTCCTCTTTGGGATCACTGCTGTCCTCTGTCACTTGGAAGCATGAACAGGGACAGCGGTTCATCCCTGCAATTCTGCACCCAAGTGGATAGTTTCACAAGGAAGCCCGTTTGCGCAGTCTCGTGAGGGAGGAGCCCCACTAGATGACTCAAAACTGTCCCTGAGCTCCCACTGCCAGCAGCTTTTCCGTGTGAGGGCTGCATCACCACTGCTGTGGGAAGCTGAGGCCAAGAAGGACCAAGTTTGTGCTCCACTCAGCTGGACCTCCCTGGAAATGCACAAGGTGGGCACTCACATCAGCCACACAAGGACCTTTTTTAAAAAATTTAGGTATAGTTGATTTATATTATAATGGTTTCACATGCACAATGACCTTTTTTAAAAAAACATTATTTTTTTTTATTATTTTTTTAATGGAGATACTGGGGATTGAACCCAGGACCTCGTGCATACTAAGTATGGGCTGTACTGCTGAGATATACCACACCCTGACAATGACCTTTGTGACCCTTTCTTTTCCCACCTCAAATCTCACCTATGCCCTCTCTTTTCCCTCTATCTCCCTGGGGAGCAGGAGTGCAGAGGGGGGGAGACCCCAGGAAAAGACAGTGGAAAGGTGGCCATCTGCACGCCAAGGAGAGAGGCCTCAGAAGAAACCCAACCTGCTGACACCTTGAGCTTGGACTTCTAGCCTCCAGAACTATGAGAAAGAAATTTCTGTTGTTTATGCTACCCAGCCTGTGGTCTTCCATTACGGCAGCCCTAGCAAAGGAACGTAATGAATACCCAACTTTACCCTCCTCCTTCTTGATAAGCTCTAGCTGGTGCACCGACCCCCTCCGCCCCACAAATTGGCCAAACCCCACTGAAAGCCAGAGGATGTGAGAGCAAGTGGGGGTGGTCCATACAGGTCAGCCCCCAGGGAGGAGAGGTGGAACTTGAACCTGGAGGGGCAGGCAGAGGGTATCCCCGACCTGGGAGGGGGGCTTGATTAAATGTACCACAAGGATGGGCAGCCTGGCTTTTGCCACCAGTTTTACAGGTAGGACACAGGATGGTATGGTAAAAGTAGGCCACCTCTTGGACCAAGATTGGGAGAAAATAGAAAAAATAACAATGTTTGGCAAGATGGTAGCTGATTTTTTTTTTTTCAAACTTTTCTTTATCACCATGTTTAGGTTGTTTTAGACTAAAACGAGACAATCCAGAGGCAGACTTTTCAGAAGAAACAGCTTAATGTATCTCAGGGAACAGATGTTGGGGGCAGGGAGACCCCAGGGGAATACAGTGGATGAGGGCAGGTGGCTCCCTTGAGATATTATAACCACCATCGAAAGAGAGGGGTCCAAGTGTGCTGTGCACACTAGCCTCCTTCTTGCATATGACAGCCCTGGACTCCATCTCCACATGGGGCACACACAGGGAACAGTTCAGAGGGGAGCTGCCTTAAATGGCCCTCACCCGTCACTACTACCCCAGAGTCCCTGTGGAGCTGCCATTCTTGGCTTGATGAGGTGAGGACAATCAAGTCTGCCTCTGGATTGTCTCCCAGGTGGGGCAGTTTTGACATTGTCCCTTATTAGAAAGCCAGAGATCTCCAGCAGACATCTGTGGAGTTTTCAGTCCTCATCTCATACACACTCAGAAAGCACAAGACATTCCGATACTAATACTAGACAGTAGATACTTAATAATTCACCAGGATTGCCCAACACAAGCTTGCATGTAAAATATCTCATAATTTTAATTCATAGTACATATTCCATGAGGGACAATCACGGGACAGGCACTTCCTAAGATCGCTTTATAGCTGCCTGAGAGAACGCACCTGCCGTTAATGAGCCTCGTCCAGGAAAATGGCTTGAGTTGGAGGGGCAAAGTGGTTGTTACTTGAACATCCTAGGGATGAGTTTGCACCTGAGGGAGTGACTTGCTATACAAAAAGTTAAGAGAATGACATCACAGGGACCGAGCAACCCAGCGAGGGGACCCTCCAACATGGGGAAAAGAACGTAATTCTACTCATTTTTCAGTGAAGCCGGAAAGTGGTGGGGACAATTAACTACTGTTAACAGAAAACCCAACGCAGAGTGGCTTAAACAATCTCATGTAACAAGAAACCACAAGGTAGGCGGGCTTCAGCAAGGGTTAACTTAGCAGCTCAGTGACATCACTGAGGCCGCAGATTCTTTCCACCTATCAGCTATCCTTAGTACTGTTGTCAGCCTCAGGCTGGTAACTAGATCCTTACAGTGGGTCTAGGCACAATATCCAGAGGTACAGGTGAGATCTCCTCCTGTGAGAATGAGATGAGAAATCTTCTTCTGAAACACCCCTAGTAGACTTCCCCCTTATATCTCATTGGCCAGAATTAGGTCACATGTCCATGCCTAAGCCAATCACAGGCAAGAGGAATGGAACCACCTTGATTGGCTTGAACCAATCAGGACCCACCTTGAGCCAAGGATGGGCCCAGCCTGTGCTGAGGAACAAGGCTGCCTGGGGGAAAGCGGACACTTTAAGTGTTAAGTCAGGTTCTGTTAGTGAGGAAAGAAGCTACACTCCAGTGGAAGCCAACTCAAGGAGCTGGCACATAGCAGGCACCAAATCTGTGTAGTCATTTCCCTTTAAACTTCTTGCCAAAGGGCACAGAGCTGTATGTGGCCTGGCCGGAACTCAGATCCACAGAGAGGAGAACAAGAGGGCTAAAGATAAGCTGGGCTTGTTCCCAGTTGTCCCCCAGGACAGCCCCTATGCTGAAAGGCCTCCTTCTCTGGGGAACTGGCTGTTTTGTCATCCCAAAAGTGCAGGCCACAGCAATAGCTTCCTGGAGCAAGGGCTCCCCCCTCCACTCCATGGTGACCCCCTGAGTCCCATCTCTGCCAGCCCAGCTCTCACACCACAGCTGCGTTTTTCCACCTCTTCTGTACAAAATAACTCCCCAAAGTCTGACAGTTTGTCTTCTGTCTGCACTTGATTTATGGCTACAATTACAAGCTTTCCTTCACATGGACCGCATGCCAACAGATACGCTTTGCAAGTCAGCTGCACTGCCATCCCAGCTTCCGGCTCAGATCCCCAGCATGAGTGCTGCAAAGGACCCTTCCCCCCACATTCTGAGATCCCAGGCCCTGCTCCCCACCTCACCACCCAGCCCCCTAGTTGGCTGGGTCTTGGGCTGCCTGGGATGCATCAGAGTTGGGCGAGAAGTTAGGTGATCTCTTTCCACAGAAACTCTAAGACAGGAGAGGTGGCTCTCCCCACCCAATACCCAGCAAGGATGGCTCAGCCAGCAGTGTCTGCAGTCAAGGGGACTGCCTCCCTCACGAGATCTTTACTAGATGTTTCAGAGGGTTCCCATCTTTAAGAACAGGTAAACCTCTGAGCCATGTTTGATTGGTACCCCAGCTTCACTTCTGCCCCTCTTTGCTGTCCCCTTCCTAAAGTAACCACTCTGAAGTCCAGGTCTCTGGGTTTGAATCCTGGCTCTGCTTCTTGAGCAATTTACTTATCTCTCTGTATCCCAAGTTCCTTCTCTAAAATGGGGATAATGATAGTACTTACCCCATAGAGCTATTCTTGGATTAAATAGGATTGGACTTAAGTCCATAGCATAGGGTCTGGCGTGTAGTAGGCATTCTCTAAATGTTCACTTGCATCACTATCATCACGGGTGTTTTCTAGTCTAGAGTGACTATTGGGTACCGCTCACGGAGCATCTCAATGCCAGGCATGATGCAGGTTGTCTCGGAGAAGAATCGTAGTGATCCTCACAGCCACCCTGGAAGGTAGCACCCACGTCCTGCAGATGAGCAAAACCAGGCCCAAGGAGCTAGGAACTTGGTCCAAGATCTCACAGCCAGGAAGTTGGAGAACAGAGATTGCAACCCATATCTGGCTGGGCCCACTTTTTCGCTATACCAACTGTCTTGCAACTCCATTTTACCTGAGTAATTTGTGGGGTAGGTGTTTGGGGCAACTGGAGAAATCTGAGATGTGGGAAAGGGACATCACCCAATAAGGACACAATGCCACAGTGCCAGAGGTCAGCAGGCCTCCTGGGGCTCGTGAGGGAAAAAGGCACGGTCTGCAGAACCTTCACGACCTCCCGTGTCTGTGGCTTTTGCTGTCTGTCACCTGGTGCTCCACAGTGATCCTGGGAAACTTGGTAAAAGGAAAACAGTCTCCAGGGGCACCCTGAGGAAGCAGGTTGGGGGCGGGGGCAGCCAGTCAGGGCAGGGTGGGGAGGTGCAGGTGTGGCCCTCAGCCTGGAGAGGAAAAAAGCTCTCTCTGTCCCTTCCCCCTGCCCTCCTGGGCCAATTCAAGGATGTCAGTGGGCTCGAGCACTAGCGGGTGGGCTCCCTGTGCCTGTTTAAAGGACTCGGGGCACCAGGGTGCGGGGCCTTGCGGGCCAGGCCACAGTGGTGCCCAGCGGAGGGCTGAGTCCAGGGAGGAGAGACCCGGGGCCGCGTGCCCTCAGGGCAGAGCTTTCTCCCACTTGCTGCAAGGAGCCCCAGGGGGCTCTTCTTCCCCCACCCCACTCCCCCCAAAGCCTGCTCCTTGCAGACAAGGTGAGTCTGAGTCTGTTCCCGGGAAGGCCACCTGGGCCACACTGGCCCGCACATCCGTCACACCCCTCGCTACTTCCGTGCCGGCCTCTGCTTCCCTGAGACTCGCACGTGGCCTTGGGAGAAAGAGGCTCTCTGGCCTACGGCTCTGGGGCCTGACTGAGGAAAAAGATGGTCCTGTGTTGGTTCCTAGGTTTGGGGTCAAAGCTCCAGCCAGCAACACAGAATCCTGTTACTTTTCTTGACCTCTTTCTGTGAGGGGCTGGGAGGTGGGGAAATACTTGAGTACTTCTGGGTCCTCTGAACTGACATCCATCTTCTGGCCATCTCAGTCTCACTGTGACATCGAGAGTGGGTGGTGGCAGCTATACTGGGGGAAAAAAAGAAAAAAAAAAAAACAAGGAGGAAAAGGAAGGTGGCCTGTGACCTTGGTCCTTTGCAGATAGAAAAGGTATGTCTTTGACCCTTGGGAGTGTGCCACCGAAAAGCCCATACACTTCCCTGACATGTGACCCCCCCCAACCCCAACAGCATTTAACTTAATAAGGGGACAAGTCCAAGAAAAATGGAGACACCAGGGGTCAGAGGACAGACTATGGGGAGAGGGGGAGCAGCGGTGATGGAGAAGGGGAGGGAGCATGTGTCTTGCACCCTGTGGAGCTTTTAACAAAACACCTGGACTTAGATCAGATGCTTCCCTGTCCTGTAGTACAAGCTCTGATGACACCGAGGCAGCTCTGACAGGTCGCCGTGTGCCACTCAGAAGACCAGAGGAGATTTCAGGCCTTTGGTCTTTGGGGTGACGATGTGACAGCCAAGGCCAAGGTCCAGCTGGCCAGTGGGAATGCGGGGCGGGTCCTCAGCAGGGGGGATGCGGCTGGGATGCTGGTTTTGAAGTAGAGGCTGAACCTGCAGTAATAGGTGACCATGTGGGGTGGTGTTGGGGCGGGTGGGGCTCTGAAGAGAGAGGAGGGGAGGCCTCCAGGAACACAGTGTTCTCAGGAAACAGCAGTTCCTGTTGTAAATCCTGGCTCCTCTCTCCTCTGACAAACTTCCTGACTCTCAACTGCCTGGCCTCAGTGCTGGCACCTTCTCCGCACAGAGCAGGAGGGGTCCTGGCCACTGTGGGGATCTGCTTTTGGACACTCTGACTCCCTTTAGGCCTAGTGGATGGCCTAAAGACATCAGTCTTTATCCTGAGGGCCATAGGGAGCCATTGAAGGGTTTCAGGCAGGAGAATATGATATAAAGGTCTGTTTCTAGAAACAAAAAACAACAACAAAAAAACACTGTAGTGTGGAGGACAGATCAGGTTAGAGCAGGGTAGAGGTGGATGGGTGAGAGAATGGAGGCAGGGAAAGCTATTGGGAGCTATTGCAACAGCCCAGTTAAGAAGCAAGGAGGACTGGACACCATATGATGGGTGGGAAATCAACAGCCACCCCGGGGAGCGGAAACATCAGAAATGGCTGGGAGGAAGGTCGGCCAAGATGCCAGAAACTGGTTAGCTGTGTTTCATGCCACAGGAGGCATCACTTCTGCACACCCAGTGAAGCTGTTCTCAAAGGAAACAAACCTGGGCTTCCCAACACCTTCCCTGCCCACGAGCCTCCCTCCCAGTGCTCTCCTGGAGGGAGAGTCTGTGACCCCAGCCTGCCCAACCCAAGTTAAAACAGCTTTTTGGGTCTCAAACAACCTCTCTCCTTCCTCTGTCTCCAGGCCCAGAGTTCTGGCTCCCGTGACAAGAGGCGGAAAGTCAAGGACCTGGGGAGAGATGAACGGACCCACCCAAAGTCCTGCCAGTCCAGCAACTGCTCATCCCTAGGCTCCTCTGGACCTCAGTCCTCCCCTTAGACCTGTGGTTCTCAACAATGACAATTTGTCAAAGTCCTGAGACATTTTGGGTCGTTGTGACAGGGGTGCTAGTGGCATCTAAGGGGTAGAAGGCGGGGGGGATGCTGCTACACACCCTGAAATGCACCAGATGAGTCCCCACAACACTGAATTCTTCAGCCCCCAAAAGTCAGTGATGCTGAGGCTGAGAAATCCCCGTTTATAACATGGGTGTCAGGGGTGCTCCTGCCCACGGAAGCCAGCAGGAGGCTAGTGCTCAAGCAGGTCTCCCAGGAAGGTGTCCCAGGGATAAAAGCAGTCCTGCCAAGAGCAGGAGCTGGAGTCTGTGCACCCAGGGCGCTGCTGCGCTCAGAGGGGCTGCGACCTGCCGAGGTCCCCCCAGGGCAGGGGCAGGGCCAGGCCTGGAGCCCACCTCTCCAGCCTCTTTGGCCAACCCTCAGAAGACCCCCTGAGTCCCCTCTGAAGGGCTGCACCTGCCTGAGCTTAAGGGGCTCCTTCCCTTCCCCTGCCAGCGCCCCTACTCCAGTGGGCTAGGTGAATTTTTTTCTACTTTGGAACTCACAGCGTGTTCAGCCGTCTCTGACACTGGGCCATGGGGGCCCGGGTAGGCATCCGTCAGGAGCAGCCCAGAGCCCACCCTCCTCTGGCCTGGTTCAGGGTGTTGTGGCAACTTACTCAAAACACATATCCCCCCCCAAAAAAGCAAAGCAGGGCTGTCTCCTGGATATGTGTCTGTCCCACTGTGGCTCACTGTTATTTGTTTATAGACCAAACTGGCCTGCATTTGCTTTCAGTTTAACCCTGCCCACCCCATTCCCCACCCCACCCTACCCCCACCCTCGGGCCCAGGCCCTGTCCAGCCCTCAGACTCCGGAGACCCCTCTGCCCGGCTAACCTCTCCCCCTCTGAGCCCAGGACGCAGATCCCAGAGCCCCACCACAGTGCCTGGCCTGAGTTTGGCAGCATCTGCTGCAAGTTAAGGATACTCAATGGGAAAATGTTCCATCAGATCGGTCGGGCTTGGAGCACAGGCTGGAAGGAGCAGGACTGTCAGGCTTGGAATCTAGCTGCCTGCCTTCTGCCCTGTGACATTGGGCAAGTTCCTTTACCTCTCTGTGCCTGCCTTCGCATCTGTAAAATGGGGATGGTAATAGCAGGGCTGTGGTGAGGACTTCCAGCCACAATGTACTTAGAGCAGAGTCAAGCACTAGGTAACAGTGAAAAGCTATTATTATTATCATGGGCTTTGGTTCTCCTTTGTGAAGCCTGAGCACTGGAGTCCTGGTCTTTGGCTCACCAGGGGGTCTACACAGGGGTGAAGACCACCCCCCTTCCTGGCCAGATCCAAGGCCAGCCTCCCCTACCCCCCCACTGATGCTTACTGGGTGAGCCATTGCTGAAAACGTACAGTTTGTTGGCAAGGTAGGAGTAGGGGGTGGGAGCAAAGACTGACCCTTGTGTCTGGTCCACAGAGTGACTATGAACCTCATTTCCAAAGCCTGGATCCCCCTCTCTGTTTCTCAGGCCAACCCCTCTTCCCACCTCAGCCCCACCTTCCCAATTGCCACATCCGCAGCCCCCCTATGACATTTGTGAGCTTGTCTCCAGGCAGGGAGGAGGGAGCACCCCTGGTCTTGAGGCTGGGGAGGTCAGCCTTCTGCCCCAGGCTTTCATGTTCACCATTTCTTTTCTTCGTCTGCCCCTGTGGATCTGAAATGCACACGTTTCTATGCAAGTTCCGTCTCCTGCCACGGTCCTCAGGGTCAATATACAAGATTTCTGCCTCCTGGTACTATAACTTTGTTCCATCACTTCCCACCCAAGGACGTGTTACTGGACCGCCTTCCATCGACTTCATCCCAGGAAGTGCTGTGCCCTTTTCTCTTTCCCAGTTCCCAGGATTCCTCTCCATCCCCTCCCACTCTCCCCAACCCCAGCACAGCAGTCCTGAGGCCTTTCTTTTATTCCTCACCTTTGTCCTGTGGGCCTGCATCCTCCCCGAAGCTGGCCCTGCTCCCAGAGGTAGGCCTGCTACGATGACCACCTGTCGGGGAGGGAGAGGGCCAGTCTTTAGAACACCCTGAGGACCTTGACGTCAAACCAAGCAATCTGTAGGCCCTGATTTTTAAATGATCTATCATTAATGTTGTTTTTGTTATTTAGCATTTTCTCATCAAGGGGCTCATTTATTCCTTGCAACAATCTGACAGATAAGGCTTCTCTTGTGAGTGGCCGCAGTGGGAGGGGTGAAGTCCAGAGGCTCCTCTGTCCACCTTGGGTTCCCAAGGTTTATTAATTGCTATGAAGGATAGGAAACAGGACGGGGAGAAATTCCATCTTCCCTTTCAGAGCAGGGATGCTCCAAAGGCACTGCCTATGGCTATCTTAAAGGTAAAGGCCACATCTCCAGACAAGGAATTCCGCAAGCAAGGCCCTGTCTTCCCTTCTCTCCATATCCCTCAGGTTTGCTATTCACTACATAGAATTATACAGAAAGCCTCTCAGTCACTATTTTTCCTGGCTGACTGACCAGCAGAGCAACCTAGGACCCACCGCTCCCTCTGTCTCTTTCTCTAGTAAGTTCTTTTCTTTGGTTCTGGGAATGACCTGACCATGGGGCCCTGCGGCCCATTGGCCAGAGGAGAATCAGCAAGGCACAGATGGGGCAGCCACAAATCTAGCCCAACACCCACTCTCTGGCAACTCCCCTGCCCTGGATAGAAGCGCGGGTGTGGCAGGGCCCACCCAGTGGTGGGCATTGAGGCCTGTGACTGAGGACAAGGTAGAGGGAACTCCTCCTGTCTCTTCTCCTGATCTCCTCTTCATGTCTGCTCCACCCCAGCCCAGCCCTTTTCTTCCCTCCCCATTGTGAGTCCTGGAGCTTGGAGAGACCAGGTGTGGAAGGTGATGTGGGTATAGGACCCTATATCCACCAGAACTGGTCTCCTTCCAAATCTACCATCCCAGGCCACTGCCTCTGATCTCGTCCTCCTTCTGTCCCTATCAGTAGGGCCAAAGCTAAGCTGTCCTTCAAGACTAACCTTGGATCACAACTCCTCCAGGAAGACTTCCCTGAATCCAGCCATGGTGCTGCCTCCCTTCTCAGAATTCCTAAGGCAAACAGAGGCTGCACCAGAAAACTCCTACCTGCTGTGCGCTCTGGTTATGTATGGAAGACACATGGGGGCTATTCACAAATCTGACTCTCTCTTCTTCTAGACTCCTGGAAGAGGTGAATTCAGGTGGGCCATGTGGAGTCTCACTGCGTTCATCCCCTTTGCCCCTGATGATATTTATCTCTGAGATACCACAGCCCTTCCATGCCCTTGGGCCTCTGTCCCAGGACTACCTGGTACCAGCATCTCCTGTTTTCTGAAAGTTCACTTGGGCCCTTTCAGTTTTATAAGCCATAAAGGTGAAATGGGTGTCTTGTTATTCATAAGAAGTTCTTTGCACCACAACTGGGTTTCTACTAATGAGGTGACTTTTGGGAAGCACCTAAAGATGAGGGATGGTTGCCATGGAAACCAACATGGAGGGAGAGGGAAAGGGAGAATTTTCAGTCCCACCCCGTCTTCCAGGGAGGGAGAGGGGCTGGAGGTTGAATCAATCACCAGTGGCCAGTGACTTAATCATGCCTTTCTAATGAAGCCTCCATAAAAATCCAAAAAAGGACTGCATTCGGGGAGCTTCCAGGTTGGGGAAAAAAAATCACTTCCACTGAGCCAGGCCCTCAACTCTGTGAGGACAGAAGTTCCTTTCTTCAAGACCGCACTCTGTGTATCTCTTCATCTGACTGTTGATTGGTATTCTTTGATGTTCCTTGTAATAAATCAGTAATCTAGTGAGTGAACACGTATCCTGAGTTCTGTGAGCCATTTTAGCAAATAAATCGAGCCTACAGAAATGGGCTCAATTCTAATTTATATCTAGTCGCTCAGAAGCACAAGTAACAACCTAGGCTTGCAACTGGCATCTGAAGCTGGGGCAGTCTCGTAGGGCTGAGCCCTTAACTCATGGGCTCTGACACTGTTCCCAGGTAGACAGTGTCAGAATTGGGTTGAATTGTAGGACAATGGGCTGGTGTCAGAGCACTGCTTGGTGGTGTGGTGAAATACACACACACACACACACACACACACACACACACACACACGGTGGAACTGAGTGCTCAGACCCTTGGTAGTAACAGAGCTCCATGTGCCAAAGGGCTGGAGCCCAGGCCCAGATGGACGAGAACATGCAGCCACCTTCCCGCAGAATCACGGGTAGCTACCGACCTACTGACTTAGGTACCTTGTTGCCCAGCGCTGGGGAAGCCCGCTATAGAATGCAGCAGCGTCTGCTCGGAACTGAAGCTTGGCCCCCACGCGGCAGTCTTTCCAGATGCCTCCACCCCAGGATAAAAACTGAAAGCCCCCCTTCCCATGAGACATCTTGACTCCTGGCCAGACAGCTGGTCTCTTGCATCCCACCCCCCCCACCAATACCCTAGAACATCGCAGATCTGCGGTGAATGCCTGATAAACACTGGTGGCAGGGGAAGGAACCTGATCCTCTGGAAGCGTTCTCAGGAGCAGCTGAACAGAATAAAGCTGCCAGCAAGGACCGGGGCTGCCTCTCCCCTCACTCTCCAGCTCATAGTACAGGGCCAGATGAGAAGGAAGGAGAGGGGGGGAGTTGGAGGTGGGTAAAGGTGATGACAGGGGATGGGTAAGTCACTGGGCCCCAGGTGGTGGGAGGAAGTGGCCACAATTGTTCAAGACCCTGTCTGACTTCTCAGCTGGGAATTTCTGCTCCCTGCCCCTCGATATTTCTCACCCTCAACCCTCCAACCTCACTTTGCACAATCAACAGATTCCTGAAAAGATGCCAGGAAGTCAGGGTTTGGGGGAAATTATACCCTGTTCTGAATGCCCAGTGGGGAATGCTGTGTTGAAATACATCTTCCGTAAATCCTTTTGTAAAGTAACACCTCCTCCCATCACCCTCACTGCCCAGATCAGGTGACTTTCTCTCGGACGCTCCTCTACTTCCTACATTAATGAGCTGCCCCTTTCCAGGCTCACCTTGTTTGGAGACGGAGGCCAGGTTGGGGGGCCCCTCCATCTCTGAGAACGAAAGGGCAAATAATGAGATGCTTGCCCTGAGCTGGCAGGACCTCAGCCCTGCAGCGTGGTGAGTCACAGGCAGTGAGTCACCCCTGCATTGTTTGTGTTGGTCATCCTTGAAGGAATCAGACTGCAGAAGCTGACTTTTCTCATTTTGCTCTGGGCTTGTGAGTTTGCATGTGTGCGTGCCTTTGTGTGTGTGTGTGTGTGTGTGTGTGTGTCCATGCCTGCTTGGACCCCCTTGAGTGCACCTGGGGCAGCATGTATGTGGAAAATCACTATTTCCTAACACATCTGTGGTAAAAATGACTGTCCACCAATCATAAGCGTGTGTCTTAAGGATAACAGGGCCAAGGCTGTACAATATCAGCCTCTGGAAGGATCCCTTAGTGGTGCAGTGGGGAAGTACTACTCCTTACTCCCCCAAGCAGGGCACCCCTTTCTCCTCTGGGTCACCTCCTCTTACCAGTCACATAAAGTTCGTTTTTGTCCCCCGCCTCCCTCAGACTGAGCTCCTTAAGAGCAACAGCTGTGGCATTTTCATCTTGTACACCTGGCACAGTGCGTTGCATGTAGAGACTGCTCCTTAAATACTTTTGGGCCAATGTCCCAAGGCCAGGGTTGACCTTGACCCTCTCTGTTCCCTACACAGTAAATGAACAGAGCCTTTCCTGCCCTGCATGGACGCCTGAATTCCCCTCTACCAGCAGGCAGGGCTGAGAGATGCTGGTCTCCACATGCGTCCCCAACCCTATCCTGGGAAACGGAGGCAGGAATGTGTCTGTTTTCTGATCTGGGCAGCATTCTAAAGAACGCAAATGTCTTGGGCCTTAGAAATCTCCACAAACATTTTCTATACAAATGTGGGTACATATAAGTTTTTATAAACATGAAATCAAACTGTATGTCCACTCTTCATTGTTTTCACTCAAAAATATATTACATTTTTTCGTGTTAATAAACCTAGATTTATTTTTTCCCCCTTAACAGAGGCACTGGGGATTGAACCCAGGACCTCATGCATGCCAATCATGTGCTCTACCACTGACCTATACCCTCCACCAACTCCAATAAGCCTAGATTTAAAATTTCATTCATTCCTGGTAGTGTTTCCGTTGTGGGGATGCGTCAGGGTTAGATGCATGGGCCCTGTGGTTTGACAGTTAGCTTATCTGTCCTTTTTACATGGAAAACAACACTATGAAGGAGGACCATTCTACCTGCATCTTGACCGATCATTTCCATCAGGCCCTTGTTTATAGTTGCATTGCTGGAGTACATGGTAGGCATTGGGATTTTCAAGTGTTTTGATGCAAACCCTTAATTTCTCTCCCAGAAAAGACTGTACCAATGAAAACCCCTTTCCAGCAGCCTGTGAGAGGCTACATCCCTCACATCTCACCAGCGCTGGGTCCTATGAGCCTGCAAAGGATTTTCAAAGAGTCGATCATTCATAAATCAATTTTCCCCTCCCTTGCTGAAAATATAGTTTCACAGGACAACTCAAACTCCCCAGGGAGGGACTGATATTATTGAAAAGCTTCTACCACGTGCCAGGCACGAGACACGTTCACTCTCATTTAATCCCATGAGGCAGATACTATTGTTCCCATCTTACAGACGAGCAAGGAAAGGTTCAGAGAAGTTGAGTAACTTGTCCAAGGTCACACAACTAGGAAATGGCCAGCGTTAGGCTCTGACCCTAGATCCAAGGACAAGGCCCATGACCTCTCTCTGTATGGCTCCTGGAGACACAAAATAATCTGGCCTTAATCCACGACTTCCAGCCTTGTGCCCTCCTTGACCCAGCCAAGCCACACTTTAGCCATGCTAGTCGCCTTCAAACAGTGGGCACCCTGTATTAGCATAGCCACTGCTTGAGGGTAGAATCAGAAATGATTTTTTTTATTGTTTCTCTGTACTTTCTACCATAGCAATATTTTACTTCTTTAACAAAGAAACAGAGAGGATTTTTAATTTAAAAAAAAAAAAAACCTCATTGTCAAGATTCTCTTGTACAAAAAAGAGTCCCACACAGTGTTTCCCAATGTCCCCAAATACATGCGCGTGCGCGCCCGCGCGCACACACACACAGTGTGACAACCTGGTGTCGGTGGGCCACAGGCTACAGAGGGGAGGGAGCAGAGCATCTCAGAAACATCCTGTGACTTTCTAAGGCTCTGAGGGAAGGCCGGGGCCAAGCTCACCCACAGTCAATTCTCCCACAACAGGCCACTGGCCTTTGAGGATGTCTCAGAGCTACTGCTGGCCTCTCTCTCCCCCAGGGACCTGACCTCCCCCAACTCAGGCCGGCTGTCTCCAGAACAGACCCTCAACCAGCCAGGCCCTGGGGAAACAGCTGGAACCAAATGACTCCAGCAGCTACAGTTAAATGGCCAGACTTTCCAAAATAAGCAAAGGGAGACTGAGGGAGCCAAGACTGCCAGCATCATCGAGGGAGTCAGCTGAGGGCAGCGAAAGGGGGTGGGGGTGTAGAGGCAGAGCCTGGGAACATGGTGTTCAGGGCAATGGTCTAAGGAAAGGGTAGAAGCTAGGGTATAGGGTGGAGGGCAGGGCAGAGGCTTCCCCCACTATGCTCACATCCACATGCATCTACCAGAATGCACGCTCATGTGGGACTTCTGCAATATATTTAAGGCTTAGAGGAAATGCAGTGTACACTGGTTGGCTGGCTGGCTGGCTGGCTGGCTGGCTGGGTGGATAGATGGATGGATGGATGTATAGCTGGCTAAACAAAGCAAGGAATGCATACATTGATGAACAGTGAATAAATAGGCCTGCGTCCTTTGGAGGTCAATGATACCAAGGTGAATTGAGAGTCATAAAAATGTTCACGCTCATCGAGTCCTTAATTCCATTCTTGTGAATTTGCTCTACGGAAGTAATTTCGAGTCAGACAATTGTTCTGGCCCCAAAAGGTTGTTGCAGCATTGCTTCTAATACAGCAACACCAGAATGGTTTAAATGAGCGATGACCTGGGGCTGATGAGTAAATTATGGTAAAATGTTATATTATGCAGCCATTCAAATGATAACCAGCATGACAGTATGAGGGGAAAAAAGTAATGCTATTTCTGAAATACGTTAAGAAAAGAATCGAAAATATGAAAGTCTATAGAGCTATGTTAAAAATCAGGTGGGAAGGGTATAGCTCAGTGGTAGAGTGCATGCTTAGCATGCACAAGGTCCTGGGTTCAATCCCCACTACCTCCATTAACAAAAATTAAATTAAATTAAGAAAATAAAAAATGAGGTGTTATAAGTATTTTTGGCAGCAAGAACATTCCAGGCTTGGACATTAGATCCATATTTAAAACAACAAAATGTCCTACACAGGAAACTGTATTCAATATCTCATAATAACCTATAATGAAAAAGAATGTATATGTGTGTATAATTGAATCACTGTGCTGTACACCAGAAACTAACACAACATTGTAAATCAACTATACTTCAATTTTAAAAAAAAGGAGAAGATCCGTATTCAAGCCCACTTGCATCTCGGACTCGTCACTCCATGTCTTTAGCTTCAGTTTCCATAGCCCTGCACTCAGGACAACGAGCAAACTCCAACTCCTGGTTGGGAGGCCTGCGTTAGCTCTTCTGGGAGGGCGCTTTGTAAACTTTAAAGTGCAAGTCGCACACCAGTCAATCTCTGGGTTGAGATTAGTAGGAAAGTGAAATACAGTGGTCAGTTTAGAACTGGTACTCAGAGAAGTGCAAATTAAAACAAAAATAATGCATTATTTCACCCATATCAGATTGGCCAAACACCACCAAAGCACAAAAGAAACAAACAAAAAGCACACACAGAACGTCAAGTCCTAGGTACATTGAACCTGAACCCTAGTCGGGCTGCCCAACCTGACCAAGCAGAGCTGGGTAGTGGACATGCAAAGTGGAGCTGTGGGGAGTTATCCTGAGACAGAGGGCTCTGCTGTCCCCTGCTCCCTGGAAAAGGAGCAATAAATTCAGATTCCCTGAGTTTGGAGTACCTGACATGTGTTGGCAACTTCATGGATGTGCACGGATGATAGGTACATATGTAGTGTTCGCTCTGGGCCAGGAAATTTCCAAGAGCTTTCTTATGTGTTACCTTAATTAATCCTCATAACAGCACACTGAGATAGATACTACTACCACACTTCAGCAAGATGAGCACCAAGGCATGCAAGACAGTTCAGCTCGGCCCAAGACCACCAGCTGGTGGCTAGCAGAACCAGTATTAGGAACGCTCACCACCTCTCACACACTCTCCGGGACACACCAGCTTCAGACTCCGGAGATCACCATCCCAACCATTGCAGACCTGGAGGCCCAACGCAGGCATCTCTAGCTCCACTGCAAGGCTCTTTCCAGAGGACGAAACCCCCTGGTTAGTCAGCAGTTGGCCGTTTTTCCCCGGTGCATTGGTGCCTTTGCTGCTCAGGAGCAGCGGACCCATCCTGGACCAACCCCAGGTCCTCGTACCCCCATCCTTTCTCTTCCCAGGCACCCTGGTTCCCCATCTCCTGTCTTTGGATTTCTCAGTTCTATACCCTGATCCTGAGGAGGGAAGCTCCCAACGCCAAGGTTCCCTCCTCGCAAGACTCCACTCCCAGGAGGACTCTTCAGGGGGCAGTCTCATTCCTGAGTCCAGCGGGCCTGGGGCACAGGGTCATCACGGGACACCACGCCTGGGAAAATGACTGGTACGGAGGAACTAGCTCTGTGCCCTGGACAAATAGCTTAGCTTCTCTTACTGTTTCCCCATCTGTCAGGAGAAAGAATGGTATCTGTTTTATTCTGGGGTCTAAGTACCTCACAGGGTTGCAGATGAGGTGAGGAGGCAGCCTGAGGAGTAACAAGGGCCCGACAGCCTGCCACTAGGGGGCTCCCATCTCAGGGAGTGGGGAGCCCTTCTCTGGACTATGGGCTCTCAAGAGAGGACAGGGCTTCTTGGCAGGTAAGGGGAACAGGCCTAAAATACCCCAACAGTATTCTCACTGGCCCTAACCCACAGCTGTTTGGAACTCAGTTCACAAGTATTTCTCAGCTCCTGCTGCAGGTAAAATGGTGTTTGTGTGTTCGGGGCCCTGTGGGGAAAGAGAGAGACCGTGGGCGCTAAAGCAGCAGTCAGTGAACCATCGCCCGCTATGCTGCGCACCAGATTTTTCATATTCACTGCACCCTTTAACCCTCACAGTTGCCCCAAGAAGTAAATATAGTCACCCCCTTTTACAGACGAGGAAGCACAAGCCATTCCAGATTTTTCCACCCTCCTTCACTATAGTCTGAGCAAACTGAGGGATGGGAACAGGAAGAGATGCTCTCCAGGGACTCGGGTCCCAGCTGAGTCACCTGGCCTGGATGTCCATTTCATACTGCTTCTCTGTTACTCACTGACCAAGAGTATGACTTAATTCCCCGTGGGCGATACCACCAGGCACATAAAGAAATGCGTGATGACTGTGACACAGAAGCTAAAAGCCTCAATTACCCTTCGTGACAGGAACATGGGACATTTTTATGAAGAGAGAAATTTTTACCTTGTAAATTGCACTTGTGAGAAATCAGCCCACGCTACTGGCGAGCCTGTTACATCTTCCACAGCCAGAGGCAGCCTCGCAGATGGCAGGGATCACCCCAGCCTCACCCCTGCTCATTAAGCCCCAGATATATGTTTTGAGAGAGCGCTTAGGGGTCAGCCAGGGCCAGGATCACGCCAGGATAAGCAGCCGGAATGCAGGTACAGTCCTGGCTCTCAGCTGGCCCTGCTGGTTGGTATTGATTGTGGGGGATGGGCATAGGGGAGCGTCTTTAAAAGGTCTTCTTGACGGGTCCCACCCCCAGAGAGTCTGATGTAATTGGTCCAGGGTGGAGCCTGGGCCCTGGTTGCTTTAAAAGCTGCCCAGGTGACTCTGATGTACAGCCAAGTTGAGCGCTAAATAGACCTTATCCCGCCCTGCCAGTTGGTGAATCAAACAGTATGCTCTTAGCAAGTGCAAGCTGGTGGGGAGGGACCAGAAGTAGGACACGGTTTCTGCCCAGGCTCATTTACATGAAGCCATATTGCTGACCCCCGTCAAACCCTGTGGGCAACAGAGACCCTGCGAGGAGGCCTGGGTGCAGGATATGGTAACTTGGAAAGCAGCAGCTGCACCTGATCCAAGCCCAGAAGCTGAATCTGTTTGGCTCCTACCAACGCACACCGCCACTGTCCCCCACCTTGTTGACACACATGCATGTGTCCTCTCGGTCTTGCTTTCTTGCTCCACCAAGTTTCACCAAATGTCCCAAGTGCAGCAGACCCAGCTGCCTGAGGATCCCCTCTCATTCCACTTACAAACATGTGCTGACTTCCTTGGACATGTACTGAGTACCAGGGCTGCACATTACAGTGGACCTGAAGGAACAGGGACACAGGTGACAAGGCTCCTTTAAGGATATAGAAGTTCTTTTCTTATTTTATTTTGTTTTCATTTTTAATTTTTATTATTATTTTTTTAAATTGTAGTGTAGTCAGTTACAATGAAGGACACAGCAGTTCTTATCACTGACAAGTGCAATCCATTCACGTGATGGTCTGCCTGAGGAGGGGGCCAGCAGAGACTCAAAAGGGTTTCCAGCAACTCATGTCCTTCCAATGAAATCACAGGCAGGTTCCATAGCTTTCCAGTTACTCTTGGGTATAAATAAAGATTCCCATTTTGTATAATAAAAACAGTTCATCTGACAATCAACACCTCAAACTCTAACCCAATTTCAACATCCCCCCTCCCCTTGGTCAGCAAATCAGCCCCGAGGTGGCTCAGGTGTCTCAGGAGATCGTCACTGACTCTCTGGAGGAGGCTCTGTGTGCTCTTCAGACACTCCCCACAGCTGGGAGTCCCTGGACTTCACGATGTCTCCTCCCGAAGCTGACACAACAGCAGAAGCCCTGTTCAACATTTGTTTACTTACCCAATATTCAAACTTCTATAAGTTGTTGATGTTGTTTGTTTTCTAATGAAGGCATTTAAGGATATGAATTTTCATCAGAGTACATCTTATTTTTGTACATTAAAATTTATTGCTCTCCCAACCCTTTAATAATGATAAAAATATTATATGTTCATTGCACAGAAAAGCACTCATTAATTCATTCAACAAATATTTAGCTCTTGGCTCCTGTATCCCTGAAATGGCCACAATGGACACATCAAGAAATACATTAGCACAGACCCTGCACTTGGAGAGCTTACAGTTCACCTGGGCCTCAAAGAGAAATTAACACTTAGGATGTCATCCGATGCAGAAAGATTAAAAAACCCAGAGTCATCCTTTGAGATCCTTCATCTCAAAGCCCAGAGAATTCCAGAGTTCCCATTTCAGAACGTGACTTCTAAAACCAGCATTATCATTGTTACACGTAGCATTACCTTGTGAATATTTTCCCATATCAACAAATATTTTTCAACAAAATGATTCTTAGTATTTCAAGATGTGGACGAATCACAAGTATCTTAAGCATGAAATCTTTAAAGCTGAGAGAGTCCTTACCAGGCTCCCATTCTGTGGGTGTGTGAAGTGGGTGTAAAAACCAGGAAACAGTGAGAAGTATGAATTGTAGAATTCCCCTCCTGACAGCACACATATTTTGGGAAGGGAAGAAAAGTTAAAACCCTGCATTGACCAGACACATCTGTACAAGATCCAGCCCCAGCACTCCATCTGTAGCCCTTTAAGAAGCCACTCCTTCACTAAGCCACAGACGAGGGCTCAGGGGCCCAGCGGGCTTGTGTGACCAGGTGGCCTGGAGGTGATGTGATCAGGACAGCTGATGGTGGCCATCTCCAGACACTAGGTGGCCGGGTCCCCCTTGCTCCTCTGGGTTACCTGAATTATTTGAATAATTACCTCATCTTCTCAGCAAAGCCCAAAGTGGAGGCAGCTAACTTTCTCCTTGTCTAAGGGAAGACAGTGTACTCCTTGGAGCCACAGGGCTGGATCCTTGAATACCTTCTTAATGCAAAGAGTTAATCTGGCTCAAATTCCGTTTCCTCAACTACAGCCAAACTGCTGCTGAAATTCTGGTGTGCATCTTTAATTGGGAGAAGGTATTTTCCCCCTTCCTTTTAATCAGCTCGTAAGTCAATAAGCAACTTGGGCAATAAAGTTCATACTTGGAGAAACCAAAGACTAAATCACCATCCTCGTTCACACCCATGGTGGACGGCCTCAGCTTTCAAGAATTTGGTGTTTGTCTTGGAGAAAATGGAAAGTTTAACTGTAACCAAGGGAAAAAGAAGGAAGAGCCGCCTCAGCCCTGAGCTCAGCTTCCCCTGCAGACACCAAAGCGAAGGTAGCAGGACTGCGACACAATCGAGAAACACAGTCCAGGGGAACATAAGTGCAGATGTGTTAGTCTGAAGGTTCTGTGCCATCTTGCATTGCCCCACCGTGTTTGTGTAAGTGAATTCATGGAACCGCCCGCAGATGGCGGCCTCTGCAACTCTGCTCTGTCATCCTTCCCAAGTGATGGCCTCGCGGGTGTTTTAAGCTTTCCAACCAAACTTTAAGCTTCGGGCAGCAACCTTGTGGGTCCTGGGCATTTAGTGTGTTTTACCACCCCCCTACCTACTATCCACCCCCACCCGGGCTCTTCACACAAGCTTTGCTGTGATGAGATGGGGAAGAAAATAAATACATCAAAAATTGTGGTTCCTGCCTTACTTACCAGCCACATAACACAGAGTAAGTCACTTCTCTGAGGCTTGGTTTGCTCATCTGCAGAATGGGGATAGCAGTGTCTATCACGTGAGGTTGTGCCGCCTTAAATACAGTTAGTCAAACTGTCAAAGGTTCTGTAAATTTCGTTGCTATTATCCTTACAGTTTAAATGCTAATTAGCCACATGAAGACTTGTACTGTCTCATGGAGAATGTTCATGTCATTCCATTCTCTCTCTGGCAAGTTCCCAAGGAGGAGACATTATAGAAACCTTCTAAAGTAAAAGAATAAACTGCAAATTGATGGAGGCTGGCCCTGGGCTAGGTGCTTTCTCATGAACTTACTTATTACCCCACAACCCCATGAGGTGAGAAATATAATGATCCCCTTTCAGATGGAAAGACAGAGTCTCACTCAGAGTGCTTTTCCATGACATCCTCCCACAAGGTCACCCAGCTACGGAGAAGTCACAGGATGTACTGGTAAACTGATTCTCTCAAGGAGGGGAAAGCATTGGTTGGTAGGGTTTGCCCATTGCTGTGGTGTAAATGCCCCCACCGTGGCTGATTTCACACTAACCAGCGTGCGACAGCTTCAGTGGGCTCCTGGACAAGCAGCATTTGGGAGCAAACTGAGGTTTACTGGTAACGATCCTTTCCCGAGCCCACAGCTAAGATGCTACCCTCAGGCAAAGAATCCCCTGGCCAAGGAAGGACCGAGCTGGCTGAAGTCCCCCTACACATACCCAACTACCTTCTCTGGGGCGGGACCTGTCTGTGCACTGGGGTTTGGGTACTGCTCCGCTCAGCCGCCAAGAAGGAGATGAGTCCAGTCACCCAGGGCCCCTCCCACTCCCATTCCCCAAAGGCAGCGGGGGAGCTGACATACCCGAGGAGAGAAGACAGCATCCTGGGTCACCTGTACTGGAATTACTGGATTAGTAATTGATCCTGAGCTGATGGCTCTGTCTTTATAATTATTACTGTTTTTCACCAACTCTAAGATTTCACTGATTGTAAGCCACACCATTATTTCATTTTCATTCACCACCAAGAAAGAGTGTTGTCAAATTAAAGATGTGAAAATATGAAAAAGTACATTTTAGAATCAGTGAAATATATATGGGTGTGTATATATATATATATATACATATATATATATTCATACAGCTCCCAGCTTCACAGTAGCTCATTAAATATTCTATTCTTTGAAGGCTGAGACTGGGTCTCATTCCTCTTTATGTCCTCAGAGATCCAACAGATTTGATTGAATAAATCCATGCCTACAAGCATATTGATATATACAAGTTATTGAACAGTTACCAGTAAATGTGCCAGACATTTGACATTTAGTTTCCACAGCAGTCCTATGAAATAGGCACCAGGTTATCCACGCTTTACAGAGGAGGTAACTGAAGCTATGAGAGACCACCTAATTCCTGGAATCTTCACTAGAGTTTAAACCCCAGGTCTGAGACTCTGGACCCCACTCAGTACTGGCTCCTGACAGATGCTCAAAAATGCTCTCTGAACTGAACTGCAGAGTGCTGCCCTCCAGGCTGGATGATAAATAAACCAATTTGAGTTCTCTTTAGTGCTCATGTTGCAAAAGGATGAAAATTTCTAAAAGCAAGCTTTTCTCGTGTCTGTTAGGGTTTCAGCTTTCTGTGACTTTTTGAGGAGAAATGAGGGCAGGAGGATTTTCTCAGCTTTGGTAACATCTGGAGGGCTTGCTGGAATCAAGCATTAAGGATTAAGGTTAGGATGTAGACTCCAGAGTGTGGGGCGCTGACAGAGTCGCCCCAACCCCGGTCTTTCCCTCAGAGTTTGGCTCTTTGGAGCTACCCCATTTTCCCAATGAGGGTTGCATCCCATCAATTCCCGTGCCTCTCCGCCCCCATCCCCACACCGCGGCACCCTGTGGGGTGGACTTGCTCCCCTGGAGAGCCGTCCTGATGAAGGGGGTGGGGGCAGGAATCCCTCTTCTCCTGACTCTAACTGCCACAGGGTGGAGAGCTTTCAGAAGGCATTTGTTTGGGGGTTTTTTGGGGGCAGGGGTGTTATTTGTTTTTTAATGGAAGTACTGGGGATTGAATCCAGGACCTCATGCATGCTAAGCACGTATTCTACTGGTGAGCTGCATCCTCCTCCCTTCAGAAGGCATTCGTGTTAGGAAAAGAGAACAAAGTGACACAGAGGTTGATAGAGCCTAGATTTCATACACTGCTCTGGCCCATTCAGAGTTTCCTGGGCCCACAGCAGCACCACCGCCTTGTCCCATCAAGTCACCACTTTCATTGTTTGGGGAAAGGTTAATACAGCCTTTCCCCTGGGGGAGGGATAAATTAGGAGTTTGGGATTAACAGACACACATTACTACATATAAAATAGATAGAGAAACAATAAGGACCTACTGTAATAGCATAGGGAACGATATTCAGTTTCTTATAATATATAATGGAAAAGAATCTGAAAAGAAAAAATGTGTATCTGTATATGTATGACTGAATTGCTTCACTGTATACCTGAAACTAACACTACAAATCAACCACACTTCAATAAAAAAATTTTAAAAAAATACTGCCTTTCCCCAAAGTAGTTCAGTCTGAGCAGTTTTATTCTCTTCAAATTCTTACTTTTTGTTTTTAATGATTTTGTTGTTTTTATTGTGTATTTGTGTGTATGTGTTGGAAAGTGGTTTCTGGTGGCCATTTGATACAGGGGGATTTGAAGAGGAGTCAGCTTTTCATCTTGCTCATGTAAATGATCGTGTGGAAGGGAGGGCAAGTCACATCCAATTAAAAAGACCGTGTGATTCAGCTCTGCCGCTCAGAAATACGCAGAAGCATTTGATGTCAACCTGCCCGCCTCTTGGATTTGAAAATTAAAAGGCTTTTATGCCACCTTGAAGCAAACAAAGCCACCAACCCCACATGGAAGTGTTCTGTGTTTCTGTCAAGTTCAGTGACTCGAACACAATCTACAGTGAGGTCTGTCACCAAACCCGGTTCATCCAAGTATAGCATATGTAATAGGTCTGGGGCGAGTTTAGGGTCTACTTCTTACTAGCTTCATCCATTGTATGCTTTTTAATGTTTTTTATTTTAAAAATTATATTATGGCAATGGGACAGAATTGTTTGTATGGAGAACATTCCATATCGACCATCATTCTTCGGTTGCATCCATCTACTGACTTCATGTTTACATGTCACCTTCAAGGCTTCATCCACACACATATTTTAGTTTCACTGCAATCAGAGTCTGTTGTCACTTAAATTTTCCAAGTGGAGTGAACAGCCCAGTTAGGGCAGCACCACTCACACCAGCACTGGCTCCGCACTGCAACTCCAAACCATTCTCCATCTCCAAAGACCACAGCTACTCTTTCCCTTCATTCTCAGTACCTGACCACACATCTGTGACAGGGACAGTGTATCCTTTAAGTGAAGCGTAGCATTAGGTCTGACACATAGAAGGTACTCGGTAAATGCTGGGAGGAATTGAATTTCCCATTCAGACCTGTCAGATCATTTTGTACGTGACCTTAGACAGTCAACCCACCTACCCACACTCTTCCACTCTTCCTCACCACCTTCCCACTGGAGGAGCAAAATAATGCAGTGATGACTCTGTCTGGGAAATCCACTCAGGTGGAGGGAAATGGGGAGGGGGAGTGAGCTTGAATTTTCCAGGAGGGAAAATAGAACTGACTCAAAAGATAAATAGCCCTTGGATGTGATACCAAAAGCTAGGAAAGGACATTCTGTGAGACACTGCTGCCATCCAGTGGTGCACATGCAAATGACAAGTTTTGTGTCAAGAGACCTTAGGGGATCAATAGGGAAGATAATAAAAAATCTCAGAATCTTAAAATAGACATTCAAAGATCATCAGGGGCAGAGAGTCAATAAATGCTGATTGAGTGGTCCTTCCGGGCCCAGCCCCGGCAGGCACTCAAGTCAGGGTGGTGGTCCGGGGGACAAGAGAAAACAGACTTAGGTCTGTGGAACCCAGGACTCCTTCAAAACAATGCCACGTAGAAGAGGAGCAGACCCCAGTGGAGGGCAGGCAGGCAGACTGATGGGGACTGGAATCTTACTTTAAACCATATCTATCTGGCATTTAAAAAATACATTATTTCGAATCAATTACACTTCAGTAAATAATAAGAATTAAAAAAAAAAAAAAAAAAAAAACCCCAAGCACAGGACAGCATGCAACTTCTCATATGACTTGGATATTCGGTTATAACTTGATTAACAGTGAGTAATTTAAGAGCAATTATACTCCTGGGTATTAGAGGAGAAATGGTTACCCCATTCCCATCTCACAACCCACAGAGCTCATAGAATTTATTCACGGGCGCCAGAGCCTGCCCCATGAATGACACCCCCACGATTGCCTGAACTGATTCCCTGACATCCATGAGGCTCCAGGTCTCTTCCCAAGATCTCAGTGTGGACACCTGTTGGGTCTCTCCTCTCAGATTCACCACATCCCCGCTCCACTCCTCTTTGGCTGTACCTCCAGCCAGGGGGAAGGGACACTCAGTTTTTTGGGTCCTGTGGGAGTCCAGCCCCTTAGGCCAGCCCCACAGACCTCCTCCACTGAAGTGCAAGGACTTCCTCACCACCCCCTCTCCCACCCTGGGCAGCAGGGCCTCTTAGCCTTGGCAAGCGTGACCTGTATGTTCTTCCCCAGCCACCCAGTGGGAGGCAATTAAACATTCACAGACAGAAAATGCCCAGTGCAGTATTTCTGGCAACGTAAAGCAAATTCTCTGAAAGTCTCTGAAAGAAGGCTCTAATTGTGAGCACTGCCAGGGCAGCCCCTCAGGCTCTAACACCAAGCAACAGGCCTGTTCTAACACAGTCCCAGAGGTCCCAAGTTTAAAATTGCCATTGTGGTGTTGAAAAGCCTATGTCTTTCAACACCGTTTTTTTTTAATTAAACTTTGTATTTTGAGATAATTGTAGATAATTCACACGGAGTTGTAAGAAATCATAGGGAGATCCTGTGTACCCTTGACCCCGTTACCCTCAATGGTAGCACCTTCCAAAACTACAATGCAATACCTCCACTGGGATATTGATTCCTGTTACCACAAGGATCCCTCTGGTGGCCCTTGTACAGCCACGCCCACTCCTCTCCTGCTCCCACCCCCTCCTTAATTCTTGGCAACCACAAATCTGTTTTCCATTTCTGTAATTTTGTTATTTCCAGAACCCTATATAAATGGAGTCATGCAGCATGTAACCCTTGGGGACTGGCTTTTCTTCACTCAGCATAATGCTCTATTATGAGATCCAGGCTGCTGCCCTTATCAACACTTTGCTCCTTTTGGCTGCTGAGGAGGGTCCCGTGGTATGGACGTGCTATAGCTTCTTTAGTCACCTGTGGAGGGACTTTTCAGTTGTTTCCACTTTTTGCCTGTTACAAATAAAGTCGCTGTGAACATTCATGGGCAGGTTTTCATGCAAACATAAATGTCCAAGAATTTAACTGCTGAATCATATGGTCGTTACAGTCTTAGTTTTTAAGAAACTGCCACATTGTGTTTCAGGGTGGCTGTACCACTTCACTTTCATCATTTCCCCAGTCCGAGTGAAGTAAAGAAAACTCACCTTTGCATTATCTTACCCTCCCTGCATTTGCAGTATAACTACCTTACATATTTCCTTGACAAACATTTAGAACCACTTCAGACTGTTATAATCTCTGCTCCAACATAATTTAGAAAATTTGAGAGAAGGAAAGTCTGTTTTATTTACCTATATTTTTATTTACCATGTTCTTCCTTCCTGCTGTTCTAAGTTTCCTTCTTTTATTGTTTCCTTTGTGTTTAAAGAACTTCCTTTAGCCGTTTTTTTGGTTTTGTTTTATTTTGTTTTGTTTTGTTTTGTTTTGTTTTGTTTTTGTTTTTTTTTAAGAGTAGATCTGCCGGTGACAAAGTCTCTTTATTTTTCTTTGTCTGAGAATATCTTGATTTCCCCATCACTCAGAGAGGATCTTCTCACTAGACAAGATTCTGGACTTAGGGTTCTTTTCTTTGGTACTTGAAAACTGTGCCTGCGCTTTCTGGTTTCCATGGTTTCTGATGAGTAAAGTTCTTTTCTTCAAGTTGTCTTTCCCTTATAGGTAAGGTGTTTCTGTCTCGCTACATTTAAGATTTTTTCCTTTGTCTTTGGTTCTCAGAAGTTGGACTCTGAATGAGTTTTGGTGTAGTTTCTCTGGGTTTAGTCTCTTTGGGGTTTACTCAGCTTCTTGAATTGGTAGACTCGTGTCTTTTGTCAAATCTCCAAAGTTTTCAGCCATATTTCTTTGAGGATTTTTTTTTTTTTTTTTTTTTGCCCCAATCTTCTTTTCCTCTTCTTCTGGGACTCTGATGAAAGGAGGAATGTTGGATCTTTTGTGACAGTCCCATGGGTCCCTGAGTCTACCTTCTCTCTGATGGTCAGACTGGGTAAAAATTGATTGCCCTATCTTCCAGTTCACTGAGTCTTTCCTCTGTCGCGTCCATTCAGCTGGCTGAGCCTATACACTGAGGTTCTATTTCAGTTTATTTTCCAGTTCCTACATTTCCATTTGGTTCTTCTTTATAATATCCATCTCTTCACAGAGACTTGGGTTTTTAAAAATGTATTCCATACATGTTTGTGATTGTTTGAAGTATTTTTTTTATCACGACTGCTTTAAAATCTTCGTCAGATAGTTTTAAACCATCTAATTACCTAAAAGCTAATACAGATATCTGACAGATAGCATCTGCTTCCTCAGTATCAGCAGCTTTTTCCCTTCAGTTTGAGATCTTGTCTCTTGGTAAGATAAGTGATTTTTTTTAAACTGACACCTGGACATTTTCCTGTTATGCAATGAGACTGGATTTTTAAACAATTATTGATTTATTTATTTATTGGAGGTACCGGGGATTGAACCCAGGACCTCGTGCATGTTAAGCGTACACTCTACCACTGAGCTATACCCACCCACCAAAACTGGATCTTACTCAAGCTCATTTTATCTGGTTTTCTATGACATCACTCCAGCAGGAGAAGGGCAGGGTATTGCATTACTGACAAGTGGAGTAGAAGTCTAGACTCCCCACTTGGCCTCCACTGAAACACAAGTCCAGTAGCTCCTCATTACTGCCAGGTCGGGGTGGGAGTTTGGGTTCACCATGTGGTCTCTACTGACACTGTGGTGGGGGTAGCCTTGTTATCACCAGGCAGTGGGGAAAATCCTGACCCTCCACTAGGCCTCCTCTGACACACCCAGAAGGAAGGGGAAGAGGACTCAGGTGAGGGTGGAACTCCAGATCCAGGTTCCCTGTGTGTTCTCCACAGATCCTATGGGCAGGAGGGTGGCCTTGGTACTGCCCAGGGGGTGGGAAGAATGAAAGTCCCAGCACCCTACTTGGCCTCCTCTGGCATCACTTCAAATATAGGGAGGAGAGTCACCTCATTACAGGCTGGCAAGGACGGAAGTCTCTGCTGGCAGGGCCACAGTTTTCCCAGTGGTGTTTGGCTAGAGTAGAGTAGTTATTGTCTAAAAGTGTTCTGCCTTGTGAAGCTGCCGCTTTCTTCATCGTTGGCTAGAGAGCAGGTTTTCATTGGGGCTTTTTTATGTCTGTGCCTTTTGGCATTTCTGGGTTGCCAGCTTCCTTAGCTCCAAGTCTGGGATATATGAGGCAAAAGACAAACAAACAAAAAAACCCAGAAAGACAGGGAACTCACCACCATGTTGTTGCTTAGGTCCCAAGGCTTCTGTCCAGTCTGCCTTTTTCTCTCCACCTTTCAGAGTCTCCTATGTTTGTTTTGTGCCTCATGCCCTGGGGTTTTGTTGTGCTTGGTTGGAGGAATAGAGAAGTGTGTCTACTCCATTTTCCCAAAAGCAAAAGTCCTGTATTTTTTTTTTTTTTTGATGTCCAAAAAGTTCAGACATAATGTCTCATAATGGTTTCTGCTAATTCCCTGGTGAAATGCTAGATATTTGGTTGAGTCCTTGATATAATGGATTCCCTCTTAAAGTTGAAATGTAATTTAGCTTTTATTTTTATTGGAGATGCTGTGCAAAAATATTTCTGTGTTCCCCTCAGCATCTTCAAGAGAAGCCTGGCCTATGATGAAAGGCTTTTCTCTTTTTCCTCTCTTCCAGGAGGTACTGAAATCCAAAAACTAGACCAGAGAGGTTAGATGACAAACACATAACTAATACCCAAGAAATGAATCCGCAAATGAACAAATGGTAGGTAGATATATAACACTGGTGTGGATTGTGCTATTCTAAGCAAAAATTAAAAAGCACTGATGTCTGGTTGCTCTAGGTTTAGGGAAACTTGTTGGGATATGCTATGGGTCTAGCTAAAGGAAACAGCTCTTTATATACAATGGTGATGAGTATTAATTAGCCCAACTTCCCGAGAACAGCAATTTAGCAGTACTTACCATGGCTTAAAATTAGTCAAACCTCAGTAATTGTTTCCTCAGGAAATAACAGTAAAGATAGAAAAGGCTTTAGACACAGAGACACCACAATGTAATTTTTAACACCACAAACTAGAACATTCTCACTTGTTATCTAAGTTCCTCTGGATGAGAAGGGTCAGCGCAAGATCCAGGGTCTTGGGCAGGGCTCGGGGTCGGGAGGAAGGCAATGGGAATTTCTTCCCTTGCTCACTTTGCAACTGGCAGAACAAAGTGTCACTTCCAAAAAGCCAGAGGAGACTGCGCTTTTTGCTTGGGCCTGGGACACTTTCAGTAATGCTATCTAATTAAATTTTCTGGCAAAGGAAAAATAGTCACCAGACTCAAGGAGAAAACACTGTATTTTCCTAAGCTGGAGAATGCCGTCATAATCTGAACTTGGCCGGAGAAGAAAGGTCCAAAAAGTGATTTCATTCAGAGGGAAAAAAGATGCCTAAAGGGAGAAAGTGACTTTGAATACTGGGAATCTGCCCCTGCAGAGAGGAACAAGGTAGAGCTGGGGGAGGTCACAGCACCTGGGATGGAGAAGGCACATGTAAACATCTGCATTAAGCCAACCAACCCTTCATGTGGTAGGAGAAGCAGCCTCTGTGGACAATATCAACTGCTCTTCCTTTTGTTTCTTCAGTTTTATTGGTCATATATCCAGAATTCATTATATAAATCTTTCAAAATAACTCGATATTACAAGAATAGTTTACAACTCAGCTTTGATTGCACAAATACTTGCCACAGGAAACCATTTTTACAAATACTTATATGTTTTCTTATAAGAATATTTTAAGAAAGAAAATAAGTCTCTATATATCTTACAGCAAATTTTATGCAGTTTTTTTTTCCCCATTCAACCATCATTTCAGGTTTCTTATCACAGCCTTTCCGTTACAGCCAATAAACCTGTTGCTGCTTCTCATTTCAATTACTATTGAGATTCACACTGTTAAGAGTTTTTTGGCTTCTTTTTCTAATCTTTCCTGATCTGAAAGAATTCATGTATTCAGGCTAGATGAGGTCATTTAAACATTACTTCTCAATCTAATGTGTATCAGGTTGATCACTGTGCCTGGTAAAGAATCTCTTCACTTCTCACTTAGGCTAGACCGGCTACTAGTTCATCCCTGCTGTATCAAGCAGAAGGGATAAAGTCCTTACATTTCCTAATAGTTTCTAAACTGCAAAAACAAAACCCTAGAAACGAGAGTTAAATATAAATATTTAGAAAGCTAAAACGTTTGCTAATGATTAGAAGTAGAGAACACTTTTAGATTTGAGGTCTCTCCTAGGTTGAAAGAGACATGAAAGAAAGAAAGTCTAAGATTGTGGCAGTAGTTTTATAAGATATCGAAAAACTGAAAAAGGTTAATGACTTAGGTCAGTGGTGTGTCATTTCCAAAGTGCCCAGAGCAAGTTATTCTTTAGGCCAAGAGCACTTTACAGGCTACTGACCACGTTTACCTGAAGAAACAGGACCCAGTAGGGGAAACATTTGGCATTCACTCCACTCCTTCACTGTTACTGAAAAGTGTGTCCAGTTAGCAAAGCTCATCTTACTTTTCAAGTAGCATGAATTAAAACCAAGAGCCTGGAAGTACTCTTCCGTCAAGTTCCTGAGTGCTCAGCTCCAATAGCCAATATTCTTAAAAGGATTCTTTAATCAAGCCCTTGTCGAATAAGAGATTTAACAGTTCTTGGGGACCACAACATGTCCCATTTTTCCTCTTTTATTTCTCTTGATTCCTCTTTCTCACCCCAGTGTTAACAAATTGCTACAGATTTTTCCCAAAATACCGTAGCAGTGCTTTGGAAATGAGTTATTGTGCATTACCAGAAGTGTCCAGTCACATTACAGTGGGTCACATTCGCATATAACCAGGAGGTGGCCAAATCCCATCTACTGCAGTGACTTTGCAAACTCGGCATAGTCGATGTATCCGTCGTTGTTCTTGTCGTCGTCTCTCAAAACACCATCTATTAACTTGATCAGTTCATCTTCGCTCATTTGTCCCTGTTCACTCCCTTCCTACAAGTTACAAATTTGACAATGATGAGCTGCACCTTTTACTGGAAGTACTTGGTTAATGTCCAAAACAAAATGTCCATAAACTCCTTCAAATGTAGTATGTGGCTACTTCTAGGAATCCACAAACTATCAGATACAGAGTCAATTCACAATAACCCAATTTAGAAATGATATTTGCCACTTAAAAGGCTGATGTAATCAATGGAGGCCCTTGATCATTCCTTTTAAAAATTACTTTTCATCCTTTTCTCATTACAAAAGTAATACATGTTCATTGCAGAAAGCTGAGTCCGGCTTATACAGAATTCTGAGCTTCACAGGTTCCAAGGACCCACAACCCATCTTAAGGAAAAGCTCACAGCCCAGCCCTTCCCTGGGTCAGCTCTGCTAAAGTGGAAACAGTCCACGCTGAACAACATCTCAGGGTCAGAACAAGAGGAAGAAGGCACTGCCCACTAGTAGACCCCATTATGCTCTTAGAGGTGAAGGCATTTCTGCTCCAGAAGCAGGTGTGGCAGGGCTCATGGTGCCCACCACTGAGCTAACGCTGTTCATGTCCTTGGCTGATTCCTCTTCTGCCACTTCTGCGTGCCCCCTTTCCTCTATTGCCACCTGCCATCCTTGCCTACCAGGGCTGCTAAACCCCAGTTCCTCTCCCTGACGCCAGTCTCTCCTCGCACCCAACAGTCTGCCTCCCACGGCAAACGCTAGTCATGCCTGCCTCCTGCCCAGAGCTGTCTGCACTCCCCACCGCCTTCAAAGCCAACTCAGATCGGTTCTCCTGGTGGCCAGAGTGAACACATGCACCTCCCCAGTTTTGCCTCTCCTCCCCTCTCGAAGCTGTGTGTGCCAGAGAGGGACAGACATCAGATTTGGAGACGTTTTGGAGACATCTGGATTTCAGTTTCCTCACCTCTAAAATGAAGGTAATAACAAGGCTGGTCCCAGCCTACTCCCAGGCTGTTGCAAAGATCAAAGGAGATCTCTACCCTACCGGAAAATGCTTTGTAAACTACAAGCACTGCACAGGGTCACCCAGACCCTCAATTATCACCAAGTTCCTCGATCCCTTGGTTCTGATTCACCATTCTTCTCAAATGATACACCTTCTCCCCTGCTCTGCATTTTGAATGTGGCCTGCCTTACAGGTTCTGGTCCTCATCCTCTGATGTGCAACAGAAATGCCTGAGAAACTTGCTAAAGATACAGGGCTCTGGCGCTTTTGCCTCAGCCGGTCACCCTTTGTGAGGACAGCCGAACAGGAAAAGAGGCAGAGCAGAGGGTGAGCAGAAGAAGGAGAAGCAGCAATATTGCTGCACAAGACAGAGGAAGTCATCAGGATAGGGGACTGAATTACCAAAGAGAAGCCCTTCCAAGACGCTGCCCACTGAGTGGCTGCCTGACCTACCTCCTTATGGACATGAGTGATGGCTGTAGAGAGTTCTAGGCCGTCAAGCAAATTATTGCCGTCATAATCATGCATTTTGAAATAATGGAGCTGCAGTTCTTGTGGAGACATCTCCGCCTCTGGTTTGTTGATGACGCCTTCTAGATGCTCCATGATATGCCTAAAAACCAACAGTGAGACTCAGACCACTTGGCAGCTATGCTGGGATCATACCAGTCCTTACCAAATTATAAGGACTCTGCAAAGTTCAAGATCTTAAAGTTTATTCATCCCCCAAAAAACAAACAGAACAGTGGCAGACCACACTCAAAGATGACAGATAAAGGCAAGGCCATGAAAGGACCAGGGAAGAAAAATTAAACAGTTCATCTGTTCTGCTGGTAAAATTATGGGTGTTTTTTCCTTTTTATTATTAGAGTGTTGTTACAACACTTTGGGGAGCTATTAAATTTGTTTTTTCTTAAAGCAATTCAAGGATAACAAAGTATAGGGGAGGGTATAGCTCAAGAGGTAGAGTGCATGCTTAGCATGCATGAGGTCCTGGGTTCAATCCTCAGTACCTCCTCTAAAAATAAATAAATGAAAGGATAACAAAGTATAATATGTGAGGTTAACTGACCCAGGGCAAAAGTTGCAACAAATGATTCAATGTTTGAATGTACCAATAAAAAGAAGAAAAAGGTCTTGTCAGAGGCAAGAAAACTTAGCTCTATTCTGGACTCTGCCACTACCACTGGCCGTGTGTGTGTGTGTGTGTGTGTGTGTGTGTGTGTCTGTCTGTCTGTCTGTCTGTCTGTCTATAATGAAAGAGAGAGAGAATGAATTCAGGCAAGTCACCTACCCTTTTTGGGCCTCAAGATCCTCCATCTGTGATATGATGATGAAAAAAGAATACTTGACTTACAGATGACGATAAGGAATAAATACCATCCTTGAAAAATATCAAGAGGTCATACAAATAGCAGAAAGAAAAAGCTGCAGACAGGGAGGCCGCTGGACCACAGCCCTGGCTGATACGTACTCTTGGTCGTGCACTGTGTTCTTATCCAGGCCCATGCTGCCGGGGTGGGAGAAGCTGGCCCCAGGCTCCTCAGCCCTGGCACCTGGGGCACAAAAGGCCCAGAGCAGGCAGCACAGGAAGGAGGTTCTGAGCAGCCGCAGAGCTCTCATGGTCACCGGTACCTGGGAGGTGGGGAACACAGAAGATGAAGGCAAGAACACCAGAGCTGAGGTTCTCTCAAGGCTTGACACTGTCTGCTCCTGGGGACCCTGGTGAAGGGACAAGGCTGGAGAAGAAGAGGACTGGGCCCAGGCCAGCTCTGCCACCAGACTGCGGGTGACCTTGGGCACTCCAGGTCCCCATCACTCAAACGAGTAGGTCCAAGACATTTCCTGAAGCACCTTCAGAATGCCAAGCAACCCACTGAGCGTTTACAGGGATTTGAAGATTATTTCTGCCTACAAGTAGCTTGCAGTATGGTGAGAGAAATACTTCCTACCAAGAACACTAATAAAGGTGGAAAATGAGGTGTACTAAAGAAAGACAAAACCCTCTAAGGGGTCAGAGAAAGAAATTTCCTTTGGGCGAGGGAAAATCAGAGAAGGTGGGGACACCTCAGCTGGCCCGGGTGGATGAGCGCACAGAGGACGTGCAAGACTGAAGGACTGAGGGGAGGTGCGAGCAGAGGGGTCCGTGCAGACACGTGGCAAAGAAACTCCAAGTGGTCCAGTCGGGCAGAAGCCTAGAGGGTCTGAAGCAGATGGAACAGCGGGCAGCAGGCTGCAAAGGCTGACTGGGCCGTTCTGGATGTGGCTTTGCACACTAGGCCAAGGGGGCTGACGTTTCCCGAGATAAACGGGAGCTGCTGAGGATGCATGAACGGGAGCTTGGTTTCAGAATGGCTCATCTGACAGCGTGGCGGGGAAGGTATTTCACGGAGCAAGACCAGAGACAGGAGTTGAGGGAGGAGATGAGGCAGGTTAGATCAAGGCCTGCGGCAGTGGACTTGGAATAGAGGACATTAATCCCTGCCTTGGCCATCTTCCGGGGCTGTGACAGAGGCAAGTGACTGAACCGCAGTGAAAGAGCCCTGGAGAGGAGAGTTCCATAGAAATTAGGTTCCATCAAGTACTTGCGGGGTTTGGCCAGACTTGGAATTGTGGTCAACAAGAAGACATGGTCAGCTACACTGCAAGCTCCCCGAGGCAGGAGTGCTTGGTCCCCATCCGTACCCCACCAGGGCGCAGGCAGGCCTTTATTAACTCCTGTTCAACTGAAAGTCCTGGTCCTTCCAGGGGCTTACAGACTGACCTCAAAAAGGAAGGTGAAGACAGCCAGGAGACCTCCACACAACACAAAGAAAAGACCTCACTGACACATTCACTTCCCTGGATAACAAGGACCAGTCGTTTCTAATGGGCCAACGGCAGCCACAAAACCCACAGCAGTGAGAAAGCATGAGGTACTGGTCACGCCCTCGCATACGCCTCATAGAGCTCTGTTCTGAAGCTGCCGCCATCTCGGCTCTGTTCCTGGGGCTGAGGAGGATGGGTGCTGCAGGCCCTCTCACCACCCCAAAAGGCTCTGCGGGGTAGGACCCCAGAAGAATGCCATCCCCACAATGTTTAAGAAAATTTCTCAAACCCACTTGACCTGTCAGCAGTATCTTCCCTAAGGAGACAACAGTCACTTCTAGGGTGCAAAAAAGGAGCACCTAAGCAGCACTGTTACAACAGCCAACACATGGAAACAACCTAAATGTCCATTGACAGATGACTAGATAAAGAAGATGTGGTGTATACATACACTGGAATACTACTCAGCCATGAAGAATAACAAAATAATGCCATTTGCAGCAACATGGATGGCCATGGAGATCATAATTCTAAGTGCAGTAAGTCAGAAAGAGAAAGAAAAATACCATATGATATCACTTATATGTGGAATCTAAAAAATAAAGGCACAAATGAACTTATTTATAAAACAGAAACAGACTCACAGACAGAGAACAAACATGGTTACCAGGAGGGAAAGAGGGTGGGAAAGGATAAATTGGGAGTTTGAGATTTGTAGATACTAACTACTATATATAAAATAGATAAACAAGTTTATGTTGTATAGTACAGGGAACTATATTCAATATCTTATAGTAATGTATAATGAAAAAGAATATGAAAAGGAATATATGTATGTATATGTACGACTGAAACATTGTGCTGTACATCAGAAATGGACACAATATTGTAAACTGACTATACATCAATAAAAATAAATTTTTTTCAAAAATGAGTAATCTTACTAATGAATAGGGACATCATAATGCAATCTATCATAGTTAATAATAGAAAAAGATGTTCAGTATATATCAAGAGAAAGAGTAGGCTACAAAATTCTGTAAAGAATAATTCATTGCAATAGTAAACAAAACAATGTATGTATCTTCCTCATACACAAAACAATGATTAAAAGCTATTAACAAAGATTATTTTCTGAATTATGAGATTAGGAGAGATTTTGATTTTTCTTCTCTTTACTTTTCTATTACTTCTAAAATTTCTACTATAAACATGTTTTTTCTTTACAAATATTTACTTAATTTTCAATTCATGCCATAATTTTGTTCCAGTACTATATGGATGGAATAAAAAAGGGCATTCCAATTAACTCTCATCTCTAGAAAATAATTAAGGAACAGCCAGAAACTATACTCCAATTTTACTAAATAAAAGTGTCCGGACTCTGATGAGGCCACTGCCACTCTACCTGGTACCAGAAAACAAGGTCTCAAGTTACTCTCAACAGAGACTGCCCTGATCAGAGCAGAATGACTTGTTCTGAGCACATTCCAGTAGAGTTCTGGGTCAGGAGGCACCAGAAGGGGAAGCCAGTTCCAACCAAGCCTTTCAGATTCATATGTGTTAATGTCTCCTTCCCCAGCAAGCCTTCTTCAGTTCCCAGTCTGGCTCAGGCATCCTTCCCATATGCTCCTAAGTGTTTCCCTCAGAAGGGTCCTGTCCATCACTTACAACAGCTCTGCATGCATCCTTGACCTTGCTGATTACCTGTTAGTGCCCCCAGCTGGACGGGGCTCTGTGGCATGGGGACCAGATCCACATTCCCAGCATGGGGCACAGTGCCTGGCACAGAGGCTGGTGGTTCTCAGCCTGTGTGCCATGGTCCTTGGGGGTTAGGGGGGATTACCACCTTCACAGATATGTTGCCAAGTTTTGATGTCATTGTAATTGAGGATAAAACATTTTTTGGAGATATTTATCAGATAGTAGAGGTAGGTGGTCACTGGACTCATGGCACCATTTCCTGTAACTATGTGGTTGGATGCTTAGAATATCAGATGGGGAGAGGGGCAGGGAGAGGAAAGAGGTTCTATTCAAATAACACCAAAAAGCAACCAAGTGACTGGCAATACAGTAACTTTGGCTCCAAATCATCCCCTCTTCAAGAGAGGCAGGATAAAGGCCAAGGATCATCCTTTTTGGACTTATCCCATTTTTGTTTGCTGTCACAGTTTTCTAACCATCAGAAGACAACAAAAGCTAAATCTACAAATACAGAAAAGAAACTCCCCCCTACGAGTGCTACAATGAGAACAGGGAATCTGACTGCCACCTAACAAATTAAACTGCTCACATTGAAAAGGAAATATAAGCAACTCCCTTCCGCCAAACACAAGTTGCATCATCTGCACTCCAACTATTTAGCTCAAGGCCACAACAGAGTTTGGCAGATAAGCCCCAGGAGTTCTGGGCTCACAGGCCTTTGAGAAATTATAAAGGCCAGGCTGGAAGAAAATCCAAAGGAAGAGAGATTTCTGAAAAAGACTTCTGAACACAACCCACACTTTGAGATCCTTCACAAGGAGAAGTGTCGGGCCGTCCTGGGAGGGAAGCACAGAACAGGGTCAGCAGGGGGCTCCCGCAGTGCCCTGACTTAGCAGGGCTTCCCTCACCGCTCCAGCAGCCTCTTCCAGGCCCAGAGCATTTGCTCCCATTGGTTCCATCTCTCAGTCCTCTCTATTCCTCCCAGGCCCAATTCAAATGTCATCTCGGGGTTCTTCCTGCCAAGACCAACTGTTTCCTCCTCTGACCTCAGTCTGCAGTCTCTCACACTCGCTTGGCCTTAACATATGCTCATATATTGTTCTCCTTTTGTTTTTCTCTTTTCCTCCTCCTGTGAGAGACAGGAACCCATTTTCCGTCTCTCCTTTAGCCTACTGAATTTATCAGCAAGTACTGAGCTGACCTGGGCATAGCACACGTTCATGTCTGAATTAGGGTGGTGGGTCCTGGCACCTTGGTATGTTGTTCCCTATCATAGAGGATCTGACCTAAGCTAGAAAAATAACTTCCCTTCGGAGCCCTCCCACCAGTGGTTTGGCCTGGCCCACCCTCCCTCTCATTGTGTCCTTAGTCCTACTATCATGGAAGAGTTTGGAATCAGCCTTCCTCCCGAAGAAATCACAGCTGCTGTTCGCAACTTCTCTCTCATGCTGGGGCCCTCAGTTAAGAATTCAAACTCAAGGTAGCCATGCTCACCAACATCCAGACATCCTGTACTTGGAGTCAAAGCCAAAGAAAAACTCTGACTGGTACTTCCCCAATTAAAACAGCTATAGTCCTGGACTGAAGGCAAGAAAAGAACCAAGTTCCTAGGCCAAAGAAACCTCTACACAGGTTGGGGATTGAGAACTGGTTCTCAAAAAACGAGCATTTAATAACTTCATCTATTTGTTCATTTGGAGAGCCCAAGGAGCTGCCATGCTTCATTTATACATTTAACTAATTCTTCGCGAACAGCTTGGTACTGAGCTAGGTACTGAGATTAGGACTGTGACAGAGAGTCTCCTATCACACATATTACCACGTCATGGAAAAGAGAGATGAGTAAATAAGACAACTATCGGGTATCACAAAGCCCCAACCCATTCCTGTCTTAACACATGAAGGATTATTCTTGCAATTAAAGGATAGCACCTCAGGCAGAGGAAACATAATGTAACAAACACCTAAGCCTAGAAGTAACTTGGTAGAATTCAGGAACTAAAAAGGGTTCAATATAATTGAAGACAGTATAGTGATGGACAAGTTAGAGTAAAGGAAAAAGAGGGCAGGTGGTGAAGGGCCTTGTAAAGCCCTATTCAAGAACTTGGATGAGCAATGGGAATCCACGGAAGGGCAGTAAGGCAACGGGGAGAGGGGTCTGGTGACCTGTTCGGATTTGTGTTTCAAGACCATCGCTCTGGCTTTCCATACATAAACTATAGAGGATGGGGAAGGGATACAGGTGACCAGTCCGGAGGCTACTGAGATAGTCCAGGAGAGAGATGACGACGGCCTGAACTAGCGAGAGCAGAGGGACCGGGCGTGGAGAAGTGGGTGTACCCAAGAGAGATTTGTGATGGATTCGATGTGAGTGGGTAAAGAGTGCAGAGGGTGAGAACGACGCCCAGATTTCTGGCTTGGGCAACTGGGTAGATGGTGGATGCCCAGACAGGGAATACAAGAGGGGAATGCAAGCTGCCCCCGCCCCCGCACAGCCTGGCCAGGCTCACTGGCAGACAGGACGAGTTTGTCGTCTCCCCAGAGGGAGACGGGGTACTAGCGGCAGACGGAGAGTAAGGGCTCAGGGCCGTGCGCAGGTCCGCCGCAGGTCCTCCGAGAGGGCAGAGGTCGGTCCCGGCCGGGCCCACCACGCATTTTAAAACCCCTGCGGCTTTTGCCCCGGGAGAGAGGCTCGGCTGCTAGTCGGCTAGCTTCCCAAGGCTGCTGGGGACCAAGTCCACTTACCCCGGCCGCTCCTGCCTCCAAGCTGAGCCCAAAGCCCCGAGCCCCACGAAGGCACTCCGGGATCCCACCCCGCTGAAAGCCACCCCGCAGACCCCCTCCTCCAATGTTGGGTCACAGACCTCACAGGCCGCAGGCCCACCGCGGCTGCTCCCTGGTTCACTCACCCTCGCTGCCACGGGACACTAAACAGCTTTCTCCAGACGCGAAGCCCTCCGGCGTGAGCCTCGCCAGCCCCCGTCCTCAGAAGGCCTTTTCTCGGCCCCGCCCCCTCCCCAACCCGCTATGCGCACGCGCGCTCCCTTCTGCCCGCCCATTGGCGCCACGGAGCCCCGCCCCTGCTCGGCGCCTGGCAGTGTGGGCAGCTGGGGTGATTCCACGTGTAACGGGCTCAGGCCCAGGAGGGGCCGGTTGGAGGCTTTTTTTCTGCCTACCTTCCCAAGGGCGACAGTGGGCTGGAGCTGAATTCGGCTACCTGAACCCCCAGGGTCTCGGCAGGTTGCTAGGCAACCCCAGAATCCCCCAGGAAGGGCGAGGAGGTAGGATGCCGAATGTGGTTGGGGCGGGCGCCAAAGCTGGCTTACAGCTCCACCTCTGCCTCCACATTTACAGGTTCCTGGGTTCCTCTGACTGACTGCAAATTGGGAAGATAATAGTGTAAAGAAAAAAATGTTGCTTGCCATTCCAGTTCTATAAGGATCTATAGCCACTGCAGTTGTCCACCCTGAGGCGAATTCAGGGTGGAGAAAAACAGGAAATACTCTGTGCTTTGGGTATATTGGCCCTTAGACAGTTAAGAGCCATATCTAATGGAAAATTTCAAATAACCCCAGGTTCTTGCACCTTCTTATACATAGAAGAGCGCTAAAATCATTAACTTGAGGTATGTATTCTTTGTGACTAGCAGTAATCTTTTGATGCTTGACTACGTTTTTACCCTCAAGAGTTCATATATATCCTGGCTCCTCCGTTACCTCCTTAGAGCAATTCCTCAAAGCTATCTGAGAAGCTGTCTCCTTAGCTGTAGTTCTCAGTAAGTCCCCTAAATAAAGCTTAACTCACAACTTTTATGTTGTGCTTTTTTCTTTCAGTCAGCAATAGGAATCTTAATTCCTCTCCTAATGAAAAGGTCAGAAATGCTGTAGCTGGCCTTGGATCCCACATTTCCAAGGTTGGCCTTTCTGCAGCTTCTGCTTGCTCCATGCAACAAGCTGCATCATCTGCATACACATTTACTCATATCTGAGTCCCACCAAGACTTTATGGGCAGCCCAGTTCAAACACCATCTTACTTGTGCAGTTCGCGAAATCAGCTATCATTCAAGAGAGGACAAAGCTCTTCAAAAAAAAAGACCCATTAACAAAAGAAAAAAATTGATAAGCCCTACATAACTCTGCCCTTATGCTTTTCCTCCTATACAAGACTGTCATTCAGTGAATGTCTATTGACCATATGAATAAATGAATTTGGGACTGTCATTTTCAAAATCCGTTCTCCCATCTGTGTCCATAAAGATACATAATTATTTTTCATATGAGCCTGAACTCAGAAAGGGAGAGACAGGGAAAGAAAGGAAGTGGTTAAGTTAGTAGATGATCCCAGAACCCTCCCTGCAGTCTGCTTTAGTAGATCAGGGCCTCACAAGTTGACCAAGGCCACTGCCATTGACAGTGACACATTCCTCCTCCCACCTTCATCTGAGTTTGAAATCTGTCAACCCTATCCCAGAGAGAAATCCCAGGACCCCAAAGTTCCTGAAGAAAGCCTATTCAAGACTCCTCCTTTCCTTACTCTGAAGTTTGAGTTAGTTTGAGTTAGTTCATTTTCAAGCCCTGCATCTGCCATCCATCCATACTTCCATTTGCTCATTTATTCATTAATTCAGTAACATTTCTTGAATACCTACTATGTACTAGGCACTGTGCTGGGAGTTACCAGAGACATAAATACAAATAAGACATGGTTTCTTCCTTTAACAAGCTCAGTGTCTGATAGATGGATAACACGTTCTCATTCTGTTTAACCAATGCTCCCACATTTTCTGTGGCTCTTACCCTGTGTCATTTCTCTCTTGAATCACCAATTGCTACTTCTCTAATAGACTATTCCCATTCATTTGTATAATCTTGCTTTCTGGTTTCTTCCCGCACAATGCTACTAAAACTGTAATCTCCATGCAATTTCCATTGTACCTTCTTGTTCTCTGTTACTTGCCTTCTCAGTACTATTTATCACAGTTGGCCATTACTACTTTGAAACATTTTCTTCTCTTGTTTTCTGCTGCCAGGCACTCTTGGTCCTTTTCCCACCTTACTGGCTATTCTTTCTTGGGTTCTTTCACTGACTTCTCATCTTCTAGTCAACCTAGACTTATGGTTTTAGGTATCATTTACAAGCAGTTGACTCCAAAAGTTATATCTCTAACAATGACCTCTGCCTATAAAGTTCTAACTCCTCTAAACAACTTGACATCTCCACATGAATGTCTAACTGGCATCTCAAACTTAACTTGCCCCCCCCAATTAATTTTCAACCCCAAACATATACCTCTTTGTTCTGTCCATTTTAGTGAATGTCACCGCCATCCATTTAGTTGTTCAAGCCAAGTTCTAGGAGCTATTCTTCCCCTCCTGCAACTTTATTAAGGTATAGTTGACATCCAAGAGACCATTGGCTGCTACCTAGACTACTGTGAGAACTTCCTAATTGACCTCCCTGCCTCCATCCTTGCCCCATTCTAGTTTCTGAGAGATAAATTTGTTCAAGCCACTTATAGGTGTTTTATAACTTGTAGCTGAATGCATTTGTAACAGGCAGATAATTTGGTGCCAGATTTAGGACACGAAGAACAGACACTAAAATGTGGAATTGGCTAACTGAAGGTTAAGGTAGCCAGAGGTGAAGACTGTTCCAAATTGGGAAGTTGGTGACCAATTTGTTAAGCAGTAGTGACACTGTCCAACTGCTGTCACTTGCCGGACCTTGGAAAAAACCTACATGCCAACCAAAGTTGTATTGCAGGAGAACTCTCAGGAACAATATAGACCATTTGTGAATGTTGGGGTTTTGTTCTGTGTTTTTTTTTAAAGTAGCTTTCAGCCAAGTCCTTCAAGAGAGTGGCAAGTCCAGATTACAGATAACTGATTTGAAAGCTGAGATTAAAGAAAATAAGGCCTTGGTAAGAGAAGAACATCTTACCTGCAGCTTACAACCTAAGTGGCCAGAGTCCTACAATTTAGAGCCTTGCCGGGTTGAAATAAACAATTTTCTTTGATTATCCAAGCTAAACCCAGCACAAATGGAGACAGTGAAGAGGCAGCTTTATCAGCAGATAAGGTAGAGGCCCCAGGTAGCAAAGATGGACTACAGGTGGCATCTCTATCCACCTGCTTTGTTTTGAATTGCCTCCACTGTGTCAGTTTACTCCAGCAAGAGCATATGGTTGTTTTATTGTTCCCCATTCTCTCCAACACTTCTATCTTTCTCGTTTCACCAGAAAGTGAATCTGTCCTGTAGTTTAAATCACCAGACCATGAGAAGCTACATCTGGACCAGAAAGAGGGACCTGCCGAGTACACAGAGTTCCTGGACTCCAAGCTGTATGTAGGAGCTGGTTGAGTGAGTGCCCCACCGTGTCATATGTGTCTGTGGGAAAGAGGGGTGTGGATGGGTTTGAGGTAACCAAGGAGCTACACCAGGCCAACGCTGGTGAGTGAAAGTGAATAATAGCTCAGTTTCCATTTTCAACACCCTTATCTCCTGTCTGTCTCCACAATAAAGACTGAAAAATGTTAAACACTCACTTCCCCATTTTTTTTTTCAGCTAGATGGACAGGTGACACAGTTCTTGGCAATGAGACATAAGGGGAACTTGGGAAATCTTTTGATTCTCTGATAAAAGAGACAAGGGGTGGGTGCAGACCTTTCCCCTTCCTCCAGCCCCGAATGGGGACATAGCCCCTCAGCTGTCATCCTCAGCCATGAAGGGGAGTGGGGGAGTATTTCAGAAAGGTTGCTCCAGTGCTGTGGGGCCACTGAACTAGCACCAGCAGCTGCTTACTTCCAGGTACCCTGTTATGTGCAGAGAACTTCTATTTGTTTCAGCCACTCTAAGAGAGTTAACTTGCAGTCCAAAGCATTCCTAAGTGATACAGAGGTCAAGCAAGGTGTGGACTCAAATGTGAACTGGATTTATCAGTGGGAGGTCACTAGGGACTCAGCAGTTTTTGTGGAGTTCTTGGTGGTACCCAAAGTACAGTGGGTGGTGAGTGGCTGGTAGGTAAGACGGTACAGCAAGCTTGGGCAAGCCTTTCGAGCATTGGCTACGAGGGAAAGGAAAGTAGCTAGAGGGGGACACAGGATCCAGAAGGTTGTCTTTAAGTTGGAGGGCTTTGTGCATGTTTAAATCCTTTTGGGAAGGAGCCAGCAAAGATGAGATGGAAAAGAGCAGAGTGGACAAAATGGAAAGAAGCAGGTTCTTGAGGAGGCAGGAAAGAATGGATACAAAGCCCAGAGGGGTGTTAGCCTGAAATTTGGGCGGCATGGCTATTTTCTGAGAATGCTGTGATTGGGGGAAGGGCAGGTAGATGGAGTGGGTCAGAGTTTGGAATCATCATTGCATAATTGGGAAAGCAAGCTGCCTAGGGGAGATAGAAGACTTTCTGGCCTGAGTGGAAGGCTCAGATGAAATTGGAGCTTGTTCATGGAGAATGGTACAATCTGCATAATTATTTGCTGGTTTACAATGGTTAATGTGCATTTCTTGAAATTTCATTAAAAATTTTTTTTGCATCTAAGTTACACTTGAATGTGGCTAGAAAAAAATAGAACAGAAAGTTGTCTAATAAAAAACCAAGTTCCTCTCTCTCCATCACCAAATCTTCTCCTGCTTGCTAGCTACTCTTATGACCACATCAGGGTTGAGTAGGGTCGGGGGTGATGGAGTGGAGAGTGGTAAGGGGGATAAGGAGGTTCTCACTAAACTGGTACAATAAGTCGGCTCTTCCTCCCCCTCTGTTCGACTGACATGTGATGCTGATTCACTCACGAGTGCTTCTGCCTGATTCCCTTCAGGAGCTCTCCCTGCAGTTCCCCTGACATGGCAGCACCTCTCTTTCAGAAGGCTCCTGGTCCTCTCTCAATATCTGGGTGCCCTGAGCAGTCCAACAGACACTCTTTGGGGCAGAATCCCTTTAAGATTCTGCCCAAGGGCTCATGATGGGTGTTTTCCAGGATATGGCGAGCTCCATGGGGTCCAGTATGGGACCTGGACATTGGAGAAGTAATACTGAGGGTGATGTCTAGGAAGATGGGCCTGAGAGCATCCTCAAGCCCTCAATCCCTCGAGCTGCAGCATGGTTCAGCCAAAGAAAGCAAGAATTCCAAAGCCCTCTAATGGGGACAGGTGTGAGAACAACCAGATAAGAGCTGGTGATTGGTTGTGACGAGGAGAATACAAAGTAGATTCACCTGACAATGAGAGGCCATGGCAGGACTTCAGACTTTAGCAGCACATGCAGGAAGCCCTGGGGGCCGTCCCGTCCTGGGTGTATTTGCTTTCAGAGCCATTCCTCACTCTTCCCCTATAGTGCATTGCATTTCTTAGCCTCCCCTGCCAACTGGCTTCTTGCTGCCTCAGATAACAGAGTAACAGCAAGGGATCAGAGGATGGAAGGAATGAAGAAACTGCCTTTATGGGAAGGGAGAGTCAGTGAGGAATTCCAGGTACTCGGATTGAAATCCACCTAGATTCCACCATTCTAATTCCCAAGGTCCCGTATGTTCTTTTTTTTTTTTTTTTAATGTTATTTTTTGAAGAGGGGTGGTAACTAGCTTTATTTATTTATTTTTAATGGAGGTACTGAGGATTGAACCCAGGACCTCATGCATGCTAAGCATGTGCTCTAACACTGAGCTATACCCTTCCCCCCATATTCATATTCTTTTTCATTAAAGGTTATTACAAGATATTGAATATTATTTTGTTTTTTTAGAGGGGAAGTTTTTTTTTTTTTGTAGGGGGGGAGGTAATTAGGTTTTTCAATTTTACTATTTATTTATTTTAATGGAGGTACTGGGGACTGAACCCAGGACCTTGTGCATGCTAGGTATGCACTCTACCACTGAGCTACACCCTCCCTACTAGGTCCCATATGTTCTTAATCAATGCCATAACTTTCTCATAAGAGACATTCGTTGTGTAAACAAAAAGAACAAAGAGGGTCATAACCCACTGCAGCTGTCCACCAACAGTGCACCCTGAGCAGAATTCAGGATGGAAAATCAGGATGAAACATTGTGTGCTTTGAATATCTGGGCCCCTAGATAATTAAGATGCATATCTGAGGAGAAATTTCAATGACTCCAGATTCTTGCATCTTCCCAGACATAGATATCTGTTCTTTATTTTTTTTAATTAACTAATTAATTTTTGTTAATGGAGGTACTGGGTATTGAACCCAAGACTTTGTGCATGCTAAACATACACTCTACCATTCAAGCTATATCCCCCACCCTAGATATCTGTTCTTTGTGATTAGCAGTAATCTTTTACCAAGATGTATACCTGACCACAGGTATTTCCCAGCCAAAAAATTTATATATATACTGGCTTCTCCCCTGCCTCTTCAGAGCAGTCTCCTCAGAGCAACCATGAGGCAGTTTCTTAGGCTATAGTCCTCAGTAAGTTCCCTGAATAAAACTTAACTCACAACTTTTTTACATTGTACATTTTTTTAAGTCGACAGTTTGTAAATTCATCTTATGTTGTAACATGGGTTCCCATGGTATCAGACTCTGAATCTGGATTTTAGCTGCTTATGTTCAGCAGCTCTAAGAGGAAAGAGATCTTTTAGGACATTTTAAGAGGCTCTGACTGTGATTTGAGCCAAGAATTTTAAATTCAGAGTTGGTGATTTAAAAAATTTTTTAAACTCTCCATTCCATTATAATGATACATCACTGTTCATACAGCGCATGAGTACTAGAGGATATGTGCAGACATCCCAAGGGTGCCAAGGCACAGGTAGTTTTAGATAAAGATTACTTTCCAGCTTGTCCATTTTCCTATGCACTCTTCACTAAGATTGACTTGCCTGACAAGGACCTACCTTAGAACATCAAGTCACTTGGCCCTTTCACAATCCTGTTCCCTCCCCTCCTTTAAACAATGAAATCCCATCCTGAATCTTACTAATATGCATCATCCCAGGGCATAAAAAGCTCAAGATAACCACAAAGGGGACAATTCAAAATGAGACTATACAAGCCAGCCCCTGGCAGAATTCATGTCAACATTCTAGGAGGGCTGGTTTGGCTGCCAGTCCACAGCACTGATAATTATGACGTGAGTTACATCATGGACTAGAAATGCTATGAGCCAATAATCATGGTAATAAGTAAAACTTGGTTTCCATATACAAGGGTTTGGGCTACGTCACTATAGAAGACTGGGGGAGGTAGTTTGTCACTGTGCTTTACATTACATACCCTGATGATCTGAGTGGACGAAAAAACTGTTGACTGTGAACCAAAAGTTTAATTTACATTCAGATTGAGTATTTTTAGGGTTCTTGTTGGGAATGCAGGGCCCTTGGAGATGCCAAATGGCAAATCCAATAGTGTGAAAGAAGCAGCTGGAGTGGTAGGTGAGGAGGACATCCCATCAGGCTTCCTCCACCTCTGGATGGCCTAATGACTCACTGCCACTGTAATAACCAGTATAAACAAGAGTGATTTGATGGAGGCAAGGGGTTGAGTCGGTGCACAGGAAGAACCAAACACCTAGACAGCTCACTGTTGACACTGATGTGATTTTTTTATTGCAGGAAACTCTTGTCCGGGATGGTAAAAGTTGTAACCATCATTTTTTGCAGAAATTTCAAGAAGAAAAACTGTTTAAATAAACTGCAACTTTTCGATAGTTAGGATCCAACCACTCTACTCTCTAAGACTTTTTGAAACTCTTACCTCAAAACCCTCACCTTGCCCTACCCAGCAACCTTCAATTATTGTATCATGATTCTTGCCCGGGTCCTAATCAAGCCCCCTCACTGGAAAAGCTACCTTCAAATAGATCCCAACACTTCATAAATAATCCCGACTTTGTCTCCCCAATCTAGATGCTACCATGACTTTGCAGAGTAGTGTTCTTCCTTCCTGTAATAAGAACGAACTCAGACTTGTGTTATCATAAAGCTGTTCTGATGGTTTTTTTCAGGGAGCCACCATTCAGTTACGGAGGCTCACTGAGATCCAGTGGAGACCCCCTTCACCACTGCAGTGCAAGACCCCTGACTCTGAAACAGCGTGCTCCTCTGAGGCCCTCAAGCCCTTCGGGGGTCTTTTGGGCTTCACTAGTGAGAGATGTAAGGCTTGCACTGGGCCTGAGTGCCAATTTCTTTTTTTAAGTCTCCTTTTTATTGAGCTTCCCAGATAATGAGTCCATTTTATTTCTCAGCAATGAGGAATCCTTTAAAGGAATTCTTTGATTACCTGAGTGTACTTGAAAGTCTTTTCTCCTTGGTGGATATCCACCTTATCACTAACCAAGCTACTGTTTGTATCTGTCCTGGTCACTTATTGTTGTGCATCTAGAAGAATAAAGTTTATGGTGAAGAGGGCAGGTGTGGGTCCTGATAAATCTGTCCCTAAGCCAGCCCAGTGAAAAATTTTGTCTCAGGCCACTGATCAACACCCTATGAGAACTTTCCTGAGACTTGTTTTGTCTGTGAGAATTTGGTTCAGCGGAGATCTCTCCACACCCTTCACCTGGTGGGAACTATAAATTCATCAGTTGCAGTTGGATAAGGTCTAGCTGTGAGGCTGAGAGGCCCTGAGCCACGGGATGCACAAGCAACTCTTGACTGACAGTCCAAAGCTCTCATGGAGTTCTCTTAATATAAACCCCAGTCCATGCCTTCCTTGGGCCCAACTTCGGCTTATCTGTATTTATGCTATTGCCCAAATTTGTGCACTTATCTTTCTAAATAGCATCATTTCACCAAGGATAATTCAGAATGGCCCCTATAAGAACTTTTGATATGAAAGAAGTTATTCACTTGAGAAGTGCTTTGGAAGAAAAAGGGAACAATTCCAAACATTCAGTAGTCTTCATTTTTTCGTTAGCATGAGGAAGCCTCCAAAAGAAACTGGATTCCAGAATTGCTTCCTTAACAGATTCTTTTCAAAAGAAAAATTAGAACTTAAAACTGTCTTTTAGATACCCCCAAACTGCTACTCAAACACATTATTCCTCTTCTTCCATCCCACGTTTTCCATCTCCTGCTGCTCCATCTCTCTCTCTCTGACCTACCCTCTCCTTCCCTCCTGGCCAGCTAGATACCCCAAACCTCACTTACCTCTTTAAGGTAAATCTCCTTCAGCACAGAGAAAACCTCTTATGGTTAATTTTAAGCTCTGGTTTCATTCTCAGCTGAAGGCCATTGTCAAAGACTCTCCAAGGCTTAGACAAGATAGAACACTGCAGAGGAATTTAGGATAGTTTGAGGGACATATACTCCAGGGTGGCCAGATATATACCACAGTTCATATGTTACAAAAAGTTCAATGAAACAGTCAGAATGGGAAGACTGCCAACAATGACTGAAAAGACCTTGAATTGCATAGTGATTAGAGAAGGAATTTAGAGAAGCTGCAGGTGTGGGTCAAGGTCTTTTGGAGGCTATCCTCTGTCTTTCCTGTGAAGACAGATTGTGGTCTGATTCAGTTCTTCAAGCCAAAGAGAGAGAAGGCTGACGGAGACTTTAGGGATAGGGACAGCATTCAGTTGTAAATCCTAAAGCAGATGTGACCGTGGCTCTCCCTCTTACCTTTTGTGAATGGCTTCAAACAGAAATTGGGGATTTAATATGCAAGCAAAAAATAGGATGGGAAATAGCCCCAAGGTCAAACCTCCAAAACCTTGAGCTATTTTGAAAGAGCTCTATAACTAAGAAACTAAAGGAAAAAGAAAAAAAAAAAGAAAGTTATCATTGAAGGTGTTCAATTTCCCATTCTACCCTTAAACCCACAAGGAAACATTTCTCTAAAAATTAAAAGACAATCTTATAAATTTTGATTGATATTGAGACAGGAGGGAAGCGGGCAGGGCACAACCATTAAAAGAACGACACAGCAATTAGTACCAAGATAGCAGAAGATTCAACTCCCAGTAGACCTTGAGCTTCATTATATGCTCATTGTAATGTATTAGCATACTAAATGTCACTCCCACAGGTGCCGCGTTGGTTCTGAGGCTAACCATAAAAGGCCAAAAAGTGGGTGATGGCCTAATTCCTGGGAATCCCAGCCCCTTCCCCAAAGTATTTGGAATAATCCTCCCATTTGTTAGCATATGAAGTTACCAAGCCCACAAAAACTAACAGCCTTGCACTCCACGGCCTCTCTCAAATCTCTTGCCTTCTGAGATACCTACACTCTGTCTATGGAGTGTGCATCTCTCTGAATAAATCTACCTTCACTCTACTATGGCTTGCTCTTAAATTCTTTCTTGTGTGAAGCCAAGGACCCTCACTTGGCGGGGCGCGTCCCAGGGACTCAACCGAGACTTGGGACACGACCGTCTTCTCGTGCCCCATTTTCCTGTATCAATATGGTCACAATAATATCAACCTTAAACCTGAGCACAATTATATAGATCTTCCTCAACCCATCATAAGTTGAAAATATCATAATTCAAAACTGCATTTAATTAACCTAACCTACTTATAGCTTAGCCTCGCCTACCTTAAATGTGCTTAGAATTTAGCCTACAGTTGGGCAAAATCACCTAACACAAAGCCTATTTTACAATAAAGTGTTGAATATCTCTTGTAATTTATTGAATACTGTACTGAGTGAAAAACAGAACAGTCTTCTGGGTTTAGAATGGCTGTAAGTGTATTGGTTGTTTTCCCTCATGATCTCGTGGCTGGCTGGGAACTGTGGTTCACTGCCCTACCCACATCACAAGAGAGGATCTCACCTCCTATCACTAGCCCAGGGAAAAGATAAAAATTCAAAGTGCGGTTTCTACTGGGCTCATATCACTTTCCTACCATCTTAAAGTTTGGAAAGTCAAACCATCATAAATCAGGGACCATCTGGACAACCTTTTCCTTGGAGTCAACAAACTACTCTGTCAGGCGTCTACTAATCCTCACCACACTTTCTGTAGGCCCAGGGCCTAACCAACAGCCTTGAACTTTTAACCAAGGAATGTTCTTTTCTCCTTTGTGACACCACAACTCATTAACTTTACAGCAAGGGATTTACTGTGTGAATGGATTGAAACATTAAGCGCTCTCCTGGTGGCCTCTTCCTTCCAGTCCCTGAGGACCTCCGTATTCATAATGAGGTTCTGGCCATTGTGGATATTGATTTACCAGTACTTTTGCGTGTAAATGAAGCATAGATTGAAGCTCTCTTGTGGGCAAATAATTCTACTGATACTCTACTGAAACTAAACCCCTCAAGGTTCAGACTGACCCACAGAAACCTCTACCTAAACTTGCACAATAACCTGTAAAACAAGGTACTGAAGGAGAAATAAAACTAATCATCAAAAGCCTGAAAGAGAAAGGAGTCTTCATACCTTGTCCTAGTCTTTGTGACACTCCCATCCCCCCAGTCAAAAATCCTGTAGGCAGGAGTATAGATTCACTTAGGTCCCCCGGGGCCGTAAGTAAGTTGCTCTTTGCTTCCCCTCAGAACCAAACTCAAATACTATTTTATCCTCAAGACCTAAGGAAACTGACTCTGTGCTGTACAATTGTAGAGCTATGTTGTGCTTTCTTTGATGTCTCTTTAAATCAAAAGTTAATATTTGTCCTTTTCAGGGAAAACCAGTGACAAACCTGGACCACTATGCCTCAGTTTCTTTGGTGCCTTCCTACTTTTCACAAGTCCCCACCCAGGACCTCCAGAGCTTGAAACTGTCTTGTGATCCTATTCTAATCCAACATGTGAACAATCTTCTGTGTTCCAAAGATGAGGTGAGCTCTAAAGTGGATTCATCTCTCTGCTTACTCTTTTAGCTCAGAGCGGGCATACAGGTTCCAGAGGGAAGTTAACAATTTGTCAAAGGAAAGTACATGACTTAAGACAAGATTTATCCCATGGAGGTAAACCTCTTACTCCAGACAACCAGCTGTGCAAAAGGTTCCCGGCCAACTAAGAGACAGTTATGAGGATTCCTGACTCTCACCGGCCACTGCAGGCAGGGTATTCCCAACTTTTCTGAAACTCCCACATCACTATTTGACTTACCCAAGTCCTTGGTAACCAAACCTTTTCTCTGGGAACAAACATGAACTTGTTTTTTGTGAGTTCAAATGAGCTGTTCAATATCCTCCCATTTGGGGCCTAACTAAACATGATAAACCTCTCAACCTGTAAGTAAATCCAAGATGTCACCAAGCCCTTAACCTCATGAGAATAAAGACAAATAGCTTAGCCTCTTGTAATCCAGTGGCAAGAGCCTCCCACTTAACAGAGGGGCAGCATCTGAACCATTGGCTTGGTTTCAGAGCCTCCTTTAAATCCGGTAGTCCCTCACCACGTACCATCTTTGTTGCTCCCTGAAAATACATTTCTCAGCAAGTCGATTTAGCTCCTGTAAACTTCCTTACTTTCCCTGATATGCTACAAAGTCTGTCAAGTTAGTAGTCTCCCTCACTCTGGTAAGCAATGAACTCAGCTTTGTCTGATCAGCAAGTTATTTTGGTAGCATTTTTGAACTGGCAAATGACAGCAGTCTTTATCAGAATTTGTCCTAAACGTTCACCTGAAAGATTCCAGATTATCAAAAAATAAAAACCACCACCACATATCCTATTGCCATTGATTTTGGCAAATATTACTGATTCAGTTATGGTGGTTCTCAGTTCTTGTTCTTACAGTCTCTTACTCCCTTGTAAAATGCTGAACACTGGTAGGCTGGGGTCTTGTCTCTGCTGGAAAAGAGCAGTGAAGGGGTCTGGCTTGTGTTCCGAAGCACTGAGGGGCAGCGCATAAGTTTTAACCATAATGCTGTGTTCTTCCCTCCCACGCCCTATGCTCACACAGATATTGGTGCACCTGTCAAAGAAACAGGCAGTAATTCCCCTTCAGTTAGTCCCCTGGAGTCTGGCAAAATGGGGGCGGGAATTGGCAAAGGATTGGAGAGAAAAGAGGGAGGAGAGAACATTTCCTGATTGTGTCAGGATTCCTCTTACCAACTCTGCTTTTGTCTGTCCCAGGGCTGACTCTGGGGCAAATCACCAGGTTGTCTTCAGGCCACCCTCACCCAGAGGACACACACAGCTGTCTCCAAATGAAATCCAGTTCTGGTGACCAGCAAGGGCAGCCAAGGGATAACCAAAAGCCAGCTAGAGCAGTTGACAGGAGGAGGCGTTTGTGTAAACTAGTTAACCGCCAGAGCTATCCTCATTGTCCTTCATCTGCCTCCTGGCCTCTGGGAGCTCAGAGCAGCAGCCAAGATGAGGAATTCTGCCCCCCAAGCAAGGAATGGAGCTGCATCTGGAACCTAGAGAAGAGAGTATCCAGGGGGTAGATGGGGGACGGGCAGGAAGGCTGCCTTCAACAGATAACCTGTTGTGGCTGCGCAGGTAAAGGGCCCAGGAGCCTGAGCTCCGCTTGATGATAACTTCCCAAGGTTACAGTTGTCCAGAAGCACAAAGCAGGGTCTCCTGACACTGAAAGCGGTGAAGCTCACTCCCAAGGTCATACATCAGGTAGTGGTTGAGAAGGAAGGTGGACACCTTCTAACTCTTAGGGGTCCAAACTTAAAAGCTTGCTCTGACTCTACCGTCTTCTGAAGTCTTCCATCTGTGCCATGTACTATGTCACTTAAATAGTTTTGGTTTGCTGTTTTGGTCTTGCAGTGATTTATTGCGTGATGGCCTCCATCCCCACACTGGACTGTAAGCCGTCCGGAGGCAGGGCCACCATAACAGATCTCAGGCAGAGGGTGTTCTCTGGCCTCTTCCTTCCAGGCCGCCCTGTAATCCTTTGAACTTCTTAGTACCCTCCACAGCAGCGGGCTAAGCGCTGCTAAGAGCTGTGTACAGCTTTGATCATAGTCTTTAGACATCAGAATTTAAAAATTAGTAAATACCAAGTTGGAGTAACAGTTTAAAACCAGGGCAACAGGATTCCGCAGAGGTCAGCCAGTTGGGGTGGGGAGAGACAAGTTGGAAAGAGGAACTCCGCTCTTAAAAAAGAAAGTACAAGCCTCTCGGAGCAGAGGCGTCCGGAGAGTCGCGGGTCTTGGAACCGGCTGGTGTTGTCCCAAGTAGCCCGGGGGTGTCCCGCAAGGCCCGCAAGGCCTAGCAGTGTGGGACCAGGGCGGCGGCCGGCGGCTCCCAGTGAGGCTCGCCCTCGGAGTCAGGAGCGACCAGCCGGCCGGCCTCTCCCCGGATTTGTGACGTGCCGGAGACAGCCGTAGTGACGGGGCCACCATACAAAGCCGGGTGGTCAGGGCGGGTGTCTCCCAGGCCAAGAGCCCCGATGGGATGGGGAGGGGGCGGAGAGCGAGGCGCCCCCGAGCGCCGGGGCTCCGGACAGCATTAAAGTGAGTGCCGAATCGTCGTCATCCACGGCGGCGGCGCGGGGCTGGCCCCGGTGCGGCCGCGAGCGCCCAGCGCGCGCCTGGCTGCTGTGGCCGCGTTGGCTGCCCGCGCCCCGGGCTCGCCGAGGCCGCGCCACGCCCCCACGGAGCTGGTGCCGCCGCCGGGGGCGGGTCCGCAACCGGCGACGCCCCGGCCCGGGGCGGGGACTGTGGCAGCAGCTGCAGCACCGGCGGCGGCAGCGGCGCCAGGAGCTGCTGCGGCAGAGGCGGAGGCTGCTCCTGGACGCGTCCGGGCCGCGCAGCCGGAGCCCCAGCCCAGAGGCGCGGAGCGGTGCGCTGGGTGCTGCGGTTGCTGCCCGCCCGCCGCCTCCTGGGCCCCCGCTGCCACCCGGGCCCCGGTCGCCGCTCGCGCCTCCGTCGACTCCGCCCGCGTGTGCGCCCCAGCCGGGACGCCGCCCCCGGCCGGGTCTCCACTTCTCGGCCGCACCTCCCATGACAGCGCCCGCTCGAAGATGGCTGCGAAGGGCGCGCACAGCTCCCACCTGAAGATGGAGAGCGAGCTGGAGCGCTGCCGCGCCGAGGGCCACTGGGACCGCATGCCCGAGTTGGTCCGGCACATGCAGACGCTAGTAGTGCCCGGCGGCGGAAGCGGCCGGCGAGCCAGCCCGAACGCAGTGCTCACCTCTCTGGACACCGGTGAGTGAGGGAAGGGGCTGGTTCACGAGCGCGGAGCCCGCGAAACGCGCCTCCTCCTCCAGGAAGCAGGCCCCGACTGCCTGCGGCCGGCAATGGCTGCTTTCGGTATTGCCCTTGATGCAGTGCTGGTCGTAGGAGCAGTCAGGAAGGTTCTTCTGCCCCACAAGAAAACGCACATGCAGGTTGGGTGCTTTGAGGGAAAGAGGTAAACGGGTTTTGCTTTCTGCCCTTTCGGATCATGTGGACTTCTTGGTCTACTGTGAAATAATGATATGGACACATATCAGATCAGGGCACAGGCTGGACTCTTGTGCCGCCCCTCCAACCCCCATTCCGGTTCCTAAACTTCATCAGGTGAAAGCTATATCTCACTGTTTTCCCTCCCTTTCTTTCCCCCTGGTTAAGTTGGCAGTGAAGCTCTGAGCACAGCTGATATGATTGGGGGCTTGACGAGCGTCAGGGCTGGGTAATGGAGAAGTGGGAAAGCGGCCTTGTCTCTCGTCTTGTAAGCCTCAGTTTCCTCTTCTGTGGTTGGACTCTGGGCCCATCTAACCCTGGCAGTCAGTAGCTTTAGCAGTAGGGCTGGTTTGGCCGGCCTGGGATCTTGTGCTGGGGCAGGAAAGCTCCCTGATGTGGCACTAGGGGAACACCCCGCCCCAGTCTCCAACCTCAAATCCTGTTCCCGGTGCCTTCAGCTCAGCCTGGAGAGCCCTTCCTGAGCCTTCTCTTTGTGCACAGCCGCTTCAGAGCCTTTGTGGAAAGAGGCAGGGAGTAGATAAATACAGATATAAAGAGTTTTAAAGACTGCCAGCCTGTGGAATGCTCTGTGGGGACACTGAATGACAGTAACAATAAGTAATAGTTAACACTTAACTAGTACTCACTGTGTGTCAGTGTCCTAAGCACTGTAATCACCTCTTTAATTTCTCCCAACAACCGCATGAAGCAGTTACTCTTGTTTGCCACTTACTGGTAAGAAAACTGAGGCACAGAGAACTTAAGTAACTTGTTGATCCAGCCAGTAAGTGGTGGAACCAGGGTTGGAACCCAGGTTTCTAAGTACATCCTTTCAACCACTTGCACTATTAGCTCTCAAATGTGTGACAAAATCCCAGCTTGAAGAGATGACAAAAATGGATGGGGACGCAGAGGGGTGATCAGAGGGCAATTATGTGTTAGATTGTGGGGCTCAGAGGAAGAGGAGGTTTCAGGAAGCAGGAGAATTTGTACTGGCCTCTAACTGGTGTTGGGAAGGGCAGAGTGAAGGGGAAGGGCAGAGTGAAGAGGAAGGATGGATGGACACTGAAGGGGGTAGGTGGCAGGGATGGACAGTTGGTTCGAGGCTTTGGGGTAGGTCTGAGTGTGGGAGTGAAGAGCACTGGCCACAGCTAAAGATGCATGTTTGGGAGAAACTGGTGAGTCCCCCTCTACCAGGGAAGACTAAATAAATTGCGGGTTCCCCCTCTGTTCCCTGTGGGGGGGTGTTGTAGTGGGGTGGGGCTGGTGAGGGTGGGAATGGAAACTGACCCATGCAGAGGGCACTGGGGCCTGGACAGGGTGTGGGAATCTGAGTGATGCTGGCAGCACCACAGAGAAACATTATGGGCGCAAGGCGGGAACTGGGACCTCCTGGAGTTTATAAAAGAGCTGTACTTCCTAAGCTGTTCTTTAGAGGTCTCAAGGAGGTTGAGTAATTAATTAGTTGGTATCGCAGGACAAAAGGGTTTGGAAAGCCAAAAAAAAGTTAAGACATTGGATCTAACAGATTCAATATGGTTAAACTGATTTTTTTTTTTAAATTGCAGGACTTCTTAGAGCTTTTAATATGCTCACCTGCGTGTGATGTTCAAGCTGAGGTTAGGGTATAAACACCACATTTCTCAAACTTACTTTGACCATATTCTATGAAGAATTATTGGGAAACATTGATATGCATAGTTTATAAATGGTATGGTATGGTTATAAAGTGCTTCTATTTAAAGAAACATTTTGAAAACAACCCTGTGGAGAGGGCAGGAATTTTTGTCCTCATTTTAGACACCAAGGGCCAGAAAGGTCACATAATGAGTATGTGGCAGAGACAGTACCCAAACCTGAGTCCCTGCCACCAAGGCTGCTAGTGACAGGGACAAGGGTGGAGCCTGGCTTGGCCACACTGTGAGAACTGACCAGCACAGAGACGGAGGCTGGGGGCAGTTGGGGTCTCTCTTGCCAATTTTTAGGTTTGGTTTTATGAGTGATTTTTCTCTTACCATTAGATCGAGACACACTTATCCCAAAACGCATGCACGCAGGCACGTGCACACATAGACATGAGGACGAAAAACACATGACTCCCGAAGCCCATGCTTAGGGCATTTTTTGGATTTCTGCTATTTTGGTTTTCTCTCCACTAGGTTTCTTAATCACTCGAGGGATCGAGAGCCTGTTTTTTTGAGGAGATGTTGGCGCTGACCCTTCTGCAGCCCAGGAGGGAAATTCTTAAAGTTCTACCTGGCCTGTTAGACTCTTACAGTCAGTGAGTGGAAGCTTCTCCCATAATTTGGGAGAGGGGAGGAAGGTGCTGAGGGAGGAAGCTGAACCCCAGAAGAACCCTGTTTTACGGACTGAGACCTGCCATATCTGTGGGGATTTCCTACAGAAACTAGGTGTAGCTCCCAGAACACGGATTTCACTGCAGGGGCAGGAGGGGAAAACCCGGCTGGAGTGGGAGGCCTCTTTCTGGTCCTGTGGGAGTGAAGGATCAGGAGATGCTCCCACAGAAGGGGCCTCTACCCTCTTTTCCTGTCTGGGGGGGCTGCTGCCTGCCACCTTCCCCGGGGGGAAGGTGGGTGCTACTCTGTACATTTTCTTTCAAACGCACATCCGGTTTAGATTTGGTCAGGATGGAGCAGGGGAACCCCAGGGTGCAGCTGATTGTGATGGGGTTTGTTCATATAAAAAGAAAGAACCTAACCAAGTGATTAAAAAAAAGAAAAAAAATCTTTATGGTGGAAAAATTCCAAAACATCAAAAAAGTAGAGAGAAGAATGAATCCCGTGTGTCCATCAACCAGCGTCAGTGGTTATGAACTCATGAACAACTTTTTGAGTTAACACCCCGGCCCATCTCTCCCCCACATTGTTATGTTTCAGTATGCATTTATTAAATAAGAACTCTTTTGAAAAATAAAACTACCATATTATTATTATAGCTCCCTGCCCCAATCTAATGATTTAATTTAAGAGTTCATTTGCTAGAATCAGGATCCACATAAGGCCATACATTACATTTGGTTAATAGGTTGAATCTCTCTTTTATCCCCAACTTTTTATTATGAAAATACATTCCCACCACCTGGATTCTAATCTTTTACTATACTTGCTTTATCACGTTTGCCCCTCTCTCCAGCCATCTCGAGTCTCTCCTAATCTCTAGTCACCCTCTAATCTTTTAATTAGTGACTTTATTAAAAAACTGGAGATTGTTCTGAAATTTTTTTTCAGTTGATGTTAGAGAGAGTGTGTTTAAGGCAGGCGGCCTCTCACCAGTTTTGCCCTCCTCCTCCTCTCCCTGTGGTTGGAAGGTCCCCAGCCCTTTGCAGTCTTGTGAAGTGAACAAATGCAGAGACCACTGTGTCCCTACTTGACCCAGTAGGGAAGGGCCTGGTCTTAGTACCTGGCCCGCTGGCTGGATCCAGCTTTCCTGACTGAATTGGCAGGTGGAAGAGAGGGGATCACTACCCTGGAAATACAGGATCTGGGGAGGAGGCCGGTATCATTGAAGTGGGTCCCTGTGCCCTGGTACCTGAGAGAGGTGGGAGTAGAGAGGAAACCAGCCGCCAGAGGCCTCCAGGACAAGGTGGGCAGACTAGGGAGGCCACTAAGTGGGGGCCTCCTTTGGGCCTCTATTAAAGGTATGGGGCTGGGCTGGGCTGCAGGCAGGACCCAGGCTCCCAGAGACTGTTCATTGTCAGTGAGGAAGGCCTTCCTGATGATCCAGGAAGGGGGAGGCTGGAACACTTGACCCAACCCAAGATAGGGAGTAGGTTTTGGACAATAAGATGATAAAAAGCAATCTGTTTTACTTTTGGAGAAGGACGGAGAAGCTGAGATCCACCTGGATTCTTAATGAACAGCTGACAATCTAGAACTTTTAATTCCAAAATACCTTTCAGTTCCATAGACTGACCAGTTGAGAATAGTGGGATGGAAAATGTAGAGCAGGGAGAAGAGTTGCTCAAGGAAGAAAAGCAAATTCCCAACATCTCCTGGAGTGTGTGGTAAACAAAAACCCAAAGAGACTGAGTGGGGAGTGAAGTGGGAGGGCAGAAAGGCTCTGGAGACAGACCCGCAGTGCCAATTTGCAAAGTAGTCTGAAACTCACAGGTGTGTGACAGTCAGAACTATGCTTATTCCTGCCCTTGAAATTATGATTAGCTTTTAACCTACTGTTTACAGCTCTTGGACTGTTCTTTATTTCCAAACTATATCAGAAGCTCTGTTCTTCATGGGATGTAAGGGAGACAGACTGTTCTTTGGTTGTGTTATGTTTTTGTGGGCTGTGACCATAACAATATTGCATCTTTATTATCATCTATAAAATGGGAATAACTTCTAACTTTTAGAGCCGTGCAGATTAAATGATAGTATTCATTGAAATACCTAGTACTCGGTGGGCTCCCAACAAATCAGTCCCCCTTTCACAGTAAAAGGAACTCTTGTGGTTTAGAGCAGTGCTTCTCAGAAAATCTGTAGTGAAATGTTCTGTTTTTTTAAATTCCTACTCTGTGTGCTCTAATACTTTCTTAAAATACACAAAGTGATTACCCTCCCCCATTTTTTTTTAGTATTTGATTCAGCAGATTCACAATTATTTTGTCACGTGGTTACCAACGTTTCTGAACACGTGCTCTAAATTTCTGCCCACATCCCAAGGGACTGGGTCACAAACAGGCACAGACTCTCCCTACACCATGGACCACACTTTGAGCAGCACATGTTCAGAAGAAACTCCCATTATTTTGAGGAAAGGTATGGGCCCTGGGGAGTATTTGAAGATTGAATTTTGCCAAGAAGGAAGCTGGTTTCTCTTGGCATGAAAGGAAAGCTCTACAGAGCTGTGGGCTGGGCGGTTATGTTGCAGAGGCGGGGCCTGGTGGCCTGATGGCTCGGCTGGTGGGGCGGGAGTTGTGCGGAAGTGCACCTGGCGGCAGAGGGACGGGACCAGCCTGAGAGGCGGAGCCTGGGGAGGGCCGTGGTTCCCTCAGCAGGAGCAGATTTCTAATTCTACCTCAGGTTTTATGCATGCAAAACAGGTTAGAGGAGGACAGCAACTTGCCCATTGGCCCACAGCTCAGTGATGCTCGGACACTCACTTCTAAGCAGCGCACTCCTCCTGAGTGAAATTTAGAAACATGGGAGAAGATTGCCTTTTATTCTTGGGTTGATTTAAATTTTATTTTTGACTAGGTCATATATTCACATGGGTCAACCTTCCAAAGGTACTCAAAAGTAAGGAGTGAAAAGCCTCCCTCTGTCTCTGCCCCCTTCCCTGTAAGGCAGCAAGTTTAGCAGATGTCTGTGTATATTTTTATGCATAAACACACAGTGGTTCACTGTGTGTGCTCTGCTTTCTAATCAGTGTATCTTGAAGTTCATTCCACGACAGCTCATACAGAGCTTCCTCATTCCTTTATATAGTGACACGGTGTCCCTTTTAATGGATATACCATGCTTTATTTAATCAGCCTCCTGTTGATGGACGTAAAAGTTGTCACCTAGTTTTCTGCTATTATGTAACCAACTCTGCGGGAATGACCATATAGGTCAGTCGTTTTATACAGGCCCGAGGAAATCTGTAGGAATGAGATTGTTGAGTCATTGGGGATGTGCAAAAATAATTTTGTTCGTTTTTGGTTTTTTGGGGGGAGGTAATAATGTTTGTTTGTTTGTTTGTTTACTTATTTATTTATTTAATGGAGCACTGGGGATTGAACCCAGGACCTCATGCATGCTAGGCTGCACTCTACCCCTGAGCTATACCCTCCCCTTCAAATAATTTTGATGTATATCACCAGATTGTCCTATAATTTATAGAGATTCTACCACCTTCTACCCCAGCAGTGATGGATGGTACTTTGAACCATCATTTTTGGCCATACCCTCCAATTTAATTTTAAAAATCATGAGGTAGATAGCAAAGGATCCATGAACCAGCTGTGGCATCCTCAGTGGGAACATCTCCTGTGACTGTTCTCTGGGACTTGGGCTTCCGGGATGCTCTCTGTGGGGAATCTCCCTTACGGAAGGAGAGAGCCCCTTCTTCGGGGGCATGCAATTTTAGACCTGTGGCTTTGCTTTGTGAGCAGACTGCAGTAGTCCTGAGAGTAGGAGTGAGTGACACATTCAGGTAGGTCTGAGAATGCCATCCTGGCAGCAGGAAGAGCCCTAGAGGACTTGGGACCCAGTGCACACTCCTGGAGGCATTTTGGGTTGGCACGCAACTTCCTGAGCCTCATGGCTTCCCCATGGGGGAGTGGAAGGGATCCGACTCACTCAGCAGCTACTTGTCAGGCTCCTATATTAAGTGCTGGGCCTGGTCCTTGCTCTTTTTGTGGGGGATGGGCAGTGAGCCAGTCATACCGAGCATAGCCACTTGAGGCTGTCATAAAACCACCCTCAACCTTGCACCCTGAACCTGACCCGGGTCGTCCCTGCTGTAGGTAGCAGGAATATGGTGGCCCCAAGACCAGAGTTTTCAGTGCTGTGGAGGAGGCAGCAAATTAAACCAAGCAAATCACCAGATGGGTGGTGAGGTCTTTGGATGAGCTAACATGAGAGAACTCCAGAAAGTGCCAGTACTGAAGATGTTCAGGGATTTGCCTTGCTACACCAGTAAATCTGCTTCCCGCCTTGTCTCTGCCTTAAAAACAGAAAATCAATTCTGATTACACAGAAATTAGGAGCATGTGAAAATGCATTATTAAGCCACTTCGTATATTTTTCCTCTTCAATTGTTTGTGGGAAATTCCTTCTTGGAGTAAGAACTTATCACCCACAGTGGGACACGGGTGTGACTTTGTCTCTCATTTTAAATTTCAAGATTCTGGGAGTTTGTTCTAAGTCCTGGGAACTCCACCTCCCCAACCACCAAATTACAGAAGATAAACCTAAGGGGGTAGTTTGTGCTGTGACCATGGCGGAATGTCTGTGTTTTTTTGGGGGAGGAGGGGTTTATTTATTTATTTTTTATTGAAGTGTAGTCAATTTAAAATGTTAGTTTCAGGAGTATAGCAAAGCGATTCAGTTATACATACACATACATACATTTTTTTTAAGATTCTTTCCTATTACAGCTCATTATAAGAAATTGAGTATAGTGCCTTGTGCTATACAGTAGGTGCTTGTTGTCCATCTGTTTCATATATGGTAATGTGTATTTGTTATTCCCAAATTTCTAATCTACCCCTCCCCTCCATCCCCCCTCCACCAGAATGTGTTTTTTCTTTAAAGGCTGTTTAAGGGTATGGAAACTATGTCTTTATTTATCTTCTTGGACCTGGGCCATTCAAGTGCTGGGGTGGGGATAGCTGGGTGGGTATGGGAGTGTGGACCAGTCTCCACATCTGCCATGTTTGGGGGACTACTGCCCTCCTGTACCCACTCTGATCCCTGGCCTGGTTTCCAGATGACTTTGGGAAGTTGCTCCTGGCCGAGGCCCTCCTGGAGCAGTGTTTGAAGGAGAACCACGCCAAGACAAAAGACTCCATCCCTTTGCTGGATAAGAATGAGCCGAAGATGAATGAAGCCAGAAACTACCTGAGCAGTATCCTTAACCACGGGACGCTGCCGGTAAGTCCCCATTCCCCTAGCCTGGGGCCTTCTCTCCTCTCTCTCCTGCCTCCTGTCTGCCATTAAATCCTCCCTGGGTCATTTGGTCTCCTGAGCAGTGTGTCTCTTAAGGGTTGGCTCTGAGCTGTTCAGTACTGCAACCATTAGCCTCATGTGTCTCTTGAGCACTTGAAATGTGGCTTGTGAGTATAAAACACACACTGGGTTCCAAAGACTTAGCAGAAAATGAAGCATGTGAAAGATCGTTCATTCTTTATATAGATTACATATCCAAATGATAATATTTTGGATATATTAAATGAAATATATTATTAAAATTAATTTCACCTATTTTTACTGTTTTTAATGGACTAAAAATTTTTACTAGAAAAATTAAAATTATATTTGTGGCTTGCACTTGTGGCTTAAGTTACATTTCTTTTTCTTTCTTTTTTTTTTTTTTCCTTTCTTCTCAAAGTGATTCCTTCTCAGCCCAGGGGGCAGGGTCTGCAAAAGGGTCCCAAGGTACATGGGGCAGGGCCTGGACAGCCGTCTTAACAGTGGCAGCTCAGTCTGGCTGTCGCTTATAAAAAGAAATTAGTTGCAGAGATTTGCTGCTATTTGCAATGCCACTCTCGTCTAAATTACATTTCTGTTACATAGGACTTGGTTGACCCAGTTTGCACTTGGTCCTTTGGCCTCTTGGAGGGTCTCAGGGAAATAAAACCTCAGTGAGTCTATGATCTAGCTAGAAACAGGCAAACCTATGGAGTGGGCTAGCAGCGGAAGTGCTCCATAACATGGCAAGCCAGTTTGAGTCTGTGTGCATTTATTGAGCACCTACTATATGCAAGGCACCGAAGGGAGGTCTAGAGGCAAGGATAGCCACAGCTTTCTTTAGACCTTTACTGCTCACAGTGTGGTCCACCCACCCACAGTACGGGCATCATCTGGGAGCTGATTAGGAATGTAAAATCTGATTCAGAATCTGCATTTTAACAAGCTCTTCCAGTGATTCTAGTGCACATTAAAGTTTGTTCTAAACTACAGCGTATCCTGAGCTATAATAGAAGCATGGGCATGTCGTTAGAGACCCAAAGAGGACATGATTTTTCAAGAGATGTTCCAAAGTATGTATTTACTAGTTTAAATATTTTATTGCAACCTGCTATCTGCAAGGCATTGTGTTATGTACTTTGCTAGCAATAAAGATGAGTTCAGCATGGACCCTGCCCTCAGGGAGGTTGCAGGAATACTAGGAAGATAGCCCTATTGGCAAATTGTCCAAGGTGGACTGTGACACATACCACAGAAGTGGTGTATGTAGGAGGCAAGCCCCAGGGGTACACTCCCTGGGGTGAAGTGGGGAGTCAACTCAGGGTGAAGGTAGTGCTAGAATTGGACCCTTTTAGGGGCTGGACCTTGAAGCGGGCAGGGATACAGACGTACAGAGATAGGACAGGGCGTCCTACGGAAGTAGTGCTTAATCCAAGAGTTCTTCTTGTAAGAATTTCCTTAAAGTACATCAATTAGCAAGAGCATAAGGGATGGTATATAATTAGGTTATAAAGGGACATGGGGGCCAGAGAGTGGGACTGGAACACCAGGCTAAGAAGTGGGGGGGGGGGGCATTTTCTGTAAGCAGTGTAGAGAGAGTATACTGGAAGTTTAAGATTATTGCCTTGGAGGAGGGTATAGCTCAAGTGGTAGAGTGCATGCTTAGCATGCATGAGGTCCTGGATTCAATCCCCAGTACCCTCTCTAAAAAAAATAAAAAATAAATAAACCTAATTACCTTCCCCCTAGAAAAGAATAATAAAAAAATAATAATTAAAAAAAAAAGATTACTGCCTTTAGATTCCTTGGCAGGGATTATTGGTCTGGGAGATTTTGTGTTGGATTAAAATACCTCTGTGACCCTGAGCCTTTCCCTGATCCCCTGGGCCCTCTGGGTCCTCATTTGCTAACCAGAACGGTTAAACTTGATTAGTGAGTCCCAAGCTTTTCCCACCAACACCCATTATAATTTTTTCTTCAGTAGACTCCATTAAATGTTTAAAAATTCTTTTCTAAATAAATGACTCAGGCTTATTGTAAAAAAAATTTACTAAATAAACAAGTAGTTTGAATAGTAAGTGAGAGTCCTTGTTTCCACCCCCGCCTTCACGCCCACTCCCATCTCTAGAGTTAAGCGCTGGTCACCATTTGGTGTGTGTACCACACGCCTCTGGGGTAACAAACACACACACATAGAGAGCTTTCTTTTCTTATTAAAGTCAGAATTCCTATTTGTTAATTTGTTCTTCTGCACTGAGAACATTCCCTTGGGGCTTTCTCCATGCCAGTACCTCACTCTTTGTATTGACTGAATAGTATCCCCATGTATTATTGTGAAAGCTGTTTTGTCTACTATATCACATTTATTAAGTACAAATTTTACAATGCTTTATTGATCAAAGAAACATACAGGTGCCAATAACATTAAGAAGTTCACTGTCAGCTGGGCCAAGTCCAAAAACTCAATGTCGATCAGGCAAAATAAAATATTAAAAGTAGTTGGTAGGATTCTCTTATCTTTTCCCAAAGGCCAGGGTGTGGCTAGGGGGGTGATCTTTCCTGGCAGCAGATGAAGTCTCAGTTCCCACGATCTGATGGGATGAGGAGGAGAGGTGGGTCCTGAGGCATCTCCTCAGGGTAGTTCGGAACCTTCTACTCTCAGTCATCTCTAGATCCTGTACAGCTCAGTCCTTTGGAGATGGGTGAAAACGAGCCTTTTGTCGTAACTTCTGTTATCCGGTGAGTGCCAGGCCTTGCACCGTCTCACTGGTACCTTCTGCAGTGGTGTTTATTATTATCTCCATTTTCCAGATGAAGAAACTGAGACCCAGGAGAGGTTAGTCACTTAGCCAAGGACCACAGTGCAGGACTGGAACACTGGCCTGTTTGTCTCCACGTGCAAGTTTTCATGCTCTTTGCCACTGCCCAGTGCTGTCTTCCTAGTACTGGAGTGGGAATAAAATAATGACTGAGAAACTTGGATTAATGTTGGTGATGTTGCCAACTTTCCTCATTTTACAGGTTTCATTGTGCATTCGTGAAGTATTTCCTTATCTCTTCCTCCTCTTACCTGGGTATCCCGTGAGGTCATTCTTCCCTCTTTATTGACAGAGACAGTGAGGCACAAAAAGACTAGATGACACACCAGATCTGCACAGCAGAGGCACTGTTCTTCCTGGACTGGGTGACTTCCTGCACAGCATCCTTCCATAGGCCAGGGCTCTGTGGTTCCCTGACTGTTGGATTGATAGACCAGGTTCAAATTCAAATGCATGGATCCTGCCGAGTGTCCCCAACTTTCCATTCTGCCAAGTAAGGACATTAAAACAAACAAACAAAAGCAACAGCAAAGTCGTACCATTTTCTACTAACAACACTCCATTTAAAAAAAAAAAAATCTTAACACCGAAACACAAGACAGCTATGCTTAAGAATCAAGGCCACCTTTTTAAATAGTATAAATATAGCTTTATGAAACATTCCACGTTGTCCTTAATTTTTCCCTAGCTTGATGGAAGCTCTGCTGTAAACTGTCATTGGTCCACCGAAAACCACAGCAAGCTACATCCGGTCATCTCGCCCTGAAACCTGTCCTGAGCTTAGCTGCCCTTTCCCCCTTTACCGTGGAACAGGATAATCATAATAATTACTCATGGCCTGTACTTAGCTAGCTCGTTTCTAAAGAAAAGTTCAAAGCTCTTTTCTGGACTTCGCTCTATTAATGGTCTTGGCATTGCTATGATGGAGGTGAGGGGTGGCTGTTTTTCTCTTGCCCTCAGCAATGGGGAAGACCAGGCGAGAATGGGGAGGAAATGTGCCTGTGGCCTGAGGCCAGGGGAGCAGGGATGGCAGAGTTGTTGCCCAGCTTGGAGGGACCATAAGCCACGTGCCTCTGGGAGTTTGTCATCTGTCGCCCTGGACCAGGGTATAGGTGGCCTATTTGGGGAGACTAGCAAATGCCCTTGAAAAATTCAGCCTTTGAGAGTCAATCACTAATCAGCAGGTCAGGCACGCAGGGGTTCAGTGGGACCACTTGGTGGAGGCATTGTAGGAGGTCAACAGAAGGGAGCTCCATGGTAATCAGGGAGGGTTCTAGGAGGAGGTGGGCCTGAGCAAAGCCCCAAAGGATGGTGGAGGATCTGGATAGACTGAGGGGGAAGGGAGGCTATTCCAGATAGGGGGCTTGTGTAAGCAAAGGCAGAGAAAGGACATGTATTTACAAAACTTAAGACCAGTGAGGAAGGAGAATTTGGCTTTGAGGTGTTCCTTTCTCTTCCTTGGCTTCTGAGAGGGCGGTTGATGCTGCGGAGTGGTGGAGGCTTCCCCTAGGGTTACAGGCATCTCGACCTCTGATCTCCCCCAAGAAACCAGGGGCAGCACCTTCCTGTTGGTGACAGAGGCCAGGGTGGGGACCTGGGAGCTCCATGGACAGAATTGATGCTGTGTGGCGGGGGTGGTGCCAAGAGCCTGGCCAAAGGGGTGGGGGGCCGGCTGAGCACAGAATGGAGGTGGAGAGCTAAAAAAAGTAGCCTCAGGGGTAGAGAGTAGGGGGCGGTAGTCGTGGGTGGTGGGAGAAGGAGGAGGCGGTGGCGAATCACTTATAAATGGCGCCGAAGCAGGACCCGAAGCCTAAATTCCAGGAGGGTGAGCGAGTGCTGTGCTTTCATGGGCCTCTTCTATATGAAGCAAAGTGTGTAAAGGTTGCCATAAAGGATAAACAAGTGAAATACTTTATACATTACAGTGGTTGGAATAAAAATTGGGATGAATGGGTTCCAGAAAGCAGAGTACTCAAATATGTGGACACCGATCTGCAGAAACAATGAGAACTTCAAAAAGCCAATCAGGAGCAATATGCAGAGGGGAAGATGAGAGGGGCTGCCCCTGGAAAGAAGACATCTGGTCTGCAACAGAAAAGTGTTGAAGTGAAAACAAAAAAGAACAAACAGAAAACACCTGGAAATGGAGATGGTGGCAGTACCAGTGAGACACCTCAGCCTCCTCACAAGAAAAGGGCCCGAGTAGATCCTACTGTTGAAAACGAGGAAACATTCATGAACAGAGTTGAGGTTAAAGTAAAGATTCCTGAAGAACTAAAACCATGGCTTGTTGATGATTGGGACTTAATTACCCGACAAAAACAGCTCTTTTATCTTCCTGCCAAGAAGAATGTGGATTCCATTCTAGAGGACTATGCAAATTATAAGTAATCTCGAGGAAACACAGATAATAAGGAGTATGCTGTTAATGAAGTCGTGGCAGGAATAAAGGAATACTTCAATGTAATGTTGGGCACTCACTACTCCACAAATTTGAGAGACCACAGTAGGCTGACATCCCTGCCAATCATCCTGATGCGCCCATGTCCCAGGTGTATGGAGCACCACATCTACTGAGATTATTTGTACGAATTGGAGCAATGTTGGCCTTTACGCCTCTGGATGAGAAGAGCCTTGCTTTATTACTGAATTATCTTCATGATTTCCTAGAATACCTGGCAAAGAACTCTGCAACTTTGTTTAGTGCCAGCGATTATGAAGTGGCCCCTCCTGAGTACCATCGGAAAGCTGTGTGAGGCTCTTACACTCACTTATGTTTGGATCTCTGTAAACACATTTTTGTTTCAGTCATTCTCTTGTACAAATGATGTACTTTGGAAATGTTAGTGTATAACAGAATTAATGTTTGTTTTCTGTTTGATTTTAAACAGAGAAAATAAAAGGGGTTACAGCTCCTTTTTTCTTTTCTCTTTTTTTTTCATTTCAAAGTTGCTACCAGTGTATTCAGTGATGGACAACAGGGAGACACACTGTAGAGTGTTTTATTGCTTAGTTGACAAAGCTGCTTTTGAATGCTGGTGGTTCTATTCCTTTGACACTACGCATTTTTATAATATGTGTTAATGCTATATGACAGAATGCTCTGATTCCTAGTGCCAAAGGTTCAATTCAGTGTATATAACTGAACACACTCATCCATTTGTGCTCCCCTCTTTTTTTTATTGTGCTTAAAGTAAAGAGCCCATCCTTTGCAAGTCATCCATGTTGTTCCTTAGGCATTTTATCTTTGCTCAGATTGTTGAAGAGTGGTGGCTTGTTTCATGGTTTTTGTATTTGTGTCTAATGCACGTTTTAACATGATAGACGCAATGCATTGTGTAGCTACAGTTTTCTGGAAAAGTCAATCTTTTAGAAATTGTTTTTCAGATCTTCAATAAATTTTTTCTTTAAATTTCAAAAAAAATAAATAAAAAAATAAAAAAAGTAGCCTCAGAAGATAGGAGATTTTAGGGGGAGGGTGTAGCTCAGTGGTAGATGGCGTGCTTAGTATGCATGAGGTCCTGGATTCGATACCCAGTGCCTCCATATAAATAAACAAACAATAAATAACATAATTACCTCCACCCTAAAGAGATTTAAAAAAAAAAATAGTAACAACAATAAAAATAATAAAAAGAAGGTGGGAGATTTTAGAGCAAGTCTGGGCCCATGTCCAAGACCAGGAATCTCAAGCAGGTCTGGCCAGACCTCCTTGGGCCCTGAGGGAGGCCCTGAGAGTCCTCATATGGGGTGGAGACTTGGGCGTAAGGAGCACTTGAGAAAAGAGGGGAAAGAAAGCAGGTTTGAATGCAGGCACTTGATTCTGCCCTTTCACCCACATCTGATAAGATGAGGACGGTGACCCTGCCAGCGTTCTTGCTCCTTCTGGCTTCTGTCCACGCTGCTGCTGGGGCCGTCTCCCCACAGGGATCCTGCTGCTGTGTGTTGGGGCAGGAGTTTCAGCTTCAGGCCCCTCACCTGCAGGGCTCTTTTCTTCCACCTAACTGTATTTTTGTACACGTATGTGTATCTAGAGGACCCCGCAAAATATATAAGCTTTATGCCCCACAAAACTCAGCTGAGTCCCTGACTCCCCATTTGTGTTAAGAACAAGTGCCTGGACTCCTGAGCACCAGCTTTGTGCCGAAGCCTCTGGGGGCTTCAGGGAAGAGAAGTCAGGGCCCAGATGCAAACTGCCTGCAGTCAAGCTGGGGGGCGTAAGACACACACGTGAAAACAATTAGGGACTCACATAATAAGGTCAGTAGGAGCCACAGCGTAGGCCGCGGACTGCAGGTGTGGAGAGAGGAGAGCCATCTACATGTGCTTGAGGGTCAGGGAGGCTTCCTGGAGGAGGAGGGGAGTTCCGAGCAGGGTCTCAGGCAAGTCATCATGGCTCAGTGAGAGGGCGTTCATCCAGGGTATGTGGTGGGGTTGGGGCTGGGGGCCTTGGGGCCAAAGCCTGCTGATGTGGTCCTTGTCCTTTCAGCCGCAGTACATGTGTGAGGCCATGCTGATTCTGGGCAAGCTGCACTACGTGGAGGGCTCGTACCGAGATGCCATCAGCATGTACGCGCGGGCCGGGATTGATGACATGTCCATGGAGAACAAGCCTCTGTATCAGATGCGGCTGCTGGCGGAGGCCTTTGTCATCAAAGGTGGGTGTGGACGCCAACTGGGGCTCCCCACCACCTGTGCCCAGCTCCTTACTCTCTGGCCGCCACGTGCCAGGAGTAGGGTGGCAGCTAAAGGGCAGCAAAGTTGGGGTGAGGGGGGCCTGCAGGGCTAGTGTTTAATATACCTAAACTCTGGGAGTGCCCAAGCACTGACTAGCCAGGTGGACGCCAGGGTAACCAGCCATGCCAGTGTATGCTGGCTGACAGCAGATGCCAGGCTGGACGTCCGGTCAGAAGACTTGAGTTCTTGTTCTGGCTCTATCGACAGCTAGTTACCCAACTGTGCCCCTGGGCGTATACCTCTTCACCTTTTTCGGCCCTAGCTGACTTATCTATAAGACAAGGTTGTAATACAACCTTGCAGGGTGAACCTTGACCGAGAGGAATCAGTTGTACAACCAGGATGAGAAAGGCTTAAACAATATGCCACCAGTGGTCAGGCTGGCACTAGTGCCTGACATTGGCTACAGATTGAGTGTTTGGTGGTTCAGAGCAGCCTGCCACTCCTCACCGAATTGCTGGGCACCTGCTGTGAGCGGCCCAGGGAGGCGGTGCTGGGATCTAGTGATGGGCAAGTCACAGCCAGTTCCCAGGGCAAGGGATGCCCCAGGGGGAAGCCAGGCACACAGGGTCAGTGATGCAGGAGTTTCATGATGGGGGCTGTGGATGCCCACCTGGGGAAAGAGTGCCCTTGAACTGACCCTGAAGGTGATCCGTGGCGGTAAAAGCCTTACCCGAAACTTCAGGCTCCTCCTTCCCTGGATGCAGGAACCCTGGGATCACAGAGACTGAGGGGTGGCTCTTGGCGACAGTGGAGTCCCAGACTGTGGCCAGGAATCTTGGATGTGTGATCATCTCTTTATCCAGCACAAACCAACCCCCAGGGAAAAGTCTAGAAGTGCATGTGGCCCTGTGGGGATTTGGTATCTGGCATTGGTAGAGTATTCGTCACCTTTTTTTTTTTTTTTACTGTAGATAGGGACATTCTCCCATCTTGTATGTGGGGAAACTCAGGCCCACAAAGGGGATGAACCTGAAGTTACCCAGAGATTTGTGGTGGAGCCAGGATTGGAACCTCCACTCTTTGACATTCGCCTTGGAATAGGAGCCCCTCACTCCCACTTCCCTGTCTCCTTTGGGTCCCAGGGATTGACTGTGACATCTGGCAGGGCACAACCTCCTTTGACCATGGCTGGTGGGGCTTCTTGAGAGCTCTTTGTCCACCCCTGGGTCTCTGGGTCCCTTTCCCCATTGAGAGACTGTTAAGTCCATCCTGGGAAATCTGAGATTTTCACCCTGGACAGACCCAGCGCCAGCCTGTGGGGGCAGGCGTCCCTCTGAGATGGTCCAGTGTGGGGGGTCTTCTCCTTTTGCTTCTCGTCCCCTTCTCTGGCACAGGCTAGACCTGGAGGTGATCTTCATTTGGCATTTGGGTCTTTCGGGCCTCTCGGAAACTACTTCTGCCACAGACTCCCCGAACCTAACACCCTTCCCTAGGGCTCCTTTGCAGCACTTTCTCCTGTAGACATGGCTCGGTACCTACTGCTCCCTGTCTCCTGCTCTCTACTCTTTCCAGCACGCCTCCAGCTTCTTGGGGGAACACAGGCCCGGTGGTCAGAGGTCCTGCAGGGGAGGTAAGGAGCCGGGTGTCCCCGGCATGGGCTGCTCGGTCATGGGCTGTGCTAGCTCCCTGCTTCCCTCTGACTGCACTCGGCCTCCCACTTGTCTGCCTCCTCTCTGCCTGTCCTCCCTGTCCTGTCACAGTGCCTGTGCCCTGCTACTCGGCATGCTGACCCTGCGTGTGCTTGAGACCGTGCCCGTGGCCTCCAGGGTGTGCATGGTGTTGATTTTCCTGGGTTTGGGGGGACCTGGCGGGGCTCCCCATGCAGAGAATAGGGGATGGGGATGGCGGGTCATTGGTCCTGACTCCATTTACAAGCATGGGGCTTGTCTTGGTCTGCTGGGCTGCCGTAACAAAATACCACAGACTGGGTGGCTTAAACAGTAGGAATTTATTTCTCATAGTTCTGGAGGCTGGGAAGTCCAAGATCAGTGTACCAGCAGGGTGGTGTCTAATGAGGGCTCTCCACTTAGGTTGCAGATGGCCGCTTTCTCGCTGTGTCCTCACATGGCCTTTCCCCCATATGTGGTCATGGAGACATCCCTCTCTCTCTCCTTTCTTGTGAAGCCACTAATCCCAGCATAAGGTCCCCACCCTCATGACCTTATCTAACCCTCATTACCTCCCAAAGGCACCACCTCCAAATACCATCACACTGGGGGCTAGAGCTACAACATGAATTTGAGGGGATACAAACCTTCAGTCCACAGAAGGAATGGTATCAGTGGGAGGCCGCAGAGTTCACAGAATGATGATATTATGCCCTCACTGCTTGCCAGGTATGCCCTCGTTCAGTCTGCACAGTGATGCCCCTGAGTAGGTGTCCTTTTCATTCCTCTAATACAGATGAGGTACAGATGAGAAAGCGAAGAGACTCGTGAGGATGTCACTGGGAGGGACAGAGCCAGGATTTGAACCCAGGTAGTCAGAGCTCGTCAACACCCCATGATGGTGCTGCTCAGAATTCTAGGCTGAAAGGAATTGTGGAAATGATCTGGGCCGAGTCTCATGTTACAGATGAGGAAACCACCGCTGGCCAAAGTGAAGTGACTTACTTGGCCATCAATTGGCTTGTGTTTAACCCCGAGTGCCCCACCCCGAGGCAGCCTCTCATGTTGGGCCCTCGGGAGCCTGCATGTCTGCTCCCCAGCGCCCTGCCTGGCCAGGCTGGTACACCTCAGCCTGTATATCATCTTGCATTGGATTCTGCTCCATGGTCCCACTCGGTACCTTCCAGTGGGACAGGGAGTTTGGTTCTTAGGCACACTTGGCTGGAGGCAGGAGGGCGGGGCTGTGTGTCCTGGGGAGGCCTGAGCGGCCAGGCCTGGAGTCTCAGGAGCAGGCTCTGGGGCTCTTCACCCCCAGCCGACATAAGAACACTCAGCTCACTGGCTTCCCCCTTCTGAGGAGAGGGACTTGGCAGTGTGTCCTCTGAGGGATCACTCACAAGGTCTTAGACTTCCTCTGAAGTTGGGGGGACGTGGATTAGACCAGAGGGTGCTTTTTGCTTCACAGGGGGAGCTTTAGACACCATCCCGGGAGCCTGAGAGGAGGCAGTTGAGGCAGTCTTGGGTTTCTCTTGCCTGAAATGCAGAAACATTACACGCACATATGTGTAAATTGGATGGTGGGTATGGACCCTCGAACTTCTCTAAGGGGAGAAAAGTTATTGTCCCTGTCAAGTTCAGAAATAATATGAAAATGGCATATTTTTCACTAAGATGGAAAAAGAAAACACTTCAGTTCCCTGTCTGAGCAAACTGCCCGCCAGCATCACACCTGGGCTCACGGACCTGGTCCTGCTGGGAGTAGAAGGACTGGACTTTAGGGCCTGGTGGGGGCACCACCACTGCTGGGAGGTGGGCTGGGTCTCTGGCTTTGGAGGAAGAACTTTCCTTCCCTAGGGCCTGCCGCCAGCTCCTCCTGGCAGCAGCTTGATGGGTCTGCCACTCAGAAATAGGCCTGTCCTGTGGCCAGCTGCTCCCAAGTGACCTGCTAACCCTGGGCAGAGTGAAGGGCTCTTCTTCTGCCTATCATAATCCCTTGTTCAGGCCTTTCTTCCCCATTTTTTCAAGCTCCTGTGGTGTACTTTACTTTGATGGTGTCCTCAGAAATGTGAGGCATGGACCCTTACCCTCTGGAACCTGAGCATATGATGGCGGGTGAGGAGATAGGGGTACAGGATTATCACATGTGCACCACCCAGGAGCTTGTTAGTAATTAGACTCTCAGGCCCCTTACCAGACATACTGAGTCAGAGGCTTCGTTTTAACAGCATTCCCAGGTGATGTGTATGCACCTTAACGGTTTGAGAAACACTGCCCTGGAATTCTTGTTGAATAAATATTTGTTGGCTGATGCCTTAACCTCCAGTTAATCTCTGTAAAATGGGAGGGAGTAGTTATGCCTATTCTATGGATGAAGAAACTGAGGCTTGCCCATGATGGTGCAGCCTGTGAATAGCAGAGCTTGGATGGGTGGCCAGTGACTGTCTCCCAGGTTTGTGTCCTGTCTGTGACAGAGGAGCCCTCCAGAGGATGTTGGGGAGCAGATTACAGTTAGCTCTGAGATGCAATCGCACAGACGGGGAGGAGCAGGAGCCCTGAGAAAGGAGAGGTTTTTGGTACTTATTGCAGGGCATAAGGGTGGGCCAGGAGGGAAGGTGCCTTCAGGCACTGTCATTCTGCCCCCTGAGGGTATCTCAGAGAGGGCCCTAACTGGGCCTTGGGGAGATGGGGGTCTTTGGCCTTTCCTGGCCCTCTGCAGCCCCACGTCTAGTGGGAGCTGCTGTCCCTGGTGAAGCCCTGCATCTGTCCCTAGGGTCTGCTTAGTGAGGAAGCAGCCCAGGGGCGGTGGTGTCAGTGGCCGAGTTGTGCAGAAAGTTTGCTTTTCTACATCAATATCAGTCACCTTGGTTTAGAATGGGAAGTCTGTCCCTCTCCTATCCAGTGCCCAGGCCCTGCAATGGCCCCCCTGTGACTTCTGCCAGCCTACTGCCCCCTGACCAAGCATGTCAGTCCAGGGGCAGCCACCATGCTGGTTGCTTTTTTTGGGGGTGGGGGTGGGGAGGTAATTAGGTTTATTTTATTTATAGAGGTACTGGGGATTGAACCTGGGACCTTGTACATGCTAAGCACACAGTCTACAGCTGAGCTATACCCTCCCTCCATTTACTTTTTTTTAACATTTTTTTTTATTGAGTTATAGTCAGTTTACAATGTTGTGTCAATTTCCAGTGTAGAGCACAATTTTTCAGTTATACTCCTTCCATTTACTTTTAAAACAATCTAGGATAATGTGGTGTCGAGGCCCTTCTCAGAAGGCCTGACTCTGGCAAAGCCCTGGGCAGAGCCCTGCTCCTTTGATTCCGTGTGCTTGCGGGTGTCAGACCTGGCTCCCCATGGAACTCGAAGCCCCTCGAGGACAGGGGGTCATTTCTTCCACACCTCTAATCTTCTCTCCCTCTTCTCCCTTCCCAGAGCCCATGTTCCAGATAAATGAGGTCACTCCTGGTGCCCAACCTGATCTAAAAAGTTCTGTCCCTTTGCCTTTACTTGGGTCACTGTCCTCACCGACCATCCCCTTTTTGTTCCTCTGTGTGTAGAGAGCACTAACACTCCCTTCAGACACAGTTCATGTGCCTTCTCTGCCAGGAGACGTCCCTTGGTTGCAGCCACAGCTTACAGCATTCTCTCCCTCCATCACGCTCATTTGGACCTTGGCTCAGTCTCCCCAGTTAGAGGTCAGTATGCCTCTCCTGCCAGGGGTCTGGCGTCTTGTAGTTGTACCCCTCACAGTCCCTGGTCCAGCTCCCACAGGAGAAAGTAAAATTTGCCAGCAGTTGATACAGCAAGCCTGCTGGGGGTGCCAAGATAGACAACTAGGGTCCCTTCTCTTGTGAGAGTGGTGGGCAGGTGAGCAAAGCCTGCTGCTGGTTGATGTGGCTCTGGGGGAGGCAGCCACTCTGGAGAAGGCCCTTAGCCTGCAGTGGCTGTCACAGAACGGATGAGCCATAAGCCAGGTGGCCAGTCCCTGCCCAGTCCCTGTATTCATAGTGTCAGTGAAGCCTGCTGTTTGGACACTGCAGGAAATGGAAACACACAGAGGTGCTGGTCTGTAGTTTAATACCACGGCCTCCCAGGGCAGGACAGCAGACTTGCTGCCCAGCCAAGGTGTCCTGGCCACGCAGCTGCTCAGTTCTGTTCTGTGGGCAGCTCTGTCTCGACCCCTGAGGGGGCCGTTTGTGAATCCCCTCTGGGGCTGCAGCTCCTCAGCTGCCCACTTCCAAGTAGGAGTGCCAGCCTGGGATGACCTTGTGAGCTGAGCCGTCCAAGGCCTTGTCTGCCAGATTTGGGGTCTGTCTGGCTCTGGAGCTCCCAAGTAATAAGCCTTTGGGCGTTGGCATCAGATCATCTCCAGGGGCGAGAAGCTAGAGCCAAAGACTATGTTCACAAAGTCCTTGGATCTAGATCCAGGCCTAGAAGTTTCTGTCCCTCAGCACCAGCCCTGGGGCCCCTCTCAGCACCCCAGCCCTCAGTTTAATGGGTAAACCAAGGCTGGGCCAGGGGTGCACATGCTCTTTGCCCCCAAGCTGCATCTGGTCCTTCAGCAGCACATGAGAGCCACAGTGTGCTTCTCTGTGGGTTCCTGGGGAGATCAGGCCTGATGGGGTCCCATCTTCTTACCTCCTCCAGCACCGCCTTCAGCAGGAGCAGAGAATTTTCAGCTCTAATTGTCTGGCTTGATTCTCAGCTGTCTTTGTTGTCCACAGACGGAAAGGGCCCCTTAGCCAAGCTGCGTCTTTCATAGGGGCTGCGGGAAGTGCAGCTTGCCCCTTTTCGTGGCCCTTACTCTGAGCCCCAATGTAGGCTAATACCCTGAAATGTTCTACCAGGTACCCTAAAACTCCAGCCTCTGTGGCCCAAGGTCTCTCCTCAGGACAAAACAGGCTGCATTTCAACTGGCACTGCTGCTGCTGTGGGTCTGGAATTCCAGGTTCTTACTGAGAAATGGCAAAATTGTCACTCCCATGCCTGGCCTCAGCTCACCCGGTCCTGCACGTCAGGAATATTCCCTCTGACAGCATGCATCTGGGGATCAGTTTCTGTGTAACCAGACTTAGGGTTGTAATGACAAAAATGCAACTGCAACTAGTTGGAAAAGCAACAACCAAAACGGGGAGGGACTAGAAATGTTTGGGCCTGTGTAGCTAGAAAATCATTGGTGTAGGTGGCATCAGGCATAGCTGGATCTAGGGGTTCCATGTGTTGAGCTTTACAGGGTCCTGCAGCCTAGACTCACAACCTCGGAAGGAGAGAGTGCCTCAGGGAAGGTTCTCATTGACCTGGTTGGGTCCCATGCCCACTCTGGGACCAGTTTCAGTGACCAGCATCCAGCTCGCTGGGTTGGTGCCTGGGGTGGGATTTCCACACTTGAATCTTGTGGACTGAGTTGGAGGAATGGTCCCTCAGAAGACAATCAGGGTGCTGTTACCAAAGTAGGTGAAAAGTATGGGGAGCAGAACCCCAGAGCTCAGACTGACTCACCTGAGGTTACATGAGGAGTCACTGGGTCAGGATTTGAACTTGGCTTTCTCTGATTCTGGTTTGGGGCTTGTCCATGATGCCCAAGGAGTATGTGTTTGACCTGGTGTTTTCCAGAGAGGGAAGTGAGTGAGACCCAACTAGTTGTGGGGCCTTCTCAGGTGAGTTGGGAGGCTGCAGATGAGGGGAAGAGGTGCCTTCCAGGTAAAGGAAAAACCCAAACGGAGGCCCCAGGGAAATGGAGGTGGCTTGTTTGGAGTGCAGTGTAGTCACAGCTTTTTGGAACTGAGAGGGGGTGTGCGTGGGAAGGACTGGGAAATTAGGGGGTATTGAGAACCCAGCAGTAAGGCTCAGGGTGTCCCTTTGACTGGAGTTCCAGAACTTTGGTCCTAGATAGCCACACCATGAGGTGTGGCACAGACTGTTCCTCTAAAATTGGGCTCACCTGTTGGTCAGCATGCTGTCTGGGTCCATCTGGAGCAGAGGGGTCTGGGCCCTAGCCTAGGCTAGGCTGTTGTGGATCTAGGTGACAAACTGTCCTCTTTCCTGTTGGTCTGAGTCCTAAGGGGTATCCCCTGCTTTGATGGACATGCAGGATACTTCAGGGCCTGTTCTTTTGACATCTCAAGCCTGACCCACTTGAGCCCCCAAAAGCCCCAGTGTCATTGACCACCTCTCAGAGGGCCATTCTATGGCAAATGACTTCCTTCTCTCCTCCGGACTGTGTTGCTTCTGTTTCTCTGGCACTAGGTCAGCGTGGTAACAGTGTGGGGAGTGACCCCTGTTTCTCCAGCCACGAGCCCTGCCCTGAGCCATTCAGACCTCATTATTGCGACCTAATCTAGGGCTGCTTGTGGCTCTGGACCCCTTGAAAACCAGTGCTGGCCTGGGTTTCAGCCTAGCCAACCCCTTTTCCTTTCACATAGCCTGGCACCAGGGGGGCCACTCTGGGCACACTTGCCTGCTGGCTGACCGATAGAAGATTGGAGAAAAATGGCCCCAGGTCATCCAAAATACTGCAGTGAAATGCTGAGTTGTGAAGGTGCTGTGAAAAGTAAAAATGTAAGAAACATTAAGCAACTATGAGAATTACAATCTGCAAATTCTCTTTCCACTCACCCCTCAAGATTTTTCTTTCCTTTTTTTTTTTTTCTCTTTTCTGTTGTCTCTCAGTCTGTGCACCCCCAGGTCTTCTGCTCTCACCCGGGATTTTATGGCTTTATTAAAACTTTCAAAAATAAAAGGAAGAACACCAGGCTGCTGCTGGGGCAGGATATGGTGGGATATTTGGTTTTGGGGTTTTATTAGTTGTGGTATGGTAGGAATTAGCTGTTTATTTTGGCTTCCTTCTCAAAGGGGCGTAGGCTGTCTGCCTTGTGTGGAAGCGGGTCAGCACTTTTGGTGCTGCTGCTCTGACCCTGGACTGTGGTCCACAGAGTGAGAGGCTGGCCTCCAGATGGAGAGGAGTGAGCATGCTAGGGTGTCTCGGAAGGAGGCCGGGCGTGTTGTGTGCTCACCAAGCCCTCATCGAGGGCCTGCCTGGGCTGCGAGGTACCAAACAGGACTGGATGATAAGTGGACTCATAGGAGGAAGACCATGGGGCTGGAGGGGAAGAGGTTGGTGTGGTTTCTTGCATCTTCTGCTGGCCACCCTTTCCTCCATCGTTGGAGGCCACCCCAGAGAGCAGTCGGTGTAGTGGGGTGTGGACTATGGACAGGGCTTTGAGGGGTGCATCTGAGAAACGAGCACCAGCACTAGGGCCCATCCCCTGCCTGGGCAGACGGCTATAATTCAGCCGTCGTGAAAGGTGGGTCACCATGGGCTGGCCAGAGATTTGGGAACCCTTGGTGGGTCACTGCGGGTAAGGAAAGACACACGGGGTTGGGGCCGAGAGGACAGATGGTGTTGAAGATGGAAGCTCTGGATCTCGTTGGCAGTTTTAGTGGCAGGTTGTTGGAAGGACTCTCTTCTCCCTGGATGGATTCCCCATTTGTCGTTCTAGGGAAGGGCCAGATTCCTACCTGAGAGGTCACTGTGAACGTAACGTGAAAATGTTTTCTGAGAGTATACGTTCTGCTCTTTATAGTACCATCTAATTTAATTTTCACAGCCATCCTATGCATTGATAGTGATCCCATTTTGTGTTTGGGGAAACTGAGACTCAGATCTCTGTAAACACTTTGAGGTATATCCTTCCAGTCTTTTTCCCTGTAGGTTTATATGTGTTTTTTTTTTAACAAAAATAATTTCATACAGTCATATATCTTATAACTTGTTCTTTAAAGTTAATATTTTATAAACTAGTTTCCAGTATACATCTACATTAGCTTGGTAGCATTTCATGGTAAGAATCCATTGTGGTTTAGCAAACTTGTCTCCTATTATTGAACTTGTAGGTTAAATCTCTCTCTTTCTTAGGAAAAATTCCTAGAAGTAGAGTTTCTGAATCACAGTTTACACACTTTTTGGAGAGTAATACAAGGAGTGCTTTTTTTTCCTTTGGTTTTTTTCAATTGGTAAAATATGACATAAAATTCAGCATCTTAACCATTAAGATTTTTTTTTAAACTGTGGTAAAATAGACATAACAAAATTTATTATCTTAACCATTTTTAAGTGTACAGTTCAGTAGTGTTAAGTACATTCACATTGTTGTGCAACCAATCTCCAGAACATTTCGTCTTACAAAACTGAAACTCCATATCTACTAAACAGCGCCCCATTCCCCTCCCACTAGCCCTGGCAGTCACTGTTCTGCTTTCTGTCTTTATGAGTTTGACTACTCTAGAAACCTCATAGAAGTGGAATCATAACAGTCTTTGTCTTTTTGTGACTGGCTTATTTCACTTAGCATACTGTCCTTAAGGTTCATCCACGCTGTTGCATTTGGCAGGATTTCCTTCTTTTTTAAGGCTGAATAATATTCCATGGTATGTGTAGACTACATTTTCTTTATTCATCCATCAGTGGACACATGGATTGCTTCTACCTCTTTGCTATTGTGAATGATGCTGCTGTGAACACGGGTGTACACATACCTCTTCTAGACCCTCTTTTTGGTTCCTTTGAGGATGGAGTTCCAGCGGAGTTGCTGGATCATATGGTAATTCTGTTTTTAATCTTTTGAGGAACGGCCAGACTGTTTTCCACAGCAGCTGTACCATTTTACATTCTCACAGTTGCCCACTTTTGAGTGTGATTTATGAGGAGGGTTTCTCCCAACCTGGCCTTCAGGCTTCCTCCTTGAGGGCTGAAGCAATGACTTGCATTTCTTCCTCCTCCGCCCCACACCCCAGGGTACCCAGCTCAGGGCATGGTCCTCTCGGGTACCCTGTGCTCTTGGACCAGCTAGGTAGGCAAGAGGTAAGGGGTCCTCCCATCTGGAAAGTTCCATTGCAGAGGAAGCATCATGCTCTCCATCTCTGCATCCAGGGCCCAGGGCTCCACAGGCAGGGCTTCTTGGAAGGGCTGCTGTCTGGGATGTGATGAGTCACTCAGACTGATGAGGCTGGGACCAGCCTGGGTGTTGAGCTCGGGGCTGTGCCAGGATCAGCTTGCCTCCAGACCGGAAGTTCGGAGTTAATGAAAAAGCAAGTGCTCCTCTTGGAGGGGGACCTTCCTTGGCTCGTAGAGCTGGGTGTTTTCACAGAGAGGCCCCTCTGCCAGTGGGAATCGTGAGGCAGTGCCTGGTGCTTCCTGGCAGCCCCTGGCTTCCCACCCTTGTGACAGGGCTGGGTTACAACCACTGGGATCCTTTGGGGGCCCGGCTCAGGAGGAGCCCGTCTCCACCTTGGATGTCGTGTTGTGGTCTGACCACTTGTGCTCAAACACACGGGGCAGAGGGGGAAGGAACCCGAGGGTTGGAGTTCCCAGTAGATTTCCAATCAGATGTTTGTGGACAGGAAAATGGACCTTGGTTTGAATCAAAGTGCAAATATAAGGCAAGGAAGCCCCTTTTTATGGGCAGACTTGGGCAGCTGGAATGTGACCCTCATTAGGAAAAGCCATTGCCCATTGCCAGCTCCAGGAAACTTTTTGGTCTTATGTATGTTGGAGATTATTTCACAGACCAGCACCTCAGTAACTGTAGCCCCTCTACTTTGACCTTCATTAGTTCTTGGAATCATATTGCTTTTTTTTTTTTATTAAACAAAAGACATTATATTCATTATTTTTAGATAAATTTTCATACAGTGAACAGATCTTAAGTGTATAATTGATCAGTTAGGCAAGTATAAATACACATGTAACCAACACGCCAAATAAAGACAAAGAACGTTTCCATCACCCCAGAAAATTCCCTCAGGTCCTTTGCCAATTGATTCCCTCCCCACCCCCACCCCAGACAGTGATTGGTTGGTTTCTGTTAATACAGATTCTATTTTTTTTTTTAACGTCGTATAACTGAAATTATACAGCACATACGTTTTGATATCTGGCTTCTTTTGTGCCATGTAAGTTCTGAGAGATCCATCCATGTTGTATGTATCCAGAGTGTGTCCTTTTGCTTCTTTCTGAGTAGTAGTCCATTGTACAGATATGCCACAGTTTATGAATTCTGCAAGAACCATTTTTTAAATGGAGAGGGAGAAACCCTGCCGGGCTCCACCCTTGGCATGAGTGAATGTATGTGTTCATCTGTATGTCCATCTACCAGGCCTTGCTCAGGCTGGGTGCAAAGATCAACCAGAAATGAGCAGAGAGGATGGCTGCAACATAGGGGAAAGACATACACAAAGGAGACGCAGTTAAAACTTTCTGTTGGTTTTGAAGTCTGGAGACTTAAGAAGCCTTCAGATAAGAGGTGGTTTTGCTGTGAGCTTCCAAGGAGGATGGGATATAGAATTCTCAGAGAAGCATGGTGGAGAGGCCTCTGCTAGGAGGGGAAGGAACCAATGAAGCATGGGGAAGGTGGCGGCCCCGCAGACAGATGATACTGGATTCACCGTTTTGCTGTGGCGAGCCCACCGGAGGCTTGGCACTGGCAGCCTGAACCTGCCAGGCATCTGGCATCGTCCTTCCCAGTTCAGGGCCCAGAGGTGGGGCAGGAGGGGAACCCAGCCAGCAGGAAATCTCTCGGGGTGGGGTGGGGGGCACAGAGCAGATGTGTTTAAACAGTCCTCTCTTTGTCTTCTGGAGTTGGCTGTGCCCTCCTGCCATCTGCACTTGGCTCCCAGGCCAGGTCCCTGAACAGTGTCTCTGTCCCCACCTTCCTGCAGGGTGCACGGGCCATGGTCTGGAGAGGAGGGGCTGGGCCAGCGCCAGTGGTGAGCACTGGGGCCTGCCTTCTCCTGCCTTTTGCTGTGCCTCCTCCTGCTTCAGGCCTCCCCCAGTCATGAATCATTTGGCAGGAGGCACGTCGACAGTTGGTGACCCGGGTAGCGATCCTTGTGTTGAGCAAGGGCCTTCACAGGTCTGTGCCTGCCTTTCCCCAGGCTGAGGACATCCCGACCTTTGGACCTGTTCACATCTCACCCTGGCAGAGGGCAAGGTCACTGAATCCATATGAGTTGGGATCTAGCCAAGAAAAGCAATAATTCCTTACCTTGTGTTTGTAGAGCACCTTGTGCTGTGTAAGGCATGATCAGGCTTCTCATTTCTTCAGCCAGCCAGTGCTTGCTGAGTGCCTACTGTGTGCAGGTTGTAGGAAGGGAAAGTTGGTAAGGTCAGTGTCTTTAAGGAGCCTACAGTCTGGCTGGGCAAACACATGAACAAATAAGTACAAGAAATGGTGGGGCCGGAATATGTCAAGTGTAGACTAGGGCCCAAGGAGAGAGTGGTTGGTTACATCAGGGTGTATTAGGCAGGGCTCTGTAGAGGAGGTGGCACTCAGTGGGGTACAAGGTGGCTACAAGGTGGACTTTGGGTCGGGGAGGTGCATTCCAGGCAAGAGGAGCGGGAGGTTGGGTGTTGATGCAGCAGGTATGGTGTCATACCGTCAGCTCCGGCTGCTATAACAAAGCATCCCAGATTTGGTGGCTTACACCCAGTAGATCCCTATTCCTCACAGTCCTGGAGGCTGGAAGTCTGATCAAGGCACCAGCATTGTCAGGCTCTGGTGAGAGCCCCCTTCTAGCTTGTAGGCTGCTAACTTCTTCACTTTAAAAAAAAAAAAATTGTTTTTGTTTGTTTTTAGGAGGGGGAAGTAATTAGGTCTATTTATTTTTTAAGTGAAGGTACTGGGGATTGAACCCAGGAGCTTGTGCACATGCACTCTGGCACTGAGCTGTACCCTCCGCCCCAGGCTGTCAACTTCCTGCTGTGTGCTCCCATGACAGAAGGGGTGAGGGAGCTCTCTGGGGTCTCTTTTATAAGCACATTGATCCCTATCATAAGGGCTCCACCCTCGTGACCTAATCACCTCCCCAAGGCCCCACCCCCTAATACCACCAGCTTGAGCATTAGGTTTTCAACATGTGACTCTCACAGGAACACAAACATTCTATCTCTAACGTATGGTGAGAGACAAGGCTGGGGAGGTAACGGGGATGGATCTTGGAGGGCCTGGTATGGAGTGTCAGGAGTTTGGACTTTACCCAGGGGACTCTTGGAAGGTTTTAAGCAGTGGAGTTTTAGAAAGATCAGCCTGGGAGCCATGAGCAGGATAGATTAGAGTGAGACTGGAGGCAAGGAGGCCAGCCAGGAGGCTGAAGTGGTCATCCACTCAAGAGATAAAGCCTAAAATAAGGAGATAAGAGAAAGGAGGGGTAGGGAAGGTTTGAAGGCTTGGTCATCAGTTGGGTGTTAGGGCAAAGGGCAGGAGAGAGTTGAGGATTCTCTTCTTTATTTTTTATGTTCTCATTAATTGATTAATTAATCCATCAATTAATTAATGGAGGTGCTGGGAATTGAACTAAGACCTTGGGCACGCTAAGCATGCCTTCTACCACTGAGCTGTACCCTCTCCCCAAGGATTCTCCTCTTACCCCTTCCTTCTGTCAGTTCATCTGGAGCACCTGCTACATGTAAAGTACTGTTTGGGCACAAAGAGGAGAAAGATCTGGATTCCGCCCACAGAGAACTGCAGGCTAGGACAGCACTCTTCTAGTCAGGACTGTGAGTTGCACATAACAGGACCACAATTTAAGTGGATTTTGACCCCTCCCCCCCCCCCGAAAAAAGTAGGAGGGAGGGTTTACTGGTGCAGATACTGGCAAGTTTCAGGGTGTGAAGCTTCAGGCAAGGTCCTCAATGTCTTAGGAATCTGCCCTTTTCCATCATGTCTCATCTCCGCTCTGTGTAGACTTCTTTTTTTGTTTTCATGATTAAGAGTTTAGTCAATCTTTTCCCTGTCTCAAAAAAAAAAAAAAATCACATAGTTGTTTCATTTACAGCTTTCCTTTCTTAGTATCTTACAGGTTTTTTTTTTTTTTTTTTTTGTCTTTTTTTTTGGCTTTAGAGCTATGCTTTAATGGTAATTTAAAAAAAAAATTTAGGGTAGAGCGCATGCTTAGCATGCACAAGGTCCTGGGTTCAATCCCCAGCAGCTCCATCAAAAAAAAAAGTATTAAAAATTTAATTTTGGTAAAAAGCACATAAAATTTACCATCTTAACCATTTCCAAGTGTACAGTCATATTAACATTCACATCGTGTAGTTTCATTTTAAGGAGGGCTTTGGCTAACATTTCCAGGCTGGCCTCTTAGCAGCTTAACAAGCCCAGTGGAAAGGGTGAGAATCCTGGGATTGGGTCTTTTTGGCCCATATTGGGCCAGGTGTGCATGCTGAGCCCATCACTGTGGCTCTGTTGAGGGATCAGGCTCACGTGCCTGCCCTGGGGGTGGGCGGGGTCTCCACCCTGTGAACCACGGGGACTGAGGCTGTGGGATGAGTGCTTAAAGGTAAATGAGGTGCTGTTCCTGAAGGAATGGGAGGTGGATGCCAGGGAGCCAAAACCAGCAGATTTCACTTCAGGCACAGAGAAGCTGAGTGCCCGTAACAGTAGAAACTCTGGTTCCACGGGAGGGGAGCATGTAAATGCGGTGTAATTCCACTGGCTACCGCATGCTAGGGACTGGCAGTCCACAAAGACTCGTATTTTGCTCACGTGGAGCTTTGAGCTACTGGGGGAGAGAAGAACTGAATGTAAATAACTACTCCAGGATGCAGACACGGTGAGTGCCTGGCGAGTGGATGTTTTCTAGCAACTGGGAGGAGGGGTTAGGAATGGTTCTGGGAGGTGCTGCCTGGACCGAGAGGCAGGAGTTGGGCATGGGGTTGCCACAGCGTGGTTCCCCACTGGGGGAATGGGTGCCTGCTCTCGGCCCACTGCTTAACCCCAGCCGCCGCTAATACCATCCTTGCTTTAGCCCCTTCTTCCCCTCCGAGGATCTCCCACCTACCGCTGGCTGCTCCAGAGTCTCCTCAGAGGAGCCCACCCTGGGCCCATGGGAAGGGGTGGGAGTCACAGGGGGCGCCCTGAGCAGGGCAGGTCCAAGGTATTCTCCTCCTGCAGGCCTCTCCCTGGAACACCTACCCAACTCCATTGCGTCCCGCCACCGCGTGACTGAGAGGGAGGAGGAGGTGATCACCTGTTTCGAGAGGGCCTCCTGGATCGCTCAGGTGTTCCTGCAGGAATTGGAGAAGGTGAGCTGGGAATAACAGCCCCGTGGTCATCACTGCCCTTTTTTGAGCACCTGTATCTACTCACACCCCGCCCCCCAAGCCTGTGGGTCATGCCTGTATGAACTGTCTACAGGAGGGCAGTTCCAGGTGTGAGCAGCATACTGTGACGTTACCCTTGTCCCCTTTCTGGGGTTAATAGAGGGACAACAGCAGCTGTGTTCAGCAGAGATACTGCTAACGGTTACTGCGTCCCTGCTTTTGTGTCAGGCACTACTGAGTACTTTATAGTTCTTTACAGTTTAATTTAACCCTCAGACAACCAGCTGGAACAGGTTACTGTTTTATTCCCATTTTATAAGTGAGGAACTCGGGTTTAGGAAGGAGTTAAATAGCTTTCCAGAGCTCAGATAGTTCCTAAGTGATATTGGCAGGATTTGAACCCTGCATTACTTGTGGGGGAGGCTTTGGGGTGGTGCTTAGGCATTCTTTTAGTAGATGTTTAGTAGGTGCTAGATGGTAGAGTAGATGAGGATTGGGTCCAGATGGAGGTGGTCACGAGCTGAGAGACTCAGAGCTCAGGAGCTGTTTGAACCTCACTTACTTTGGCAAATACCAAAACGTCAACCCAGCACCTGTTTTTGTGACGGGCCTTTTTGGAGGAGTCTTCCTCAGGCCAGATCAGTTCCCCTAGAGCAGGGCTTCTCAGCCTCAGCACTACTGATGTTTGGGGCCGGATAACACTTGCGGTGCCACCCTGTGTACTGTAGGATGTCTAGCAGCACCCCTGGCCTCTACCCACTGGATACCAGCAGCCAATCCATGCCCACCCCCTACATTGTGACAACCAAAAATGTCTCCAGATATTGCCACATGTCCGGGGTGGGGGGCAGAGTTGTACCCCTGTTGCGAGTCACTGCCCCAACAGCACTACAAGGCTGGTTTTGATTAAATGATTTTGCCTGGACTTCAGGGGTAAGGAGACGTGATTGGGCGGCTCAGCAGAAACAGGTTTCAAGTGTATTCCCTGGCGAACGTCCACGTGGAGACTTGAGCTGACCTCTGCCAAGGTCACGTGCAGTGTTTCAGGAGCTCTTCACATTTGAATTGCATGTGCTTTGGAGGAAACTGCCCTGAAAAAGAAAGTCTCCCATTCAGCCAGAAGGCCAGGCTTTGGACTCTTAAAAGGAGATTACGGGAGATGAGCTGTAATGGAGTCCAGGCCTGGAAGCAGTGCCTGGGGTCTGAGGGTAGACAAATGGGCCTGATAGCTAGTTATCTTGGGTGGAGGGAGGACAGGCCAGGGAAGCCTGTGTGTTCAGCAGTGCTGGGTGTCCCTCCCAAGACCCAGCCCAACCTCTGAGGATCTAAGAATGTCTCTTATGCATCCTTCAGTTTCTGTAAGATAAGGTGGGTGGCTCCTTGACTTTTTTCCCCTCGAATCAGAGAGGGAGGTGAGGGAGGTGGCATAGTACAGCCAGGCCCATCTTGGTGGGGCTGGGTGACCCTCTTAGGGCTGAAGCTTAAGCAGCAGCTCAGTTAATATAATTGTTCCTCAGCTTTTCCTGGAACCAGGGGTCGCCCAGCCGTTGGGCTGTTCTTAGGGTCCATGGTTATGTGACAGGAATAGTGCAGTGCCTGGCGTCGGGTAGGTTCTCAAGTGTTTGTTAAATAAATGCACCGGTAAGTAGTAGAGCCTGGAATGTGTAGCTGGCCAGACTTGACTTTGAGGTCCAGGCCCAAGCCAGCCTTGTGACCTCCAGCACTTTCTGGGCCTCAATTTCCTCATCTATAAAATGCAAATCAAATCATTTAATCAAAACCAGCCTTATAGTGCTGCTGTGGGCATTTGCACAGGGAAAGTGCTTCAGACATATTTTAAATTAAAGCAAATTAGGTTTAGTTTGGTCTGAGGATTGCACTGCATGCTCCTGAGGTGTCTGAGGACTTGGGTGATGATGGGGCCACTGTCCCTGCCTGGGCTGACCCCGGCCCCTCGGCCTCAGAACTTCTAGACAGTGGCTCTCTCTGTTCCGCTTCCCAGATCACAAGTAACATCACATCCCGGCACCTGAAAGGCTCCCACCCAGTGGACTACGAGCTCACCTACTTCCTGGAAGCCGCCCTCCAGAGCGCTTACGTGACAAACCTGAAGAAGGGGTAGGTGGCTGGCAGCCGGGCGGGACCTGGATGTTTATCTGGGGCTCCGGTGCTGCTGACGTTGGTGGCGCTAAGTCTGGCCTCCCTCTCCTTCGGCCCACATGGGTGCGGGCGCTCTCGGGAGGACCGAGGGGACTGGCCTGTCACACTGAGCTCGTGGGAAGGGCCCCGTTTCAGGAAGCTGCTGAAGCAATAAATCCTGCACGTATTGGGGTGGTTGTCTTCAGAAGACAGAGTTCTGGGAGCCCGACGACAGTGTGGGAAGAGTGAGGGACAGAGAGCTGGACGATCTGGTAGTGGCCACTGTCGCCTGAGGTGTCGGCTAAAGTCATTTCACTTCTCTGGGCCTCGTTCTCTTTAAAATGTAATGGGAAAGGTGATTCCTGCTTATGCCAGCTTTCAAGGGGCTGTGAGATGTGAGTGGAAGTAAGTGTGAAAATAAAAAGGCCTGGAATCATTTTAGGGGTGCAACTGCCCTGCTGGTGAGGTGGAGGAAGCTCATTCTCCTGTGTGTTGGCCGGGGGGCCCTGGGCCCATGAACCATGGTGCCCAGGACTCTTTTCTTAGTCTTTTGCTCCTTGGGGTTACGTAGGGTGCCCTCCCTCCATGAAAAGGGCAGTAGATGCTTCCACCTGGTGTGGGTGCCAGGCTTAGTGTCGTGTTTCATGGGGTGCATTGCCTGGTGGTGGAGGAGAGGAAGGGAGAGTGGCCAAGAGAGCGTGTTGCTGACAGCTGTGGCTCGTCTGCGGTTCTGCAGAGCTCAGTGCCTCCACCGGTCCAGAGACTAGCAACTAGGGCTGCCCCTTCCCCATTGCCCCCTCCTCAGCATCGTTAGCACCTTCTGCAGTCACCGTGGGCTGGGGCCTTGAGGCCATCCGGGCAAGTGGAGGGACTCACCTGTGCCGAGTGCAGCCAGTCACCATGGAGGCTCGGCATACACCCCACCTCCCTCCCAGGTGGAGGTGGGTCAGCCACACAGGTGTTACCTCCTCCTCGCAGGTGAGGAAACTGAGGGTCAGGATCACAGAGCTTTCTTTGCTCTGATTGGCTAGCATCCCTTGAAGGGATTTTTGGTGTGATTTATTTTGTTAAATTTCACTTTATTCTTTTAATTTAACATTTTTTGGAATAGATGATTTTGGCACATTATACCGAATTTAAAAGGTACAAAAGAATAGACAGTAAAAATTTCCACCTCCATCCCCTGCCTCCTGGCTCCTCTGTAGTCAATATTCCTAGTCTCCTATATCATTTCAAGATAATTAGCAGCATATACATGCAATTATGTGCATGTATTCTTCCTTTTTTAAAATGCATGTTCTCCCTTTTGCCTTTTTTCGTTTAAAATATATCTCTTGGAGATTGTTCTACATCAGAGCTACCTTTTCTTTGCACTGCGACGTGCTATTTGTAGTATCCTGTAGGACAGGCGTCCTATAGTTTGTTTACGCAGTTCCCAACCGAGAAACAGATAGGTCACTTCCAGACTTGGGCTCTTTTCAGCATATGCCACAGTCCAGAACAGAATCATACCTGTGTGTTATTTCAGTGGGAATCTGTCTGCAGGGTGAGTTCCTAGTCAGGAAAGTTCTGGGTCAAAAGGTATGAGCATTGGTCATTTGGGTAGATTGCCAACTTGGACCTTGTAGGGGTTGTTTCAGTACCTGTGCCACTGAGATGTGTGAGAAATTCTGCTTCATAAACGGTCATAACATAGTGCAAGCCTTTTTAAAAAATTGAAGTATAATTGATTACAATATTGTGTTTATGGTGTATAGCATAGTGATTCAGTTATACATACGTATATTCTTTTTCATTATAAGTTGCTATAAGCTATTGAATATAGTTCCCTGTGCTATACAATAGGACCTTGTTTATTTTATATATTGTAGTTTGTATCTGCTAATCCCAAAACTCAAAACTCTTAGTCCCCCTCTTCCCCCTTTGATAACTGTTAAGTTTGTTTTCTATGTCTGTGAATCTCTTTCTGTTTTGTAAATAAGTGCATTTGTATCATTTTTTTAGATTCCGCATGTAAGTGATATCATATGATATTTGTCTTTGACTTCATTTAGTATGATAATCTCTAGGTCCATCCATGTTGTTGCAAATGGCATTGTTTCATTCTTTTTTATGGCTGAGTAGTATTCCATTCTGTATATATACCACATCATCTTCATCCAGTCATCTGTCAGTGGACATTTTAGTTTGCTTCCATGTCTTGGCTATTGTAAATAGTGCTGCTGCCAACATTGGGGTTCATTTATCTTTTCAAATTAGAGTTTTCTCCAAATATATGCCCCGAGTTGCAATTGCTGGATCATATGGGAACTCCATTTTCAGTTTTTTAAGGAATCTCCATACTATTTTCCGTAGTGGCTGCACCAAATTACATTCCCACCAACAGTGTAGGAGGATTCCCTTTTCTCCACACCCTCTCTAGCATTTGTTGTTTGTGGACTTTTTAATGATGGCCATTCTGACCAGTATGAAGTGGTACCACATTGTAGTTTTGATATGCATTTCTCTAATAATTAGCAATATTGAACATTTTTTCATGTGTCTGTTGACCATCTGTATGTCTTCTTTGGAGAAATGTCTAGTTAGGTCTTCTGCCCATTTTTGTATTGGGTTGTTTATTTTTTTGTTACTGAGTTGTATGAGCTGTTTGTATATTCTGGAAATTAAGCCCTTGTCAGTTGCATCATTTGCAAATATTTTCTCCTAGGTTCTCATAGGTAGTCTTCTTGTTTTGTTTATGGTTTTCTTTGCGGTGCAAAAGCTTGTAAGTTTTATTAGGTCCCATTTGTTTATTTTTGTTTTTATTTCTATTGCCTTGGGAGACTGACCTAGGAGAACATTGCTACGGTTTATATCAGAGAATGTTTCATAGTGCAAGTGTTTTGATGTTTTATCAATCTTGATTTGTGAAATATGCTATCTCAGCATCATTTTAAATTTGCATTTTTCTTAAGAGTGACATTCATTGGATTTTTATGTTTCAAGAATTGTTTGCACCTTTAAAAATGCATGATTTATCACTCCCGCCTTCCTAGTTTATATAAGTAATAATAATGTTTATAGTGGCAAATATAGAAAATACATAAAAATATAAAAAGGGAAAATTAAAAATCACATTCAGTCTTTAGATCAGGGATTGGCAAATTGTGACCTTCTAGCCAGCAGTCTGGTATGTAAATAAAGTTTTATTGGAACACAGCTTGCCCATTCATTTAGGTATCATCTATATCTATGGGTGCTTTAAAGCAACAGCTGCAGAGTTACATGACTCCAAGCCTAAGATGTTCACTGTCTGGCCCTTTACATACAAAACATGCTGTCCCTGCACTCTAAATAATCACGATTAACATTTTGATGTATGTCTTTCATGTTTTTTTTAAGTACAAATATGCAGGTGTATTTCTTTTCTGTTTTAAACCACAGCAAACATAGTATCTTATGGCCCTGGGGCTCTGTAGCCTCCTTTTTCTACTCAGGACTTGGCTGTGAGCCTCTTTCTGTTCCTGCTCATCTCTCTTCCCCATGAAACTGCTCCCCGTGGGCTCCAGGGGAAGGTGGCCGAGCCCATGCCTACAGGTGGGCTTAGGGCTTGGTGGGCTTTGCGGCTGGGACGCTCATCCTTGAGGTGGGCCCTGAGGGAGGGGAGATTCCTAGAGACAGGAGGAGTTTAGATGGGGCAGAAGAGGTAGGATAAGGCTGAGGATTCTAGGTTGAGGATCTGCAGGAGGGTCAAGGCCAGGTACGTGTGGGAAACAATGGGTTAAAGACTTCCCAGACCCTTTAGAACAGAAACTCCAAGGGGCATGATTGCAGGCAGTAAATTTTCAGGAGGAGGCAAAGGCATGTAAAGTTTTCACCTTAGTTTGACATGGAGCCCTTGTTTGGGGTGCACCTCTGGGGCACCACTCTTCAGGAACCAGTGTTCTCGGACTCCCAGGGGAGCAGCTCTGGCCTGGGCAGCTTTTCCATCCAGCAGGTATCCCCGTCCCATCAGAGCTACGTCCCTTTCGGAGTGTGGGAAGCCCCTGTGCTTCAGTCCTCAATGCCTGGAAGAGAAGGAAGTGGAGTCCCTAGCCCAGAATGGGGAGTAGGCCATGGTGAGGCTGCTCCCGGGAGGCAGAGGTGGCTGAGGTGGCTGTAGGTGGGCGTGGGCCTGGGGGGAGGCAGTCCTGCCCCAGCTGGACCCTGGCCTGGAGGAGGGTCCTTCTCTCCTCTTTCCACTCTGCCCCTGTGTTACAGGAGGTGGGGGTGCTGCCTCCAAATGGTAGGAACAGGTAGAAGGGTCTCAGCTGGGAAACAGGCTCCCTCCCTGCTCTTTCCTCATTTCTGAACACCCACCAGAGCACCTGATTCATCATAGTTACTTAGAAAATCAAAGGCATTATTATCTTTTTGGGGCGGAGGGGAGCAGTGCACAGCTGGATGAGCTGCTGGCTCAAGCTTGAAATTTACACTTAAAAAAAATTTCTCCAGTGCTAGGCCAGGGAGGCAGTGGTGTCCTCCTTTGGGACATGAGGATTGGGAGGCCCAGAGAGCAGAGGTGGTTTACTTCCCAAAAGTGGGGCTGGCCCAAGAGCCCTGGTGCTCTGTGTCCAGGGAGGTGGGGCCGGGGGATGGTGGGGGGAGTCACTGGGACACTGGGCAGCATGCTGCCTCTGCTTTAGCTCCACCATTTAGGTCTTTTTTGGTTACTGAACTTCAGTTTCAGTGAGATGGTGGCCTAAAGGGTTGGTTCCTGTTTTCACTACCAAGGCAGCTGCCACCTGGCTGCCTCTCTCTAGCTGTGGACTGTTGTTGCCCTGTTTTTGCAAATAAAGTTTTATTATCACATAGCTACACCCATTCATTTACATATTAGCTCACCCACAGAGCTGAGTAGTTGTGATTGAGACCAGATAGCTAATGCTAAAATATTTACTCCCTGGCCCTTTACAGAAAAGAGTTTGTTGACACCTGCTCTCCTGTATCCCCCACTTCCACCCCTCACCCCATCCCCGCCCCGCCTCCAACAGGAGGCATCTTCTCGCATCCCAGGGTGTGAGGGTCCAAAGGGAGGGAGGGAGTGAAAAGATGCTTGAGGACTGAATTCAGAGCATGGGAGGTATTGCTGTTAACTCCCTCTCGGCTGAAGTCCCCCTCACCTTCACCCCTGAGGGCCACCTGCTCCCTTCCCAACACTGACTTCTCTGCAGGTGTGATGAGGTTAAGGAGAACTGCAAGGACAGCCAGGAGGGAAGGAAGGAGAGAGCCAGCAATTATCAAATGCCTGCTGTGTGCCAGGCTGGACCATGTGCTCCATGTCCAATACTCTGCAAAGGAGGTCGTGCGACCCCAGTGCACTAGTGAGGGGACTGGGCTCAGAGAGGTTGAGTAACTTGCCTGACCTCCCCCACTGAGATTCCAGCTTCAGATTGTAGTCGGGGTATTGAGGGCAGTTTAGGGGATATTGAGGGCAGCTTGGGCATGTGTGGGGTGGGTGGGAGGACAGGGTCCCGGTGATGGTGCTGATCGTTGGTGCCTTGAGTCAGGCTCGCCTTGCTTTTCTGGGACCCTGAGTCACATTCTCAGAGGGTGACTCCTCTTCCTGGAACCAGTCCTGCCCCTCCCCAGAGTGGGCCTGCTTCCTCCGCTGCCGTTGTTCTGCACACTCAGGCTGTGTGTGTGTGTGTGTGTGTGTGTGCGCGCATGCCCATATATGTACTGCTGGTGCCGATCTTGGGCGGAGGCACTAACCGACCATCACCCCTCCAGGAAAGCCCCAGTAACTTCAGTTACTTTTCTGTTCCATCACTTTGTTCCCCTCCCTTTGTCCTCTTGTCCTCCTGAAGCACAAATTTTGGTCCCTAAAGCTAGGATGCTGACTACCTCCCCCAGCTCCCCAAATAAAGAGGAATGGAAATTGGATCATCATTTCTTTCCAAGCAAACAGCCCAAACATTTGAGAGCCTTAATGTGAGGAGCAGTTCCCGGGACATGTGGCAGCAACTCAGCCCCTCTCCCGGTTTCCTGTCCAGCCCAAAGGTGACCCTGGAATGTGACATATGTAAAGCAGCCCTAGGTGCCCGGGTGGGCTTTAAATAATTTCTTTACACCTTTCCTCTTAATAGTAGCTAATATTTATTGAATATGTCAGACAGAATGCTCATGCCTTTATGTGTAATCCTGTGAAGCTGGAACTAACAGTATTCCCACTTCACTGAAGGAGAGGTTAAGTAACTTACCCAGGATCACAAGACTAATAGTGATAGTGCCAGCAGACCTGGTGCTGAGCTGGATCTGTCCACCCCTAAAGCCCAAGGCCATGCTCATTACATGGTCCTGTACGTTGTGGGTTTTAACGACATCCCTTGCCTCCACCTACTAGATGCCAGTAGATCCCCCTGCCCCCAAGTGCGACAACCAAGAATGTCTCCCGACATTGAGCAATGTCCTGGGGTGGGGGTAGGAGGCAAAATCGCCCCCACTTGAGAACCACGGTCTTAGCCCAAGGTTCGAGAGGCAGGATGCAGGCACTTGACATCGGGTCACCTTCTCCAGGGCAGCTCTGAAAAGTCTTTTAAAGGGCTCCAGAGCCATTTCCTGCTGGTTAAATTCACCCCCACTTGCCTGGGCTCTTGGGGTGTTTGGGAAGAGGAAGAAACCCTTCCCTGTGTTCAGAGAGGTCACGGCCTGGAAGGAGGAATGGGGCTGAGGTTTAAAATTAAAAAAAACCCTCCAAGAAGAGCACAGCAATTCATTTCCCCGCTAGCTTCCGAGGCCCCTGAGTGTCCCATCCCTCCAAGAGCGGAGTGAGACCCCCCTTTCAGAGCTCACATCCCAGTGGGGAGCTTATAGTGTAGGAGCCAGATGTTGACATCAGACAGTGCTCTGTGCTGGAGGACAAGGAGGCAGAGAGGTGGGGTGCTGCCTGGAACAGGGTGGACTCCAAGGAGACAGTTCATCCTGAGGGTGGAGTGAAGCCCCGGGGATGAGGTGCTGCTGGGTGTTAAAAGAGGTTCCTTAGGGCCTCAGGAGGAGGTGGTGAGACCTGCTTCTGGGCCAGAATCTGAGAAAATGAGCTCATTCCCCTGTGGGCCTGAGTGGGCCCAGCCTCCAGAAGGGCCAGAGGAACCCATGCTGGGAATGGGGTGCTCAGCTTCCAGGGTCCAGCTTGTCCCTCCAGTTAAGGATTAGACATAGCTTAAAGGGTGTGGAATTCTCCACTCTGCAACATGGGTGATGTTTGCTTGGCCTCCAGGCAGAGCTGCCTCTTTAATTCTGAGTTTCAGTGAGGCCTGCCCGGGCCTCCCTCCTGCTGGATGAGTCTGAAACCACTGCCGCCCATTTACTCATTCAGTGTCTGAGGGACACTAATTTTTTCCAAGGGCCTTGCCCTATTGATCCAGCAGTTAATTCCCCGCCGCTGACTCCTTCCCCTTGTACTGTGGCTGATGGCAGGGTTCCTCATCGACTTGGGACTGAAAGCACTGGCATGAAAGTCAGGAGTTGGGGGCCCCTCCCAAAGGGCAGGGACTGGGGATACCTGGGGTCGGCTTCCCCTCACTGCCACCAGAGGGCAGCCGCGGACTCTGATTGGAGGCTTGCCCCAGGCAGTTCCGCCGATACCAGCTGCCCCAGCTGCCAGGAGGAGGCACTGGCACCGTTCTGTTCTTGGGGGAGGGAAGGGGGAGGGGGCATGGCTACTGGACCCAGGTTCCTGGCTGTAGGGGAGGCTTGGTTCTCCTTTGCACCAAGCAGCTCTAGAGGTGGGGCAGCAGGGGTTGCCAGGGGTGATGCAATGCCAGGGAAACTGTTGATCACCCTGACCTCACTAGGACCTAGTCTCTGGGCATCTCCCAAGAAAGAAAAACGTGAGCTGACTTGGCTCCTTACCCTAGAATGGCCAAGAGGCTGTTTGTCTTTGGGGTGGTTTTTCCCTTCCTTCTGCCTAGACCTTCAGAGCCCATTCTTGGCTCTGGGCTGGGAGTGAGCTTGGGCCATGTATGTTGAACCAGGTAGGCTGTATGTTTGGTGCACATTCTTTAAAAAAAAAAAACAAAACAACTTAAAAAATTACTCAAGCAATGTGTGTTCATTATACCAAAACCAAACAATAGAGAAGGAAGTCTGTGTTTTCTGAGGGAGTTCCCCAGGGCTTGGCAGGTTCTGCAGCCTTATGAAAGCACTCTCCCTTTCTGCTCTGTGTGTGTGTGTTTAGGGATCTTGGAAAACCCAGCCTAATATTGGGTATGACTCCATGAGGGGTGTGTTCAAGCAGCAATAATTTTGTATTCTCAGCATCCACCCAGTATCTGCATCTCTAGGGGACAGCAAGAGACAGATGGCTCTAAGGGGCATTTAGGGACCAGAATCACCCAACAGCAAAGCCCAGGAGAGCCTCCTGGTGGTCTGTGTATGCTTTGGGCACAGGGAGACCTCTGAGGTCCATCAGAGAGAGCACACCCTTCCAGCCTCTCTTAATGCATAGCCTTTACTTATTGTTAGTGCCCACCGCCCATACCCCACCTCAGTAGAAAGCTCCCCTTGCCTGGACGTCCTCAGTGCCCTGCAAGGGAAGTGTCACTGCCTTTTTCTGGGGCTGGAAGTGAAGAAGAGAGCTTTAGTTTTTGAAATTGATGATGTGGATCTGAGGCAGGAGGAATAGCTTGATAACTGTTTGAACTTCACCTGACCTTGTCCCCCGAGTCAGCCCTCCAGCTGTTGGGATCTGTCAACTGGCTGTGCATTTCTGGGTCTTTGGCCGGAAACCTCTTGCACACAATTAGCAGTGCCAGCCCTGAAACACAGACTTTCTGGCCAGGGTCATACCAGAGTGTTTAGGTTCTATTCAGTGATAAATTCCATGCGTTTTCTCATTCTCTGTTTCGAATCCAACCAAATCCCCCGCCCCAGCAATTTGTTGAGGACCTAATGTATGCAAGATATTTTGCTAATAAGCTCTTGAATAAATGAAGAGAGTGGCTGATTTCTCAGACTGTGAACTCCATACTTGTGGGGCCACGAGTGAGATATTCATTCACCCACTCAGTCTCTTAATTCTTGAGAACCCAACATTTGGTGTACAGTAGCCAGCATTCGGTATACAGTAGGCACTTTGTACAGACTTAGTCAGTGGAGTCCTGGTGTTCCAATGGCCAGGAAAAGAAGGTGTAACTGTGCCAGGTCAGAAAATACGCATTGTCTTTTCTCGAGAGTCTTTTTGGTTAAAAGGGAGTAAAATCTGACGCCCTTGGGGCCTGCAGTAAGCTCCCCTCTCCCCGTGGGTGAGTGATGGCCTGACAAGGCAGGCATCTGCATGTTTTAGTTTTCGCATTGGCAAGTGAGAATTGACTTACTCCATGCAATTTCTTGAGTGCCTTCTGTGTTCCAAGCACTATGCTCGTAGCTGGGAATACGAAGCTTGCCTCACCACCCTCATTAGAAGTTGCAAAGACTGGATGAGATGAAGTGCTTTAAGAAATCCACTCTGCTGCCTGCTGCTGACCAGGGGCCCGGAGAAGCCTGTGGCCTCCTTGCAGGGCCCACCTGGAGGCCTCCCTGAGATGAGCGGCTCTCCTCCACCCATCCCTGCACGCTCAGCTCTTTCTCTCTGCTGCTGGCCAGCCAGCGTTGACTTGAGTTGGCATCCATGGCTTCCTGGCTTCTCCACACGCAGCCTGATTCTGGGCCAGGGTTGGTTTGAGGCCCTGTTTGGATGTTGTTAAAAGTGGCAGCTTTGCTCAGAAAGGTCAGCGCGAGAGGCCAGAACAAAGAGATCTTTCAAGTTGGCCTCTCACGGGGCTCGGAAAAGCCCAGCAGTACCTGGCAGCGCCAGTGTGGACCGGGGGCAGGATTACTTGGGCTGGTGGGAGAAACCCCGTGTACTGTCCTGCTTCCCAGAGGGGTGAGCCGAGGCGGAGGGCCATTCCCACAGTGCAGAACAGGACAGGCCAGCTGCGAGCCGGGTCTCCCCTTGTCTGGCCCTGGCCACCAGAATCTGTGTTGATTTTTCTCTTTACCTGTGGTCAGTAAAAATTGGGACTTACCCAAAAGATGTCTCAGGGTGATTATTTGCCTTGCTGGAGAATTTGTGGGCTTATTTAGATACCAAAGTCCTTTATAAACTTGAAAATAGTAAAAATATACAACTTTGCGGGCCTAGGATCTTGTTAAAATGCACCTTTCTTTCCTCAGTTGTGTGTGTATTGGGGGAGGCAGGGTCCCTGGGAGTCTGCATTTCTCCCACGCCCCCCGGCGACGCCAGTGCTGCTGGTCTGGGAGCGTGCTGAGCGTCGATGATGTAGAAACTAAAGGCAGACGACAATCCTTGCATCGCAGTGGGATGAAGGGGCCATGGTCCCTCTTGGCCCTGGCCTCTTGGGAGCAGCCTGGTCTGGACTGCCAGGCAGGAGACTGGCAGGTAGCCCACAGAGTGGAAAATCACCCACAGGTCTGCGAGCTGCCGGCCTCCTCCGGGGCAGCCCCAGGGTCCAGCCCACCTCAGCATGTGGCCATTTGGCCCAGCTGCCAGGGCAGAGCTCTCCTGCAGACTGAGTTCCCAGAACCAACCCTTTCCTCCCTTTTCTGGAAGTTGGTGCGGTGTGTGTCTTTTTCCTCTTGCCTGGTAATGGCTGTTGTCGGGTTTTCCCCTCAGCTCGCCTGGCCTGTGGCCTGCTGTCCAGCTCCAGGTTCTTTTCTAAGGTGGAGGCATTGGTGGGCCTGAAGGACTTCTGCTGCAGACTCTCCCACTCAGGCTTGTGGGGGCTCCCAGCCTGTCCCTGGGTGTGGTTTGCCTGCCAAGGAATCCTGTTCTTCTGTCCCCTGTGGAGGCAGGGCTAATGGAAGGAAAGATGGACACAAAGCTGGAGGAGCCCCTCGATTACTTTATTCCCCTCCCCTACTCGTTAGCTCCTGAAATTTCATGCAAAAAAATGTGGCAAACTAAAACATAAGTAATATGATCTTTCAGACCCTAATTAGAAGGGGAAAGGAAAATGACTAATATTCATTGAGCCTCTACCACATGCCTGGTGTGCTTGGGGCTTCACATATATTCATTTCCTGACAGCACTGTGAGCAAATGAGGACTCCTCCTACAGATGGGGAGACTAGGACTCAGGCTACCTTGCTTTTCCTAGATTACAGATTTAGGATCTGGTTGCAAAGCTCGGGTTGTCCCTTCTAGAACCTGACTTATAAGCCGGGGAGCACTAGAAGACACTGGGGATCATCTAAACCAATGGTTCTCAAACTTGAGTGTCATTGGAACCCTCTGGAAACTTGACAAAAATGTGGATTGCTGGGCTTTACATCAGATCTTCTGATTCAGCGGATCTGGAGTGGGGAAGGCTCAGAATTTGCGTTTCAAATAAGTTCCCAGGATGCTGATGCTGTTGGTCCCACTTTAGACCTGTGGTCTAAACCATTGTTTCTCAAAGTGTGGGATGAAGACTTCTAGTGATACACAAGGTGATTTTAAGTGAGGCACAGACTAACTATTTAAAAGTACTTCTCTATTTAATAATTATTGGCAAAAAAAAAAACAAAAAAAACCTGAAACAAAACAACTAGGTACACCAAATCCATGATTTCAGGTATTTTTGATTAAAATGAGATAGTTACTGAAATAAAAAGGAAGAAGATAAAAAGAAAAGCATTACGCAGAATAATAACACTGATGGTGTACAGCTAGGCAAAAATTATAGATGTGGTGTGCAGATGACCGAGTCTGGGAGATGCTGATTGAAGCTGAGGGCCTGGTTTTATAGAGGAAGGGACCATGCACAACCCACAGGGGTGAGCCCCTCCTTGGGCCACAAGGCCCTCAGCAGCAGTGCCCAGGCGTGAACTGTCTCTGAGGGCCCTGTGATGCCCTGTGCTACCGGCCCCTCCCGGTTCTTCAGCAGTTCTAAGCAGACTAGGGAAGGTCGTTGTGACTCTGACTCTATCCCACAGGTCTTTATCTCCATTCTCAGCCTTATGAACAGGGATCTGAGTTTATAATGTTGGTTGTTTGCACATTTGGGGCTTGCTTGTCTGAAACCAGAGGTTCCCAGAAGGCAGGGAATTGATGTCGTATCTTTTTATGGCTCCAGGCTCCAAAGCTCCCAGGAATCTGTTTCATGCATGAAAGATGCAGGAGGGGCTCACGTGACTGTCCTGGCCTCCACCTTTGGGTTTTCACCCTCTGTGATCTCTCATTTCTTAATTTACTGGCCTGGCAAGCCTCTGCTTTCCCTTGCAAGCTGTGATCCAGGGAACCCCTGGAACAAGTGAGGAGGATGGTCCTCAGACATTTGCGGAACACGCCACATGCCAGGGCTGAGCTTCAGGAACAAGACAGGAGCCCTGCCCTCAGGGGATGCGCAGTGCCAAAGGGATCAGCCTGTAAATGGAGAATAACCGCAAAATGCCATGCTTGCTTCAAAAGAGGAATTAACACAGGGCAAGAGCTATGCAGTCGGGAGGGTCACATGTGGGGAGAGGCCTGGGAAGGCTGCAGGGAAAAAATGATGTTGGAAAGTGATGTTTGAAAACACAAGTTTTTTTAAGGATGAATAGGGGAAGGACCCTTTTAGGCAGTGGGAGAAGTCTGTGCCAAGATTTGGCATTGGTAACTGTGGATGGCTGTTCAAAAGGGACTTGAGTGGCAGGAGATGAGATGGCAGAGAGGCAAGGGGCAGACCCAACAGCACTAGGATGCCGTGCTGAGGGCTCGGACTGGATTCTGTAAGCCTGGGGGCACTGATGAAGGGCCAACCTGGGGAGGAACAAGATGACTTTTGCATGTCAGGCAGAGCCCTCCAGGAGCAGTGAGGTGCAGTTTTTCAAACTCAGGCCACAGCCATTAGTGGGTTGCAAAATCTGTTTAGTGGGCTGCAACCAGCATTTTAAACATAGGAGAGTAGGGGGAGACATAAAATAGAAAATACCAGAGTGGGTTGCATTGCATGTAGTAGAGATAGAAACTTGAGTTTCATGTAAGCAATGTGTGCATATATATGGGGTTGCAATGTCAAATGTAGTTTTTACTATGGATCACACTTTAAAAAGCTTGAAAATGACTTTAAGGCACAGGGGGCTGACTGGAGAGGGTGAGACCAGCTGTCACTGTCGTCTAGGCCCCAGGTGATGCAGGCCAGTCTGGGGCCCTGGTGGTAGGGACAGATTGGTGAGAATGGATTCCAGTGTAGACCAGATGTGGCAGGTGAAGATGGAGAATTTGAGGCTGATTCAAGTCAGAAAGTCTGACACCAGCCCAAAGCACTTGGGCCAAGATAACATCTTGTTTGAAATACTCAGTCTTGGTCCCTTTCTGGTGGTGAACTGGAGGCCTGAGTGTCTGGGGAGGCCATAGGCAAGAAGGAGCCTTTTTGTTCTTTGATCAGTGATGTCCTGGGCCTCTAGGATCCTGGTGTTACAATTCTGACCTTTCATGCCAATTGTTGGATGTTTTTAAGTAACAGTCAAACAGTCCTTCTAGCATCTGCAGGTTTGATGAGGCTGCATTTGTGGGAACTAGGCTGGTAATGACCCTGCCTCTGCTGTCTTCCCACTAGGAACATCGTAAAAGGCATGAGAGAGCTCCGGGAGGTCCTGCGCTCTGTGGAGACCAAAGCAACTCAGAACTTCAAAGTGGTAACACGGAGGAGGCCCCAGGGCTGGGTGCTGGCTGTGGCTGGTTTATTCGGTTTATTCAGGGGTCAATTTTAGTGGGAAACAGCAGAAGTCCTAGCAGGCAGCCCCTGAATCAGGGATGACCATGTGTTGCATGCATGCTTGTCCTCTCCCTGTTGTGCTCACAGCAGACATTGTTAGTCAATCTCAGAGTTCCTTTCCTCTCAGCCTAGGATGTGTCCTCAGCATCCTTCTCATCACAGTGCTACACGTAACCCCTAGCATTAGATCAGAGCTGAAACCGCCTGTCATCCCTTCCTAGCAAGGTGGTGAGCTAATTCTTAAGAGGTTTGTTTATGATCTTAATAGATAACCTTGGCTTGCTTTCCTGCCCCAGTTCCCGCCTGCCTTCTTAGGCTTTTATTCACCCCAAATCAGGGCCACAGCTGCTCTCGCCCTAGAATTTTCAGTCCAATATCAGAAAGTTATCTGATGGAGAGAGCTGCCTGCGCCGGTGGCTTTATGATCTGCAAGGGCCTGTGAACTCAGAGCTGTGCCAGGCTCCCTGGGGCCAGGAGGCAGAGGAAATGCACCTCTTGTCTAGGAGAGGAGCGAGGACAAAAGATAAAGGAGGAGCCATCAGAGGCCAACAGAAGGGGTGGGACAGCTCAATGATGGGGACACAGAGAAGTGAGGGGGCTCCTTGGGAGTGGAGTGGTGGGCCTCCCGGAAGGAGAGTGCATTTCAAGCAGGCAGATTTGGCTGGGTGGTGGGTGGAGGGCCTGCTAGGCCACGGCAGGGGAGAGCCGACAGGTGCCTGCGACTGAGTTTCCCCCTCTGCCAGATGGCGGCCAAGCATCTGGCAGGGGTCCTGCTGCACTCCCTGAGCGAGGAGTGCTACTGGAGCCCCCTGTCCCACCCGCTGCCCGAGTTCATGAGCAAGGAAGAGAATTCCTTCATCACACAGGCCCTGCGGAAACCTCATCTCTATGAAGGAGACAAGTAAGCCCTACCTGCTCTGGGGACCACGCCAGGCTCATGCCATCATACCTGGGGTTTGAGCCCCACTGGTGGCCCCTCTCTCTGCCCCACACTCTCCTCCAGCCACTGCCCAGCTTACTGCCAGGCAGACTCTTCAGTATCAGCAGGAGCCAGATAGACTAGAGAAGAAGGCAGGTCTTTGGGGGTGGAGGATGCGGGGCTCAGGGGATCCTATAAGGCATCCAAAGGCCAAATAAATTAATTGGGGATACCTGCCTTCCCAGTAGTCCTAACGCACCTTATGTCTTGCTCATGCCAATAATGGAAGGTGGGCTCTGTGAGCGGCCCAGCAAAGCTGCTTCCTTGTGCTTCTCTGCTCCTTGCCCCAGCCGCTTCATGCAGTGCTGGGGGCTGGAAGGGGCATTTCCCCTCAAGAGCATCGCAGGATTTCCAGCCTTAGGTCCACTGCAGCCTTTTAGATCCATAACTCCGGGGCACGATAAAGAGCTACCAGTGGGATCCGGTGCCCGTGAATTATGCAGGAGAGGGTCACCTTACCAGGGCAGGTGCTGACTCCGGGGCAGCAGGGCCAGTGTGGCGGGCCAGCGCGCTGGAGCTGGGCTGACGTTTGTGTCTTCCAGCCTCTACTGCCCGAAGGACAACATCGAGGAAGCCCTCCTGCTGCTGCTCATCAGCGAGTCCATGGTAAGCTCCAGGGCCTCCTCCCGGGCCTCCTGCCTCCACCCTGTGAGGTGGGGCTGAGGGGCTTGGGCACAGGCTACCACGTGGGGCCTGAAGCTCATGCTCCCCAATGCCAGAGGTGAGGCTCGTCATGAGATTTAGGTGTGGGCATGGACTGAGCTAACCAGCCCTTACCCGCGGCTGCTGTAATTACAAAAGGTCTCAGCAAGTCAACTGAATGTTGCATGAACAGCTCTGTGCTGGGTATGTGACGACGGAAGAGGGTAGAGGAACGGGTGCTTTCAAGGCAGAGGCGCGGATGCAGAGCCCAGCTCTGCCTCTCAGCAGCTAAGGGCCCTGGGCAGGTCTCCTAGTCTCTGTGAGCCTCCGCTCCTCCCCTGTGGGGCAGCAGGCGCTCACAGAGGTACGGGTGCCTGTGCAAGACGCTTGTTCATGCAGTTCTGAATACTGAGTGGCATCTACTTTGTGCCAGGCCCTGTTCTAGATGCCAGAGATGCAGCAGCAAACAAAAATGGAGAAATCTCCCTGCCCTCATGGAGCTTACATTTTAGTGAGGGAGGTGGGCAGTAAATGAATTCACTACTCAGCTCTTCAGGGTTTCGGTGTCTGAGTGCTGTGGACTCTAAGGCTGAGGGGTAGAGGTGTGCTGGACAGAGCATGTGTGAAATGCTCTTTAGATTGTTTTCTTAAGACCCACTTCTCCTGCCCCAGGCAAACACACATGCACGCAAGTGCCTTGGAGCCTCAGCGAGGGAGAGAGGTGTGGTTGTGTGGTCCAGGGGCGGTGAGATGGGGATGGGTGGTCCGAGGGAGCTGGAGGAGGGGTGGCAGGAGCAGCAGGAGCCATGGGTCCTCTAACTGAGGGGCCCTCTGGAGCTTATGAGCTGAGGACCCCTTGTTCGAGAAGTAAGTGTTTTAAAATGATGTATCTGAGAGCAGTGTCTGAAAGTGGAGTTCAAGAAACTGGGTCCCCCAAACAGCCAGAAACAAATGGTCTTTGGACACCTGGGTCTGTGTGATGCCAGGGTTTGCTTAGAGAACTTTGGTCAGTGGATTGCCTCTGGCTGAGCAGGTCCCCCAGCAAGTAGACAGAAGGAGGGACACTGGTCTAGGGGTGAGAGAGCGTGTCCTTCCTCAGTGCGGCGGAGTCCATTTGGATTTGAGAGTGCCCACGAAGGGGCGTGGATGTTAGGATCCCAAGGGCAGACTGGCCAGCATGGTCCTGAAAGGTCTGGAGAGTGAGTGCTTGGGGGTCAGTGTTTGCTCCCGGGAGGGGACATCTAGCTGGTTGGTTAGCCCGATGTGGAGGTGGAGGTACCAAGTGCCATATTTGATTTTTGTGGGAGAACGGTGTACTTTTCATAACCTACACCCTGCTAATTATGTTAATTATGGAACCTCAGCCATAGACCAGTACCCTCTGGCTTCCCCCTGCACCCCCGTCAGCTGCCTCAACATCTACACCGTCAGGTGAAACTGTGCTGAAGTCACCTGTCTCAGGAAACACAGGTCATTGCGCTCACCTTCTTGTGCTGAGGGTTACAGTGTGGTCTACAGGTTGGAAATAAAAAGGTGAAAATGGGAACATTTCTTAGGTCCTTTCTCTGCCAGGTTCCAAGCTGGTTATCTCATATAGGTAGGCATTGTGTTGAGCCACTTGAAAAACAACCGTTTATTTATTCAGTCTGATACTAATGTGTTCCCATCTTACAGATGAGAAGAGTGAGGTCCAGGACAGGTACATGTCTTGGTCAGTCAGAGTCACACATTAATAATCCTTGCAGGCATGATTCAAATCACATCCGTGATTCAGTGACTGCTCTGATGGTCAATTTTCTCATCTATAAAAGGGCCAGTGAGTAACTTTGAGGATCAAATGAGGCAGGGCTTGGGGAGGGCTTTGTAAACAGGCACATAGCTGTCGGTGAGAATGGTCATCATTTTTCTCCCTGGCAGGGGCAGAGGCTGGGCTCTGTATCCACAGGCATATTCTGTGGCCACTGCTCGATCTGGGTACCCAGGACCAGAGTTCAGATGCCTTTCATTAAAGTTATTCCCTCTGCCCAAACCCTCAAGCTACCCTGTATCTCTAAGTAGAGAATGACCTTTTACTAAAAAGTGGCCCACACTTGGAGCCAAGGTGAATTTTCCTGAATATACAGTTTCCCTCCAGGCAGCTCTTTACTGTTTGCAAGAGGGTGTGTGATCAGCCAGCTCACATAGGCGACTCGGGGGCCCAGGCCGGCTGGCCAGGCGGGTGTCCTGGGAATTCCCTGTGGCATGCAAGGCCGAGGAAGTGCTCAGACGCCGTGTGCACTGTAGCCAGGAGGAGACGCTCTTCCAGGGCTGGCTGGTTGGTTTCTTCCTGCTCACACCCCAGCCTATCACAAATCTAGAAGCTTCAGATATTTGAGGGAGGACGTTGGTGCTGGATGTAGCTTTGGTGTCTTCTACTGGGGCTTTCCACCTGGGGTCTGGATCTGGCCACTGTGGCTCCGAACGGTTTCTCAGAGTGAACAGACCACCTCTGACTTCTCACTTGCCCTTGTTTTACCCCCTCCTTCCCCGCAGGTCCCATTCTCCATCAGGTGTGGTCACCGCTGCCAGCCTCCCGGGCTCCCGCTCTGACCCCTCAACTGACCCCTGAGGCTCAGGCTGGCCTCACGTACCAGCGGGGTTTTCCTCATCTCCCTTTAATGCTGGCTGGGTTTGGCTGCACATGATGGGGAGAAACCTCTAGGAGCAGCTGGCTGCCTTGACTGCTGCTTGGGTTCACCTGCAGAATTCATTATGCCGCAGTAAAAGCTGCTCCAGCACAGCCTGGCCAGGAGGCGTAATCAACACAGCTCTCTGCCTCCAGGGTCGCCAGAGCAGCTGCTCTGGGAGAGGGTGTTTGCAGGTTTCCTGAGTCCATCAGCAGCCCGTATTTTGTGGTTTGGAACTCAGAGAAGTAGCCTGCATGGGGTCTGGGTGTGGGGCTGGTACCTTGGATAGGGTTTTTGCTTCAGGCTAAGTGTGTTGAGAGTGAATGGAGAGTCCTTGTCTTTCGAGAGGCACATAGAAACTTTACAAATGCTTTCACAGAAATGCAAGGAATGTGAGTTATAACTGGCTGAAGAAGATTTGTGTTTTGGATCCAGTTTTGGGGACCAAAAGGGCATTTAAAAATTCATCCCCCCACCCATCCCCACCCATCCATCCATCCACTCACCCAGTTACCATCCACCCATCTGTCCACCCACCCATCTACTCATCTCTGTCCATCCATCTAATCTTGTTTGGGCAGCTACAGTGTAGTGTGCCAGGCCATGCTCAGCACTGGAGATACAAAGACGCATAGTTAAACCACGCCCCTGTCCCAGATGTGGAGTGTGTGTCTAGGGACATGGAAGAAATTCTCGTCCCCAGATCAAAAGGAATTACCTCAATCTGCTGAATCCCAAGTGCATAGTCTAGCTTTTGAAAGAACCGTGTATCAAAACCAGCCTGATTTTCTCAGTTGGGTAACCAGGAGGTACAGGACTCTGCCATTTCTAAAATCCTGCTCTAGGGCATCTAAAATCCAAATCTTTGGGCCCTTGTTTCTTTCATCTAGGGGAGAAGTTGCTGCTGGTGTCAGGCTCTTGGGACCTGAAAGGGCTATGGTTGAGTGAGTGTGGGTGGGTGGGTGAACCTCTGGGGCCTGGGACCCTGCGGGTTAACATACTAACTGCCATCCATGCTTAGTGTCAGGCATCCAGCGATTTGAATCTTGAATTGGACATTCACCACCTGTGTAGCCTGGGCATGCATCTTGCTTCCCTGAGCCTCAGTTCTCTCATCTGTAAAATGGGGCTAATAAGGTGTCCCTTGGAGGGATTGCACGAATGAAGTAAGAAAATGAACACAAAGGTGCCTGGTACATTGTGGATGTCCAAAATGTGTTTGTTTTATCCTGATAAATCCTGGGTTCTGACTTAGCAATTTTTGAAAACATTTCGGCTCAGATTTGGTTGGGAGAAAAATTGGTTTGAGGATACTGTTCGGTTTAAAAAAAATAAGTGCTTCCTGGGCTTGATTCCATCTGGGACTGGGCAGATGAGCACAGATTGTTCCAGCTCCTGGCTCCTGGTTTACTTTAACACGAGGCCCCACCGTGCTGCAGGCTGCGACGGTAAAGGGTCTGTTAACGCTGCCAGCTCAGAACACTCGGAGCAGCAGAGGTGGGAGAGCCTCTCGCCCGTGCTGGCAGGAAGAGCTCTGATTCCTGCTGCAGGAGCCCAGTGCTGCAGGAGGGCGGGGGTTGGCGTGGGCCCGGCCTGGGTCGCTGGGTAGATGGGATGCGGCACAGAGCATGTTATTTCTTGGCTCGGTAGACTGGCAGCTCAAGAGCCGGTGGTAATTATGTCTGCTGTAGAGGATGACAGCATAGGGAGAACATGGCAGCGTCCTCCAGGGAGGGGCAGGCGCCAGGCACAGATGCTCCCATGAGACTCCTTTCTGGGGTGAGCAGCGGGCCCTAAAGCTGGCTCCTTGGCCAGCGGAGAGACTGAGAGCAGGGCTGAGCAGGACCCTGGACACGTGGTCCAAGGAGCTTGTTCTCTGCAGAGAAGCAGCACCTGAGGCCAGATGGAGAAAGCCCAGCCTTGTGTTTTGCTTTGATGCTTCCTAAGCAGAGCCACCCCAGGGCCTCTGATGGTGTGGGCGGGGCTAGTGGGCACTTCCTCAGAGGCACCAGGAGGCAGGGGAGAGCCAGGAGTCAAGTCAGAATATCTAGGTTCTATTCTGGGTCCTAAACCCCCATCTGTGTCTTGAGGAGCCTTTCTGGTCCTCAGTTTTCTCATCTATAAAATAGGACAATAGAACTGAAGAAGGTTGTTGTGAGAATTACGAGATGCCACTTACCAAGTGCTTCACCAGTTAGTTCCTTCTCCTACCCTCTTTGTGTCCAGGACCAGAGAGGAGAAACAGGGCTGGGCCAAGTGAAGGTCCATGCCATCTGCAGCCCTGCAGCCAGCAGAGGGTCCAGACTGGGGCTGGCAGAGGAGTCCCATGAGGCAGCAGAAGGCGTCCTGGACTGGCCGCCGGACTGCAGAGGGGGCTTCGGTGGTTTCATTCTGCCCCTTCGTGAGGGTACTATGAGGCCAGATGAGATGATGGTAGTGATAATTCGGCTCCTCAGATGCATGGCACACACGTAAGGAATGCCTATTTGAGCAAGAACCACTTGGCCTTAGGTGTCCTGTGGGCTGGCGTACCTTAGGAAATGGAGATGCGCTCCAGGGTGTTTTCATAAGGTCCCATATTTGCTTCATGGATGCTTGTCCAAAGACCACAAGTGGGTCATGCTGGATGATGGGGGGTTGGAGAGGAGCACGTTTCTTTGGCTTTTCCTCTTCTGACCTGCTGGGGGCCTGGGGTAAACGTCCCTTAGTCTGGGGAGACTGCCCCTGGGAGGACAGCAGAGGGCCGAAGGCTAGGAGCAGGGACAGCTGCTAAGCCCTGCCTGGGATTAAACGCATGGATTAAACCAGAACAGGACACCCCCAGAGGTGGGGGGCCCAGGGGTTTTGCAGGGGAAAGCAGAGGAGAATAGCCTGCCGTTACTCCAAGACGAGTAAGAAGCACCGTGGTGAGAAGAACGTTTACTCTCTATATTCATGTCTGTCACTGCACCTGATCTGGAGGATTTTCTGGTGAGGACATTTAAATGGCGGAAGGGAAAGAGTGTGGCTGGGACTGGTTCAGGGAAGGCTGCTGATGGAGCTGTGAGCATCGCCTGGCCTCAAGGACGTGCGCCCAGCGGAGGATGGAGTAGCACACCTGGGGCACCCTGGGCAGGGACTTGAAGCCCCCAGAGGGTCTGAGGCCCTGGGCACTGAGGCCTGCTCTGGCACCTGAGCTGCATGGGGATTCCTACCCTGTTGCCAGCCCCCACAACTTCCTTTTTTCTGCTCTGGACCCACCCTACCCTGTTAACCATGGTTATGTACACAGCCGCTGCCCAGCTGCCCTGCATGCAGTGGAGCATTTCACCACAGCCCTGCCCCAAAACCATAGCAACCACTTAGCAAACTTCTGCTTTTGGCTTTCCTTTAGGGACCCACGCTTCCTTCTTGGCACAGGTGCCAAGCCCTGAAGACCCCCTGAGAAGATGCCTCCCCTGCTGTCTGCATGTTGGGGGTGGGGGGTGGTCCCCAGGAGGATGAGATGCTGCTGTGATCCCCTCCTCTGTTCCTGTCTTTCTGACCTCATGCTTGCCCAGTACTGGAAATCCATGCCTCCCTCCCACCAGGCACACATTCAGAGACATTGTTCTCTTAAAGGTCAAGGTCTCGGGCAACAGGAGGAAGTGTCCACACCAGGCCCAGAAATCTTTCTCTTTCGAATGTCACCTGCAAGTGCTGTGTGCGGGCCTGCCCCAAGAACTGATGAGCCAGTGGGGCTTGCGGGGGCCAGAGTGTGTGCCCAGGGTTGGGAGCGGATGCGGGGGGCCCAGTGGTGGAAGGAAAGGATACCTGAGTTAGGTTGGAGGAGCCAGGAGACATCCATGTTGACAGAGGCAAACACAGACTTGGTGAGGAGAGGAAGCTGTAGGGAAGGACTTGGGAGCTAGTGGAGAGGAGAAGCTGGCTAAGTGGGCAGGCCCCCTGGCAGCCACAGAAAGGAGCTAGGACTTTATCCTGGGCCGGGGGTTGGGAGTTGGGGTCTGGCAGGGACTAGTCTGGGAGGACAGGCCAGCCAGAGATTGTTGCTGACCATCCTTTGCATGAGACTAGTCCACATGGGTGGGTCCTGAGGTCCTGGATGTGCCTGGCAGGCTTCCCCCCACGCCCTGCAGAAGAGCCACCTGTGCAGGCTGCCCGCCCTGCCCCCGTTCCATCAGGACCCCCCCCCCCCCACCAGAGCTCTAGGGCAGTTCTGCTCAGTCTGTGCATCGTGTGCTGCTGCTGCTTCTCGCTTCCGTAGCCCCTCCCCAAGGGAAGGAACTGTGTCTCCATCCTCTCATTCCCTAACTGCCCCCCCCACCCTCATTGCTGCCTGGTGGGGGCTCCCCCTCCTGGCCCCACCCTGGGAGACCAGAGCTGGGGAATTGCTGGAGGTGGAGGAGTGGGGAGGTTCCTTGCCAGGGGCAGAGTGAGTTTTGTGTTCCTCGGTGAAAAAGCTCCTGCCAAGGCTCTCCTTAGAATTTCGTCTCTCTTCCTGTTGGTGCCAGTGTGGGTGGATTTCGCCAGGAAGGAGGGGGATTTCTCTGCCTCTTTCCCGCTCCACTCCTCTCCCTTAACTCTTCGGAGCCTGACCGGCTCTTATTGACCAGGCTGGCACCAGTGCTCAGCCTTTCTGGGCATCTCCTGGCACCCCCGGCACCCTCTCCTGGGGATGGTCCATGTCCATCAGGGTGATGGGCAGCTCTTGCCTGTTGTGCCTGGAGGGGCAGCCATCAGGACCCCTGGCCACTGGCCTGCCATACTGAAATGCCTCTGTGGGTGAACCACATCCTTGGGTCTCATAGGCATTTTGCCTTCTAGAAGTCTCTATGGAACCCACTTCAGGCCTGCACAGCAGGACACATCCAGAACCGACAGTCCAAAGGCTGCTGAGCTTCTGCCTCTGCAGCTATCACCCTTGCGAGCCTCAGCTCCTGACCTGGAGAAGGAGAGGATAGTAGTCCTGCCCCGAGGGAGGTGGTGAAGACAACCTGTGGACACATTGGTGGGATCTGACCAGTGAGATCTGGGTCTCCTGTTTAGCTACTCCCGAGTCTGAGTGCTGTCCCCAGCGTGTGAGTGTACAAGATGGGGTGTGACCACAGGCCACAGAACAAGAGGGCCCCCATTTCCCGATGGGGAGATTTCAGGCTTGGTGATACAGGGCTCCCCCCTTGAATTTCGCACTCCTAAAGCTCATTTTCCCTCACCTCCTCACTCTCTGAGCAGCCGCCTGGCAACTCTGAGCTAAACTCCTGAGTATTGGATGCCAAGCCCAGAGACCTTGGGTTGTGGGGAGATTTCTGGGGAGGGACAGAGAGGAGAGAGTTCTGTGGTCAGAAGAATCTGGGCTGGACACAGGGGTGATGGGAAGGAGGTATGGGGGGTCCTTATCAGAGGGGACTTGGGGGACCTGCAGAGGAAGAGAAGAGGGCAGAGGGGCCACTGCCAAGGCTCCTATTCTGTGAGTCAAGCTGCAGAGCCACTCACCCAATCTAGACAGTTCCAGATAATACCTGCAGCTCTTTCTGTGAGTGGATGAGAGCAAACACACAAGGAGCTGTTCCATGAAACAGTTGGCCTGTATCCTCCAAGATGCCAGTGTCCTGGCAGGCAGAGAAGGGCTGCGGGACTCTGAATGAAAGGAGACTCAGGTGACGTGACACCTGCACGCTCGGCGTGATCCCGGGTTGGATCCTGGGATGAGACAGTACCAGAAAGGCCGTCAGTGGGACAGGCAGCAAAATCTGAATATGAGCTAGTATTAAAGGATGGAAATAGCGGTGTTAGACTTCCTGAATTTGGCATTTCTGTTGTGGTTATAAGAAGAATGTCCTTTTGTATTTAGGGGTGAAGGGCCATGTTGCCTTAACTGACTGGTACTACTATTATTATCATTAGAGAAAGACAGACAGACAGGGCACGTGTGGTCAGTGTTAACAACTGGGTTTACTGCTGTGGGACTATTCTTGCGACTTTTATGTAGGTTTGGGATCTTGCAGAATAAAACATTGAAAACCAGAGACATGGGTCCTCAGGACTGGTCTGTCACCCCAGCCTGGGCTCCGGGGGGAGGGTTTGCTTGCTCTCTTTCATGGGGGTGGGGAAAGGAGTGTGGCCTGGGTCAGTGGCCAAAGAGTGACAGTCACTGGGTCTCTGAGGAAGGGGCCCTGTGGGGACAGGCACACAGTCCTCAGCCTTTCCTAAACTGTGTCTCCGCGCAGGCTACTCGGGATGTGGTGCTGAGCCGGGCCCCGGAGCAGGAGGAGGACCGGGCAGTGAGCCTGCGGAACGCCGCGGCCATCTACGACCTCCTGAGCATCACGCTGGGCAGGAGGGGGCAGTACGTCATGCTCTCCGAGGTACGGCCCCCCCACTCCATCCCCTAGAGTCAGGACCCCACCGAGGATGTCAAATGGAGGATTGTCCTCCTCCACTGTCCCTTCCTTGCCTTCACCAAGGGGTACAGCTCCGTTCTTGGGAGGGTTCTGAGTCAGGTGTGTCGGGAGCCTGGATCCCCTCCCATCCCTGCTGGACAGAGCACCCCTGTTGTATTGGGCAGACCCTGCTGGGGCAGCGCCTCATGTGCTGGGCTCTCCGGGGTGTGGGGACCAGGGGCACGGAGCTGCCCCTCTCCTGCCCCCTGCCCACAGTGCGAATGGCACTCGCACATTTTACAGCGTTCAGATCTGGGCAGGGATCAGGGGTGGCTCTGGGCCCTTGGCTCCTTGTGCAGGTGGCCCTCTCAGCAGCAGATGCTCTCTCCATGTATTTGGGGGGGCTCCCGAGAGGAGGGGCGGTGACACCTGCTGAGCCCCTGCTCACACCAGGCGTTGTGTTAGGTGCTTCCAGAAGATACCTCCTTTAATGTGAGGGGGGATAAGTGGTCTCTCAAGTTCACCAGTGAGGAAGGTGGGGCCGAGAGAGGTAGGTTTCGGCCCAGGGTGGTGCAGGGTGTGCATGTTGGGCCATCGTGGGGGAACCCAGGCCACCGAGCTCTGAAAGTGCCTGCTGTCGGGTCCTGTACCCCTTACCTCTGTCACCCTCACCCGCCATGACCATGACCACGTAGTGCATCCTGGCCTCACATGCTGGCTTCTGCCTCTTTCACATGGAACCACTTCTGTTGGGGACTGTCAGATCTCACAGGCTGCCCCTGACTTGTGGTGGCCCAGGATTGAACAGGCCCGGGGAGCAAATGATTTTTCTCCAGGGTTGTAGAGGAGAGCAGAATGAAGCCTGTACTTTTGGGTGATGTTCTGTCCACGGGCTTTGAAGTCAGTCTGCTTTGCCTCTTACCGGCCCTGTGACTCTGGCAAGTCATTCAAGCCTCAGCTTCCCCATCTGTGAAATGGGGGTAATTAGATAACCCACCCCACACAGTTGTTGGGAAGAGTAGATGAGTTAATACACGTAGAACACTGAGAATGGTGCCCAGCACAATGGTAAGAAGAAATGTCAGCTGTTACTATTTTTATTGGATGTTCACATTTTGAAAGCACTTTCACAAATCTCATTTCACTCACTTGTATCCATCATCCCATGAGACATTCACAGTTAGGAAGGTGGGAGCCGAGGGCCAGAGATGGCGAGAGACTTGCTCCAGGTCACATAGCATGCCAGTGGCAGAGACAGGTTATTCCTGGCGTTTTCTGACAGGAACCAAGTACAAGCCTCTGGCAGCCTCCTGTGGGAAGCGACTTGGGCAGTGATTACCCCGGATGGGTATGGGGTGGGCTGGGGGTGGGAGGACCCTGGAGGGGAGGTGCTGACCATCTCCCTCTCCCCAGTGCCTGGAACGAGCCATGAAGTTTGCCTTTGGAGAATTTCACCTTTGGTACCAGGTGGCCCTCTCCATGGTAGCTTGTGGGAAGGTAAGACTCAAGGTGTGCTGGGGGCTCTAGTCTCTCCCAGAAGTGGGCAGAGGGTGGTGCAGTGATTCAGAAATACTGTCCAGCAGCTGATTTTAGTCTCCAGGAGAGTGAGGGGCACGGGAGGGTCACACACAGACCCCTGTGTGAATCTGGTGTCTACTTGTGAGTTACGAGTGTGCCGGGTATGCAGGTGTGAGTCCATGGGTGCTCTTCTCTGAGCATATGTGCATGTATACGGGGGCATCGTGGCATTTCTATCTGTGAGTTGGTTGGTGTGACTACATGAGACAAGCATGGACGTGGGTTCCATTGTTCCACTTGGGCTGCAGCTCTCTTCCTGCCCACGGGCTTGGTGTCAAGAAGGAACCTTCCCATAAATCCGGGACTTGCCTAGGAGGGAGGGGTTGAAGGGTAGAGCAGAGCAGAGCAGAGCCCCACGCAGGAGTCTGGGGGAGCACTGCGAGGTGGGCGTGGTGGGGTGATCAGGAGTTCTGCCCGGAGCAGGGCTGACCTTACCCCCATCTCCTGAGCTGCATTTGCTGTCTACCCACCCAGCCCCGTCCCCACACCCCTTGGTTTTCCTCCGATGAGAATCACGCTTACATAAGCCTCTATTCTCAGCAATGGCATGAAAGGAAAACCTTTCCGGAGCTGGGTGCTGAGGGTGTTGGGGCTGAGGATGCTACGAGTGCAGGAAATAAGGTGGCATGGGCTCACAGATCGTTCTCAGAGCTATAAACACCCACAGCCCGTTTGTGGGGCTAAGGGAATTCCTCCCCCAACCCATCTGTGCCACCTGCCATTTCGAGCCTCGCAGCCAGGGCCCTCCTGGGCTTGCCAGCACCTCCTCCACGAATGGAGGGTGTGCTGGTCAGGTCCTGGTAAGGGAGCAGGCAGAAGAGCAGGTGCTGCAGCCTGATAGGTGGGAAGGGACTGGGGAAATAAAGCCAAGCATCAGGTGAGGAGCCTTCTCTGCACCCCCCTTACCTTGCTAGGCATTTGTCTTTCCAAACCTCTTCCCCTTCCCCCATCACATTGGCCACCTCCTAGGGCATCCTGAAGTCATGCCACAGTGTCCCCTAGCTCTGTGCTCAGCAAGGTCTTGTCCAGGCTCAGGGAGAGTTCAGACATAGATAGGGCGAGACCTAGGGCAGGGGCAGGGGTCAGGCTGGAGCTTACTGGAGCCTGGCCTGCAACAGCTTACTGCCTCTGGGAAACAGAAAATGCCTCTAGTCTTGTAATAGTGCACATGGATCAGGAGGAGAGGCCCAAGGCCAGGACAATGGTTCTCACCCTTCTGTGGGTCATGGACCCCTTTGAGATGCTGATGAATGATGGGCACCCCTTCTCAGAATAATGCACTGCACATGGAAGTTAGCTTTAATTCCTGGGGGTGCTCCTGGAAGCCCCCCGTCTTTGGAGATGATGTCACATTAGCCTGGGAGGTCTTCAACCTCCTTACTGAGAAGAGCCAGGCTCAGAGAGGTCCAGATGCAGCCTGGCACATCCCAGGATCCGGGGTGCTGGTATCCCAGCTCAGCTCCTTCCCAGGCCAGCAAGGTGGGCTCAAAAAATGGACTTTTAGGTAGGAAGTTGGGGTGATCAGTGAGTTCCTCATGTATGAGGCCCTACAGGCTAGAGACACTGGATTACACCCATCCCTGCATTTGAAGCAGCAGGAGATTGTTCTGGAAGTACACTCTCCACTCTCCACTCCCCACTCCCCCAGGAACCCTGCACACCAGATCAGTCTGCCTGGTTGGCCCAGGCAGCCCTTGGAAGGGTGGACAGACCTCACCTTTGCCAAGAGCCTAAGGTGGGAGTCAAGGTTCTGTACCTACAATTGTGCATAGAAGTTCTTCTAGAAGGTGAGGCCAGGTAGATATAAATATATCTGGCACCTCAACCTGCAGGAAGAGAGAATGAGTTCCATGGCATGATTTAGGTAGCTCCTTCTCCATCTCTTCGGCAATCACGTTGGCTGTGTTGCTAGGTAACCAGCATGACAAAAAAAGAAAAAAAAAGAGCTGCAGCTCCGACTGTGGAGTCCTCAGATGGCTCCTTAAATAGCAGTGTTTTGTGGTCGGGGAGGAACGTGGAGGGTCCGGGCTAGAGAAGCTGTATTTCCAGGGTGCAGAGGTCAGCAGCCAGGAAAGGAGGCCAAGGCTTGCTGGGGTGCGTAGGCAGAGGGTACTGTGAGTGGCCTTCACAGGAGAGGGTCTCTCTCAGAAGATGGGGGTGGCTGCCCTCACTCCAGCCCAGGCCCAACACCCCCTGCAGTCTCCCAGCCTCCCAGCTGGTCATATACTAACAGTCTCTTGGTCTCGGCCTCATACCCTTGTTTCCTGAGAGAGCAGTGGGGCAGGGCTTTGTCCTCTCTCCCCATCCTTTCTCTGAGCACCCCTTCCTGCAGTCACCCCCCAGCCCCCAGCCCCATGCTTGGTACAGAGCAAGCCCTCAACCTGAGCCCTGAGCCCAGAGCCCAGGGAAGTCTGTCGTGTCTGGGCTGAGAAAAGCTCTTCCTCTCTCAACAGGGAAAGGAGGAAGAGTGAGAGACAGGCAGGGGTCCAGGGTGGGCACAGACCAGTGGGGCCCTAGGCCTGCATATCCCAGTCCTCACACTGTGCTGTGGACAGGGGAGCCCTCCAGAGCCCCCGTTTTCCTCAGCAGGGCCGCCGGAGTGGTTGGGGAGGGTGAGAGCTAGTTAGTGATGGGGAGTTCAGTCCACAGTACAGCCCTGCCTGTGGGAATTGTAGTTACACACACTTGCTCCTGCCTCTGTGTGTGTGTGTAGCGGGGAGACAGAGGCCTCCCCTCTGGCCAAAGCTGTCACTGCAGAGGCAGGATAGGGCAGTGGTTACAAGCTTAGAGCAGACTGTTCAAACCTCAGCTCAGCTACTTATGGGCAAGTGTGACTTCAGACGGGCTACTTCTCTGCATTTCAGTTTCCTCATTTGTAAATAGGGACATAGCACCTGCCTCATAGGAGAGCTGTGAAAAGTAAATGGCTTAATATTTATCAAGCACCTAGAACAGGGGTCAGCAGGCTTTCTGTAAAGGGTCAGGTAGTAAACATTTTTGACTTTGCAGGCCAAACAGCCTCCGCTGGGAACTACTGCACTCTGCCTTTGCATCAGGAAAGCAACCGTAGACAGTACCCACATGAATGGGCATGGCTGAGTTCCAATAAAACATTGTTTACAAAAGCAGGCAGAGGGCCAGATGTGGGCTGGGTTTTGCTGACCTCTGACTTTACAACAGTGCCTAGTGCCTAGTAAGACGCAAATCAGGGTTAGCTGGTGTTCTTCTCATTATTGTGATTGGTGATGGGCCTGCCCGGCTCTAGTGCTTCCCCCTGGCCCTTCCTCTGCGCTTGGGCATCCTCAGCACGGCTAGTGTGGCCCCATCTCCATGGCTTGTCTCAGGCTCTTTCCCGGCCAGCTTTTATGTTCCCCCCACTCCCCACCACCAGCCCTGCATCCATGTCCCTAAATAGGTTTGTCCTCATCTTATCGTCTTTAAACCAAGGGTGTTGAACTCAGAGGTTTGAGGGAGCCCCTTTCTAAACCTCTAACATGTCTCTGGTTCACATTTGGAGTCCTTTTGAAGAGCTTCCCTCTGCTGACACCTTAGCTCTTGTCACATTGTCTCTGGGCAAAGGTCACAGACTCCTTTTTCCAGGGTAGGAAACTGAGACCCAGGAGGGACTTGGCTGCCACCACTGCCGGGGCTCCTCCCACCTGGCCTCTTCCTGGCTTTGGAGGAGAGGTGTGCAGAGCAAGGGCTGATTGCTTGGGAGTTGCCCCCACTGTGAACTTGAGGCATCCAGTCTGTCGCAACCCAGGGCCGTGAGTGACAGTGTTGCCTGCCATTTCTCCTGCAGTCATCCTATGCTGTGTCGCTGCTGCGGGAATGTGTGAAGCTGCGGCCCTCTGACCCCACCGTGCCCCTGATGGCTGCCAAGGTCTGCATAGGGTCCCTGCACTGGGTGAGTGAGCTACGGGGTCAGAGGTGGGCAGGGCCCAGGTCCTGGCAGCCTCCTGTGGCAGGTGGGCGTGAGGTGGGGGTGGGTGCATCTTGCCGTGTACGTAAGGGGTGGGGGGAGCTGCGAAGCAGACAGGCCTGCGGGGGAAGGGGTGGAGAAAGGCTTCTGAGAAAACTCCAGCCGCTGTCCTCTAATGCAGAATGGTGCTGGGTTGTAAAGTTCAGTCTTGAAATGTCTCCAGGGAGCCAAATGTAGTCAAAAGTCCAGATGCCCCCACCCGCCCAGCAGTGGAAAGTAGGCAGGACCTCGGAGTTACCTGGGCTAGCCCATCTTTCAGAGTCAAAACCAGCTCTGGGCAGAATGGGAAGGCATCCTCTTCTGTCGGCCTCAGGCCTTGCCTCAGTGCTCTCTCCGCCCCACAGACTCCCTCAGCTGCTGCTCCAGGCCTGGGCAGGGTGCGTCTCGAGGCAGGGCCTCTACATGGATGTCTTCTCTCACTGGGAGCTCCCTTGCTGACTTTCCTAACTTCCTAAGGTCCACGTCAGCCTCCTGATGTCAGGGGTGGTCCCATTGCCACTCTCTTGAGCAACGTAGAGCACAGAACAGTGCACATCTCTCTCGCCTGTCGGCTGTCAGCCCACCCACCTCTCCTCTCTTCAGGCTAATAGGCCCAGTTCCTTCATTGGCCCAGGAGTTTCTCCCATATATGGTCCTTCCTACCCTCACTGTCGTGGGCCCAGCTTGTTCCAAGGCAACAGGGGCCCAGGTGCATACTTCAGGCACTTTAGAATTAGCCTCTTCCACTCCTCCAGCCCTGGAGATGGAGACTCTAAATTCTAACCCTTTCTGCCTGAGGACCCCCTCTCTCCTGAGTCCCTGCCTCCCTGCCAAGTGGGCCTCATCCCCTCTCTGCCATAGTGCCTCCCTGGCAGGAGAGTGTGGAAACAGCACCTTCCCCTCTGCTCCCTGGTCCTCAGGTCCCCATGTATGAAGTGCCCTTAGGGCCCTGCCTTGGCTCCTCCGAACTGTGAATGATGGAGGAGGGGGAAGCTTGGCTTTTGACCCCAGGCTTTGTGATGTTGTTCTATAAGATTGATTTGCAATAGGCTCTAGGTGTTTAGATGAGGCAGCCTGATGAGGTGGGTAAGAGTTTCACTGTTCCTCATATGTGTCATAAATGACAAAATATGGAAAGAGCTGGACGGCTCAGGGAGGCTTCTAGGAGGAGGAGGCCTTGGCCTGGGCTCGGAGGCCAGCCAGTAGAGGGCCTTTTCGTCACAGCTTGCTTTCCTCAGCCCCGTGATTAGCAGGCAAACTCCTTGATCCTCAAGTATTTTTAGGGAGACTGTTGGCATCTTGCACCCTCGAGGGTAGGGTGCAGTTGGGATGTGTGCAGTGTATGGGTGCTGGCAGAGTAGAGACACCCAGGCTGAGCACGTGCAGCAGCAGGTGGTGGTGTGAGCCAGAGGATACAGGGGGTGGGCTCACTGAGCCCGTAGCTCACACCCCTGTGTGTTCCCAGAGCTCCTGAGAAGGGCCTTAAACTCATCACTGGGATGAGGCCCAAATACCCACTGAGGGTGGGACAGGGAGAAGATCTGTGCTCCCATGAGCTGCCGGCTCTGAGGTGGCTGTGAGTCCACCCAGCCAATGGCCACCCCTGCCAGGAAGCCCTAAATTTAGGTCTTCCCGCTGTGGAGGAGCTGTTTCCCTCAGCAGCATAATTACAGTAATTATGTGCATTCAGATTACATGGTAATAAAATTAGGATCAAATCAGTCCAAATTGAAATCAGATGAGTTAGGGGCAAAGTAATCAATGACAACATAAATAGAAAAGCCCAAAAGGAGACTTAAACATGCAGGCTTGTCATCAGAATCGGAGAAAGATGAGTTGTTTAACCTCAGCAAAGAAGCACATTTGGGTTTGGGGGCTGGTTTGAGCCAAAGTTTAAATTGGGCACAGGCTAGAGCAAGGTCCTGCTGGAGGACTGGGGGTGGGTTCCCGGCAGCCTTCACTGCCCTGGAACCTCACCTTCTGTACCTCCCTAAAGCCCCGTTTATACTTGCCTCGGACACTTGGCACATGGCATTGTATTTCTCATTGCATGTGTTTCTTGAAGATAGGAACTATCTCTCCTTCTGGAAACCCCAGCCCAGATAAGGTGGGTTAAGAGTTTCCCTGTTCCTTATATGTGGCACAAATGACAAAGTATGGAAAGGTCTGGACAGCTCAGGGAGGCTTCCAGGAGAAGGAGGCCTTGGACTGGGCTCAGAAGCCAGCCGGTAGTGGGCCCTTCCAGCCCAGAGTTAATGCCTGGTTCTTGTTGGATAGATCCCACTTGCCAATGAGCACAACCACTAGGCAACGAATTCTGCCTTATGGTGCCTTTCCGTCTAGATGGGGAGCTTCTTCACCTACTGTGTCTTACACCCTGAGTCCTTCTCCCCCACAGAGAACCCTGCACATAGCAGGTGTTCAAATATATCTTACAGAATGACACCCCCACCAGCTGGCTGCAAGGGAAGGTGAGGGAAGCCTACATCTGGTTCATGGTTCTCCCTGGCCCCCAGGGTTGGTGCTGGGCCGAGAGCAGGCCTGTGGGTAGCCAAGAGCCACCTGTTCTAGGAGGCCAGGAAAGGGGCGGCCCACCACTCTGTCCTCAAGGCCTAGAGTAGGAGGAATGGGTCTGACTGGTGGGCACATTGGTGCTGGTGCTCGGGATGGGGCACAGATCCTGAAAGGCGTCTGACACCACCTCTATCTCCAGCCTTCACAGCTATCTGGGCTCATGTCAGCCCCAGCAGGCCCAGCCATTGGCCAGCCAAGCCCCATGAGCAAGGGATGGAGATCTGGGGGTGGACAATTCGGCCTAGGTTGCAGGAAGGGAGGCTGAAACTGGGACATTGGAAAAATGAGTTGTGCTGAGTGAAACCAGACTAGGTGGCCACGTGGCCAGAGGCGGAGCACCTGCTGTCCCTGCACCCTGTCCTCATGCCCAGAGCCAGTGTAGGACGCCCCAGGTTGGATTTGGGTCTGAGAGCAGGGTTGCCCCTGGGTACGGGTGGGTGAGGAGGGAGCCGGGCAGAGAGACCTGCATGGTCACCTGCTGGCTGTTGAGGGGTTTGCAGCAGGATGGGTTGCGTGTGAGAGCACTGGCCCCACAGCTTAGCCTGAGGTTTGCCCAGGTTGGGGAGGGCATCCCGGGCTCTGACCTGGTGATAGCTATGTGGCAGCCTCTCACCTCAGCATGGCCAGCATCTTGCCAGGGTCCCCAGCTGGTTATTTGGGGCAGAATATCTGTAAATATTTTTTCATATCCCTCCGAACACCATTAGTTCAAGTTCATTTAATTTAAAAAGTTAAAACCTTTCTAGGAGGATAGGAGATGGGGATGCCATGTGTGCTGTGTGTCACACACAGCAGGAAGGGAGGCTGTGGAATGGAAAAGCAGGCTGTACTCATCTGTGGAAAGGTCTGTGGTGCTGTTTCTCAGCCTCTTCCCCTAAGGATTGGTCTAGGGTGGTGGAAAAAGTGCAGGCTTTGGAAGCTGAGAGGAGAGGAAATCCCTGCCCTCCCACTTAGAAGCTGTGTGACTTCGGGTGAGTAACTGACCCACCCTGTGCCTCATCAGTAACCTGGAAACAGCCACAGTTTGCGGGGTGGCTGTGACCACCAGAGCTGAGGCATGTACCTAGCACATGGGAGGTAGCTGGGAAATGGCAGCTGTCCCTGTGACAGCCCCTTCAAAATAGCTGCCTCTCACACAGGGCACGCCTTTATGCTTTTGCCTTCATTTTTCAGATTCAGGGGTGGAGAGGGCCAGGAAGATGGATAAAGTATTTAGGAGGCAAGGAAGAAAGAATGCCAGCTCTCCTGCCACTAGCTTGTGGAAATTAGAAAGAGTGCCTTTTCCTTCCAGGAAGAAAAAAGTGCGTTTTCACTAGAGCAGATAACAGCAGGTCCTGGGCCCTAGGGCAAGCGACTAAGGAGAAACCGGAGGGGCTGTTTAAACAGAGCCCTGCAGGCTCCGACATGACCTTTCTCTGGTTCTCAGGAGGGGAGGAAGAGGTGAGGATTCCAGGGGGACAACCTCTTTGGCCACTGCAAGATGAGCGCGGCAGGCCGAGCAGGAGCAGAGTGCAAAGCCAGGAGCCTGCCTGTGTGGGGACCAAATTAGGAGAACTGGAGAGATGCAGGAACTTGGAAAGGCACGGGAACATTTTCCTTACTTATGAAAAACAAAAGCAAAGAGTCCAAATGTTACATCCTTCCATGCATCCTTTTCCCAAAGGGTCAGAGAGGAGGAGAAATGCAGAACCACAGAGGGCAGCCACGAATCAGGTGGCTCAGATAGATTCAAATGTAGACTCAGGAGACCTGAGTTGGAAGCTCGATTGGAAGCTTCTAGGTTGGAAACTCGATTCTGCCACTTACAAGCCGGGTGACCTTGAATCGGTCCCCTAAAATCCTTGTGCCTCAGAACCCTCTGTTATGAAATACCCGTTCCGTCATGTGGCTACAGTGCTGTGACATGCCAGGTGAGCACCAAACCGCTGGAGAATTGCGAGGGAGGAAGAGGGGGAGGATCTCTACCTGGGTCTTGTGGCGGTTACATGGCTGCCACAGGTAAAGGAAGTATTAAAAAGCAGCATAGGAGGAGAATGGTTGAAAGCTTTGAAAACCCCTCCCCCTAGAAGTATTTTGATGAGCAGGAAGGGCCCAGTGCTGTAACCTGAGTGAATCTTGCGAAAGCAGTGGCCACAACCCCAGAGCCATCAGCTGTTAACTTTGGGGGCCACAGGAGGAAGTGCTGGGAGATGGGAAAGGGCAGAGGAGGTCCTTGGTGGGGAGAAAGACAGCGAGGGTGTTGTAGATGGGCAGGTGCTTGGCAATTCAGTCAACAACTTGCTTTTCCGAATATATGTATGTATATGCACAACTAGGACGTTGTGCTACACGGCAGAAGTTGACACATTGTAACTGATGGTATTTCAATTAAAAAAAAAAACAACTAAACTTACTCTTTTCACATCACAGGTTGAGGCCCATTAGCAGGTTGTGAAGTAGAACTCTTTTTAAAAATGGAAGTAGGCAATCAGAACAGGATAGGAAACATCCGAGTGTATTACCCACAATAGACGTGAATCTTGTAACAAGGGTAGGTGGGTGGTTACACATATGTATGTCCCAGACCATGGGGAGGGGTCAGAGAGTTTGACTGACCCGGCACAGCTGCAGGGACCCTATTATCCTTGTGTAGAGTCAGTCCTTTTCTGGGACTGAGGGTCAGGCCAGAGACAAAAGGCAGACAGTACTATCCCCTCTCTGGATTCCAAGAGGGTCTTTGATGCCACTTCCTAATTTGTCAGTGAGCTCATGTAGCTATAGGGGACAAGGACTCTCCTCTCTAGACGGCATTCGCCCCATCTATTAGCATGGGACTTAAAAAAATTCTGGGGGATTAAATTAATTATAGGTCTAAAATTACAACTAATAATAATAGTAGTTACATTTGTTCAAGCACTGGTCTGAGCGTTCTCATGTTATTATCTTATTCCGTCCCCCCGAAACCCGATGGGCAGACACTTGTTATCCGCATTTTACGGAAGAGGGAACTGAGGCAGAGCAAAGTGAAGTGACCAGCCCGACATCACACAGTTAATAGCCAAACTAGGATCTAAGCCCAGGAAGTCCGGCCCCCGAGCTTGTGTTCTTAGCTGCTAGGCTGCCCTGCTGTCTGCGTGGAAAACTCACTCACGGGTGTGGCACTGACTCTGGATTTGGGTGGGATTCTCGTACTTCAGAACAAAAGTGGAAAAGCCCTATTTTAGGATTTCCACTCTTGTCTTAGATGAAGGGGAATTGTGCACTATATATATATTTTTTAAATATGCTTTCTGTTTCTAAAATATATTTTTATATTTAAAATACTTATATATTTGGGGTTTTTGTTTTTGCTCTGACAGCATTTTTCTCTTTTGCTGGCTACAGCACCCATGTATAAACGTATTACTACTGTATATTATATTGTATATTGTCATATTTGATAGAATCGATTAGACTTCTTTTCCTTTGCAATCATTACATTGACTGCATATGCAAACAACTGTTTTGTGGTAGGTAACTGAAATCAAAATAGTATTGGCCATGTAGGAAAATGGTCCACTGAAGCCTTGTGGGTTTGATTTGAGACAAATACCAACACTGTGTTTAGAGACCATTTTAAACTACGTGGACAAGGCTGGCAAGTACTGGTCAGGGAAAGCTACTAACCTGGGGTCAGAGAGGACCACAAGCTGGACAAGCTAAGGTTGTATGTTGTCACATTTTAAAGCTGAACGGTGGTGAGCTCTATTAATCAGAGTATGATGTGTCTGAATAGGAGAGTAACTTGCCCCTGTTTGCCAGTAATTGCTCCGCTTTGTTCCTGGCACCCTCTCTGCATGGGTTGCAGGAGATAGAAGCTGGCATTTGCTAAGGAGAAGGACATGGCCATGAGGAGAATGTATATACATGGAGTGCAGTAGGTTTCTGGATTCTATTTCTAACTCGTATTTGGTGGTTTATTAAAAAAAGCTCGCGTCTGTTTGAATAGGTCATAATGACACTTATAGACAGTTGGAAGACGAGAAGTGGCAGATTAGGAAGTGGGCAAGGGGCTGTTTGCTCACTTACCCTTCCCTTATTGCCTCCAGTACCCCCTCAGCTATGCAGCCTCCTGGACAACCCCAGCCAGGTGTTTGCCCCTCTCTTGGGGCTCCCATAGCCCCAGGCCAGCACCACGCAGCAGAGCCTTGATTAAGAGCCCCCTTGCCCTGCGGGGCCTGGCCCTCCTTAGTGTCGGCTCCCAGGAGTTCCATGCATACTCATCCAGGCATCTGCCTCCTCCTCACTGGGCCTCCCCAGCCAGGCCAGCATAGAGCCTGGTGCTGCAGAAGACTCAGTGGAGGTTTGTAGGGAGGAGCGGTTGGAGTAGGGGGGAGGTGAGGACCTCTGGGACACAGTCTGTCAGGCACTGAGCCTGTGTCAGAGGGCTTGTCCTGTGCTTGCCTTTCAACCTGGCTCTGACTTCAGGGCCCCACAGCCCTCCTGAGTGCTGCTGGCCACATGCTCCAGGAGATGGATCTCAGTGTCTATAGCCTGCGTCCGCCCAGACAGCCGTGACTGGGCAGCGGGCAGCTGTGGGGTTTCCTGAGGTGCTGCCTCCCCCCAGCCCTGAGACCTCAGGCCTGATGGTGTTACAGGCCCAACTCCCCAGACTCCCACATCCTTTCGGTGACCAGTCCACTGATCTGGAGGTGGCCTACTGCCCAGGCTGGCAGCTTGAACTTGACCGTGAGGGGGCTGAAAGGCTGACCTTGTCAGGGATGGTGGTAGGGCCACAGGGATTCAGCCCCTCTGGCAATCTGTCTCTGGGCTGTTAGCTCACCCGTTCTGCCTTTCTTGTACTTTGGGTGCCTCTCTTCTCTATAGCTGGAGGAGGCAGAGCGCTTTGCCATGACGGTCATCCACCTTGGGAATGGAGTTCCTCTCCAAGGGCACTCTGGCTGGGGTACCAGAACCCAGCATAACTTTTTGGGCCTCTGTGGCCCACACAAGGAGGCCTTGACATTGGGCGGTGGTGGGGCTTTGTGTGTGAATCATTCAGCCCCTTGCTGAGGGTTGTACCAATCACTGTTCTTAGTGATGCTGCCACACCAGGCACGTGGGCAGATGACACTCCTGGGTTGTGGGGGTGGCTTCTGGAAGGCCTGTGGGCCAGCTGCCCACCCCCACTCCCCACCTCCCAAAAGGCCTGACCACCCTGGGTGCCCCAGGGGGCTCGTGAGGGCTGCTTTGTGTATCCCCTTTTCATGTCACGTGTTGCATGTGATGTGTGCACATGTGACCAGTGCCAGTTGGCCCCTTTCCAACTGGAACAGTCCCTCCTGCTCCCAGGACAGAAATAGCCCCAGGCCTTTTTCCCCTGAAAATTTGGAGCTTCCCCCGGGTCAGGGAGCGAGCTCAGAGCCGGAACCTTAGTAGCAGCCCGCTCCGCTCTGCTCCACAGGGTTGGCCGTGTCCCCGAGGCCCAGTCCTCAAGCCCTGCCCACCCCCGATCCCGGCTTCCCTCTGTCTGCTGAGCAGGGCAGGGACAGACACAGGCACTACCGAGGAAGGAGGGAGGAAAGGAGTCAGCACAGACTGGCCTGGCCCCGGGTCCATGCTCTCAGCAGAGCAGCTGTTGGAGAGCCAAGGTCCCTGGAGTGAGGGCAGCCTTCCCTGTGAGAGGTAGCACCCTGTGACCTTTAGCACAACCCCTCGTTGGGGGGAAAGGTCCAGAGAGTTACTGGTAGAAGAAAGGTAATCCTTGCATTCTGTGGCTGTGTGGCCTTGGACAAGCTGCCCAGCCTCTCTGGTCAGGTGTAAGGAATTGCAGTTCTGAGGGCCGCAGGCTGGTGACTGGATAGCTATCCTCCCCAGTAACCTTTGCCTCTCTTCTCTACAGCTGGAGGAGGCAGAGCGCTTTGCCATGATGGTCATCCACCTCGGGGAGGAGGCCGGGGAGTTCCTCTCCAAGGGCTACCTGGCTCTGGGTCTCACCTACAGCCTGCAGGCCTCTGACGGTGAGTGCCGAGGCCTGGGAGCCTCTGCTGGGGCGACTCAGGCCTCCTGATGGCCTCCCAGTGCCCACCCCCCAACACACCTCCATCAGCTTCTCTGAGATATATGTGCATGTGCACGCGAACACACATACACACCCTTCAGTCCATCCTCGCTCTTGCTCAGACTTCACCAGCCTCAGACACCCTGCCTTCATGGGCCCAGTTCTTTCTCCCTCCCAGCCCCAGCTCCTGGCCTGGCCCACGCTGACCTCCGCTCCCGTGGTGCTTGTCATCTTGAGATGCACCACCAGCCCTGACCCTGCAGTGTCTTCCTTCTGGTTCACCTTTACCCTCAGCACCACTGTCAGCTTCCCTTTCAGTGCATGGCATAGAGCTGGGTACACAGCAGGCATTTAATTAAATGGTGCATGGGTTCCACTCATGCTGCCTGGAGCCTGGCATTCTCTCCCCAACCTCACCAGCTCAGCTGTGTGTCCCCTCAGGGGTCAGCAGCCACCTGCCTCTGAATCTTTCCCTAGCTTGAGGGAAAGGGAGGGATGGGCCCCCACCCAGACCCAACCCGGAATGCTGATCAGCTCCCACCCACACCCCCCAAATGCCAGCCCCCAGGAGCAGGCTTCAGAGGCCCCACACAGTGAGAGGTAACCACAGCTAGCACTTCACAGGAGGGGAGGGAGGGGTGGCGGGGCCCTGCTCCTTGTTCTCTAGTGACAGTGGTTGCTGTTTCTTCAGGATATTAGTGAGCCTCTGACAGGGAACCTTGGGGTCTTCACACTCTGGTCAAGTGAGGGGGATCATGAATCCCTTCATCAAAATCCAGTTTGCTCAGAGCAAGAGACCTGCCCTGTGCCTTTAACCCTCTGGGATTAAAGCCGTTCTCTACCCCGCCACGTATACGTCAGAAGCAGGATTGCTTTATAAGCTGGGGACCTCTGACATCTATCCACACCTGGTCCTGCCAGCAGCATTCCGACCTGGTCTGGCTGGAGCCTGGGACGACAGTAATTTTAAAGCTTCCCAGGGAGTTCAGCACCCGCTAAGGCTTTTAATGCCTTTCCTACTGCATTTAAAGTCAGGTTCAATTTACCAGAAAGGTGCCAGGTTTGGATTAAAGCAAGAAACCTCGTGGAGAAAGTATGATAGAGGTTTCTGGTGGGCTAGGAGGAAGGGATTTAGTATTCAGTGGGTTCAGACACCCTGCTAGGGTTGGTAAAGTTCTGGAAATGGATGGTGGTCATGGTTGTACAACATGGTGAATGTTCTTAGTGCCACTGAATTGTCCACCTAAAATTTGTTGAAATGGTTAAAAGAGGAGAAGCCACATGAGTAAGGAAACCCAAGGAGGCATGTGGCCAGGACAGAGGTGGTAGCTTTTCTCTCCAGGTGTGGGCCTTTGGAAGGGTCAGGTTGACCCAGGTGGCAAAGAAGGTGAAGGAGAAGAAGGACCTCTTGTGCCTAGAAGCAGGCCAGGAGATTGGGGCCAGGGGAAGGCCCATACCCTCTACCCTGGTAACAAGGGCAGAGGGTGGCACCCGTTAGGAGCTGCTTGAGTGCAAGCACCTGCCAGGCAGGGTCCCGTGGGGCCTCTCCCCACAGAGCTCTGTGCCCCAGATGGGGTGGGGCTGGTTTGGCCCCCTCCAGCAGCCCCTCATGGCTCTGTCTCCACCCTCTCTCCTGCAGCAACTCTGAAGTCCAAGCAAGACGAATTGCACCGGAAAGCACTGCAGACGTTGGAGAGGTAAGGAGGTGCCTCATTCTCACATTTTCTCAGAGGACCCTCTGGCGTGGATAGAGCAAAGATTTCTGTCCCCATTTTATTGCCCAGCAAACTGAGGCTCTCAGAGCTCACATGGGAAGCAGGAAACCAGCCTTTAGGGTTGGGTGGGCAGGTTGAGGGCTCCCCCGAGGCTGGGCTCCCCCAAGGCTAGGCTCCCGCCCTCCCTGAGCTCAGGGCTCTAAAAGGGAACAGTACCCCTTTATCGCTGTGATAATTACATGAAATAAAGGGAGAATGCACCTTGACCTACCAGTAGCAGGGGCTCCAGAAGGGTGTTTGTCTTTTCCCAGCCCCTCCACCAGTGAGGCCCTCCCTCCCTCGGGCGTCCTTGCTGAGCCCCTCTCCACCACAGCCCCCTGAGCTCCCTCCCCTCTCCTTCCTCTGGCCCATCGAAGGGCTCTTCTCCCTGAGCCCTGTGTGTTTTGCTCTGTCAAAGCACTGGTGGGAGCTGCTGGTTGGGGGCCTGCCCCAGACTCAATATGCTGGCTTCCTTGGAGCATCCAGCTCCCCTCTCAGGCAGTTTGTTCTCAGACCCAGTGAGGTAGGAAAGTCCTATCCCAGCCAACTCCTTCTAAGCTCCCAGGGCCAGAGGACATTTCCTCCCTTCTCCCACCAGCTTGTCATTCCTGTGCTTCTTTCGCAGAGGCTGTTCCCAGCCCCTCCGTCCTCGGGGGTGTTCTCTCCTGTCCCACAGTGGAGCGGGCAGGCTCCAGGCTCTGTACAGGCCAGACCCAGGCCAGAGGAGAGGGGCTTCCCCACCCTTAGTCCTACTCTCCCAGACAACCCCCACCTCAGCCAGAGCCAGCCCTCTTGGAGCCCATTGCCCCCTGCCGTGGGCTGCCCTGATGCGTTCTGCCCCAGCCGTCATCTGCTGGGCACCCTTCAAAGCAGGGGTGGGCGGAATCCCTGACATTTTGCCCCTTGGTGCCCAGCACGGGCTGGCATGCTGGAAGCCCCCATCACTCACTGGTTGATCAATCCTTGGTAACTGACTTGCTGCTCCCTTTCCCCATTCAGAGCCCGGCAGCTGGCGCCTGGCGACCCCCAGGTCATCCTCTACGTGTCCCTGCAGCTGGCCCTTGTCCGCCAGGTGGGTCCTCAGAATTCCTAACACACGAGTCCCTGGGGCTGCTGATCTCCTAGCCCCACTGCTTTTACCAGCTGTGTGACCCTTTGCAAGTGACTTGACCTCTCTGAGCTTCTATTTCCTTATCTGTTATGTGAGCATTCATACTCCACCTCACAGGGATCTAGTAAGAATTAAGGCTTAAGTCAGCTAGTGTGGTAAAGCCCCTACCCATGGTGGGCACATGGGAGGGGGTTGTTCTCTGCTCTCAGTCTGCCTACAACATGTCAGTTGAGACATGACATGAAAAGTTGACAGGTGACCACGATAAACATCTGTTTGCATCCTTGCCTTCTGCTGAGCTTTCCCCAGGGGTCTGGGGGAGCAGAGTGATTGGTACATGGAGCTGTTTCTGCATGACCCAAAGCTTTTCCCTGACCCTGTGGATGCCAACATCAGGCTCGGCCTCTGGGGCCTGATGGGAGCCTCCCATTCTCTGACCACCTTTGCCCCACTGGGGCCACCCATGGTTCTCCAGGCCGACCTGCATCCTTCCCAAGCTGAGCAGCTGAGTTGTCAGTTTGTGGGACCAGGCAATCACCCACCCAGCAGGTTGCCTTTCAGAAAAGAGCAAGGGCTCCCATCCCCCAGGCTCTTCCAAATTGCTGATGTCACATGTGCTCGGCCTCTCAGGCTGGTGGTTTGTGCACACACCTGGCCTGTAAAGCAAGACCTCTCAGTGGCCTTGACCTGGTGAGTGTGGACCCTGGACTGCTTGGGGACAGCAAACAAGCCAGCATGGACCCGGGGTGGGCTCCAGACTGTGCGAGAGGAGTCACCAGAGCCCCCATCTACTTGTGGTCAGGGTACAGGCAGCCCAGCTAACGAGGTGCTGCTGCGCCGCACACTGGCCTGGGGGAGCCCTGCATCTGACGACGAGGGCGCCATTGGCCCTGTTTTACACCTGACGTGCTGACTTTCCTGAGCTCAGGAACTGGAAACTGGCCAGGCCAGCACAGTGTCTGCTCCAGAGTCCACTCTGACCCAGTTAAGAAACCCCACGTGGCTCTAAGTATCTTATTCCCCTGTCGCATTTGGAAACAGGGCACTTGGAACCTTGTCCACCGGCCTGGCTATTGGTTTTACTGGTTGGTGTCAGCTTCTGGCCCCTGGTCTGGTCATTAGGTAGTTCGGGGAACTGTGGTCCCCCAAACTGTTCACCTTACTGTCTGCTTCACCTTTCCCTCAAGCCCTGTGTCAGCCTGGCTCGTCCCCTCCCTGCCCCTTTACTGTGGGACCCCTTCCCTCTTGCCCCACACCTGAACCCAGTGCCCATGTCCACCCTGCCCTGACGTGTCTCTTCGTGAGTCACGCTCTCTCCCTCTCCAGGTCCTCCTGTCTCAACCATTTTCCCCCAGCAGCCCTGTTGACCTTCCCTCAGCCATTCATTGCTTCTCTCCTTTCCTCTTGCACCCATCCCTCCCCATGGTCATGCCATACCTCTCCCCAGTCGCTCCATCCCTCCTCTGCCTCCAGGCGGCCACTGCCTGTCCCAGCCCGCCACTGCCTGTCCCAGCCCCTGTCCCACTGTGCCCCTGGCTGCTGACTTCCAGGTCCTGGAGGAGGCACTTGGTACCTCTCTGCCTGTCTCCCTAGAAACATCAGTCTACTCTGGTGCTCCCAGGAGTATGGACACAGAGATACTTGAGACCACTTTATTTTTAGCCTCTGTAAAAGAGCCAGTGCTTTGCTTGCCAGACAAGTTCCTGATAAACCTCTGGTGATACATTTTTAAATATCTTTAATTATTCAGCCACCTCTGATGAATGGCATCTGTCCTCCCAGAGAGATGGCTAGGCCAGGCCAGTGGAACCTGGTACCCAGTTTCCTTGAGGACCCCAGAAGTTGGTAGCCTCAGGAGGGTGAGGGCTTCTAAATGAATTCTAAGCCAGTCCTGCCAGCTTAGGTCTCTGAGGCCCTCCAGCCCATCCTGCCCAGAGCATGCACGGCTGCTGATTTGGACATGCAGCCCAGGATGATGGGGTCCACTCTGGAGAATCACCAGGGCAGGAGTAGCCTTGGGGAGACTCGGGCAAGGCGAGCTGTTGGCCCATAATGACCCTGGCTTCCTCCTTTACTTCCCTTGACCTTTCCCCATGGGAGGACTCTGGGCCTGGCATTAGTGCCCACAGCCAGTACAGAGGCCAGATGGAGACCAGGCAGTGGCCAAGCCCCAGCCTACCTGCACTGTAGGCCCCTCAAGGAGCATTGGAGAATGGAGACCAAGGATTGGTAAGGAGCAAGACTTTCTGAGAAAGACTCTGGATGCTCCTAGGAGGACAGGGCCCTGTGTAGATAGAGTCACAGGAGCTGACACGATCCTCGGGCCTGAGCACCTGAGAGAACACATCCCTCAAGACTGGAAAGAAGAATCTTACCTGTTCGTTAGTTGCCTGAGTTTTGGAGGCTTGAAGACAGAAACTCACATTTTCAAACACATTTGGTACTCAAGACAATTTTACCTGTCTCACCCTCTCAGCGACTGTCATTTTGCAGCATAAGAACTGCAGCTCAGAAAGGTGAAGTCCTCTGTCCTGGGTGCCAGCTAGGAAGTGGCAGATCTGGGATCCATGCTCCTTCTGACCCCGGAACCTAAGCTCTTGCCACTGTGAGCCTCTGAGTAGGAGGTGGCATTTATCTGTCGCCCCATCACTGCATGGACAGGTGCAGAGCAAAAATGTGTAGCTAACGGGCTGGGTGCCCTGTCCTTTTAGCCCCCGCTCCTCCAGTTTAGGGAATAGCGCCGGCTTCCCGGGCCTGCCCTGGGGCAGCAGACCCTTCCAGCGTGTTATTTGAGGGTGTATTTTCTCACCTGAGCCCCAGTGCCCAGGGTCTCACTTGAGTGTGCCGTGCCCTGGTTGCTTGGCTCGTGGCCCCACAGCCCCGGGGAGAGGCACAGGCCTTGGAGAAGGTCGCTAAGCTGGCAGCTTTCTCTGGCAGATCTCCAGCGCCATGGAGCAGCTGCAGGAGGCCCTGAAAGTGTGCAAGGATGACGCCAATGCCCTTCACCTGCTGGCACTCCTCTTCTCCGCCCAGAAGCACTACCAGCATGCCCTGGACGTCATCAACATGGCCATTGCCGAGTATCCAGAGAACTTCAGGTGAGTTCCCTGTGGACCCTGCTGGGCTGGGGGGCTGGCTGTGCACACCCCGCCTTGCCACGTCGCCAGCCAGCACACACTGATGGAGCACCCACTGCAGGCACACTCCCTGGCTGGAGAGCCAGAGTGGGGCGAGGACTGGTGGGGTCAGAGCATGGCACTGGCATTCCTTTCTATGCCAGGAGGGGCCATGTAGGGAGTGGGGCGCTCTCTGCAGTAACTGTGTGAACCACTGAGGAAACTGTGCTCCAGTACATGTTCCATCCCACCCTGGGCTCCTCATTTGAGCCTCATGGGGACACTAAATTGTGGAACCTAATCATAACCCTGGCACAACCAGCCAAGGATGGGATCTAACACTGGCTGCACAGGTGGAGGCAAGTGACCCATCCTCCTATGGCCGGGCAGGCCATGGGCAGGCGGGGGGAAGGGGTTAACTTCCTCCAAGATAGTCCTGGCCTCTCCCTCAGTCTCTGTGTGGAGCAGGGTTCACGCTGCACTTGGCCCACACAGTGGTGCTTGGAGCAGGACTATACACAGAGGACCTACTGCCACCCACCCAGGACACTGGGGAACAGGAGCCTCACTGGGCCAGCTGTGGCAGGAGGGCGCACTGCTCGGTGACAGGGAATGAGAGGGATTTCTGCCCTCCTCCCCCGGGCAGGTGATACTAGGGGTAATAGACTTAGTTTCTCTGAATCCTGTGATTCCAGGGTGTGGGGCCACAAGCGCTCCCACTCCCACTGTGCCCCACCTTAGGGTCTGAAGGAGGGCCATTTAGAACCAGTCAAAGGCTTTCCTGCTTTGGACTGCAGGAGGGAGCACAGTGCTGGTACCCAGGGAGGTGACTCATGCTAGCAGCAGAAGCAGGTTCACAAAGAATTAGGGAAACTGGTGGGAGCCACAGACGTAATCGGTGATGGAGGGAAGCTGCAGGCCGCCCGGCCCAGGGAGGAGAGCCCAGGAGTCTCTCTTGTGTATCCTGCCCAGCAGGGGCGGCGCTGACCCTGAGGCCAAGGCTCAGGCTTCCCCGCACTTTTGGCCTCCTTAAGAGGACGCCTCCATGGCTGTGCTTGTGAGTTTTGCTGGGGATGGCTTCCTGCCTGTCAAGGCTCAGGCAAGGTGCTTTGGGAGTGACAGCGTCCTAACTGTAAGCTCCCCAGTGTGTCCTGCTGAAGAGGGAGCCCCGGGGGTAAAAGGCCAAGGGCAGGTGTTCATCCTGCAGATCAACCCTGCTTACCCTCATCCAGACTGACTGCCGGCTCGCAGCACCCTGACTTCTGACCCACTGACCTGGCCCAGGTGGGTGCCAGCTGCTCACGGCCAGGTGTAAGCAGAGGCAGTGCGTGGCGGGCGCCACATAGCCAGTTCTTTGTGTTCGGGAGACAGCCCTGGCTCTTGGCCTCAACCCTGTACTTGAAAGATTATTAAAATCGAAATCAGTTCACTTTAAAAGATAGGTAGCTTAGGGAATGCTCAACATGGATAAAACAGTGTGTGTGGATGAGGGATTAGTTACCTTGTCTCATTAATCCCAAGTACAATACAGTGAGACTTACTGTGTAGAAATTTATTTTTTGCTTTTATGAAAATACACGAAGGACAAAGGTTCTCTTCTTCCCGTACCAGTTACCTGACTTTCCAAAGCTCCGTTCTCATGCTGCCTCTGGCTTTGTGTGGGCATGTGTGTATGTATTGTCACTTAGGCTTCTGTAGAAAGAGAAACTGTCACCAAAAAAGGGTTAGAATCCTAGAGTGGGGAGGGGGTCAGAGTGTGTGTCACAGAAGAAATGAGAGGCTAGGCCAGGCATCAGACGTCATTTTTCAGCAAGTCCTTTTTCCGAGTGAAATCTTATCAGTAAATGGAGACGTAAGCAGATGGAATAGAGCTGCCCCATGGGAGCCAGGCAAGGGGGTCCACACGCTGCCCCCTGGCCCCACTCCAACCCCATCCCAGTGGAGGAGGCTCCCAGTCCGGCATCTCCCATCTGACTGCGCCACGTCTCTTCCTAACTTCTGGGCTGCGTACTTCCTACTGGCAGAATCATATCCCTGGCCTGATGTGGGGAGGCTGACACCACTTCCTCACAGTCTGCTTGAGCCCACGCTCTGTGAGGCACGGTGGGAGTGGGGTTTGTCTGGTACATGGGGGCAGCGCCTCCCAGCCCAGCCTGAGGGGTACCGCCTGCCTCCCGCTGTCTTTCCCCCTCCTCCCGGGCTCTTGGGCTGGTGTGGGAGTGTCTTCTCCGTCTTCTCCCAAATGCACTCCCCACCCCACCTTTCTTCCCTCCTCATTCTGGTGCCAACTCCTTCACCAGGAAATGCTTCACTCACCAAAGCATCTTCATGGGGATGTGGGGGAAGTGGTCCTTGCTGTGAGGTTAGTGACCCCCTAGCAGGCCTGTGGGTGGACTTCTGGGCTTCCAGGAATGCCTGGCCCGGAACTATGACATTTGCACCTGTGTGCCTGCATCCATGGAAATGGCTTTCAGCAGAGCCTCAGAGGGGTCCTACACCCAAGAAAGGTGGGAGGCCCAGGTGCAGATTGTGCTGCTGGTCAGTGTGTAGGATAACTGCCACTCTGTGTCCCTAGTTCTGCAGGCAGGAGCCTTCTACAGGGGCAGCCTCTGCTGTGGGAATAGCACTCCCCAGTCCAGCCCCACAGAGCCACTGCAGGGGTCTCCACAGCTCTTGGGGCCTGGGGTCACAACCCAGGGAAGGACAACATTTGAGTCCCATCCCCAGAGGTCTCCTTGGGGTTCCTGTGTTTCTCTGCCACTGCAGAGAGGCCTCCTGTGGAGCATTTGGGAACCAGAGCATCCCATTCCCCAGTGGTGCCTCACTGTGTGAAGTCTGCCTGTCTAGGGGTGGCAGGGAGAGAGAAGCAGTAGCAGGGTCTTTATCTCTGAGCCACTGCGAGCCCCTCACCTCCACGACCATGCGGAGCTCTGTTCTGATCTGAGCCAGCCCTTCAAGGCTGCAAAACTAGCCAGTAAAAATATCGGGGGCTTCTGGCTTCCAGAACTGTGAGAGAACACACTTCTGTTGTCTTAAGCAAAAAAAAATCACCTTCAAAAAAAAATACATATACATATTAATAGAGTTGCGTGTGGGGGTGGAAAATCCACCTGCTACATAGCACTGTGTAGTGACCCTAGGGCGTGAGCACAGCTCACAGTTGCAAATAAGTCAATACTTTTCCCCATGGATGAAACCCAGGGATTAGCAGGAAATGTCACTGAGTCCATTACCGGTCAGGGATCACTGAAGAATGTCATTGCTCTTCAACTGAAACTGCCTCCTGCTTCTCCAGCTGCTCCCTGCTTTGGGAACAGACTGTGTGTGGCTCCAGCTGTTGCCACGGCAGTTCATTAAACCTTTGATTCAATAAATATCACTGCACCTAAGCAAAAAAACCCAACCCCCTTCACCCTGACCTTGGCATCCCCAACAAGGTCTGTATTTTGGGCACTTAAAGGCTGCTGGTCTGGGTCTGTCTGCCACCCAGCGCCTTGCCGACAGCTGCCCCAGTGGCTGAGACCTTGTAGAGACTCTTCCCTTCTGCAGAGGCTGCCTTAGTGAAGGAGAGGGCGGTGGGCCAGTGTCGGGGTTGGAGGAGGCCTGGCACAGGGTGGATGCTGGTGGGATGCTTTCCTGGTGAGCTTGTCCCCATGTGGGGGCCATAGTAGGTCCCTGCCTGTCACTTACCTGTGCTACCTCCAGCAGCTTGCTCCTCCTTCCTGTGCCTCCATTTTCTCTTCTGCTGAGAGAGTGACATCTGTCCTGCCTCCCTCTGCCTCCTAGGTCTATTGTGAGACTCAGACAAGAAAAGATTTCACAGCTGGTTTACAACTGCATTCAAGGACAGCAGTATAGGGGGTCTGGAAGGCGCCCACAAACAGCAGAAGACCATAACGTGGGACCTGACAGGGGCAGTGCACATGGTGGGCCTCGGGCATCCTGTGCACGAGGGCAGGGGAAGCTGTGAAAACGTGTTTAAGCTCCTTAGCTGCACAAGAGATCACCATTCTTCTGGGCAGTCTCAAGACTCCTAGAGAAAAACCCAGCTTTCGTGGAGTTGACTTAAAAATCCTCCTGAATTCACGGATTAGACAGCAAAGCAAAGAGGATCTTGATTTCTGTGCTGTTGGGGTGACCTTTAGTTAATGGAGCTCAAGTTTAAAAAGGCAGAAATGTGATGAGACAGAGACTGATGGCCCTGCAGGGACAGTGTGAACCTGGCACAGTGGGAACCAGACGCCCAAGCAGCTTCCTTCCGGAGGGCTTCCGACTAAGCCCTGGACACATGTGCTGGCCAGGCTGTTGCTGGCCAGCTTGCAGGGGGCCTCAAGGGGGCAGCAGGCTCCCTATTTGGACATGGGTTCCCAGCCAGGCCAGGCCTCGGAATGCAAGAGGTCCCATGGCAAGTGCAGAGATGCCTTTGCTGGTCCCTTCTCATTCTGGGATTGAGAGGCAGCTGGGAGGCCCAGCTGGAGAGGGTCACAGGGAACAGGCCACTGATAAGCTTGGTTCCTGAAGCCATGGGCTCTGTGGGGTGCTGGTTTTAGGTAACAGATTCCTTGTGCTTTAGTCAGGCTGCTTGGAGGAAACGTCGCCATAGTAACCAAACAACATTCCGGGGCTAATGATGGGAGCTTTCCAATAACTAGTCTGTCAGTCACTGCTCCCACCCCAGGCCTGGCAGCCTGCCAGACTGGTTTTGTTGAAAGTCCAGGCCATCGGGCTGGGGCTGTTGACAGAAGAGCAAACCATTTTGCCCTTCCCCTCCCCACTGTGGCAGGGCCCGCCTCCCACCCCTCTTGGGAGTTTCTGCCCTGCCCAGCTCAGGTCCTGGGGCACTTGGGCGAGTCCTGGGGGAAAGGATGTCAGAGCCCCAGGGGGCGCTCTCCAGTGCAGGAACTGTATGGCCCTCTAGACAAGCCAGAGCTTGCCAGTTGTAAACAAATGGAACCAGTCATAGCATCTCCCCCAGGAAACCTGGGCTGTTTTGGATAATGTTTTGAGCTGATAACTAGGTGTTAGCTGGAGCCAGACCTTGACTGAGTCTGAGTCTGGTGAAGGCCAATGTTGGCTTCAAGGGCACCACTCTGATCTCTACCTGGCCTTCCTCACCTTGTTCTCAGGTTGCATTGTGATAAATTTCTAATGGTGCCTTCCACCCAGCAGAAGCGATCAGAGTCCTGGGGCTTCTGTTAATATCTCTGACTTAAACCCAGTGACTTGTCGGAGATCAAAAGGACGCTTAAAATACCAGCCCTCCAGTGAGGGGGCTGGGATCAGAGGTATTAGCACAGACGTAGTTTATCACTTTGCCAAGTTCATTAAACATTTTTGGCTGCCACAGCCCCTGATGGGGACAGGAGCCACGGGGTAAACTCACAGGCCATGTGGTTGAGGGAAGTGTAAAGCCAGGCATAATCACTGGCACCGGCCTGCTCTTCCCAAAGGTCAGTTCCTCATCGACTAAGCCAGCCTGACATTCAGCATTTCCCTTCGCTGGTTGTTCTGGGGAGCCTCCTGTGGTCTTACTGCGTGTGACCCTGCTGTCAGATGGCGTCCTCCGATAGGAAGGTGGATAATCTAGGTTGTTTTGTTTGGGGAAGAGGAAGGAAAAGAAATAAAGGTGATTTGCGGGGTTTTTCCAAGAGGAATTCTTTGTTTTACAGTGGTTTTAGCCCTTTGCTCCCCGATCCTCACTCCCTGACCTCCCTGCTATCAGAACGTGTTGGAGGTAGGCACTGTGGCCTGGGGCCCACGGGTTTCCAGCAGGAGTGGCCCAGCCCTGAGACAAAGCCTTTCTGCCCCTGGGATGGGGCCCAGGAGTTGCATCCGTGCCCGTAAAGTAGAGCTGGACTCCCCTTTGCAGTGGTGGGCAGTATAACACACCAAGAAGCAAACAGCTTGTATAACAGGACACCCAGCCCTGGCTCTGTGCCAGGCTCTTCTCCGAGCACTTCACATGCATTAACTATTTAATCCCCTCAGCAACCCCTGGGAGGTAGAGGAACTGTTGTTACTCCCACTTTCCAGATGAGGAAACGGAGGCAGGGAGGACATGAGTAAGCAACCATACTTAACAGGGGCTAGGTCAGTAATATCCGATAGGGCACACGTGGACTGATCCCTCTAGCAAGTTCTAGACCTTTTATGTACTTTGTTTCTACATGGCAATCCCCCCGAGCTAGTGATACTACCATTCCCCTTTTACAGATATGAAACTGATGCTCTGAGAAGTTAAAATGACTTCTCAGGGGCTCACATGGCTAGAAGAAGGGAAGCTGGAGTTTGAACTTGGGTCATCAGACTTGGATCCGTTTTTCCGGAATGAGACCCACTTCTTGTAGAACCCCACGCTGTGCACAGGCTCTGGCTTCGTGGCTGAGGAGTTATACTTTCCAGAGGCGTGTCTGCCTGACTCAGAGAATAGCCTGCTTTTTCCACTCAATTATGTGTTTTCTATAAAAATAGAACTCTTTATTAAAACTGCACAGCACAGCCATCAGCTGGAATTACTAATTACTGTCCTTTAAAGACAAAATACCTGCTTTGGTCCACTCACCATACCTGCTGCCACCCCCTCCCCCACCTCGGAGGGCTCCCTCGATGGCAATGGCGGGGCACACAGGTGGGGCAGCAGGACCAGGAAGAGCGGAGAGTTTCCACAGGACGCACTGCGGCTTTGCTTCCTTGATTCCTGGTCCTGGGGACCCTACAGCTTTCCAGGCCTCAGTCCTTGTGACTCAGCTTCCTTCTTCTGTTACCCGACCGAGATTTGTTAAGTGACATTAGGTGAGGCACTGGGTATATAAACATAGGAAATACATGGTCCCTGCCTGAGTGTAGAGTCTTGTGGAAAAGACCAGTGGTGATGGAGCAATCTCAGGGTGACAGCTGGCCTCTCCTGATGGGTGGCATCAGGGCTGGCTGCCTTTACAGCTTCTACTGCCCTTAGTCCTCCGACAGCTGTCTGTGGTGGTGCCATTACTATCCCTGCTTTACAGACAGCCGGTAGAGCTCAGAGGGGCAGGAGCTTGTGCTAGGAAGCAGCAGGGCCTGGAGGTCTACCCACATTGTCTGATGCCAAAGGCCATGTTTCAGCACGACATCCTCCTGTTTGATGGGGCATGAATCAGGGACCAGAGGTGGCTCCCTCTGGTACACAGCAGTTACTGTGTTCAGGTGTTTATTGCTCATGCTGAGTAAATTTTACAGGGAACTTCCTTCAAGGAGCACGGAAGTAAAAATGTGGACCTGCTGTGCTTGCCACCCACACAGCCCGTGTCCCTCTCTGCAGCCAACTCTGCTCTGCCAGCATCCGCCTGCCACCAAGAGTGGGGTGCTGGGGTGAGGAGCAGGGGCAAGACGCAGGGGGAAATGATTGGAGGCCCTGGGTATGGGAGATGGACAAGGTGACCTCTGACCCCAGGACAGTGCTTGCTTAGCCAGAGCCATTGTTACAAAAATCCCCCATTTACAAAATACTTTTTTTTTTTTCAAGTTTTTGGAAAGGCTCATGCTCACGCAGTTCTGAGGAGGCCCACCCTAAGGTATTTCCTCTTCAGAGCAGTGGAAAGAAATGATTTGTCTTGGCCTCAAATGGGAACAGCTCCAAGTCTTAATCTTTTTGACAAATAATTAACAGGCTGATCCTGCCTCAGGAGTTCAGGCCAGGCAGGGACTGGGAAGAGAGAGAAGAAGGGGCAGGTGCCAGACCCACCCATGCCTCCCCCGGGAACCTCCATCACCAGCCCCTGGCCAGAGCGATCAGGAAGATTGGCAAAAACCAGATCTGCAGTGACACACGAAGACACTGACCTCACTGGTCTCTGTCTTCCTCATGGGAAGAGTGCTGGCCCAGATGCAGACAGACTCTGCAGGGCTGAGAGAGTTCACAGTTTGGCAGGAGCTGGTTCTGTTTAGGTCCCATGAGCGCCTGTCTGTGGCCCCGAGTGCTGACCTGTGCAGGTGACTCTGGAGATGGCAGGTCCCCACCTTGACCAGAGCAGTGGTAGATGAGGTGTGTGGTGAGGACGGTGGCTGAGAAAGCACTGAGCCTGGGTGTAGGGTAGCCGGCGTGGGCTGCCAAGGCTCTGGTGGCAGCCAGGGAGGGCATGGTCTCTTAGAGGGTGGGCTCGTGGCTGCACCGGGCCTCTTGCTAGCAACAGGGCACACGTGCCTCAGCCTCTGGACTGTGGAGAGTGCCAGGACCCAGGACTCTCCTCCCCGCATCCCCTGCAGCTGGGACAGAGGTCATGGCGTTTATACTGATCCTTGCTCCTTCGCCTTCCCCAGAGAGAATAATCACTTTCACATCTGCCTTCAGATGCAATGGCGAGGAGACAAAGGCATTTGGCCTTAAAAGACCTCCGTGTTTATTCTACCTCTTAAAAAACAGAGAGTGCTTGCAAGAGGGGGTCACAGCTGAGGTTGCTTTGCCCTGATGCAGTTGGCTGTGGGTCTGTCCATCCTCTCTGATCCTCTTCTTTTCTCAAGCCCATCTTGGGTCCCAGGGTCTATGAGGACCACCAGCCTGGCTGGATAGGCCACGAAGCTCTGGGGCTTTCTGAGAGCCTGCAGAAGCATCTGGCCTGGACACTGCTCTTAGGAGTCTGCTGGGCCTGCATTTTTAGAGATATCTCTTCCTGAAGCCTCGGTCAGGCCTGTGCTTGAGGGCTTACTACAGCTGTGGGTTTCTCAGCTGCTGCCTCTGGGTCATCACAGTTCATCCTGCAGGAGTCCCTGGGGCAGACAGGGCGGGAGACTTCACTCCTATTTCACAGGTTTGGAACCTGTGACAAGCCCAGCTGGGCGGCAGCAAAGCTGAGACTTTGGCTCGGGTTTCTCACTTCGGGGCCAGTGTCTGTCCACTGAATGACATCCGTGCCGGGTCAGGACAGCAAGGTGGCCATTCCTCCCTGGAATAGCTTTTGTCAGCAGCTTGGAGGGCTGCTAGATTCCAGTATCACAGGCTTTCCTGTCTCAGAGACGTGCCTCTGTTGTGCTTTTGGCTCTGCCTGGGTGGCCGTCCTCTGGGATAAAGACCCCCTAGTCACAAGAAGCCAGGCACCTCCGTGTCACGTCCAGAACACCCTGTTCCTCCCCAGGTCCTGTGAAATTTTGTTTCTGGGCAGCTTAAAATGGCATCAGCCAGCACTCTGCTTGTTGGCTGTGTATTACTGAGGTATCAAGTGAGCAGACTCCTTGCCTGCCTCCTAGCCAGGACCCAGCAGCGGGAAGTGGTGCTGTCAGAAGTCAGCTCTGATTTAACTTGGATTGTGAGACCCAGGACATGGCTGGCTGGTTGTCACAATGCACATTTTCACAGTAGTAAGCAGACACCGTGTGCTCAGCTCTGTGCCAGGCCCTGGGAAAGCAAAGAGGACGCTGACGGGGAGGGAGGTGGGGCCCTGTCCCACAGGCACTCACCATCCACGTGGGGACACATGGCAGGACACAGGACAAGATAAATAGTAATTTAACCATCTACAGTCAGGACTGGCCACAAGCTGTTTCTAGAGTATCTGAATTTGAAAATGCTTGATACGAGCTTATCTTCATCATTAAACACATAAGCCTTTGTGGCAAAAAAGAAAAATGTGAGAGGGAGGTTGTAATTAAGTGCTAACTGAAGATTGTCCTGAATATTCCAAGAGGGACAGGGTGGTCACACTTCTCAGAGGAGGGCTGGAACCGTTGGATTAAAATAGTAGGTTTTTTAAGTCTCAGAATCCTTTCTTCAGATCACATTTTAGACTCATTTAGCATATAAAACAGGTATGGTAGCAGCTGGGCTGGTTGAAGCGGGTGGGCAGCCTGGGCTTGCCGCCTCTATTCCCCATTCCCGCTGCCAGCGGCCTCCCCACGGCCCTACCCAGGAAGCGCAGTGTTCTGATGAGGCCGTGGCCCGTTATGTGGGCCCCACCAGCCACAGGGCACCCTGGGACTCTGCCAGCCTTCTCATACCATTATTTAAAGAACTGGACCACCCATCCTGGCAGATGGGATGGAGGGGGTCTGATTGTCTTAGAAGAGCGGTGAGGAGTGGAGTTGTTTGCTGACCCCTGTTGCCAGGTGGGAGAGGGTTCAGCGGTGCATTAGAGGCGTGCTCACTGTGTGCGGATGACCACATCCCCACGACATAGTATGGGCCACCCTGGAACGGGGCTGTGTGCAGCCCCCTGTGGGGACACACAGAAAGTCAGGGTGACATCTGGTTAGCAGTTGAGCAGATGTCAGAAGGGAAGGGTGAGCCCCAGAGGGGCGAAAACGTGAAACAAAGCACCGATAAGGCCAGGAGCCCGTCCTGCAGTCCAGGGAGCTGCTGACACCTCGTGAGCAGCGCGCAGGTGCCCAGGGTCACGGGGAGCGGCGGCAGGAATGGAAGGTAGCACACAAAGGTGTTTGGATTGATGTCATGGACAGTCGGGACAGGGCTCCTTGTTGAGGAAGGTTCTTCTGGTAGCGCTGAACAGCAAGACCAAGGAAATCTCAGGAGCTAGTCTGAAACCTCCCAAGATTTGGGAGTGAAGGATCCGACCAGAGGGTGACAGTTGGAGCGCTTGCCTCAGCCCAGAAAGGATGTGGTTGGGTTGAGAAATTCCACTCTGGGTCACTCACACTAATGGAATGTCAGCAGCCATGAGGATAAGAAGCCAGCGTTGGTAGAAGTCACTGTACTGCCAGCTCAGCTTTTTTTGGCCACTTCTGTTCCAGGCACACGGTGTGGTCAGGGATGCAGGGAGCAGAAGCAGGAAGAGCCCTGGTAGAGAGGGGCTTGCTGAAGAGGAGATGTGTCTGGGAAGATTTGGGACCAGGGGAATGCTGGTCCTCCCAAGGAACTGTCCCATGAGCCAGCCCCCAGTCGCCCTGCCCAGGGGCCTTTGCTGTTCTGGCTGTAGACTCAAGAGTAGACTGAGCGTGGATGTCCCCAGGAAAGGGCTTTTACTCACATCAACACCTACCCTTCCAGCCACAGGGCCCCCCTCCGCCCCCGTGCTTCTCTCCCCTCCCCAAACTCCCAACCACATCCCACCCCACCCTCCTTTTCATCAAGCACCAATCCCGGCAAGACCCCTTATCTGTTCTTCCCTTGCACTGAGTCTGATCCTAAAATACAGCACTGGATTCTCTGGGCAGTTTGTCATTTTCAGCCCTACCACCTTGAAGGCAGAAATTGTCTTCTACTTCATGTTCCTAAAGCAGAGGCTCCTAGTACTTGTGGAGCGTTGGACCTTTTGAGAATCTGGAAAAGTGGAGTGGGGATGGCTGGGCCTGTGTCCCCAGCAGCTCCCACTAGGGTACTGAGACCATGTTCCTGCCCATGAGGAACACCGTGAGGAACACTCTTTCTGCCCTCGGGATCTTGTAGGCCAGCGGGACGATTCATTAGTGAATGTTCTAAGAAAGGCACAGGGCATCCTGGGAGTCTGGGAGGGCTTCCTGGGGGAGGTGGGTTGTAAAGTTGGGCTCTGGGGAATGGATGAAAGTGGAGAGGCGTGGCCATGTGGGGATGGGGGAGGACCCTGTGAGCAGAGGCAGAGGAGGCACATGGCATTTTTGAGGGAAAATGAGGAAGAAAAATAACACTTGCCCAGAATTTAAACCCCGTCCTCTGAAAAGAGGACCAGGGTAAACTTCATCATATTTATTTTCTACCAGCAAATCACAATCTGAGAAAAACATGGTGCGAGAAGAAAGGAATAGTGAGGCCATCAAAGTCCTTTGTGAGGCTGGAGGCCCAAGGCCCTGACTGAGGGGGAAGGTCAGAGGGGAGAGTGTCCACATGGAGGCCTGGCCTCCCTATACGGGCCTGCCCCCTGCTGCAGCATCGGTCACGGGGACGCACCCTCTCTCCGTGCGGAACTCAGCTTTCACAAGGGCCTGTGTGCCACCCTCAGGTGGTCCAGCAGAGCCACCAGGCAGCTGTCAAATTCAGGGCCTGACACATGTAGGTTTGCCCAACAGCAGCACCAGGAATGAAAGGGCCTCACTGCTCACCACCCAGTGAGAACCAGGAGTCCCAGCCTCGTTTGACCCAGCGCCTCGGACAAGTTCTCTGCAGGCTGCCTGGATAGCTGGTGTGCATCGGTGTGGCTGGCAGTCCCTGTGGTAAAAAGACGGCAGTAATTCCATAGTCGTTGGTAAATAGCCACTGCCTTGACCACCCCCCCCCCCCCCGCCCAGGACCCCAGACTCCTCAACCACTAAAGGTCTAGCACTTGGCACCACTGCCCATCCAGACCCCGCCCTGGCCCTGGCGAGCCAGCCTTCTGTTGGTCTCTGCTGTGTGCTGGGTGAAGTGAGGCAGTTATCAGCCAGTCCTGTGGTCCTGCCTCCTGCGAGGACCAGCCCTGTCTTCCCAGCTCCTCTCAGGGCCACGTCCCCACCATTCTTACCCCAGAGGACTTCAGGTTTTGGGGTTGAAAGAGATTCTGAAGTTGCTGTCTCCCTTTGCACAGTAACTGTGTTCTTAAATGGTGACTGAATAGAACTTCATGTAGCTTTCATCCGGTGAATGTATAAGGGTAACTAGCTATTTTAGGCTATTCACTGAAGAATCCTTTGATAATGTAAAACCTGACTGTCCTCATGGATCCAGGGTCAGGAAACAAAGTTTGCAGTTCAATTTAGGAGATATTATTTGAGCACCTGTCATGTGCTAGCAAGGTGGGAGCAGAACTCTGCTCTTTCGTGACCTTTTCACCAGTTCCTTGCTGAGCCTCATTCCTTGAGTCAGTTTCCTTCTGCGTCTCTCGTATACAAGGCCCCATCGTGGCCCTAGGGGCCGTGTAGGTGAAAAGATTGCCCTGTGTTCAATGAGGATGCTGCAGAGCTGAGGTTGAGGAGGGGAGGGGCAAAGAAAGCAAGACCGGTAACCACCCTGGACAGTGCTTCAGGGGGTGGGTGGGAGAGTACGTGATCAGGGGACAAATGTGTGAGCGATGTGGACACTGACCAGTGCAGAAGAGTACACGTGCTTTGGGAAAGAGGATGGAGAGACTGAGGCACAGAGCACATGATCCAGGGGTGCAGCCAAGGCTGCCCTGCTTGTGGGCATTCTCCCTTCTGAGGCTTGCAGATGTGGGCTGCTCTGGTGGGGCAGAATCCTTTGGGGTCCCACCCTGGGAGGAAAGCCAGAGGACAGGGGGCCCCCTCAGGGGCGTTCTGACTGCTGCTCTCCCTCCCCACAGCCTGATGTTCACCAAAGTGAAGCTGGAGCAGGTACTGAAAGGCCCAGAGGAAGCCCTTGTGACCTGCAGACAGATGCTGCGGCTGTGGCAGACCCTGTACAGCTTCTCCCAGCTGGGGTGAGTGGCTGGTCACAGTTCCTCGGGTTGCCAGAGGGTGGAGGACAGACCTGGGAGGCAGTGGTTGCCACGGCAACAGCCCACAGCTGAGTGGTCACGATGCCTGGTGGGTAGGGGCGGTGAGAATGAACAAGAATGGGACCTAACCCTCCTGGGGCCTTTGACAGCCCTGTAAATCACACCTTTAGGGACATTCCTCTGGGGATTATAAGAGGCTGTTGGGCTCCCAGAGTCCCTGTGAAAATGCAAACACCCACGAGAGTGTGGTCCCCAGAGGCCTTGGGGAGATGACACAGCCAGCAATCCCAGCAAGGGGAGGCCCCGAAGTCATCCTTCAGCCCTTTCTTTGCAGGCCTTTGGGCCTGGAAGATTCCAGGGCCCAGTGGGACCGGTGGGTGGAAACTGCCAGAAGGAGGCTCTGGGGTGAGGGACTTTTCAGAAAGAAACTGGGGAACCACCTGGCAACTGGGTGATGTGAGGGTGAGGGCCAGTCTCCAGTGTGAGGGGGACCTGCATTTAGATGCCCCTCTGTCTGCCACTCACAGGCTGTGACACATCAGGCAGATGCACAGTCTGGCTCCCTTTGGGGAGAGGAGCTGTCCCCAGAGCTGGCAGAGAGCTCCTGTTCGCTGGGTGGCCGGTTGCCTGCTGTCCAGGCGGTCCTGGTGGGACCCCTCTAAGCTGAAGCCTGCTCTCCTGGCGTGTAGGGCTTGGCCTTTGCCTCCCCTCTGGAAGCAGCAAGCAGAGCTGTGGGACTGCCAGGTGCTCTCAGGGTTGGGGCCGTTGGGTTTGTTTGGGGGGATGGTCTTTTCAAGTCACAACCCACACCCTTATCTCTGGGGAATCTCTAGGCAATTCCCCCACCCAGGGTGGAGCAGGGCTCAGCCTGGCCGGCCACCTAGAGACGAATTGTTGGGACCAGAGGGTGGGTCCAGTACCTAGCTTTCCTAAGAACAGGTAGCATTCTTTCTAAACATGGAGCCCCAGAGCAGAAACTGTGGCTTGTAAAATCTGGTTTAGGGCAGTGAAGGATCAAGGCCTGAAGCTCTGGCCTGCCCTGCCCTACCCAGCCGGCCCCACCTGCCACCTTCCTCTGTCTGCCTCCTTCCCATGCTCTGCCTGGGCCAGCCCACGCTGGCCCTCGGCGCTGCTCAGATGCTCTCCTTCGGGGAACCTCCAGCACATCTGGGTCTTTGCTAAATGCTCAACTTGGACTGCCTCCTCTCTCTTCTGTCCAGGTCTTCAGGGTAGGGGCCGAGGACCAGGTGATGAGAGGTCCTGGAAATGGGCTATTTCTAGAGCCCTAGGAGAGCCCCCTTCGGGGACTGGGCTGGAAGGCAAGAAATATCTGTGGATCCGCTCCAAGCCGCACGTGTTGGGCACCTGCCCACATTGTCTCATTTAGTCCTCACAGTGACCTTGTGAGGTTGAGGTTGACATTCTCATGCTCATTAACACCACACAATAACCATGCTAACTTCTAGAAGAGAGAGCTAAGATCTAGAAAGGTTATGTGGCTTTGCTGAGTGTCACACTGTTGAGGAGGGCGGCCCTCAGTCTTTCCCCGGTGTCCCTGCACGCAGGTGCCTCCCGAGAGTGGGAAGAGAGTGAGAGAGGAAGGGAACCAGCCCTGACCCACTGTGTTTTTGTGGGTGGTTTCCTCTCATGTCCATGAAGATGGCTGGGCACCCACAGGCCCAGGTCCGGTTGAACCGGAGTTAGGATGGCAGGGATACCCCAGCCCTGGCATTCTTTGTGGGGCCATTGTCTTCATGCTCCCCTGAAGGGAGGAGGCTTTTGGCCCTTGGCTGGGCCTGCCTCCTCCTCTCCTGCCCTTTCTGCCTCAGTCCACTAAGCTTCCCCAGTCAGCAGGTTCAGGGCTGCGGTTCCTCCTGGCAGTGGGCAGGGGCTGCCTGGGGGCTGTATGTGCCCCAGCTGTGCTGCCTCCCTCAGCTGGCGGCTCCCTCACGTCCCACTCTTGGCAAAACAGGAGCCTCCCTAGCCGTGTGGGAGCTGCAGGGACCTGGGGAGTTGGGAGGTGGTGTTAGGATCGCAGTGCTTGTTTATCTGCCACCCCAGGGTCCTCCCCTCTGGCTCCTCCAGGGCCAGCCCAGGGTAGGGGAGCCTGAGACAGGAGTGGCACCTGGGCTTCCTTCCCTTGGCGTTGGGCTGGAGGGGGAGGCTGGTCTGCAAAACCAGGCTTTCCTTGGAAGCCAGTCCACAGTGCCTACTGTGTGCCCAGCTCTCTGCTAGACACTGACAGGGCAGAGAAAGCTAGGAGAGGCCTCCCTCTGGCCTGGGGCAGCTTCTGGCCTCACCCACTTCGGAGGAGGAAATAGGAGAGAGTTTTTCATCTTCGCTGTACATGATGCAGGGTCCACACTGACGGAGAGCAGGGAGGGAAGGCAGCATGAGGGCAGGGGAGCTACACAAGGCCTCTAGATGGATAAAGAGCCCTCGGACTGGATTCTAAAGGATTGGGGTTTGGGGCGGACTGAGAAAAACAGGAGAACATTCTTGGTGGCAACAGCATGAGTAAGCGTGTAGCTTTGGAAACAAATGTGACAGTGTAGGGACCTGCGGGGAGACTGATGGCCCCCAGGCACAAAGCAGGATGTGTGTGTTTGTAAGGGAGGGGGGAGTAACATCATGCCAGTTTAGCCTCTGGGGCAAGCCCGGTTCTTGAATCCCAGGCCTGAGCTCTGATCTGTCCTGCTGCTCTGCTTCTCTCCCTCCTTCCTAGTGGTCCCGGCTTTGGCTCTGATCTTGAGCTGGAACTCAGGCTCAGCCCTAGAGCCTGCCTGATGTAAGGCTCCCTCATTCCTCATTCTCCCTGCCAGCCCTCCTCCTCACCAGGCCTTGGCCCTCCCTTGTCTTCCAGGGGCCTGGAAAAGGATGGCAGCCTCGGCGATGGCCTCACACTGAAGAAGCAGAGTGGCATGCACTTGACCCTGCCCGATGCACACGACGCAGACTCCAGTAAGAATGTACCTTGTGGGCAGTCATCCGTGTGAGCCCACGGTGCCCTCCCCTCACCCGACCAAACCCACCCTACCTCTGGCCGGCTGCTGTCCAAGGGCCTGTTTAGCACAGGCCTTAGGCATCTTTAGGGCTGATCTTGGCGGGACAGCTGCTGGCCCTGGGGCAGGAAGTGGGCAGCTGGAGGAGGCAAGGGAGGGACCCCACCCCCTGTGTAGGGGGTGAAGAGAATGCAGAGATGGGGGTGGACAGATGGCTGTGGAGCCCAGAAACCATTTCCCCTTAGGCTAAAAGCTCAAGGCCAAGGTCTGCTATGATAATGTCCTTAGTAGATCAAGTGGAAAGGAATGGGCTGAGCTTATATTTACAGCTCTAAGCCGGAAGGTGACTGTTGTTTCCTGGAAAAACTCATCCTAACATCCATGTCTTGTGAAATTCAAAACAAGTTCCAGATCTGCAAACTTACGTGTTTTAACCCAGGACCTGATTAAAGGGGATACCTTCCTCAGAAACAAAGCAGGAGAATTAGTCACAGGAGTGGAAGCAGGAGGGAGTTGTGTTTGGAAGCATTGCTCATCTTTTCCATTTCGGTGGCTGCGATCCAAGTTGCGCCTTCGTTGTCAAGTGATGGAGCTGCTTTCCAAAGCCCGGCCCAGCACCTGCCTTGAGAGGCATGTCTGAGGAGCGCCAGGCTGGACATGGAGCTGCTGACTCCGAGGAGGCAATGGTGACGGAGGGCGAAGCGTCCTTGCAGTTAGAGAGGGAAGAAACCGGACGGAGTTATCAGGACTCCACATACGCTCACTTTATAAACTGAAATCATCTGTGTTTTGCCCCGAGGTCTCCTGAGTTTATTGGAGCCATTACTGCCTCAGAGAGAGAAGTGCTCGCATTTCACCTGCATGTGGATTGTAAATGTCAACGGCTTATATATCCTGAACAGGGACCCATGTCACTCAACTGCCATGAGGAGAAATTCTCCAGGGGGCACAGGATCTGGCCTGAGCTGCTCCCTAAAGATCCTTCTCAGCCCAACCTCAGATGGGACCTTCCTATAAAGAAGTAACGTACACTTGTGAAAACAGACAGTAACCACAGAAGAGGAAGAAAGGAAAAGCCGTCCATCATTTCACCACCCAGATAAATGGCCTTCAGACTTTCAGAAGCATGCTCATATTTTCTTTTTTATAAAAATGTGATCATACCCTTTTGCAATCTGTTTTTTTCCACTGAACTGTACAATGTCAGCATCTTTCTGCATCGATACCCCTATTTATACGTTATTATTTTAATGACTGCATAGTCTTAAATGATTACACTCTCTTATTTTTAATCAGTCCCAGTTGGTGGACATTCAGGTCATTTCTGTTTTCAGTATCACAGGCAGTGATAGAATGCCCACCGTTGCCAACATTCAAGGTTTTTTCCTTAGTGATTGACTCCCAGAAGTGGACTCACAGCCTGATTGCCCTTCAGAAAGCTCCTCTCCCAGAAAGCATGGGTATGGGGTGGCTGCTTCCAGCTCTGCAGCTCAGCCCCTCCCAACTTGCTCTGCAGGCTCTCGGCGGGCATCGTCCATCGCAGCGTCCCGGTTGGAGGAAGCCATGTCAGAGCTGACCGTGCCCAGCTCGGTCCTGAAGCAGGGCCCCATGCAGCTATGGACCACGCTGGAACAGATCTGGCTCCAGGCTGGTGAGTGTCCCCAGCCCCCGTGACACCCACCTGCCTGCATGCCACCAGGTTTTTGGAGCTGTGTCCTGTCTTGTGGAAAGGAGTGTGGGGCTGGGGGGACCCCTGGGAAAGATCACACAGGCTGCAGTACTCATGGAAAGGCCTGGGAATCAGGAACCAGGCAGGAGCTCTAATTCCAGCTATTTCTTCTTTGCTTGGCTGGAGCAAATCACTGAATCTGTCATTTGGCGGGTTTCCTTTCCACTAAATGGTGATAGTGCCTGCCTCCCTGGGAAAGGTTCTCTCATGGCAAATACAAGTGTAAGGGGACTTGAGGGAAGGTTGCACAGACATAGTCTTAGTCTCAGAAACAGGCTGCATCCTTCTTCCTTGCCTACCTTCTCCTGAGTAGAAGTAGTTATAGGACTCAAATCCCAAGAGCCCATGGGATAGCAAGAGAAGAAGCAATGTGCTGGTCCCCAAGAAAGTGAGGTCTGGTGGTCGAGTTCATTGAAAGCAGAGGGCTGGTAATAATGGGTCGCCATTCAGGTAACAATCTCTCTTGATGGCTAATCGGCACCATTGCCACGGTGGAGTTTGAGCATGTTAGTGTCAGGGAGGCAGGCAGCTTTACAGTCACACAGCTCACTTCCTGCCTGTCCTGATCTAAATGAGCTAGTGCATATCAAGCAGTCAGCACTTAGCAGGTACTTGGCCAGTGGTGCTGGGCTTCTGTCCTACCCACTGCAGTGGTGGTGACAGTGACAGCAAAGGCAGAGGGGTACCAACTGCAGTGAGGGTCCTCGGTGCTCGGCTAAGGGATGCTGAGGAGTGACCCCCGGAAGTGATGGAAAAGTTTAATCCAGTGGTGGTGTGAGAGCCAGATCAGAGTGAAAAGAGAGAATCAAGGCAGAGATGTGCCTGAATGAGATAAAATGGCAGCAGCAGCGGGAGAAAGAGAAAGATGATAGGATAAGGGAAATCCTAAAAATGCTCCAGGCCAACATGCCCCCTTGCTCCTCACCTTTTTTCTGATTACCCTCCTCTCTGCCCCCTCTCCACCAAGTGGGTGGTGCCAAGAACCCCCAAGAGGAGATGGAGAAGAGACTGAGATAGATATTCCATTCCTGAGACCTATGGATTTTTCAAGTCGGAGTTAGAATTGCTTGTGACTGAGAATCTAAAGGTTCCCTGCTGCATGGATTTCACATATGGACACATTAGTATGCAGTACGCCCCCACTCTCCCCTCCACAGGTTCTAAATCTAGGGGGAAAAAAATTGGACCAGGATCCACAGAAAGACTAGACTGGGAAGCATGTTAATAATGCAGACACTGCCCCAGTTAGCATATCAGGCTCCCTTAGGAGGCTAGGATGTGTGGGGGCTGTGTTTCACGGTCAGCTTGTTGCTTCTGAGGTAGGAAGAGGAATGTTGAAAAATCCAGAGGGATAACAAACAAGGCCTCCTCTTAGGCAAAGATGCTTCTGTCTCCTTCCAAGACATGCAGCTGGAACAGCTCTCAGTGGGCACACTGGCCCCCCCCCCACAGGCCTGGGATGCTGCCCCCACACCGGGGGGCTTGGCCAGCTTCAGGGAATGGATCAGTGTGAGTGATTGGTTTTGGAATTGTATGTTGCCTACTCTGGAGCTCCCAAGACCTTTCGTTTTAATGATTTGCCGTGTTTACTGCTCTCAGCAGATGACAGGGTTTCTGTGTTTCACAAGGCTGCTTGCTTTCTCAGAGATGCTGCTGGATGCTGGGGATGCTAGTATGTTCTGGTGACTCCACGTAAGGTTAAAGGCCTTCCTGAAGCCCATAATTAGACTTGGGAATTTCAGTATAAACACGCCCTTCAATAATTTGCACATTAACCTCTCTTCTCTGGACATTATCCTGGATGTTTAGCCCACACAGAACTCTGAGAACAAATCCGAATGCTTGGAACATGGTGCCAGGGAAGGGCTGGGCAATGTGGCATTAGGAGACAGGTTTGGCGGGGGGTGACTAATCCAAAATAGCAATGGCTTCTAAAGGTAAATACTTCTTTTTTCTCCTGTAATAATTCAGAGATGGCAGCCTTGGCTGGGATGAAGGCACTGCTCTCCTGGTCTGGAGACCCAGGTTCCTTCTGTTTTGCTGGCTCTGCTCTCACTGGGGTGTCACTCTTGTCCTTGTGATCCAAGGTGGCCCTCCACCACACTCACATTCCAAGGCATAGCTGGGAAGAGTGGGAGAAGGGGACACCCCCTCCCTAGAAGGACATGTCCTGGAATTTGCATATGTCACTTCCCCTCATGATTCATTGGCCAGAACTTAGTCACATGACCACACCCAGCTGCAAAGGACTCTGGGAAATGTCATTATTCTGGGTGTCCATATGCCCTGTTAAAAGTTAGGGTATCTGTCATTACAAAAGGAAGGAGGGATCGACTGGTGAACAGTTGCCACAGCCAGAAAGGGAAGCCAGAAGATGTCCTAGGTCTTTGGTTCTGAGCATGGAAGGATTCTGGAGAATCTCACTCCTTGAGCCCTCTCCCAGCCCCTAGCGACCACCATCACCAGCACACATGTGCTGAGCACCATTGAATGAAGGTCTGCCTGGAGCAGATGACCAAGGCAGTAACTTCTCCCTAAGCCCCCACCCACTGCCTGGCCCAGGCTGAGTATTGTCATCAGCACTCCCCATGCCCACCCACCCTGCCTGATGATTCCACCAGCTGCAGCAAATTTCCAGGAAGGGAAAACTGTCCCCCTGTATCATTTTGGAATGAGCTCACCCCCCCTGGTTTAGTTTAAGATAAATCGCATCCCATTCTGTTTTGGCAGCAAGTCCCATCACTAACCCACTCTCAGGTTGGGAAATGTATCGGTCCTCTCCCAGCCCTCGTCCTCCTCCCTCCCTCTTCAAGCCTCCCTCTCATTCCAGTCTGATGTGAGAAGCAGGGTCACAGAGGGTTTCCAGAGATGAGTTTCAAAAATGTTACTTCTTTGGCAGTGGGTCCATGTGAAAGTGGGAGAGGCCCCCAGCCCCACAGATGCTCCAGGATCCTGAGTGTCAAAAGGCACTTTAAAGAGCAGGATGGCCCACCCTCCCCCTCACTGCAGCTCGCATCTCTGGGAGCTGAGGGAGATGCTGTCGGAAGAGTTCCCCTGCACTGTTGGTCCTGGAGTGAATCCCGAACGGCAGATTGACATGGGCCGGGCACTGGCGTTTTAGGTGGCCCTAGAGACAGAATCTACCCCTGCTGTAGGCTGGGCAGCCTGGGGACCTGGGGGGGGGGGGGCGGTCAGGGTTGTGTTTAAGGAGCATATTTATTATAAGATTATAGTCAAGGCAGAAGTTATGTCTGACCCTGGGTCCCACGTGCTCCTCTGACTTAATGGATTTCCCTCATTCCTCCTCATTTCTTCCGTTATCTTCCTCCCTTCTCTCCCGGCCCCCCGCCCTTCTCCCTCTGGCCTTCTGTGCCTGCTTCCCACGTCCTCACCTCCCTTGCTCCTGCTTTCCCTGCTTCCCTGCTCTCTGCCTGTCACCCCCTCCTCACTCCCAGGACAGGAAATTTGGAGCCCAGGCCCCTACAGCCTTGATGCCCATGTGGCCTGAAGCAAACAGTGCTCCGGTTGGGTCCCAGGGGTGGAGGCTCTCAGAGCAAGCCAAAAAGTCCCTTCAGACCTTTGGATTCTCTGTGTTTCTCTCCTGGTCATTCTCCCTTCCACTCCACCCCACCCCACCCCACCCCTCTGTCATTCCTCCCCCGCCCTCCTCCACCCTTCCTTCTTTATTCTGGGCCTCCTTATGTCCTGAGGGTTTGTTCCATGGGCAAGTGCTGTTTTCTTTAGGGGAAAGTTTAGGGGCTCAAGATGGATTCTTTTGAAGGCCTAACCTCTCCTGTCCTGAGGGGCTTCTGTCCTTTTAGCTTGGGTGACCCCCTCCTTTCTGGGGTTTCAGGGCTTCTAGGAAGCACAGCTCACCTGGGGAGGCTCCCAAGAGGCTATTGGTGTGGCCTGGGCCCTCCCTCACCTTGCTCCTCAGCCCAGGATGAGCCGATCAAGGACCTCCTCCCTGTAAAGAGGGCTCAGCATTGGCAAGGTTGGCAGAAAGGATAGAGCCAGCTCTGGGTGCAGGGTTAGATCAGGATGCCTCAGAAAAAAATAATAAGAGAGACTGTTGCAAAGCTCCAGGGAACAGATGTTTTCCATTTGGAGCCTGCTGAGAGAAAGCATGGAGGGGGCGGGTGGAGATGGAGGGAAGAAAGAGAAAAACCGAGAGAGACCAGAGAGGAGGTCGGGAGCAAGCAGAGCAGAAGACAAGAGAAGTGGGAAATCAGAAAGGAAGGAGAGGGAAGGAACTGGGGATCAGAGGGGGCCTCTGCCACTGAGGGCCACAAAGCCCCTGTTTGCTGGAGTGAGGACTCGACCATGAGAATTCAAGGAAAATCCAGTAACAGTGATTGCTCCTCTAGCCCTGGCCAAGGGAGTCCGGGATGGGTGTGGGCACCTCCGGGCCCTGGCAGCCAGGGCTGGGAGGTGGAGGGTTGGGCAGTGGGCGGGCACAGTGCCACGCCGCTCCTGCTGCAGCCCAGGCCAGCTGTCTGGGGAGCACCATGTTTGGTAAAACAACTGTTCAGGGACGCTAAGGCTAGGAAGAAGGGGTGCATTGCAGCCCTCCCAGATGTGTGAGGCTGTGTGCAGGTTAGGGGCCCCATTCTGGAGGCTGGGCCTGCCAGGGGCTGTCTGCAAGGTGGCCAGGAGACCTCGGGAGACCTCACTTCTCTGGCTCTGTTCTGTGTCATCTGGTTTCCTGCCTAACTGGTAATGAAGTCCATCAGAGCAAAGCAGCCCTACCTATTTTTCAGGCATGTTCTCTGGTGTGTGGCCAGGACAGGGCCCAGGGCCCTGAGGAAGGTGGGGGCTGGAGATCCCTGTAATTGAAATCTATTGACGTGAAGGCACTCTGAGAAGTTCCCAAGGGAGGGACCAGGGACAGCCTCCAGAGATGGGGCTTGGGAGAGAGGGCAGCAAGTTGTAAACAGCTTAATGAGCTGTGCCAGGACCTGGTGGGCCGGTGGGCCAGTGGGCCAGGCCTGAGGCGGGCCTGCTGGGGCAAGGTCTAGGGGAGTGGACAGCCTTGCCTCTGAGCTGAGCTCCTGGCGATGGAGGAAGCTGCCACGGGGCTGGTGCAGGACAGGCCTCCCCACCCCCAACACACACCACACACTTCCTTCTTTCGGCTTCTGCCTTCTCCTCCAGGACCCTGAAAGTTCTGCCACCGTGGGGCCCAGCCCTCTGGGTCGGCACAACCTCCCTTCTCTCTGCAAGTCCAAGTGCCTCTATGCCTTCAGGCCCCAGCTCAAATGCCACTTCCCCCAGGAAGACTTCCCTGACTACACCAGCACAGCTGACCTGACCCCCACCTGGGTGCACGGAACACTCAGAGCTGGCACTTGTCATTCCACTGCCCTGGGTCCCTCCAGTGGTTTGATGGCTCAGCTGCTCCACTCCCCCACCTCTGATCTTTCTCCCTCTCCAGGGGGGGCCAGGCACACAGTACTCAGCAGCTGGACATGGTGCACTCAGGTATGAAGACAGCCTGCTGGGAGCCCCAGGTGGCAGCTCTAGAAGGGGGCATAACAGCGGAGCAGAGAGAGCTCAGGCTGAGACAGCCAAACCCCTGACCCCACCTTCCTTGCAAGGCCCTGGGTTCAGAGCCCACCCCTCCTGGCCTGGCCTTCCTGAACTTTCCGCCTTCGGAGTCTCCATTTCAGGCTGTCTCCGAGGACAAGAGCCTGTGTTTTCTCTCTTTCACCTTATCATGGGAGCCTGGCTCCTCTGTGTTCAGTTAATTCTCTGATTCTCCCCGGTTCTCATCTCCAGTAGAGAGTGCCCGTCTCAGAAAGCCGTCGGCAGTATTTTAGAATGTGGTGAGCTACTTTGCTTACACAGTGGACCTTAGGTAATGTCTGCGCCGAGTACCCCAGTGCTGTGTGCTATAGTCGGGGCCTTCCTGAGGTCTCCTCCCTGCTTCTTGTTGGAACAAGATGGGCTGCCTGGGTTCTCCACCTCTTTCTGGGCGCTTCCTTTGGGAAGTCTGTTATCCACGCTCTACCCCAGACCTAATCTGAACTAGTGGAACCTCAGCTCTTGGCAAAGTCACCAGCCAGGCTCTGCTCGCCCTTTGTGCCCCCTCCCACCTGTGTGGTACACCAGCCCCAGAAGGGGCAGCCAAGCTGAGGGCTGGGTGGGCTGCATGGCCCCTCGAGGAGCCGCGTTTCTGAAGGTGCCTACGGCAGGTGGGTACCTGTGTGGCGTGGGTTTGAATGTGTGTTTGTGTGGGCTGGCCCAGGGTTGGAGAAACTGCCGCATGTTGTACTGATTAGGGGAGGAAGGCAAACTGGTTGTGGGGCAAATCTTTCCTGCCTGTTGGAGGAAAGCGTGTGCGTCCCCTGTTCTCCTACATGCAGCAGACAGTCCAGGGTTTGGAGAGAGGCTAGGAGCTGCTGGGGAGCCCCTTCCACTGCAGGACTAGGGTGAGGGCCTCCCTCTCTCAGCCTGGTGTGTTAGCCTGGGGTGCATGAGGGTACCTGCTTCCCTCCCAGACACATGTGGAATAAATGAGAGAAGATGCTTCCGGTAAGTGCAGGCGGTTTTGTAGTTGTTACCAGCACTCCTTGGTGTGAACCCCACCCTGCCCATTCGCACGCACCCCCTGGGCCTCCTTCCTCCTCATCCCCCCACCTGTCCCTGGCAGCATCACCTGGCTCCCCTCTTCCTGATCACGCGGGTGGAGTTAGCTGTTTGGTCTGCCGCCCTCCCTGGAGAACCACGTCTGTGTCCAGTTCGCTGTCCCCAGACACATGGTGAACAAGTGGAGTGATGGGACACTGGAAAAAAGTCAGTCACCTGAGTAAATGCTTAGCCGCAGGAGGACCCCCCCACCCCACCCATGTCCCCACGGCCAGGCTCTGAAGTCAGACAGCCCAGTGCAAACCTGGCTCCGTCACTGCCTCTCCCCGTGGCCTTAGGCGAGTTCCTTATCCTCTCTGTGCCAGTTTCCTCCTCTCTGAAGCGGGTGATAGAAGTGCTTGCTCTGTGGGGTTTTGTGAGTGTTGGCTGAGATGGTCTGTGTGGAGCACGTAGCAAAGGGCCTGACACAGAGCGTGCGCTCTGAAACTATCGCTTGGTTTCTCAGACCTCACCCCAGAGCAAGCCCATCCTGGGCTATGACTCAGTGGGATGGTTTCCATCACCCAAGACCAGTTCCTGAACTCTGGGGGCTGGAGGTTGTTCGTGGGAGGGGGCCACTGCCTCTGACTTCTCCCACCACCTCCCCTGCCTTTCTGGTCTTGCAGCCGAGCTGTTCATTGAGCAGCAACACCTCAAGGAAGCGGGCTTCTGCATCCAGGAGGCGGCAGGCCTCTTCCCCACCTCGCACTCGGTACTCTACATGCGGGGCCGGCTGGCTGAGATGAAGGGCAGCTTGGAGGAGGCCAAGCAGCTGTACAAGGAGGCGCTCACGGTGAACCCCGATGGCGTGCGCATCATGCACAGCCTGGTGAGTCAGCCCCGCACCCCCTCAAATGCCCTGCAGCCACTGTTCCCTGGTGTCTTGGGGGAGTGGCTTCCTCCCTGCTCTACTATCTTTCTTATAGAAGCAGACCGTTCCCCTTCAGAGACTGTCTGCGTTGACGAAAAAATCTAGGAGGATTGGCTGTTACCTTTTGCTGTGTTTCTGTAAGGCCGTCTAGCCCTAGAGGTTGTCACTGTTACACATCAGATCCTTGCCCTGGAAACGCTAGACAAATACCAAAATGCCTTTTTTGGGGAGGCCTCCAGGCCCTCTCTAGTCACTGGGCTGCCTCCCCCATTTCAGAGGAGCTCCATGCCTCCTTGTGGGATTCAGGTGGTATCCTGGAACAGGCTGTCATGTCAGGCCCAACTTGAGCACCCTTTGAGAATGGCTCCGAGGGTGCCAATAGGGGCTGGCAGCCCCTAATCCTAGGACGTGGAGCCCAGGAGTTGGGTGCCCAGGGCTCAATGACTCTCCTGTGGGAAGGTTTGGAGGCTGGGGGCAGGATATTGGTGCTCTGGTCTTGGCTTTGCCATTCTCTTCCTGGGTGATCATGGGCAAGTCATCCCCTTCTCGGAACCTCAGTTTTACTTCCCTGTGCAGTGGGCATTCTCTGGTCCAGGGAACACCTCTCTGACAGGTGGTATAGCAGACCCCAGGTTTTTCTTTGCCTTCTTTAGCTGCTTTCAGAGAGGAGATACCAGGATAGGTGTAATGATCTCAAAGCGTACAGGCCTGCATTCGCACAGTGATTTTTGAGGTATCATTTAGGAGCCCACAGTTAGCGACACAGTCCTCTCCTGTTGCGGTCTGGGTTCCACATCAGATGTCCCACTGTGGGAGCTCTTTGAGGAGAACTGTCACGAGGGCATCACTGATGTCTGCCATATGGAGAACACAGAAGCATCCGGACAATGGCTCAGACAGCTGAAGGGTTGTCGTTGTTGAAAGGGGTCTGATTTGTTTAGGAGTAGAAGCTAAGAAGAGTTGGACGTCAACTCAGTTATCAGGAAAAATGGTTGAACTCATAGCATAGTCCAGGCACAAACTCAGGAATCACCTGGTGAGGATGTCGCCCAAAGAATGTAAATATCACGTGGGAGAGGAGCTCGACCAGGTCATCTTTACAAGGTCCCTGCTAACCCTGAAAGTCATTAAAAACAGGCCAGAACAGAGATTCCCTTTTCAGCCCTTATTCTCACTGCCCAACTTCTTAAAGGATTTCTGGCTCAGGCCCACGTGAGCGAGTGGTCAGAGTCAGGGAGAGGAAGCCCGCTCAGTGGCATCACACCTCGGCCCAGGTTCCCCTCCACGTGGCTCCCATTGCCTTCCAGTCTGCTTAGCAAATGTTTGGTTTTTGCAAGCCTCATCCTCCTTCCTCCTGCATTTCAGATATTAGCTCCTCTGATAAATGCCTCCCGGGAGGTCACATCCAGAAACTTGATTAGGGAGCTGGTGGGGAGGATGTGGGCTCTGTCCTCAGGCCTGCAGCCAGGCAGACGGCAGCTTCCTGCCATGCTCGTGGACTTGAGCCTGCCGTCTCAGTGCTGAAAACCTGACCAAATCCAATAACGAGTACAATTTTGAAGCAGCAGTGTACCGTTTTTCATTTATGCTTATTGTTTGTAGGTATTTTCTTGAAACTGAAGCAGTTTCCAAGGGTGGGTTTCCATGGTAACTGAATAGCTGTCCAGAGTGGCTCCCTACAGTTGTTTCTGAAGTGGTCCCTTTTCTCTTCCCGGGGTGCCTTGCTGATTTGATGCAATTGGAGCAAGGACTGCCCACTGTTAAAGTGACAAGCAACCAGAGGGGCCAGTCGGCTCCAACGTGGGCAGTCCAGCCCCTTCTCACCCTCTCTTCTTGCCAGCATCCCACACGTATGCATAAAGAATAGCACACTGCAGGCCTGGGGAAGATTTACTAAGCACTCTTCCCAAAGACAGGCAAACACTTTGGCGTGCTGATCTCCAGCGTTCCCTGATCTACGTGTCTTCCCTGTACTGGCCTTAGATTCAGGACATCTGGGATCTAACCATGGCCCTGGCCCTAATTCACTTGGGTGATGTAGGAAAAGATATGCTTGACTTTCATGCTTCTGATGTCTCCGTTTGTAAATGAATAATACTCTCTGTATTCCTAGACCAGCACTGTTCTAATCAAGTGAGGTGATGCACGTGAAAGTGCTTCTAAAAGCCTGCAGTGCAGTGTCAGAGAAAGCAAAACACAGCACGTGCGCTACCATGCCCCATGCTTCAGTCCCTCACCAGTGACAGGCATCACTAATCAGCACTTTTGCCCACCGATCACAGATGGGACTTTAGGATCTTTTTCATTGTGGTACTACGTGATGGGAGCTACTCTACCCATCGGTCTAAGCTTGCACTTCTGTAAGGGATTCATTGTAAAAATAGTAGAGAATCAGAGAGAGAGACATAGCAGTTGTCTCAGCTTTGTGAACTCCAGAGGTTGGTGCATCCTTGAAGAATTATCCAGAGCAAGGAATATGGAGGTGAACCGGTACCCCTCCCCACCTTAGAGTCATTGCCAAGGTAGGTTCCCAGGGAGGACATCCTGGTCTTATCACACCCTGTGGCTCTGTGAGGACATCAGCCTCTGATAGGTACAAGGAGAAGGGGATGCATGGCCACCCAAAGCCTGGGCTGGAAGAGCTCTGGGTCCCTCAGTGAGCCCTCTGATATGCTGGCTGAGTCCCGCTCTCTGAGGTCTGGGGAGAGGAGGGCAGAGCTAGACTCAGCTGGGTGGGTGCCACTTTCTGCCCTGCATTTCTCAGGGTGGGATGGTCAGATACCAGGAGGCTGGCCTTAGGGCCTCTCTGTGGCTGTGTACAGGAGATGGGACAGGAGATTTAGAGACCAGCTGAGAAGAGCCTCTGGGAGGGAAGGCTGTTGCTTTCAGGACCCTGGTTCAGGCATCCAGGAACATGAACTTTGGCTCAGAAGTATGTTTTCTGCTCTCCCTGTCCTGCTGCCCTCCTGGCCCTCGGTGTAGGGGGACATAGGTTCCGGCTCCACCCTGGGCTCAGCTTAGGCAGGAAAGAGACACCTCCTTAGCAGTGCTGTGCCAGCAAAGAGGCCCCACTGTGCATGCAGCAGGGTCCCTCCAAGAGGATTCTGTGCTGTCAAGCTCTGGTCTCGCAGGCTGCCTCCTCCATCAGGCTCAGGCTCAGGCATGGCCAGGTGGCTTCAGGAGACTGCCAGAAGTGGAAAGAAAAAGGCATGTTCTCTGCCAATGGAAATGCCCAGTGAAAACCCAGGAGCAGGGCCTGATGGTCTCTGCCAGCTCAGTCTCCAGGTAGGTGGAAACCATACTCACTCAGCCTAGGTGTTAAGAACTTAGTTTTCTGGTAGAAGAATCTAGTTAAGAAGGAGAAACCTGAACTTTGCCTGCCTGCCCCCGAGGAAACCTGAGAAAGGAAGCAGGGTCCTTCCCAAGATCAGCAGAGGAGTTGGCCCTCAGGTGACAGTGCTTTTCTGAGGCGGCTCCAGCAGCTTGGCTGAGAAGGGACCTCCAAGGGACCAGGTTTGCCTGGGGAAGGCAAGGAGCCCAGGATTGACTGATGGAGTCAAGTCACTGAGAGCCCTCCCAAGAAGGGGTTCCTTTGAGGTCACCTGACCTTGATGGTGGGAGGATCACACTAGCCCTGGCCATGACTGACTCACTCTCCCTGCTCTCTGCTGGGCTGAGTTGGGAGGGTGGGTGCTTTGGTGCAGCCTGTCTCACTGCAAGTGACAGCTTGAAAGCCTCAGCCAGGAGTAGGCAGGTGTGGCTATGTCCTTGCACCTGTGTCTGTGGGTGGCACCCCACCCTCCTCTCCCAAGGACAGATGCTGGGGGTAAAGTTTCCTGACCCCTCTCTGGCCAGGCTTCCCTGCTTCTCACTGGCCCCTGCCCCTGGTCATGCTTTCTTCTTGAGACAGAACTCCGGGCTCCTACTGCCCAGTCTCCCCAGAATGCTTTCCTTCTCAGGCAGCAGTGGGGGTACTGCCTTGCGTGAGCTTAGGCTCCTGTGATGTGGTTCCCATGGATGTGATTCCTAAAGCAGTCCTGGCCATGTGATCCGGCCTAGTCTCTCTCCAGATGCCCCTGGAAAGACAGTGTTTCTGTCATCCATTGCTCTCTGATGAGAGCTGGCGATGAACTATTCCCTTGTAATCTTTCCTTGCTCACAGAGTAGCTGTTGCTAAGTGGGTTTGGGGATCAAAGGTATGGCCACCCGCAGATGGCTCCAGAGCCTCTTGCCTCCCTCTCTCCAGACTGGGGCATGCCACTCCAGTCCCCAGAGGCTTCCCACTACCCTCACTCTCCCTCCCCAGCTTGGACAGGGCTCTGCCCCATCCAGCCCTGAGGTTCTGGGTAGAGCCTTTTGCTCCCGGAATCCAACCAGAAGGCTCTGCTCTCTTAAGGTCCAAGACGTGAACTCTGGCTGCACAGAGCTTCCCCCACCCTGCTTCCCTGACTGGCCCCATCCCCAATCCTGGAGAGTGGGACAGACTGGAGAGGTGACTCACCTGAGACAGACAACCAGCCCTTGAGTTGTGGGGGCACTTGGAGATTACTTCCCTTCGCTGGTCAGTTTCTCTTTTATCAAATGGGGATAGTAATTCAGGCCTTTGTGACCTTAAGGGGTAATCTTAGGGCTCAGATGAGCTGGGAGTTGTGAAAAGATAAACCAACATTAGGTATTTTGGGTATCATTTGAGTAGCAGACGTGGTGGTGGGTAGCCTGAGCCCTACCTTTGACCGGGCAGCTTGACCTCACTGCTGTTGGGCGAGGGTCATGGGCCCAAATCTCCTTGTGCTGTTGGGTGGCCTATGGTGCCTGCACGGTGCTGAGAAAGCAGGAAGGGGGTGCTGAGCAGGGACCGGGGACCTCAGCTGCCTTTGGGGTCGCCTTTGGCACTGGTTTGCTGGGAGGGTTTTTAAGCCCCCAGTGTCAGAGCTGGCTCGTGCCTGGAGGTTGGAGCACAGCCTTCGAGTCTGACTGACCTGGACTTGGGTCCTGCTTTGCCTGTACTCACTGTTTAACCCTGGCCACGTTCGTCAACCTCTCAGAACCTCAGTGTCCTCGTCTGTAAAATAGGAATCGTGATGCCAAGCACCTAGGGCTCTGGTTAGAATGAGGTTTAAGAATTTTGTAAGCGAATGGCCCAGGGGCTGGGGTGACTTGGACATTTTTCATTTTGAAGTGGTTTTTTTTGCACTTTGTTTTGGGGGGAAGTAGTTAGGTTTTCTTATTTATTTCTTTATGGAGGTACTGGGGATTAAACTCAGGACCTCATGCATGCTAAGCATGCACTCTACCACTGAGCTATACCTTCCCCCTACATTTTTCATTTTGAAGTGTGGCACCCAGGCTAGGTTCAGACACTCTTGGTGTGCAGAGGCAAGTGGAAGCTCAGAGCAAAGGCCCAGACCACTCCATTCTCTCTGGGCCCACCTGCGACTCTGGCCTGGTGCCGAGGTACAGGACCTCAGCTCCAGCTGGCCTGTGGATGGGAGAAGAGTGTGCAGTGTGAGGCCAGGCTGCCCCGAGCCGAGAGTGAGGGCAGCCAGCCCAGTGGGCTCGAGTCTCGGTTGAGGGGGATCTGAGACCCACTCTTGCCATCTCGTACGTGGGGTGAGACTCTGCAGCTAAAGGGGTGTGCTGGGCCCAGAGGCTGCTAGAGAGGAGGGGCAGGGATGGCCAGGCCCTGGCAAGGCCCCGGATGGTCCTGCATTCTGGCTGGTAGTTGAGTTAGGCTGGTTCATCCTTTGCTTCCTGACTTGAAGAGCATCTGAGATGTGAAACTCAGTGCCCGGCCTTCTGGATGTTCCCTGACACTGGATAGTACAGAGAACAGCCAGGTCTCTGGTTCCAGGACCTCCACCTGCTCCAGGCTGCTCCCCACTTGTTGACTTCCTGAGCTGGGGTAGGGGCTCAGAGACAGCCTGAGCGAACAGGGGGGTCTTGCACTGTGCTATGTAAGTGTGTGAAGAAGCTGTGTCCACACACAGCCTCTCATCAGTGGGGTCTGTGCCTGCCCCACCACCTCTAGTCGGGGCAGAATATTGCTTGTTTGGCAGGAAAATTCAATAGGAATGTCTTGGTGTGGTGGTTACATGGTAAGTTCTCTCTTCCTTGTCCATCCCTAGTCCTGCCTGAGGTCTGCATCCCCTGATGGGAAAGTGGAGGGTCACCGGGTTGAGGGGGGAGGTTGCCCAGGCATCCTGTCAGCGTGGGCCTCACTGTCCAGAGGCCCCTCCCCAGCCCGCCTCATTCCCCGGCTGGCACAACCCCAGCACCTACCCTGAGCCCACATCCCAGGCTCATGAGGGTAGAGGTGGGTCCCCCTGCCTCTGACCCAGGATTCTAGGTGAACTTTAGGCTGGCAGTGGAGTCCTGAAACTCTAATGAAGTGGATAGGAAGCTGTCAGTGTCACAGACTCAGGTTAGAGCCATAGTTCAGCACTGGTGGCTTCATTTAGCCCGAGAGTCAGGGGTCGAATAGACTCATGTCTGGAGGCTGCAGCAGAGTCCAGCCCTTTCCTCTTGTGCAGAAGGCCAGTATACCCTCTGCCTCCGCTCAAAGGGGAGCATCTCCCAGGGGGCCCCGTCTCATTGCCCAGTCCCAGGGTGTTCACTTCCAGAACCCACAGTCTAGAGGCCTCGCTGCAGCCTCCTGGCCCCATGGGCCTGGCCATGCTCCAGGGTGAGCAGAGCCCCCAGATGGCCCAGAGCCTGAAACCCATGCTAGAAGGCTGGAGCAGGAAAGGTCCAGCTCCCTGCCTAGAGGTGGGGCTGGCAAGGGAGCCCCTCCAGGCTGTGACTCACCCTCTCACCCAGCCTGTGCTTGTCCCTGAGCCTGGCTGTGGGCCTCTGAAGACACACACCACCCCCAGCCGGCAGGTCCACTGGTGTTTTCCAGCACTCACCCGTGGAGGCCCCAGGAGGAGGAAGGCCGGCGTGAGTTCTTGCCACATGAGAAGCATAGCCACCCTGCTACCCCAGAAGACCCCCACCTAGCCTGGGCTCTCTCAGCAGGGGCCTCTTCCTATGAGAGCTGAGGGGAGCTCTTGGGGGGAGCTGTGAGCCAGATACTGGGGGTATCTGGAAGGAGCTGTCCCCACCCCCACAGGGAAATAGGACCAGCCTGTGGCCTTGGGGCTGCCCCAGCTCCAGAATGGATGTGGCGATGTGTGGGCTAAGTTCTCATCCTGGAGAGATTCCTTATTCCCAGTCTGGTTGGACAGGTTGAGGCTGACACACCTGGGAGAATCCCTGGTGCGGGGAGAGAGCCTCAGCTTGGCGGCAATGTGGGCCTCGCTGCAGGGTGTGTCGGTGCCCTGGGTGGGTGAAGGGAGGCAGCCTTCCTTGGCGCAGCCTCAGAGGTGGCCCCTCAGTCCCCAAGCAGGGGGCTCCAGGGACCGGGAGGCGACAGCAGCCCCCTAGCTGATTCCCAGCTTCCCAGCTGGAAAGGCTGTTACAGAATCCCAGGAATGCGCCTTGAGCATAGAAAGAAAATTCCCAAAATAACTTCTATAAATACTTGAGGGGAGGGGTGGGGAGGGAGCTCTCAGCCTGGGCTGCAGCTGGCCTAGCACTACGGGCTGGCTGCTTCCCAGGGCAGCCCTCCCCACTGAAGAAGAAAAAGCTAGGACCCTCCTGCTACCCCTCTCCTCAGGGGGACAGTGTCCAGCACAGATTTAGTGAGATGGTATGCAGTGGTAATTCAGAAAAAGGCAGGCAGGACCCTTCTGCCCCTTCATCCCCATCCTAGGCTGCAGCCCCTGACCCCACCTGTACTTCTGCAGAGAACCTGGGTTCCTAACAGGGAGGGGTTTCCCTCAGGGTCTCCATACAAACCAGAGACCAGACCCCAGCGAGTGTGAGGCCCCTCAGGCTGCCTGCCTTTGTGGCAGGTCACTCAGTACATGGAAACACCCCTGCTGTGCCTGATTTTGCATCTAGGAACCCCCCACCCTGCTATCCTGTGGGGACTAGTGAAGCAGGCAGGAGCTAGGGTCCCTCAGTCTAGGAGAAATGGGGCAGGGATGGCGTTAGAGAACCCTCAGTAATGAAGCACAATCTCAAGGTGCTGGTGTGGGCAGAAGGTGCAGTCCACCAGGGAAGGCTTCCTGGGGCAGCAGGGTACCAGGCAGGTGAGAGGGGGCCAGAGGCTCACTTCTCCCTGAGCTCCAGGAAGGGAGGGAACAGGGAGTGGATGATGTTGGGAATTTCTGGGGGCTTTCCCCATAGCCCCGCTCCTTCCTGAGCAGCTGTAGTCACCCCGGCCCCATTATAGCCACGATACTTCATAAGCAACTTGCACTTCGTTCTAATCCCCGTGGGACTGCACGGCTGTGGCGTCTCCCAGGTCAGGTGTCAGAAGCTGAGAGTCACTCAGTGGGTCTGGTCTCCTCTCTCTACGTGGGTGCAGAGTAGGGAGGGGTCAGCATGGACTTTGAGATACGGGTTCTGTGTTCCCACCATCTCCTTGGGGCAGCTGGGGTTGGGGAGCTGCAGGCACAGGGCCGGGCCAGGGGCAGAGCAGGTGAGACGGTGCATCTTCCTGGGGCGGGGCCCCACCCAGTTGTCAGGCAGCAAACAGCTCCAAGTTGCTACCAAACATGAACTGAATGGGCTGGTGTCTCGGGCAGGTGGCAGCAGATCCTGTTACAGGCCCTGGGCCTCCAGGCCCCAGCCTGACCCCGGTGTCTCCTTTCAGGCTCTCAGGTCAGCACCCCAGGGTGTGGGGAACGTGATCCAACCCCACCCCAGCCCCTACTCTTCCCCCAGCGGAAGCCTTGCCCTCCAGCGAAATCAGCTCTTCTGCCCACTCCTCCCCAACCCAGGACCCTGTGCTCTTCCTGGGGTCGCCTCCATGTGCTGTCTGCCCACCATGCGTCCCGCTACACAACTGCAAATTCATCCTTGCAGAATCCTCATGCTAACCTACGAGGAAGGGCTGTTCTATTCCCCAGTTTACAGATAAGGAAGTAGCAGCTCAGAGAAAATAGGCCACTTTCTCATGTCACAGCCCTGTCAGTGGCAGAGCTGGGATTCTAACCCGGGCCGGTCTTCCTCTACCCACAACACGCAGAGGAGCCTGCCGCAAACCTACTAAACAGAGGAAGACCAACATACACACACACACACACACACACCCTGTTCAGCCACCGACATACCTGGCTCCTCCCCACACACCTCCATATGTCTTGAGATCAGGGATTTTCAAACTCATTGAAAAGAGTAGCCCTCTTTCCAAACAAGATCTCAGGTAGAAGTTCACTAGAGCCAAAGTGGTATGTAAAAGCCACTGCAGCCCCGCCCCCGCCCTGGGCCGCCTTCCCATCTGTCCTGTTGCTCCGCCATGGGCAGCACTAAGGGCTCAAACCTTCCATTTTTGGTGCTTAATTTTGGTGTCTGGCGGCTTGTTGTCTCGCCTTCTTACCCTCCTCCCTGCGGGCCCTGTTCCATCATGAATTGCTCAGGGTCCAGCTCCCAGGCCATGTGGGCAGAGCAACTTGGCCTGGAGCCCTGCTGGCCAGACTGGGCACTGACTGCCCTCTGGTCCTGAGCAGCCCTGAGTCAGCACTGCTCCTAGCTGGCCAGAGCCAGGGACCCTGCCTGAGGCTCCACCCAGCCCCTGCTTCTCCTGTTCTCCCCCATCCATCCCTGTGGTTCTCTGGGGACAGCTTCACCCTGGGATGAAGAGCTCCCCTGCCTTTCTTGATTCCTGGCCACCCGAGGGCCATCCAGTGCCTCCAGAGGGGCGGGGGGGGCTTTCTTAGGGCTTCCTGAGTGCCATCTCTCCCTCTTGCCTAATTGGTCGTGTTCCAGGCCCTCAGAGGACTATGAAGTCAGGCGTATGCATCTTCCCTGGTGGGGTCTCCATAGCAACAAAAGGCCTAGCTCTGCGGAGTGCGGTGAGGAGGAAAATGTTCCAGCTAAAAATGTACACGGTCGTCAGTGGGTGGGCACCCAAGGCTCCAGGCACATAGATGGCAGCTCCCCACCCCAGTCTTGGCCCCTGCCTGTCCAGGAAGTTGGTGATGTTCAGACTTTACCTCGTATCTTTGAGCAAGAGGATGGCCCCCTGTGCTGCCATCCTGTGCCACCTTTGAGGGCTGGAACACAGATGCAACAGTGCAAAGCAGCCTTTCTAGGACTGGAGGCCAAAAGGGGGTCCTCGCCTCTCCCTCTGATCACCACCCTGTCCCCCTGCCTCCCCACACCCTTCCCAGTGTAGGTGGATGAGGATGTAGAGAGGACAGAGTGCCAGTTTCACTTCCCACCCTTTTTGTGACAATTCCTGTCACTTCCTCTGTCTCTCTGGTTGTTGAAGCCAAACATCAGGGCCAAGCTTCCTGGGCAGCCCTGACCCCTCCCAGGGGCCCCCCTTTCGCCCAGCATCCACCCCTGGTCCCCGGCCATCTCACTCTCCTCCTGCGACTCTGACCTGCCTGTCCAGGCTGCGGTGAGCTTTAGGTCCCAGGAAGCCCAGCCACTGATGCGGGCACCAGAGCTGCCCATCCAACCCCCACAAGCTTGCGGTCCTCCCTCCGTTTGGAGAGTCCCAAGCCAGTAGCATCCACTCCTCAGTCTCACTCGTCGCGGGGGAGGACAGTGCCACAGTGCAGCACAAGGGCGTGGGGTGACAGGCCCGTCAACTTGAGCTCATGCATGCCAGACACCGTTCAGAGGCTTTGCACATACTGACTCATGTGAACTTAACCCTAGAGGTGGGCATGGCGGTCTTTGCCATTTGCAGCTGAGGAAAGTGAGGGCCAGAGACCGGTGACCTGCCCAGGTGTTAATGGAGCGACCCAACGCCAGGTCTGCTGACTGGAAGGCTCATCCCTTGGGGCCAGAGCTCCCCCAGTGGGTGACCCAGGATGCTGGGCTAGAAGCAAGGCTGGGATGGACACAGGTGGGATTTGCATGGGTCAAGGGCATGGTCACTTGTTCCTTCCAAAGCTTGAGATGTAGGACCTTCTCTGGCCTGTTTCCCCAATGGCGAGGATGCCCCTGTCCCCAGACAACCCTCACTCACCCCACCCTGTGTTTGCTCCCCAGGGTCTGATGCTGAGTCGGCTGGGCCATAAGAGTCTGGCCCAGAAGGTGCTGCGGGACGCCGTGGAGAGGCAGAGCACCTGCCATGAGGCGTGGCAGGGCCTGGGCGAGGTGCTGCAGGCCGAGGGCCAGAGCGAGGCCGCCGTCGACTGCTTCCTCACTGCCCTCGAGCTGGAGGCCAGCAGCCCAGTGCTTCCCTTCTCCATCATCCCCAGAGAGCTCTAACCCTGCTCGGCAGTGGCTGGGAAAGAGGGAGGGAGGGAGCTGCCCAGCATGGGTGGACAGACAGGCAGCAAGGAGCGTGGGTCTGGGGAGGTGCAGGGCCTCAGGGAAATACATCTCTAGGGAACACTTCTACAGGCTGCAGCCCTAGTTCTCCTCGCCTCCCCCACCCCGCCCCTGCTTCCCTCCAGGGCCAGCTGGGTCTAGGAGCTGCTCAGCTGGAGCTGGGTGGACCAGGTTTGCATCAAAAACAAATCCCTTGTTCCTTGGGACTCAGACAAGCATCATGGTATTTGTGAGCAAGGAAGTAGCTGGGAGGCCACATGGCCTCCCCAGTGTATCTGTGGCTCATCTAAATGTGCAGTAAGCCTCTGAGCCCCTCTCGACCCCCACCCCTCCACCTAGAAGCCCCTGTACTGTACCTGTCACTCTCCTTCAACTTCCCAGACCCTGGATTTCCTGGCTTTGCACAAGCTTTAGTCTAGAACCTCAGCTCTCTGCTCTCCCATGAGCGGCCCTTGGGCAGGGCCGAGAGGGTTCTCCTGGGTTCCTGCCTCAGCCCCTCAGGAGACAGTCTGCCTGAACCCTAAGTAACTTAGAGTCATGGTGACTGGACTTGTTCCCCAAGAGCACTGGTGGAGGAGTCTCACAGCTGTTCTTCACCCCCTGCCCCAGGCCTCTGTCTTGGGGAGCCCCCTGGCCCTCGTCTCACACCTTACTCTCAGGTCAGGTCCAGGGCAGTCCTGGCTTGAAGAATCTGCTGGCAAGTGAGAAGAGAGGGCAGACCTCTGGGTCCTCTCCCAGGTTTGGGGCCACGTGGCCTCCCAGCTAGCATTGCCCCTCTTTGTGTGTTGAGGCCAGTTGGGCCCCACTCTGTTCTTCCCCTCTGTTGCCAAGTGCCTTTGGGGCCTCTGGTGTCTGGCCAGGGGCACTGAGCTCAACCCTAAGCTTTCAGTTCTGCCCACCCGCATCTCCCTGGAGACGTGCCCCACCCAGCAGCCTCCTGCGGCCCTAGGCCTTAGCCCCCAGGACTCAGGATCCAAGCATGGCTGCTGGACCAACCCAGCCTTTCTAATGCTTTGCATCAACACCTCATTCCTAGAAGCCTTACTTTTCGGGGAAATGGGTACAATGCCGATCCCACGGGGCGTTATCATGTGGAGATGGGCAGTCTGTAAGATTGGCCTTCATACATCTCCACCCACAACCTGTTTTCACCTCAGGCTTTCTTAGGTGACACAAGCACCGACTACCACTCTGGCAATTGGCTTCCCTCTGTCTGGGGCCAAATGGGGACTGTGATTAGAGACCCAAGGAGGAGCGAAGCCTGGCCCCTCTGGTTGAGCAGGCCTTTGTGTACTGACAGCCTTCTCTGCAGGGGTGCTGGGGGGGGGGGTGTCTCCCCTGCTGGCTCCCCTAGCCTTGCTGCACGATGCTCTCAGAATTCTCCCGAGGAAGTCAGCCCCCACGGGCCTATCAGGGAAGTCCTTTTTTATCTGCACTCTGGGTTTTAGTTTTAAAGCTCCATTTGGTACATCTCTCATTTGAAGGTGTGGGGAAAGGTCGGGCGAGGGCTGCCCTGGTTTGTCAGAGCCCCATTTGTTCCTCGGAGGGGAGGGGCCATTGGAGACCCACCTGCTCCCAGCACTGGCTCAGCACTGCACAGCCCCAGTGCCTCCAGCGGGAGCCTGCACCTCCTGGCCTTCCCCTCCTGGCTGAGGGACATTGCAAGGACAGCAGCTCCTTCACCTCCTGGTTGAAGGATCCCTGTATGTGTATGTGTGTGTATAAATATATATATAATAGAGATATATTTTTTCTGGAATTCTATTAGAAAAAACTAAATAAGAAAAAGCAAGTGCTGTTGGTTTACCTTGGGATGGCCAAAGATGTTAGTAGTCAGTCCTTGGTAATAGGAAAAGGCAACAAATGCATTTTGACTTGAAGCATTCCATAGAGGAAGCCTCTGAAGGTTTCTCACAGCTCGAAACAAAGGTCTTGAATAAAGAGACCCTTGAAGGGAAAGTAGGTTTGTGTGAAGCAGTGTGTTCATTTATCTAACAGTTACCCCTGGAACAAGCCTTGGCTGAGCCTTGGAGAGGAGGCAGTATTGCTGGAGGAGAGAGGCCTGGGAGGTGGTGAAGGCGGGGGTGGGGGTACACAGAGGGGAGGGGACACCCACTGGGGAGATTGTGGTGAGGCTTTGGGTGACATGGCTCAAGCCTGGAGGTGGGTGGGAGGAGGCAGAGGGGTCCAGGCAGGGCCAGCTGAAGCGGGCCTCATTCTGGCCTGCCTTCTTCCCCTCAGGTGGGCCTTCAGAGCATTGCCGGAAGAGGCCGGGCCAGACCTGTCATCTGAACAGGAGAGCCCCTCCAAGGGCACTGCCAGTGGCACATCTTCCCCCAGGGGGAAGATCACGTCCAGATTAGCCACCAGCTCTGAGAAGTCCGTGCCAACACTCCTAAGTTATGCCGCATAAGTATGTGTGACATACTGGACGTGTTAGAAGACGCGCTTCTTCACGTGCCCCGAGGCTGCACCCACCCACTTGGAAGACGTTTGTCCTGAAGGCTGGCCTGGACAGAGCTGCCCACTCAGCACCCTGGCCTTCTCCACCCCGACCCCCCAGCCCTAGTCTCGGTGACAATTCTGCTGTCCTCGTGAGGAAGGGCCCTTCTTGGGGCTGTTGGGTGCCCCGCTTCTCTTTCACAGTGATACCGTTTTTTAGAAAACACACAGTCTTTAGTGATTTAACAATATCAGATTACTGGTCACACACCCTCACGCCCAGCTCACGGCCCCCTCGTGTGAGAATTAAAGGTCCTTTAGGCTATTGTGGTGTCACTTGTCTGCCAGCCTGGGAGAAGGGTCTAGAACAGCTCATCCTACAGGGAAGAGGACAGAGGGAATGTGCATGGAGGGAGGCGGGGGAGGCCTTCTGTTCCTGAGGAGGGCTTTGCTGAGCTGAGCTGACCTCAGGTTGGTCAGATGTTGGAAAGTGAAGCAGTGGTGGAGACCCAAGCGTTTCCTGACCTCCAGTTCCCCATCTGCAGACCCCTTATTCACACACAGCACAAGCCCTCACTGGAGAGGGAGGGGGCCAGCTCCATGTCCAATGCATTGCACCAGAATGAGGGCTGGGGTTTGGGGATAAGACTCGGGGTTGCACTGTCACCCCCGTGGACCTCCAGCCCACGGCCCTTCTGTATTGATAGTGTTTATCTGCAGGCACAAGTATGAGTGGAATTTCAGCTGCCACCACCACCCAGACTCCTTTCTGTTACCAAAGTACTCATTGTTGCATTCACACCCCTCACCCAAGCACTCAGATGTCATCACCATGCAAGTATTTCTTGGCCTTGATTGGGATGCATCCAGCCGAACAAACCTCCCCCAGCCCGTGCCACCAGCTCTTAATGACAAACCCCAGTCAGCGAGCCTCACACACAAGGACCTGTGAGACCAACCCACGTGGTGCTGACTCAAAGGATTCTAGAGGCTAGTGAGGTCCTAACACAAAAATATCCTGCTATCCGCTGCCAGAGATTCCTTTGACTCTTCACCAACCTCTTTCAGTTGCAAAAAGCAGAGACCCACTGGAGGTAACTCCAGGAAAGAGACAAGGGGAAGTTCCCTGGACCCCTAGGGCAGGAACTGGGGCCAAAGCAGCCGTCCATTGACTTTGCTGATGGAATCAGCACCCTGCCTGAGCTCAAAGGCCCAGCTCTATCACTGGCTGGCCCTGTGCCCTTGAGCAAGTCACTTAACCTCTCTGTGCCTGTCTCCTTGTCTGTCAAGTAAGAATAATCCTAGAATAGTACCCACTTTGTGGATTGTAATGATTGCAAAAGACATGGAAAGAGCCTGGAACAGTGCCTGGCCCGTGGTAACCGCGCGATAACAAGATACGTGTGTGATGATGTCTGTGCTCCACCTGCTCCATCCTCCTCTCCCTGCCGGCTGACTTTGCTCACTCAGAGAGGCTCCCATAGGACTACGTTCAGCCCACACACACCCTGATCTTCCACCTACAGTAGCGCCACAGCAACCCTCCTCTGCGCATCTTAGTTTAGAGTTTTAGATGAGAGGATCCCCTTGGTCACATTCGTTTTTCCACAGGTCACTAAGCAGTCAGCTGTGACCAGAGGGCACAGGCCTCAGGACACAAAATACGGCTGCTTGAGCAGCTAGAGTTCTGGGTGAGCAGTAACCAGGCCCCTTCTGAGGCCCTGCTTCAGTCCATCATCCCCTCAAGCCTTGCCCTCCCGGGCAATGGGTCCAAGGCAGGTCCCTCTGGAGGAACTCACGCTCCCTTGAGCACCTACCCCTTCCCCCATTATCGTCACCTTATGGTGCACTCATAGGGGCTCTGTCCTGCCTCTTCTCTTGATGACAGTGACAATGCTAACATTCTCCCTGCACTATGTTATGTATAAGGCTCTTAACTTACTTGTAAATTCTCCTATGTTGCTCGTTTGGTCATCAACATCCTAAGAAGTGGGTTTTGTCTCCCTGAAAGGTGATGAGATCCTGGTGCCTCCACTCACAGCCTGGGATATGGCAAGGCCTGAGAACCTAGGTCCTCACCCACGGAGCCGGCACCAGCTCACCGGCCGGTGGGAGAGAGGCAGGATGTGCCCATCACGGAGGCAGGATGACTCGTCTTCTGGGGTACATGGACATGTGTATCACCAGGAGTCCTCTGTGCAAGTGTCACAGGGGCAGACAGAGGTCCAGAAGCCCTCCCCCTCTGCTGGCAGCTGCACCCCACAACTGGAGGCCCACGCTTCCAGTGGAGAAATGACTGATGTTCAATGCTGCCTGCCACCCTCGCCCCTTCTGCAGCTGGAGAGGAGGTTCCTTAAACAGAGATCACTCAAGAAGCTGCAAAGTCCTCCGAGAAGCAAGCAAGTTTTAGAGATGCCAGGCAGCCCAGAAACAAGAAGAGGTCACCGTGGGAGCTCTGCGCTGGGCCATGACCCCACTGCCCACCAGCTGACTGGACCACAGATTCAGAACCAAGTTCCTCCTCTGTGGACTGGCCCACAGCCTATGAGGTGACCTGGGCACCCGAGGCAGAGGCTCCCCAGACTGGCGGTGACCGTCACTGCTCGCTTACCCTCTTACTCATTCTCCTCCCCTCTTAACTGTCTCTTTGGAATTTGGCAAGAAGTCAGTCATTGTGGACCTCCTTTAAAACATATTTTTTTTTGAACCATTTGAGAATAGAATGCATAAATCATGCCCTTTACCCCTTAATACTTTAGTGTGTTTTTGCCAAGAACAAAGGTCCTTATCTTGCATAACAGCAGCAAGTAAACAAATGAGGGGGGTTAACCTGACAGTAATTCTCTGCTCTCCCATCCATATGCCAGCTTGTCAGTACTGTTCTTTGGAGCACTGTCTTCCTCCAGCCCAGGATCACAGATTCCACTTAGTTGTCACATCTCTCTCGTCTCCTTTAATCTGGAAACTCTCTTTGCCTTTCACGACACTGACAGTGCTGATAGCTGCAGACGGTCTGGCCTCTGCCGTCTGAGTGTGAGACAGAGAAAGAGGGAGGCAGTTGGTGGTGGGAGCAGAGGCTGAAAAGCAGCAGAAGCCAAAGTTCAGAGAGAAGAAGGGAGAACAGCTGACTGGAACGGGCAGGAAGACAGAAGCAAAAACGCAGAGGAGGTGAATCTCCGTAGGACAGAGCTCGCCAATCAAAGGAAATGGGTGCCCGTTTTCAGGGCAGCAAAAGATGACGGAAGCACGGGAGCTCCAGTCTATCCTGGATGACCTTTCCAGCTCCTGCAGCCTGACTCTGAAGTCAGGACTCCCACCTGATTCCTCTCACATTCCTTGCAGTGACCCCCTGACAACTTAAGGGACCCTGGGTGTGCCTTTTCCTGGTGGCCCTGCACATCCCCCGAGAGGCCACCCTCTCCTTCGTTCCCTGGGTCTCCTCTCCACGTGCCCCCCTGCAGACCAGCCTTTTGGGGGGCATGCACCAGGGCACCCACCTTTGGGAGGAGGGGCTCTGACCAGAAGCAAAGGGGCACAGGCAGACTCAGTGAGAGCCCATCTCACAGGGAGAAGTCAAGATGCAGGCAGGCGAGGCGGCCTGCCCAAGGCCCCCAGGCGTTCTAGAACCTCTGTCTAGCGCACTCCTCGTGGGACACCCACCCACCAGAGGAGGAGCATGTACACTGAAATGGGGGTCAGAATAGGTGTGGGGGGACACTGCAAAGAGGAACTGGCCTCAGGTGTCAGCTGTGACACCTGAGCCAGTCCTTTGTCTGCATAAAGGTCAGAGAACAGATGACTTCCCTAGCAACCTGTCCTCAGGTCCCAACAGCCTGGGCAATCTCTGTAACTGTGAGCTCAATCACTTCAGCTTGGGCCCAAAAGGAAGAGGCTACTGCAAGCTCCCTGTCACCTGTCTGGTGCCCAGGAGCCTGCTGCTCACTACCCCACCCCACAACAAGGCCCCCGGCTCAGTGGCCATGGGTGGCGGCACCCTACACAGTTTACACCCCCCGCCCCTGAGAGCACCCTGCCAACGGTGCAGGGGCTTCAACAGCCTGGCCCAGTGCAGGCTGGTGTTAGCCCACAGAGGGCCCTTGCGGTCAGGGCCCTCTCCTCCATCCAGACAGCTCCTCTTTTGAATTGGGAAAAACACCCTCCTGGGTCCTTGCCCTCTCTCCTTCCTCCTGTCAATCTGCCAGGTCTCCTGTGGCCTCAGTGACCCACGCCCTCCCATGTCCACTCCACTCCTGCAGGGCCTCTTCCCAGAATTTAAGACCCAGTCCCAGTTCCCACACCTTCCAGAAGTTTCTCTCCTTCCTCCCCACCTCCCATCACTCATCTCATGGGGCCCTTGTGCTTTGTCAGAACACCCAGGCTGGCACAGGCCCTGAGGGTTCTGCTTCCTGGGTGCAATCCCCACATCCCACACGCCCGGGCTCAGCCACACCTATGTGTGCCCTCATGAGGGGGGGCACCAGCTGGGCTCTAGGGAGGCTCTCCGGCTACTGGGAGGCTTGGGGTACAAATGTGGAGTGAGGCCACCTTGGCCCCATCCACAGGCTGACCTTAGCCTTCCCTCTGGCCCAGCCCACACACCATCCCAGCGCTTGACCCTGGTGGTGTCTGCGACGGGGCTCTGCAGAGAGGCCTCAGCTCCCGAGTCTACATGGCTGCTCAAGGACAGTTGGTCTCAATTCATTATATTTTCTTAATAAAGTTACACATATGCTTAATCCCACCCTATAAATTATTTAAGAAATACATACACATCATCACCAGTAGGATCTTTATCTACACTATAGATATGTGAGTCATTAAACACAACTTTCCAGAAGCTTCATTTCCATTTCCATGTAAGATAGAGCACATTTAAAATTTTGGAATAACGTGGCCATTGGAGATTTTATCTGGAGCCATAAGCATCATTTGTAAAATATTAGGAGAGTTCTCTGCCCACCCAGTCCCATTCCCCATCATGTCACTTTTATCATGACTGCTTTTTAAGTGACCTGTAGAGAGTTTGTTTATAATACCTTATACCAGCAATCTTAACATCAAATCTCCAGGAATGATTTCTAAATCAGTACTAAATTTCTTTACCTCATCTTTTTAGAAACTTATTTCATCAGACAACTTTTGTCAGCATCCAACACCAAAAATGGCTGAGGTTATTCAAGCTAACAGCCCTTCCTTAGACAATTCTTTGTGGTTCAAAATAATCAAACTTCCATGATATAACAGACTTTATGAAATAAAAAACACCACAAATAGCCAAAACAATCTTGAGAAAGAAGTACAAAACTAGAAATATCATACTCCCTGCCTTCAGTCTATACAAAAAAAGCTGCAGTATCAAAACAGCATGGTACTGGCATTAAAACAGACACATAGATCAAGGGAACAGAACACAGAGCCCAGAAATAAACACACACACTTATGGTCAATAAATCTACAACAAAGGAAGCAAGAATATACAATGGGAAAAGACAGTCTCTTCAGTAAGTGGTGCTGGGAAAACTGGGCAGCTACATGTAAAAGAATGAAATTAGAACATTTTCCCACACCATATACAAAAATAAATTCAAAATGGCTTAAAGATTTAAACACAAGACATAATAAATCTCCTAGAAGAAAACATAGGCAAAACATTATCTCACATACATCTCAGCCATGTTCTCCTAGGGCAGTCTACCAAAGCAATAGA